>NW_025335268.1:83951769-84551769 GCF_004798865.1 Varanus komodoensis
GGGATTGGATGGGATATGAGAAGCTCTTTAATGATGGAACTAATTGAGCATAAGCTATGTTGACTAGTAAGGAAAGGGGGAGGAGATGAAATCACAGGAGAGAAACAAAACACATACGCTTTGCCACTAATTTGCCCTAACCATGAATGAACAGCAAGACAAATAAAGCAAAGTTGTAAAGGGGTGGGGGATGGAGTATCCTGCTATCAACTCCTTATTATCCATCATGGGGCCACGCCTTTCAGTGTAAATTGGGGAAATGAGCCAAAGGAGACAAGGGAAAATGGAACCACATCACAGCCAGACAGGTGCTGTGAAGCCAAGCACACCACAACTAACTGTAGTTTGTGTCACAAAAGAATCCAGGTTAAACAAGTGCAACCTTGCCTGTTCTGTCAACACCAGCTATTAAATCTGATGCTTCACAAAGAAGAAACTTGCATTCCACATTTTTTCCTTGTTACTATCTCTAAAAAGCTAATTCAGAACCATCAAAAAACTAGCCACTGACAAGCATCTTTGGACTATGAGAGTGGCAAGATATACATACAGATAGAAATACAATCCTCAAATACATGAATGGCAGATAAGGTTCCTGGTTCGTGTGTCCTAAGATGCTTCTTCATGCCACTTTCTGCATACTTCTCCCATGTGTTTTTAAACAGTATATATTGAATAAAAGAGTTTTAAAACAGTACATATTCAATGAAAGAGACCCAATAAACAGTTTGATCCAAGTGCCGGGACCAATTTTCAGGGCACCGAGAGTCAGCCATCTGATAATGACCCACACCGCATCATGGCCCCCCAGCAACTTCATGTTCGTCTGCCTCTCGGCCCTTCTCAGCCAACAGTGATGGGAAAGAGAAGTAAATCTGCTGCAAATTTGCCCACCAGTTGTCCCTCTCTCAGATGGCAGTAATAATGAGAAAGAAGATGAAAAGCAATGACAGCTGATAAGACAGTGGTGAGAAAGTAGAGAGGATCCATTGAGGTTGATTTGCTCATGGACCCTCAAAACCCTGCCATTCGCACTGACAGACACCCATGTGCCTTATTATTTTAATTTAATTTTTTTAAACTGTGAAATTCTGGCTAGTGTATCATTTAGTGCAGGATGTGTGCACAGGCATTTTTTAAATTTCGGTTTTGAGAAAGGACGGAGATGTCCAATTCAGAAACACAATGAGAAAAAGTGGTTGGTTTATCATCAGAAAATTTGGAATTCCACACAAACCCATGAGATCACTAAAGAATATAGAGATCATTTGATTAGGCTGTCAGAAACATGGTTCTTGAAATGGAATGCCAGGTCCTTTGGACTAAGGTTCGAAACCCCTGGCCTTTTGTTAATATGGCATTGAATTTGGTTCTGAATCGTCTTTGAGGAAATGCATTAGGTTGCATCTTGTCCAGTTAGGAATGTGTGGTCATTGGTTCACCTCCAGCAATGATCATTTGTACAAAGGCTTGCATGCTGTCTCCTTTCTTCTCCTTTTCAACATGGCATCACATCATTAAATTGTCTGGGAAATGGTTTAGGCGGTATGTGCTAAATTGGGCAAATTATTGGAACCAAATCTCATCTTGTTGCATGCCCTTAGGAAGCCTTGTATGCCTTCCTTTTAAGTAAGAATGTCATTAAGGAGAATTTATTCTAGACTGGGAGGGTGGAAGGAATACACGACCCATGGGTCACATGGACCCTTCCCAATCCTCCAGTGGTAGCGCCAAGGTAGAAGCTAAATGTGGCCTTTCCAAAACTTTGCAGCACTTCATCACCAATATTCAGCAGCAACCCCCCTTTTTGCAGCAGCTGTATCCATTGGCATGATGGAAGGGAGTACGCCCACAGCAGGATCTGGAGAGTGAACAGTAGCCTTTGCACCTGCTAAAGTTGATCACTTCTGTTCTCAACAGTCCAGGAGTAATAGAGTAACGGAGAGAAGAGTCATGTTCAAACAATGCTAAGACTAGATGACAATTTGCAAATAGAATATAGCAATATGAAGCAGGGAGGACAATACTGGTTCCCAAGGCCATTTTTGGTTTTGAAATATTTGTGTAAACTTATGGAGCTATTTTCAAATTTACCATCTAGAAGGGAAAAATATTTCTATTGGCCATTCAAACAACTGTGTTTGCAGGGAAAGTATTAAAGGCTGTACAGTACAGTGCCAAATTGTACTCCCTAGGAACTGGAAGGGTTGCAGCATGCACACAGGGACAGACAATCATGAACATACAAGGAGACAAATGCTATAAAGCTCATACCAATTTTGAAGGAGTTGTTAATGACGTCAATAGCCAGCAACCAACAAAGAGACTGCAGAGGATGCGGAGAATAAGAGAGCAATGTCACACCAGCATAGTATCCATGCATCTGGCTTCAAGGGTATATCAGTCCCTTCAAAAGTCCTAATAGCATGATCAGTCCAGTGCAGACAGTAATCTGAAGCACAGTCTGGAACAAATTGCTGGCCTAAATGCAGTCTGCAAAATCTTAGCAAACCTTGTGAAAAGTCATGAACGGTGGTGTTTTGCTGATAGGTTATAGCAGGTTACTATTATATAAACTTCTGGGAACTTGGGAACTTTAAGGACATGATTGCAATGCAAATTAGCTCACATCTATTGTGTAAATTAAGTGTTGTTGTATTTGATTCTCATCAACAGTTATTTGTTTGGGGTTATCTGGTACCAGAACTGAATAACATCTATCCACGATGCATTAGCAGCTTTCCTAGATGAAACTGGAATTAAGGATACCTTCTCTTTGACTGTAAAAAGAAGATGAAAAGCCCCCATGCTGGCATTTCCTCCAATTTAGAGGTGTTGCTTCAGGGCATGGCTCCAGTTCTAGATTAGTTCAACCTGAAAACTAATATCTATGCTGTGTCAGTTTCATCTCAAAAGGGACAAACTCTCTGGCTGCTTGAAGCAGGCTCTCAACCCAGTTTACTCATCACTTTCAAGTGTGATAGAAATCAGGATTCCAAATTTCCTGAATTGTTTGTAAAGTCTGTATCCTCTAAGAATTATTGATCAGAGAACAAAGGATGTAATCCTTCTTATTGACTTTTGTTTCATATTGGGAAACTTATTTTAGCTGTTAATGATCCAAATATTCTTTTAACTGGACTTACCCCTGTTTTCCCATTCCCGGGGAGGAGAGCTAAGAAAAGGGAAGTTTGGCCAACACATGGTGTATGAGAGCCTTGCAGAGCTTTTCCACACAAGGATTTTAATCACAGCATCAATGCTGTTGTCAAACTGAGATCCAGGCCCTACACAAGGAACTATTCCTCTCTCAATTTTCTGCTACAGGTTCTCTACAAGGTAAACAGAACTCTCAAGATTCCCTCCTGGCTAGGCAATGGTCATGAAGGAAAACATATACAACTGGTCATTCATGTGGTTGGCTGGGGAATGCTGGGAATTGTCAAACCCCTTTCTTTCTAAGGATTGCATCTTTAATGTGTCCTCCACCTTAACTGGCCATCTCTCTCCCTTCCTGTTGTCCCGTTTCCTTTTTTCATAATTGGTTCTATTTTGAAATAAGACTAAAAGTACAGGCAAGAAAAAAGAAGAACACGCATGATCACTAAAGTAATGAAGAAACTACTGACTACAATCCTTAATATATCATGGACATACTCGTGAGAAAACTAGAAAACAGCCAAATGAGAAGTCCACGACTGGACATCCACCTGGTGCACAAACTTGTCATAAGAGAAGGTGACTCACAGTCTCCTGGCTGCCCTTTCCAGTATATGTGGGATATAGTGGGAAATGACAGGAGGTATGATGGGATGACTTAGCTCAGAGGAATACCTATGAAGGTGTTCCCACCACTCAGTCAACACTTTTCTTGCACGTGTCAACTTGCTAGTGCCTGAGCAGTTTAGCCTGGGATGTATCAAAGCAGATTTTGGAGATCATAAAAGTAGTCTCTCTTTTGAATAGGCTCAATGAAGTTGATTAGACTCTTTACAGGGTCAACACAGGGTTAGACAGATCAAGGCAGCTACTGAGGAATGAGGAGGGGTGGAAAGATGCGGGCAACAGAGCTGTTCAAGCCAAGGAGTATTGGCATAATATTCCATGGCCAATTTGATGAACTTTTGTTTGAAGAAAGGATGAACGAGGGGGAGTGCATCTTGCCTGCTTAAGGGAGCAAACGTCCTGGGTGAACCCTGAACAAGTGGTATGGAAAAGACAACCTAAATGTGAACAAGCAGAGCAGTTTTGCCTTCAGATCAGAATGTCTATATTCATGGTGACCCAGAGGAAGAGAATCCAACGAAGCTGTGACGATGCCTCTGTTGCCCACCAGTGAAAAAAGAATGACAGAAATTGTTCCTCTTTCAAAACATTTCTGTTGCATTTTGTATTTTAAAGAAGTTGCTTTGCACCCTATGGCTTTGAACATAATTACTTTCCACTGTAGTCTAGCAGAGTCACTAAGCAGCTGATAAAAGGCAGAAGAATCCGGACTATTTTCAAACTGAAAAAAGGGCTTTTTTTATTGGAACTGATAACTCTCACCAAAGGCTCCAGGCTTTTGTTACATCAATTTGAGGAACTCATAATCTCTGCATTATGAATGTACAACCAGGCTATTTCCTGCTGAAGCGCCTGGCACACCTTGGGCATCGCTTGCTTCTGTTGTCATCACTAGGTAAACAGATTTTGACACATCTTCAATATGATTACATTAGAACAAGTGGGCCATGATTGATAACCTAATATTCAGGCCATGCAAATCATCAATCACTGGAAGTATATTAATTATTCAATGTAACCGTCTAATGCAAGAATCAATGCTGGAAATGAAGAAAAGAAACTCACAGCTCCCAGTAGAGTCTAGAGTAGATAATAAAAAAGGAATACTAAATAATCTGAGCTTATAATCATCTTTTTAATAAAATCCATTTATTTAGCTGTCAAATCCATGGTACAATTAGGTTTAAAAAAGAAAAAAAATAGGATAATGAAAATTATTTTTTCCTTAAAAAAATCTTCATGCTTTCAAACAGTGATTACATTAGAGGTTTAAAAATAGGCTGCATATGAAAACAGAGAAAAATTCAAAAATTCAGGACACTGTAACACATGGAGTTCAGTGCTCCTCAATGTGGAAGGGCACGGTGTTTAGCTCTGACATGTGAATGTGTTTACACTACATACGTAACACCACTTAAAGCAGTTTCCCCACAAGGCATCATGGGAGCGATACTTCTGTAAAATGACAGGAGCATGGTCTCAGGCAATTCTCTGTCCCTCATAAGACTGAGTGGCCCAAGTCTGACAGGAAATTCCGTAATGCGTAAATTGGTTTTAAGTCCTTAAAAAAGCCCCGAAAGTGTTTTCTGTTACAATAGAAAAGGTGGGAATGTATGGAATGACAATTTGCAGGGGTTATTAAGATCATTCAGGGCTTACTGCATTCCAAAAATATCTTAGATCAATCTGGGGACCACTATAATATCTTTGCTGGGCACTTACACCACTCTTAGCAGGACTTGGACTCAGCCAGGTCCATAGCCCTCATTGGACATTGACGAGGTGCTTGGAGAGGTTTATCCAATTATCTCTGTGCTGGATTCTTGCTCCTCTTCGCTTATACAAGCCAGCCAGGAAGGAGCAACTGGCTGGGCCAGAAGGTAATTAATTCCTCCTTGGGCAAGATGCTTGAGCAGGGGCTTGCCAAGCAGCTCCAGGTACTCATGGATGAGACTGACTAACTGGAGCCATTTCAATTGGGGTTCAGGCTGGACATCAAGGTTCCAGACATCTCTGTGAGGAGATAAGGCACCAAAATGCAGCAGGCATGGTGGTAGAGCAGTGGTGAGATGGGGTGGACAGGCATCAAGGAGCACATGCTGCAAGGGATAGGGTGGCCAGGAAGACAAGGATGGTCTCCAGCAGCCGTGACTGTGGGGGCAGCCATGCATGGTCACTGCCCTGCGCTGGAGTGGCACCTGGGTGTGACGCAGGGCCTGGCTACTGGGGCAAGTATCCCAGGGAGCCTTTGCCTTCTGTTCTGCCTCCCACCGTCTGTCCCCAGCAGTCCAGGGGACTCCCCACAAGCCCCACCACTGCCCCCCAACAGAGTCTCCTGGGCAGATGTCCAGATGGGCATCCTTAGGAATGTGTGCCCAGGTGGAGTGTACATTATCCATCCCTGGCACCAGGGTCTGCATTGCTGCCCTCCATGCACTGGGCTGCTGGGAGGAGGCAGCTCTGGCAGAAAGTGCAAATATGGCACACAGGAGGGGAGGAGTATGTGTCCATGTGCAGCGGGAGAGGGAGAGGGGTGGGAGGGGTTTTTTTTTATTTTTTTTTTCTATTTATAGCCTGCCTTTTTCCTACAAAGGGCTCAAGGCAGCTTACATCATTCTCCTCCTGCATCTTATCCCCACAACAACAACCCTGTGGGGTAGGTTGGGCTGAGAGTCTGTGACTGGCCCAAAGTCACCCAGTTGGCTCCATGGCTGAGCAGGGACTTGAACCCAGATTGCCTGAGTCCCAGTCCCATGCTCTTAACCACTACACCACACTGGCTCTCAGTGTGGCAGCAGAAAGGGGCATGGCAGAATACCCCTGCAGGTCCTGCAGAGGAGCTGCACTGCTCTCCATGGCTCCCCCGAGCAGCAAGCACAAACTGCAAAAAGCAGCTGCTGACTGAGGCCATGCCTGTGGGAGAGCATGGAACAGGCAGGAGCAGTGCCCACTGGGATTGATTCCCAGCTGTGGGTGCTGATGGGGTAGGAGAGAGGGCGCTTTTTTCTATTGGGAGGTATAGAAATGAAATAAATAAATGTGCTGCTATTTGGAGGAAAGATGGAGGCTCATGGAAACTACTCACGTCGTAGTAGTTTCCATGTGAATGTGTGAACACTATGCCACATAGTAACTGCATGCCTTGATGTATCATGAAGTGTGAACATAGCCACTCTGTGCTTAGTGAGAGAAATTTGGGGCGGATTTTTCTTTCTCCATACTGTACCTATCAACTCTGGGAATTTTCAACTGTATTTGGCCTAAATACACACACACACACACACACACACACACACACACACACAACATAGATGTTCCATTTCTTTATCTCAAAATACTTTTTTTCCTCTTATTTTGTGGAGGTAGCTGTGGAAACCTGCCACACTGTTGCTGTCCTTTGATTGTACTGCCTGCAGAGTGTGAATACGCAAGATGCCTATCAGCAGCTGTTCGATAAAGGAAAGTTATTTTGTACATGCTACCTCTTCTGTGGCCCTATTGAACATGTCATCAATCCTTCAACAACTCTCCTTATTCTGTTGCCAATGTTTTGTTTCTGTTGCTGAACTTGTTCTTTTTTATAGACTAATTTGATTAAAAATGTCTGCAATGAAAGAGTCAAATGCCAAACAAGCTCAGTAATTGAAAATCCTCCATCCTAATGTTTTTGAAATGTTAATAAAAACCTTTTTCACTGGGAAAGACTGACATTAACTCACTAATTACCAAGTTAAAACTTTAACTGTTACATAAGTGAGGACATGCTAAGGTTTATAGAAGACTGTGATTTACTGCTCAGTGGGTCCAAAACAGGACATAGACATGATGTATTTACTGAGCTGTTTATTGCTATATCTAATTTTTGTTTAAATGCAGCATTGAGATTCAAGCACTGTACAAGACCTCTTCCTTTCCTGCTTTTCTGCTGCACAGTCCCTGGTGGAGGTGTGTTATAGAAGAAATGTGTAGGGAGGCAGAGTACCATTTTCCCCATTGCCCATTAATAGCTTGTTTTCATTGTTCTAAAAAGAAAGCAGGAAAGTGCTCCGAAAAAAACTAGAGGATCCCAAAAGTTTCTAAAGAGCACATACAAAAACTGAAGAAAGGGATCATGAGCTCACAACAAATGCCATGTGTAGAAAAGCCCATAGAATAACTATATTCTATGTTACACCACATAAGGAATTTATGGAATTTACTGCTACAAATAGTAGGGATGACCACTTGTTTGGCTGTCTTTAGAATGGAATTGGACACATTTATGGAGCACAGCCATCATAGTCTTGTGGCACCTCCAAAGGTTGGCATGCCACAAGTCCAGCTGCTGGGTATTGACAGCAGGAAATAACTTGCCTTCAGGTCTCAAGGCCAGACATTTGGTGTGATCCAGTATGGCTTTTCTTGTATTCCTACACTGAAGCACATTTATGTTTCTTATGGAGGTACATATCCTTATGGTACCAGAATATGACTGACTCTAAGTAAGAAAAATGAATTACAAAACAAGCAAAAAGCAATAATATAAAGGACGTGCCACACAGTAGGGACTAGGCTGAACCTGGAAGTCCGACTATAATTCTGAACTCATGTGTTTATAATGTTTATATCCTGCTTTCTTTTGTGATGCAATGCAAGGTGATGTATGTAGGGTTTCCAGGCACTCTCGCACCCAGAGCTGAGCAGCCATAGACATGGTTAGTTTCCACAAGGCTACAGCATCTTGTGCCTTCAGTCCATATTCTTGGACTAGGAGCAATGGGTAACATTGGCTGAGAACTCTCTTGTTGTTGTTTCCAACTTATGTACGAATGCCCTCCAAAATGTCCTTTCCTTGACAGCTCTGCTCAGCTCTTGTAAACTCAAGGCTGTGACTTCCTTTATGGAACTGATGCATCCCATAGTTGGTCATCTTCTTCTACCTTTGACTATCTTATGATGTGTCCAAAGTGCAGCACCTCAGTTTCGTCAATTTTGCTTCAGGGAAAGTTTGCCTTGATTTGTTTTAGGACTTACTTACTCATTTTTTCGTCAATTAAGGTTATTCATGAGCTCTCCTCAAGCACCGTGTTTCAGGTGCATCAGTTTTCTTCCTTCAGCTTTCATCACTGTCCAGCTTTCATGCCCATACCCAGTGATCCAGTGATTGGTCTTCAGTGAAACATTCTTACATTTCATTATTGTTTCGAGGCCCTTTAAGGCTGTCCTTACAAGTCTCAGTCCTCTTTGAATTTCTTAGCTGCAGTTTCACTTTGAATTTGAAATCAAGCTATACAAACCCTTTGCATACTTCTGGAGTCATGATTTTTGTTTTCTTAAGGTTCAATTGCAATCATGCTTTTGCACTTTCTTTCTTGCACTTTCTTTTTTCACTTTCATTAGGAGTCGTTTCAATTCATTGCTGATTTCAGCCCTTAATATAGTACCATCTGCATGTCATAAATTATCTTCCACCAATTTTCACTGCATCTTCTCTGATACCAATCCAGCTTTCCTTATATTCTTCATACAGACTGCAGAGATAGGAAGATAAAATACACCCTTGTCTTATGCCTTCTGCCTATATAAACCATTCCGTTTCCCTATATTCTGGCCCAGCAACAGTTTCTTGTCCACACATCAGGTTATGCATCAGTACAATCAAATGCTGAGCACAGCCATTTTTTTTTCAAGACTATCCTTAACTTCTCATGATCCATGCAGTCAAAGGCTTTTCTGTAGTTTATAAAGTATAGACTGATCTTCTGATATACTTTGGTGCTGTTCAGCAGCCAATATATGTTTGTGATGTGATCTTTAGTGCCTTTTTGGAATACAGCTTGAATATCAGGCATTCCTGGCTACATGTAGAGTTAAATTCTTTGTTGCAACATATTGAACATCATTTTACATACATGGGAAATTAGTTCAATAGGTTCTATGGGTCCTGCGTTCCTTAGCATCTGTTTTCTCAGGGACTGGAATGAATATCAAATGTTTCCGGTCTGTGGGCCACTGTTTTATTTTCCATATTTCTTTGCATATATTTGTTACAATTTGGACTGATTTGGTCTCTGCACCTTGAAATAGATTTGCACCCTGTCTGCTCTAGATACACTGTTACTTCCTGTGTTTTCAAAGCAGCTTTTGCTTCATTTTCTAACATCGCAGGTTCTTCCTCATTGGATTCCGGTTTAAAGAAGTCTATTATCCTTTTATCTCTTCTGTGTAGCTCTTCTATATAGTGTTGTCACCTTCTCTTTATTTTATCCTGGTCAGGTAGTATGTTCCCCTATTGATCTTGTGGCATACCTAAACCAGGTTTGTATTTCCCTTTGAATTCCTCCTTTGTTCTTCTCTTCTATTTGTTTGCACTGTCCATTGTAATAGTTCTACATGATAGTTACTGAAAAACTGCATTCAGAATTCTGGCTCTGTTTCTATAACCTTTTGCTTTTTCTTCTTATCCATCCATAGCAACTAAGATTAGAATTAACTGCAAAATATTCTGGAAAAGATAATCTAAGAAAGTCTTGTACAGTCCATGTCAATCAAAGCTTGATACAGGCATATATGCACTATATGGACATTTGCAGCCGACTATCACAGACCGTTTTGGATTATATCTGCTTTGTTCTTCCAGCTCCAGAATCTTCCATTGTATGAACAGGGTCTCCTGTTCAAACAACACTTACCTGTGACCCCTGCTTGCATGTATGCTTGGAAGTATTACCCAGAACACCTTGGTAGTGACACCTCTCCAAGACTATCCTAAGCTGGGAAGGTCAAAATGGCACCCACTCCCATTCCACGTCTGGACAGGCACATGAATCTGTCTTCAACGCAAATAGTGGGACAATGTCCTCCACTCAACTTGAAGGCAGCAGAGTTAACTTAGAGGTGTGGACTTGCAAGGCACAAAGCTCTCTGCTCAGGCCCCTTGCCACTGCCCCCAGCATCTGCCACCTGCTATGATTGTTTCACCCTGCCTAATGGTAGGGCTGGCCCTGCAGCTCACTTGCTTCATTCAAATTCCTCGTCCAAACCTCTTCTCTGACACGTTTGGCGCAACCCCTCACACTGTTGCTGCTGGGCTGAAGTTGTTTTCTCTCCCCACTTTAGTCATGCATATTGCTTCAGTTATAAAATATGCAACTAACAATTCTCCCCTCCCTTGTTTGTGGTTTAGAGCTACTACAAATAATACAGAAAGCTTCTCTCTGGGTGTATCTGAAGCTGTCATACCATGCTTAGACTGTTTCGTCAAGTTACATACAGAAGCATATTCATTCTTGGAGTCTGGAAAAAACAAGAGTTTGGGAATAGTCCTGTGGCACATTAAACACTAGCAAATTAATTGTGACATGAATTTCCAGAGGCAAGAGTTCACTTCATCAGATGCGTGTAACAGGCAGGTTAGGAAACCTGGAAGGAAGCTTAACTAAATGCGCCTGAATTTGAGAATTGTTTTGTCTCTATGAGATTCATCTATGTCTAGTAAGTGAATGCCACCTACTGTTAAGAGTGTCCTTTTCCTTCACAGGAAGAAAAAATAATAGTTACACTGCATTTTGTAAAATAATTTTGACCTAGGCTGTGGCTTCTGCAAGCTGCTGATTCATTTTGTTATCCAGATGTTAGGTTCTCCCCTGCCCCTTTCTTTTCTTTTTGAGTCCAAGCTCAGTGCTTGTCAGCCGGCTTTCAATATTTCTGCAAGTGGAAAAAAATCTGTTCCCTTTAAAGGGCATAGCATATGAGTACTGCACTGCCAATAAGCTGCATGTGGAGCCATTGTACCTCCAAAGTATTGTGGGCCCATATTAGACTTCCCAGAGATGTGGCTGAGTTTTTGCAATTGCCAATAGTCTTCATACACATTGGAGCAGTTCAGAGCAACCTCTAATGACCGGGCTCAAAATGTCGATGTAATGCCTGGTTGAAAGAAGGCCAGCAAGACTTTTCCTCAGGTGCTCAAAGAAGGCTAAGTAGGTTCAATCTAGGGAATGCCTATAAATAGGGTATTCTGTGTTAAAATGATGTTTAACCATGATTCAGGAATTTCAATACATTGCATGTAATTTTAAAAATACATATTTTTATTTAGCCTATCTTACTTAGTTGAAATCAACAAAACAACTGTTAGCATAAAAATGGAATAAAGACTTACTGCATTAAACTGAATGACTTATTAAGTTTCTGTGTTCATTACATTTGTATATATGGCTTCTAAGCGGTCCTGTCCAGAATGTGGGGTTGCTTCAATCCAGAGTCATCTGCTGAAACAGCAAACGGTGTGTCTGAAGAGGAGGACAACACTATGCTCCCTAAGTTAATGGTGTCAGGACTTTTCAGGAACTCTTTAGATCTTTTCAATGGCTTTTGTAATTTTGGCTTTTTCAAGACTTGTCTGTGTTTCATTTTATTGCTTAACTTTTGTTGTATGTTTCATTCTGCAATTGTATTTTATTACTTGTATTGTATTTTAATAACTTTTCATGTATGTCTCCCAAAGGACTTTAATGCTATGCTATGGCATAGAAATAGCATGATAGATAGAAAGATAGATAGATCATAGATAGATGGAGATGGAGGAAGAGAGTGAGAGAGATTATAGGTAGGTAGGTTTGTGATAACTAGATAGACAGGTAGATAGGTAGATAGATATTTGTCTCTTGAAAATAGAGAATGTGGATTGCTTCCAGTGGGTTGTGTCCTTTGTTTGCTATATTAATTGAATTTACTTGAGATCTGTGCATTAGCGTCACACTCTTATATATGTAAGAGCTACACAGCCCCCTCATGGGGCAGTTGATTCTGCCACTAGGTTTTAAGGATCTGAAACTTAGGATTGGCTTTGAGAAACACAGGAACTTCTCCGGGAACCCTCCGTGAAAGAAATTAGGAGGGTAGGTACTCGGAGGAGGGCTTTCTCTGCGGTGGCGCCCAATCTATGGAATGCGCTCCCCAGAGAGGTCCACCTGGCGCTGTCGTTATTTGTTTTTCGGTGCCAGGCGAAGACCTTTTTATTTAAATGTCATTTTAATTGTTAATATTATTTGCTTATTTTATCTGGCCAGGGCAACTTATTTTATATTGTTAATTTGTTTTATATTTTGAATGTATTATATTTTAATTTTACGTTGTGAGCCACCCCAAGGCTTCGGCGAATGGGGCAGCATAGAAATGTTTTAAATAAATAAATAAATAAACTTTCTGTTAGATGGGGCGGGGGCTCGAGAGAAAGAGGGGAAGAGGGACTTGTTTTGGAGGGGTTTTTCGTGGAGGGTTGTTTTTAAGAAAAAAGACATTTCTTGGGAAGCAACAAGCAGGTAACTTCCTGCTGTGCTAGTTCTATGAAAGCGTGTTTTCTGTTCTAGTAGCTGCTGAACAGTAGCTCCATAATGGATGCTGGTGGGTGCGCGTTATCCCAATCATCATGCTTTCCTTATTCTCGCTCTTGCTCACTCTCTCTCCCTCTCTCTCACACACACACACACACACACACACACACATGCATACACACATACTATTGGGTGCGTGCTGTTCTTTACAGAGAACATTGGGAAACACATATGCAACTTGTTCTAGACTGAAACCCTATTCCAAAAATGGAAATTCCCATCTACAGGGAAGAAAATTGCTTAAGGAAATATACTAATAATGAAAAAGAGCCAGACAGACTTCAGAGACCTGTTAGTCCATAAACAAAGTCGAGGTTATTGGTGGGAACCATTATTTTACACTTAATATACAGACCCTGTGGTTTCCCATCTACTCCACCAGTTTTGAGCTGTTTGCAGTTGCTGTCTGCTCACAGGTCAATCTTCTGCTGCCTTAACCATCAATAAAACTAGTGAGTTTTTACAGAAATGTTCAGCAGGTTTAGTAGGCATTCGTTGCATGCAAATAGCTGTGGAATAAATCATTGTATATTGCAGCCCCTGAGGGGGTTTCTACCTATGGAACTTGCTACTGTCACTCTACTTCCACATATACCTTAATCATGTTATTCATTCAGCAAGAAGGACGAGCTCTACAGCAAGAGACTTTAATCCCTCACTGCTGATGATCTGACTGCAGGAGACAGCACGAGAGCAGAAAACTTCAAGAAAACTCTTAAGGAAGGAGTCTAACACATTATTTTTCTACCCATGTTTTAAGCAAGGACCTTATTATCAGAGAATTTACCTCCCAAAAGTTGGAACTCTACTCCTCCATATAATTTCCAGGGAAATCACACTGTAAAGTTATAACAGCACCGGTACACTTCGCCACTGTCTATTGGAACGTTCCCCAAGATGTGTGGCCTGGTTTATTGTGTCGTTATATTTTGCTAATTATCTAGCACCTACAGGTTTTTCTGTTTTTCAAAGCTTTCATGAAATATGAAAGATGTGACACCCAGTCCTTGAGAAACCATGAAATTGGTGCCTTCCATTCCCACAAAATCTTAAACCTCAGCTCTGCAAGGCCCCCAGTATACGATCAGAAATCCTCCTGCAGTCTCTCTCATGTGGTTACTACCCTTTTGAGTAAATAAAAGCACAGTAATTGAACAAAGGGTGAATTATGAGGAAGTTTTCTGAGGGATAGTAATGGGCAAGGAAATAGTAAAATAATTGCCTGCAGAAAAAGGCAGATTCAGTGACTATCTGGAATTATGAATCTTTCCTTGGCTTTCAATATATTCTGGGTGTAAGTTCTGCATTATATCACTTTCATTAATGTAAAACAGGGGAGGGGGAGATGCGTATTTTAGTAGAAATGGCTAGAGTAATATATATATGTCAACAATTCTGAATATAAACATATGCTCAGAGGGCGAGAGCCATTAGTTTTCCAATCAATACCATTTGTATTACTTACTTTATTAAAATCAAATTCAGCACATTCAAGCATTTTATCATTTTACATCACCAATAAGGGAAGAAGGAAAGGATCAAATTATGGGAAGCAAGTATCGATTGGCATTGGAGTTTCAGTTATTCATGTAGACACATTTGGCAGTTGATTCTCAGTTATTCATGTAAACTTGCACATGGAGATAGTCTCAGGACTCAGGCTGCAGCAACCAAGGACCGTCAAGCACTGAAAGCCTTGCACTTTCCCTTAATGACTAAAATGTTCAGAATGCATTTGTTTCAGTATGAGCTAGGCCACATGAGGTCTGTTCCCATTGCTTGAGCCACAACTGTGGGTTCCCTTGAGCATAGCTTCCCATAGCTCTCCCTTACTGGGAAGTGAAAGGACATGTGAATTGAGAATTCTCTTAGAGCAGTATCCTAAACATGTAGAGACAGAAAAATGTCCCACAACTCCCAGCAATCTCCAGCCAATATGCTGCCCAGGAAATGCTGGGAGTGTGGGGGTTTCTTCTGTCTAAATGTACCTAGGATTGTGCCTTTAAGATTGTTATAGTTGGCCAGAGTGGCTTACAGTGGTCCATTCAAACGAAACGTACTGACTCCAATTTTGCTCAGGCCTAAGAGGAAGAAATCTCAGTTTACCATCCATTGAATCTTTCTCTCAAAAACAAAAGTGATGCTGGCTGGTACTGGCTTGATGCTGGCAATGCAATGCAAATGCTCAGCTCAGGTCACCTCAAAGAAAACGAACCCACTTAGCAAATGCGTTCACTGGTAAATAGCCCATGTGCCGAACAATGGGGAACTTCAAGAATCCATCTCTGAGTCAAAGGTGGGCATTGGTCAGAATTTGCAGTCATGCTGAAACACACGATTCTTTGGGGGAATCTTCACCCGGTGGGGCCAAAGGACATCCGCTGCACTGGCAAAGGGAGTGTGGAGCCCCTTCTTTGTTATGTACAGTTGCCAGAGTGTAGGTCTCCAGGAAAGAGAAGAGGCTTTGCACAGGCCCAGAGCAGTTGCATTACCAAGGCCTTAGGTCTGCAAGGAATCAGGGAGGCAGCTTAATGCAGGACTGTGACTGGCTTAGATGGTTTTCCCCTCCCATTTGCCATTTGCCACTGAATAGTCACTTTAAGCTGCTTACTGCCAAGTACTCTAAAACTGACCAGCCTGTTTTTCATACTCTTTCCCTGAATTTCTAATAAATCCTTTACCCATTTTTCTCCCAAAGTCCAGAACGGTGGGTAGATACATGAGAGAAAGAGATCTTAACTACCAATTTCCCATGACATATTTGGCTTGCCCTCTCATGGGTTGGGGAAAAGAAGGTGCCAAACAGGTTTAAAGTTAACCAAGGAATAAGGTCATTATCTGAGACTGGTTCTGCCATGCCAGACTAGCTTTGCTGTGGGAATGGGAACGATATGCAAGGTCCTTGTACATCTACTTCCCTAGCAAAGCCATGACCAGTGTATATGTGTAAGCAGAATAGCATACAATGCGATTTGTTGAGTAAACTCCCCAGGGCAGTTCATAGCTAGCTACTGAATCAGAATTTTAAGCATGACTGATGCTGGCTGAACAGTTTAGAAAAATATATTTAACTTCTTACCAAAAGCCATACAGCAAGGCAATAAAAGTTCAGTCAGATATTCTTTGCTGAAGTCTGTTTTGGCTTAAGGAATTAGTTTCAAGAAATGACTCGACAAATCCTTATAATATTTTTCATCCATTGTAATCTGGGATGGTGGGAGAATTCATGTAAGGTGCCCATATGGACATCTACAAATCAATGACTATTGTACTAAGAGATATAGACAAAGACAATTCTGTATACTGTTGCATACAATCCATTTCTAATGCATCCTAAATGCAGGAATACATCCAGGCATATCTCCTTAATTTTGTACCACACTCAATATAAAGACTCTTTAAATTTTCATGTTTTTTCTTTTGAAATGAAAAATATATTGATATTTGTTTCAATAGGCACCTTAGATATATCTTGCTCTATCACAAAGCATTACATTACATATATTACTGGAAATACACACACATGTATTTTATATTTTGCTTCCTGCTAACTTTCTGGTCCACATCAGCCTAACAATCATGCCAATAAAAATAAAAGGGTTGTATAATAATAAGAACAATCCAGAGAAAGCTTCAAAATTCCCTTTGAAATAAACAGTAAACTTAAAATTTCAGTTCATTTCAGTTTGACTTACAGAACTCTCTGCTTTGAAGACAAGGAATATGGGGCTGTGAAATGGGATGAAAAAACTTCCTTACATAGAATGCAGGCAAGAGGGATTGGTCCTACTCTGACTTGGCTTGATGACTTCATTCTATAGAGTCATTGCATTGGCTATGTGAAGCCACCAGGAAGCCTATTCAGAGTCCAGGCAGTATCTTCACACTGAATTGCCTCATAATATTGTCATCTAGACATATTTGATTAACTGTTTGACTTTATGTAACCAATAAGCTGACTACATGAACCCTGATTAAAGGAGATTGCTTCAGGAAGCCCATGTTATTTTTAACTTGTCGAAAGTTCAAACTGCACACATATGCACATAAAATGTGAAAAGATACACAAGGTGCAGAGTTGTGAAAATTTCCATTCCACCCCAAAATATTCCCCTTTGCTTCAAAACCTTCTATTTACCCAGTATTCAAATAGTTAAAATTTTATTATCAATTTCTATACTGTATATTGTATTCTAAGTGCTGTTGCAGATTTTGTTGTTGTTTTCTTGTCTCTTTGTGAAATCCTATATGGATTAAGGACAGTATATAAATATTTTAGACAGACAGACAGACCCAAGCTCAGACCTAGTGCTCTGCAAATGCGGTGGTAGGTTCACACTTCTAGAAGCAGTCACAGTGACAAATTAAATTGATTCGCCTACTTTATTCATCTCCCAGAACTGACGGTTTCTTTGTGCAAAATTTAGATCCAGCAGGACTGCACCATTTACAATCCACCATCCTGAACAGAGGCCGCTGGTCACAGGCCACGAGGGTCACGATAAACTTCCAGGTTTGTTGCTGCCTGCCTGTGACTAGAAACGTAAGAAGGTTTCAGACACAATACATGGATGGTGACTTCTGGCTGGTTGATGGAGTAAGGAGGCAGCTCAAAAGTTTCCTATGCTGTATGAATGAGAACTGCTTTGGGCACAAAATATACATTGATGTTGTAAAAACAAAACAAAAAGTGGAAGAGACAGCAGCAAGAAGTCCAGTCCCAGCAAGCACCTTCTCGTGAAAACCATGTTTTCCTTCCTGGCCCTGCTTTGAAACAGATGTTCACACGGTGTTCTCCCTGGCTTTTAACTGAAAAGATTGTTTGGCATGTGTTGCCTTGAAATATCTAAAGAAGTATTTTATTTTAACTGGATTATTTTATTTAAAAAAAAATTAAGCTGTTTTTATACTTTAGTAGATACTGAATTTTAATGGTTTTATATCATAAACTGCCTTAGGAAGACCACAATGTCATAAAACATTGCTTCAAATGTGTTAAATATTTTACTATATTAAATAAAATAAATTTACAATCTACTGTATTTTTATTATAATTGACATGTTCATGACACCCAACTTTCAAAGTTCAAAGCTTCAATTTATCTCTACCTACAACCTCAAACAGACCAGAATATGGAGGGTGCGGGTAGCCTCCAGCTGCATTGACCTACAACTCCCATCCACTTCACCAACCTAGCCCATGGTGGACAAAATGGTTTCGGGGCATTTTACTAACAACACCAAGGCCGACAATAAAGAATTCTTTAAATATATCAGAAGAAAGAAACCAGCTAAAGAAGCAGTTGGACCATTGGATGATAATGGAATTAGAGCAGTGCTAAGCAGGGGACAAGGTGATTGGAGAAAAGCTGAATGATTTTTTTCAATTGGTCTTCACAGCAGAGGATGAAGAACAGATACATTCAGATATGTACCTGAATTTATGTATTCTGGAAGGCAACAAAAGGAATTAAGGCAGATGGTAGTGACAAAAGTTGAAATTCTCAACTGCATTGACAATCTGAAAATATGTAAATCACCCAGCCCAGCTGGTATCTGTCCTAAAGTTCTTAAAGAATTCAAACACAAAATTGCTGAACTTCTTACCAAAATATTTAATATATCTTTAAAATCAGTCCTTGTGCCAGAGGATTGGAGAATGGCCCATCCAACTCCAATTTTTAAAAAGGGAGCCAGGGAATTACAGGCCAGTTAGTTTAAATTCTCTTCTGTTAATAATAATGCCTTGAAAGCATTATTAAAGATAAAATCAGTAAGCACATACAGGGACAAGCCCTGCTGAAAAAAAAGCAACATAGTATCTGCAAGGGAAGTCCCGTGTCACTAGCCTATTAGAGCTCCTTAAGAGCATCAATAAATACATGGAGGCAATCCTGTAGACACTGTTTAGTTGGATTTCCAAGTATAGGCTGAAGGGACCTGAACTTGTGACCAAGCATGAAAAGCAAGTGAACTGGTGACCAAGCAAGACTTTTTGGTAGACAGTTGGATAAAAATGTCAACCCAGTGAAAAAGGCAAACGCCAAGTTAGGCAGAATTAGGAACAGAATAGAAATTAGAATGCGCAAGATCACATTATTCGTAAACAAATCTTTGGCGTTACCATACTTAGAATATTGTGTACAGTTGTGGTCACCTTGCCTGAAAAAAGACATAATTGAGTTGGAAGCAGTACAGAGAAGGGCAACAAAAATAATCAAGGGGTTGGAGCCACTTGCCTCTGAGGAGAGGTCACAACAACTGGGATTGTTTAGCTTAGGAAAAAAAGTGAATGAGGAAAGACATGATAGAATTGTTTAAAATTATGATTGCTGTGGAGAAAGTGGAAATGGAGACTTTTTCTCCCTTTCCTGTAACACTAGCCCCCAGGATAACCTCATGAATCTAACTTGTGGGAGGTTTAGGACAGATAAAAAGGAAGCATTTCTTCACACAATGTGTAGCTAAACGATGGAATTCGCTGCCACAGGAAGTGGTGATGGCCACCAATTTGCATGGTGTTACAAGGACAAGTTCATGGAACAGGAGGCTATCAGCGGATACTAGCCTTGCTGGCTATGTCCTGTCTCGTTTAGCAGAAGCAGCATGACTGCATGCTTTAGCTGCTGAGGAGCTTGGGCAGATAGAGGACTTGTACCCATCCTGCTTGAAGGATCCTGTGCACAGCTGGTTTGCCACCATGTGAATGGAGTGCTGGAGTGGATGAATCATTGGCCTGATCCAGCATGGCTTTTCTTATGTTCCTAACAGGAGTTGGATACCAAATCGCCTGCAGAGCCACAAGTTGCCCATCCTAATGTAGGCATCAAGCATCACTGTAAGAACACCAAGCCCTGTAGAACATAGCAGGTCAGTTTTCTTGGTACTGAATTAGCCACTCCAAAGACTCCCAGTCAAGCCTTTCTAGATGATTTTGTACCTGTGCTAAAAGAATGGCATGATCTGTCATGGCAAAAGCTACTGAACATTCCAACAGAATCAAAGGAACTGTTTCTTTCTGTTGACCTGTAAAGGCAATTCATCCACCACTAACCTGGACTCGGTCCTTCGCCAAAGCAGAGCTCTGACTGCAGAAGCAGAAGAAGTATATTTCATGCAAACTGGATTGGAGTTGCTCTGTTACTTTATCCTGGGTTATTGTAAGAGAAGCAGAAGCCAGCAAGCATACTCATTCTTGCCATCCCACGTCCTCTGCAGCTGGGCAGAGCCAAACAAGTCTTTCCATGAATTCTACAGCATAATGTCCAGTTTGCATTCCAGGCTGGTAAGTTGATAATATCCCATTAGTCATATTTATAGTGGGGGGAGTGCAAACCTGGGGATGAAAATCAGCCCCTCTGGAGTCCCCAGATGTTGATGCCTCCCCCCCCCCCCGGCACGAACTCCTGACCCAGCCATGGATCTTTTGGAGTTGTCCCACCAGTTGTGCAGTTTTTGCCCATTCTAGAGGCTGAAAAGCCTCTCCTATGGCTTAGTTATAGTAGTAAGAGCTTTAAGATACACCAGGCAGTATTTTTGTGATACTGACCTTTTCCCTTTTTACTTCAGCCACACACATCACCAGATTGCAGCCCCAAGAGTGTCTACGAAACTGAATTTGACCCTCAAACTAAAAAAGATTTCCTATCCTTGGTATAGTACCTCAACCAATTCCCAGACCTAAGCTCATTAATTTCTGGATGTAATTTGTGAAATGTATACTGTTTTCCCCAGTTTCCTAGATGCAATAGTACATAAATAGTTTATATAGACCTCTTTTGTAAATGCAAGTAGTTGAATGCTCTATCTGAAATTTCCCTCTCTTAGTTACTTACCTACATTTTTTTTTTTAATTTCACTGTCCCACCCCACTGCGGGAATCCTCCTGCAGGAGAATTAGAGGTCTCAGGGATCAAGAATATCCCAGATCACCCATGTCAAATGGCCAGGAGGAACCTGAGCCTTTGAAAGAGATGGCCACATGTTCATCCATGCAAAGGATGGGGGACTCTGCCTCTGAGGTAAAAGCTGAGGCTGAGCAAGCCCCTAGCCATGAGGAATGTCACTGCCTCAAGAGACTAACCAGGTGGGTGCCCTTCTGAAGTCCTCAGTTATGCTGAATTACTCCTCAAGAGAAACTGACCCTTCATGAATAGGACTCTTGCCAGAAAACCACCATGAACTACACCTGAGCCCCAGGAATGGATCAAGAGGCTCTGGCAATATAATGCTTCAGTTTCAGCCTAGCCAAGGCTACAGCAGTGCTGTTCTCCAGCTTCAGAGCCTTCTGCATGGTTTTCTGATGCTTGGTTTGTGATTGAGTCATCATGCCACTGCTTGATCGTGGGGTCCTGCTTAATTGCGCTTCCAAGCAGCTTAATGTATCTGACTGCTTAACAGTGCTCTGACTTTTGCTTTTATCTTGACCACTGCTGCCTTAGCTCAATCCCTTTGGAGTGAAATCTTTGTGCTTGACCTGTCTTGGTGCTTTGGCTTTTTGACTGCTTCCAAGTCTGATTCGGCTGAAGTAGGACACTAGTACACTTACTCTAAAATGTGTACTCCAGCTATAGGATTGGTCATCTTAAAATTTTACTCCTGTTTTGAAGGTCCTCCTGAGGTCTAGTCTGAGGAAGAAGCCTTTGAAATAAAAATAAAATAAAATAAACTCTGCAATGATTTAAATCTCTTATTAGTCTCTCGAGACCAACTCTCTGGCTCAAAGTTTTAAGTCTTACAGGAAAAATAAAAAGGGCATGTTGAGGCCAGTTCTCTGGGGTCTTTTATAATTTTCTTTCACTGTTCGGTCCCAAAAGCCATGTTCTCCTTACAAATCGCATGTTTCACACATGATACACCCAGGCACCTCCGTCCAGTAATTGTTTGCTGCACAAACTCTGTAACACATCATTAGTCCTGCCACACATCTACTTCTGCCCACAGTAACTTTTCCAAAATGAAAAAGTGCCATTCAGCATTACAATTTCAGTATATTTCTGAGCGCAATGCGCAGTGGAAGGAGAGGAGGACAGGAAATGCGATGGAGGAAATGGCTGCTTGCGTTAGTTCATATCTTGTTAAAAGTCCCCCACCCCCTGCATCATTTTTCCCTTCCTCCAATGAGACTGTGAGAAATGTGAAAATTTACATGATCACTTCTGACATTTCTTGGCAACTGGGAAGGCAAGAAATGGGAAGGTTCACTCCTTTCCGATCCAAGATTAAATTTGGACTTGAACACAAGGCTCATTTAAGCAGCAATTAAAGAACCTCATAGACTGAGGGAAAATTAAATGATGAATGCAAAGAGGCTTATTTAATGGGGATATTAAGTAAACTGCTGGTAAAAATGCCCATTTATCATCCACTGATTCCTAATTGGTTTCCTGTTCCTGCCTGCATGTAGCATTTTCAGAAGGAATTACCTTCCTTTAGTGCAATCGTTGCAAATGCAATAAATCAAACCCCATGGATTTTAGCTAATTTAGATGGAGGCTATATGAGAGTCGAATTATGCAACAGTGCTTGCAATTAATGCCCATTACAATTTTTGGCTTAAAAGACAGAGTGGTTCATTTTAATGCACCCTGCCTAGCTTGGTTATAACGTTAAAATAAAAGAACGCTTTTCTTTCCAAGAAGGCAACACTCACCTTTCTAAACAATTCAGTCAATCTTCAGTGTTATGGCTATTGCCTGCCATTCCTAGCTTCCTTTAAAATGCCAATATGAATTCTAGAATCTCACTTCTAGAAAGTCACCCACTTTGTTTTATAGTAAGAACCCATCAATATAAGGTTGCTTGGAGTCCAAAAACCATAGGGCCAGGTCTGCTCTGGGTCAGAAGCAAGCCTTCTCCTGCAGGAAGAGGCTCTCTTCTAATGTAGCTTCATGCATTTGTTCTGGATTTGCTAGGCTCAAATTGGAGCAATGGCCAATATGCAGGCACAGAGGAGGAAAGGAGGCGTGTGGCGCTCCTTTTGTTGCAGCTTTTCCATCTCTTCCAATAGATGTGTCTGCCTTGAGACACACCTAGTAAAAATATGTTGAGGATATTTTTTTCACCAGCCTGCTGAGAAACAAGCATACTCAGCCTTCACCTGGCTCTTCAGAGGGTTGTCCATCCTGGTCCCCACATGTGCGCAGTAAGGTCTGTCTGAAATGAGCAGTAAGGTCTGTCTGAAATTTGTAATTTCAGAATTAGTCCTTGTGTAGGCAAATAAATAAAGGTACAGAGGCTGCATTTCTGGAGCTGTTTCCCCAATTCAAAGCCTGTGCTTCCATTTTCCTTAAAGGAGATGCAAACCCTTTTAAAACATTATCATCCTTTTCTATATTTGTTCAGCCATAACTACAAAAAAGCAGCCAATTCACATGAAATTATGGTATAGGAATAACAGGACTTAAATAAAGAACTAAACGTCATGTGGCCCTATAAAAGATATCAAATGTGTAACATTTTAATGTACCCATTTACTTAGTCTCTGATGAACAATAGGCTGTGCATTAGCTGAAAACTTCTGCTAACAGGGAGAAAATTCTAAACAATAGAACATGTAGTATTCATCCACAAGCATACACATAGTTCATATAAGTTAAAGCTACAATTTAAGGAGAAAATGTGCTGTTGTTAATTGAGTAGCCAGAAGAGGAGAAAGTAGGTCCCAAAAAGGTATGGAGATTGGGTCCACAAAACAAACATGATTATTTATTTATTTGTTTTTCGATTTCTATCCTGCCTTTTTCCTACAAAGGACTCAAGGCAGCTTGCATTATGCTCCACCACCATCTTATCCCCACAACAACAACCCAGTGGGGTAGGTTGGGCTGAGAGTCTGTGACTGGCCCAAAGCCACCCAGTTGGCTTCATGGCTGAGCAGGGACTAGAACCCAGATCATCTGAGTCCCAGTTCCATGCTCTTAACCACTACATCACACTGGCTTTCTGAGGTATTATCTGCGGGAACATCTCCTCCCATATGTACCTTAAGATCATCTTTGGAGATCCTTCTCCGGGAGCCGCCTTTAAAGGCTATGAAGAGGACAGGTACTCAGGGAAGGCCTTTTCAGTAGTGGCACCTCATTTATAAAGTTCTCTCCCCAGTGAAGTACACCTGGAGCTCACACTTTATATGTTCTGGCGCCAGGCAAAAATGTTTTAATTCACTCAGCATTGTAAAGGTTAAGTGATATATTATGACTATTTTTGCCAGAACTTTGCCTTGTTTTATTTTCTGGTTTGGTTTTTGCTTTTATTGGTATTTTGTATTTACTAATCTGTTTAAATACGTTGTAAACCATTTTGTGAAGTTTTACTTATTGCTCAATTGGAATGTTTTATTGATTGCAGATTTGTTTTAATATATCATGTTATCTTTTTTTTTTTTTTTTGAGTGTAGTGTAAACCATTCAGAAAGCCAGCACAGCTGAGTGATGGTATACAATTTTTTGATAAATAAATAAACATGTAGAAATCCAAATATACTAATTTATATATGCTCTAAAGTCTCTGTGTGTGTGCACATGCTTTTCAATTATTGTGTCTCCACAGGGACCTCTATCTGTTTTTTAAAAAAAAGGATGTATGTGCAGGGATGAGCAAGGTATTTCATTCCAGGGGGAAAAACTCAGCCAGAGAAGTTCAAGGGAGATAGTAGGAGATGTAGCACATGAAGTACATGGGCAAGAAGGCCACTAATCTAGAGGAATCAAATGCAGCAGAAATCACTGGGGTTCCTATACCTTCATTTCAGCCAGTGCCCACAGAGAGCAGGTTGGTGGTACGGATGGCATCCCAAAGATCTGGAGCTCAGAATGAAAGTTTCAGGCCTCAGGATGCCTGCTAAATAGCACCTCCCTTGGCCGCCCAGGTGGGCCGCAGGAGTGGAAGAGCAGCTTTATTCCAATTTAAGCTCATGCGGTCATGTATACCCATAAACCATGGCCATACCTGAAAGTCACATTATTGCAAGTGGAATCTGGGACTTGTTGATGTATAAGGTGCACACTACACATTACACACAAAAGGTTGTTATAAGCACCCGTTATTTTGATTCATTTGTTTGTTTCTTAAATAAGGCTGAGAATCTAAATGGAGCAGGGGCGTAATCCTACTTATTCCCCACCCAACCCTGTAAGGTGTGAGGAGAAGGAGAGAGCAACTATGATGGTTCAGAGAACTCAAATTTCAGAAAAAGAAAGAGGTTAAGCAATATTTTCTTCTTCCGTTCCTCTCCCACAAACTGCAGCTTCCTGAGGCTGGTTTTCATTTTAGTCCAGCCCAAACTGCCCTGGAGCTTTTTAATGCACACTTGTTGGCATCATGTACAGTCTATTCCTTATAATTACTCGCTGATGTTAAGGCCCTTGCGGTACCAGCATATGTTTGATAATGGCTTGCTCTAGAGTTGCAGTGCATCCACCAAGCACCCTTGGAGCCCATGAAAGGCATGTGCAGGGGGTGGAGTGTTGACTTTCTGCTAGGCAAGGCTTGCATGGAAACTGTTTTGTCAGAACCAGGAACCTCCCTCGGGATATATTCACACAGACCTGCAACCTGCACAGCTCTGACAGCTCACAAAAGGGCTGCAACAATTGAGAAAATATTTTTCAGGTTTAGCAGTGCTGGACAGGTGCTCTACACTGTTTGACAAAATGGTGAGAGTACATTCTTTAAAATCATGAAACCCAGCATAGTTATAATGCAGAGGGCTAGTTTTGTCCCCTTGCCCACTGGCCACACATTCCAGCCATCTCGCAGTCAGTTCAGCTCGAAGGAACTGATCCTTTGCAGGTAAGATTTAACACAGAAATGGGAACCTCGGTTTTAGCCCAGGTATTCCTAGTTGCCCTGTTCACATGTTCAGGCTGCCCTCCTGAAGAGGGTTTATGACAACACTGGATGTATGATTTAATATCAAATAAATATTCTCATCATGTTATCATATTAACTAAAACAGTACTAATTCAGCACTGATAAAGTCAAATAATGAAGCAAATCCTAATTCATTAGATAGATGAAGCAATTATGGTATGCATTAGCCGTTCTTTTTTATTTTTCACTTTCTAAAATCCCTTCCAGGAAATCAAATTAAAACTAGACTAAATTAACATTTTTAAAAGTCAGGAGTAAATGTTACACCATAGTGATTCTAACTATACTATTCTTTTCCATCATGATATTAGGACCTTTTTTTCTTTCAGCTTCAGTGCTAGAAATTAATAACATTTCCACAGGGGCTCATTTTTCTTGAAATTATATTATTCAGTAGAGCCAGTCAGAAGAAACAAAAGCATTACTCAGTGTGATTGGGTTGTTAGCACGTCAACTGGATCTATGCGGGGGGAAGAATCATTGCTCATGTAGTGTCCCAAAAGAAATGCAATATTCATATCAAACATTTACCATATGTTTGCACATTTTGCAAATGTCTATGTTTAAAAATATGCCAACTTGCTGTGGTCTTCAGCATGTTCTAACGAAGGTTTCAATGTGGCTTTCAGTACTGAACATGTTTCCCACCATTATAAGGAAACAGTTATTTCTCTGCTAATAGAGCAATCATATTAAAAACAATGAGCCATGCTCCAGTCACTTATAGTAAATAATTTCACAGCTCAGCCCTACCTTAATGCTATTTTAAAATCCGTGAGCACAATACAATTCATTTTCAACCTGAAAGTCCAACGTTTGACAGATAAATTCCCCTTAAGCGAAAAAAGGAAAGTGCATAGAGAATGCAATAATTAGAATGCATTATCCATTATGCAAAGTGTGCTTTGCATTGCTGCAAAATACCTAGGAGTTTTTTTTTTTTTGCGGGGGAGGATGGAGGGCCGTCGCCTGGCAGTGGTTGGGTCTTCGGAATTCTCGGGTGAAATGAGGCACACAATGCAGCCCTGCCCTGCCTGTGAACATTCCACTGACATGTTGCTCGCTTTCAAAAATGTAAATGATTTAAAGGAAAGGCTAAGCAGAAACGTACATCAAGTGCCACCATTTTACCATCTGCTTTAATCACACGGGGCTTCCCCCGAATGGTTTGGGATGTTGGTTGTTTCAGATGAGATTTCTGTACTGCGATTAGGGATTCTGAACAAATGTGGTGAGTGAAGAAAGAGGGTGGGAGATGGGGGAGAGAAATGTAGCAGTGGTTAAAGCATAGTTTAATGACTCCAATCTCAGTCACTTTTTCTTATGTATTGTATGTGCAAGTCCATAGTACAGCATAATGTGTCATAATTTGGCCTCCAATTCTGACAGCCAGTGCCTGACTTGGGCATTAAATCATTGCCCCAAGGAATTCACATTCTGGCAAGTCCTGATGGGTAGGGCTGTCATCTCCTCCCACACATTACCTATCACTTTTGACATGATTGAATCAAAATTAGTCAGTACATTTAGATGTAAATTAGAGACATCCAAGAATAATAATGAGCACAAAAATATAGCTCTGTGAAATTGACACAGCAACAGCTTACTACAGTCTTCCACAGTGTCCTCGAAATTATTAATACCATGATAACAAACGTATTATATCAAAAAAGCGAAGAAAACTTTTTTTTTTTTTTTTTGGAGGGGCATATTTAACGAAGCCTGAAATCCCAAAGAAGCGTTATCACATTAGCTCATCTTGCAATTATGATGAGCAAATGGTAGCCAAATTGTGTGTCTGTTGGGAGAGAGGGGACACAGTTAACTGTCCACGTATAAAGTGCACATAGGCTGAGCATCATGCCTGGCAGATGTTTCTCATTTGCACCTTACCTTCATAAATGCCTTCAAGTCCTTAATTATTACTTCCACTTTGTACACTGAGAAATGAGGTTAAAGGATTACTACTCAGGGCACAGTGGCCACAAAGGAATGAAGCAACAAAGGCTCTGTAGCAAACTGGTGCATATAACCCCATGACATGCAGCAAATTCAGCATATGTTGGTTTTTGACACCTGATTTCAGGTGTCACTTAGGGCTACAATCAGATGTCAGTAAAATGTGTTTTTGCCCCCTCCCTGCCCTCTTTACAGGAATCCAAAATGGTGCCCCTTCTCTGGACTGTGCCATTTGCTTTGCTTGCTTTATGCCATTAATTAAAGGAGCAGCATTCTATAATTGAGTCCAGGAAATCATTTTAAAAGGAAGTTTCTTGCTTGCTTCATGTTTAAAATATTGGTTGGTGTTTCTGTTTCACCAGGACCAACAGGGACTCTAGAACATTGCTCTGTTCCAAATAGCAATTTTAAGTCACAAGGGAGAAAGCAAAATGTTGCTGCCAGGAAAAATTACCCTGTTCTAGGATCAACATAGTCATGAGGGATAGGACCTTCAGATCCCGAATATGGGTCATAGGGGATGATGGTCATTATAGTCAAATACATTGGAGTACATCAGCATAGGGAAAGCATAGCAAAATAACTGCATCAATCACATTGTGTGCCTTGTAACAATGTAAAAATGTTGCGTGCTTTTTGCCATTTCTTGGAATGCCTATATTGGGGGGATTGGTGAGGATATGTTTGTGAATAAGGCATAAATCTATAGGATTAGGTGTTGTTGTTGTTAAAAAGATCAATATATATTCTGTTGTTTGGCTTGGAGGTACCCAGCAATTATAACAACTGAAGAACCATTGTGAATCACCTATCACACTGACAGGAAAAATTCCAACAAATGTGCTTTTTATTTGTAAATATAAGCACATACAAGATTTTGGAAAGCCATGCAAGAAGGCGAATTCCTATCTTTGGTAATCTCACTACTCATTCTTCTGGATGAAGAATTTTGCTAATCCAAAAAATATATAAATTCTATGGACTCTGCAGGAGTTGATTCCAAATACTATAGGGTAAAGTATCATAAGGGGAAGGTTGCCCATATCCTCCTTACCTGATGTATAAAACATTAAGCATGACTGCACTCGTTCATGTGCACATCTCAGATAAGAATAGGACCAACAACGTGAGATTCAGCACACTGCAGTCACAAGAAATGGAAGGCCCTGCATGCACACGCCTTGCGTACAGCCAGCAGTACATCCACACAACAAGCTATGTCACAACCACAGGAGGCCCTCTGATCTTCCTTCGAGGACTTGAAAGTCCTAGGGAGTCAGATTGCACAGATCTATCATGCCTGGCTAGCACAGAGGATACACTGAGATCAGCCAGCACTGACAGGAATGTGAGTGTGAGTGTGAGTGAGGAGTGAGTAGATTCCCTGTCATGTTAATGATAGAATCTTAGAGTCATCAGACTGGGGGCCCATCAAGTCCAGCCTTTTGCTTGGGACAGATATCTAGTTTAAAGTGGTCCTTCATACATGGCTGTCCTCTTGAATATCTCCAACGATAAAGAGCCCACCACCTCCCTAAGCAGTTTGCTCCAGCATCTGACTACTGTGAGTCTTAGGAAATGCCTCCTACTGTTATTATTATTATTATTATTATTATTATTATTATTATTAAACATTTCTATGCCGCCCCTTGCCGAAACCTCGGGGCGGCTTACAACATGATAAAATACATTGAAATACAATAGTACATAATAAATTACTATTAAATATAAAAATACAAAAAATACATTGATTTACAAATACAAAATTAAAATTATCAGTATAAAATAAAAATATAGGAGGAGAAAGAGAAGGAAGAAGAAGTTGCCCAGGCCAGATCATATGTTTTAACAATTGAAATGATGTTTAAATAAAAAGGTCTTTACCTGGCGCCGAAAAACCAGTAACGACGGTGCCAGGCGGACCTCTTTGGGGAGTGAATTCCATAGGTTGGGCGCCACCGCAGAGAAAGCCCTCCTCCGGGTACTTACTCTCCTAATTTCTTTCATGGAGGGTTCCCGGAGAAGGGACTCTCCCGCAGATCTCAAAGGGCGGTCGGGCATATACGGACGTAAGCGCTCGTTCAGGTAGCCAGGACCCAAGCCGTTTAGGGCTTTGTAGGTCATCACCAACACCTTGAATTGGGCCCGGGCTTCAATGGGAAGCCAGTGAAGCTGATGGAGGACTGGAGTCATGTGAGCATAATGCCCCGTCCCCGTCAGCAACCTGGCAGCTCTATTTTGCACCAATTGAAGTGTTCGGACTGTCTTCAGGGGAAGCCCCACGTAAAGCGCGTTACAGAAGTCTAGGCGGGAAGTCACCAGCGCGTGTGTCACCGTCGCCAGGCAGTCGTACTCCAGGTAGGGGCGCAGCTGATTAATCAGCCGAAGCTGAAGGAAGGCGTTCCTCGCTACCGCTGTCACCTGAGCTTCCAAAGAAAGCTCCGGGTCGAGGAGTACTCCTAAGCTGCGGACCTTATCCCTAAGAGGGAGTGTTGCACCATTCAGGACCAGGTCAAATCCACCCTCTCCGAAACCCGATCCGCCAACCAACAGGACCTCCGTCTTGTCTGGGTTGAGTTTCAGTTTATTGGCCCTCATCCATTCCCTTACCTCGGCCAAGCACCGGTTCAGCACAGCCACTGCCTCACCTGGATTAGTGGAGAATGAGAGGTAAAGCTGGGTATCATCAGCGTATTGATGATTCCGCAGCCCACACCTCCTGATGACCTCTCCCAGCGGTTTCATATAGATGTTAAATAGCAGAGGGGATAGAATGGAGCCCTGTGGTACCCCATGGCATAGCTGCCATGACGTAGAGACATGGTCCCCCAGCACTACCTTCTGGAATCGACCATCGAGATAGGAGCGGAACCACTGCAAAGCAGTGCCTCCAACCCCCAATCCCGCAAGTCTATCCAGAAGGATACCATGGTCGATGGTATCGAAAGCCGCCGAGAGGTCCAGAAGAACCAACAGGGATGTACTCCCCCTGTCCTTCTCCCTGCACAGGTCGTCGTACAGGGCGACCAAGGCAGATTCAGTACTGTACCCGGGTCTGAAGCCGGACTGAAAAGGATCCAGATAATCAGTTTCAGCCAAAGCTTGCCTTCCCGTAAATTATTTCATAACCTGTTATAGCCTGTTATTCCCTATCTTACAGTCTGGGATTATATAAAATGCACTGTGGACCTCTTCTGGATGACAGCCTTTAGGTACTTGCACAGTGTCATCATATCCCTGCTCAGTCTTCCTTTCTTAAAGTTAAACATGCCAAGTTCCTTCAATCTTTCCTTAGAGAACTTAGTTTCTTGTCACCCAATCATCTTTGATGCCCTTTGCAGAACGCGTTCCAGTTACCTAAATCCTTCTTTCAGTGTGTGTGTGTCCAGGTCTGCACACAATATTCAAAGTGAGGTCTGAGCAGCACGGAGTAGAGTGGAACCATCACTTCCCATTATTTTGAAATTATACTCCTATTGATGTATTTCCTTTTTGTGCAGTCACATCACACTGCTGACTTGTATTCAGCATGTCATTGAATATAATTTAAATAACATTTGCACACATATTATTGCCAAGCCACCTATCTCAAATCTTATACCTATTTACATACATATTTTTATATACAAATTTTTCTTCACTGAAGAAACTTTGCACTAGTCTCTGTGGGATTTCATCAACCATATTTGTACACAATGCTGGCATTTGGCAGCAAACCCATGGTTTATTCTTGGGATAATGTGAGGTTTCACAACCTCAAATTCCCAAGTTCAGAGATCACAGTAACAACCTACAAATGTGGCATTTATAGGACATTGTTGCAAGCTGCTAATGGCTCAGACACAATTCATGGCTTATCCCCACAATTCATGGCATTCAATGTATTCTCGGTATCGGGTTGATTTGCTATTGATGTGGGTAATTTAATTATTTCATTAGCTAATACATAGGGTATACATGCAAAATTTCAAATAAGTGTGATCATTAGTTCCCTAGTAATCCTCAGTGAAAGACGACCATGATGACTGACGCAACAATATTGAAGAAAATCAAGCACCGCACTGTGATTAAGTTCCTTACTAAACAAGGAAAAAGTCAAAAAATCATTCACGAAGAGACGGTGGCCATTTAACAGGTCTCTGCACCTTCATTATCTACTCTTCAAAAGTAGTCAAGTGAATTTAAATGGGGCAGAGAAAGCATTGAAGAATACCCTCACTTGGGCGGGCCAGTTACTGCCACTACGAAAGAAAATGTAAAAAAAATTGAGAAACTTGTATTGGAAGATGCCCGAATAAAAATCAAAATGTTAGCAGAGATGACAAACCTATCTGTTGGTACCATATTTACTATTTTTCATGACTATCTCAACCTTTCAAAGGTCTATGCAAGATGGGTGCCGCTAATGCTCATGGCACCTCAGAAACAAGTGTGAGTCGAGTGCTATAGGGAGTTTTTAGAGCTCTGTGGTGAAGATCCATGGAGTATTTTCAACCGGATTGTTACTGGAGATGAAATTTGGGTTCATCACTATGACCCTGAAAGTAAACAGGAGTCCATGCAGTGGCATTAAAAAGGTGCTGACCCTCCAAAGAAATTCAAAGTCACTCCATTGGCCAGAAAAATCATGGCCACAGTGTTTTGGGACTCAAAGGGAATTTTATTGATCAAGTACACAAAAAAAGGTGAAACCATAAATGCAGCATCTTATGCAACCACTCTGCATAATTTAAGAGAAGCAATTAAAGAAAAAAGGCGGGGAAAACTGACCATAGGTGTGTTACTTCTTCATGACAATGTGCCCGTTCACACGGCACATGTTTCGACGGCTGCTATGCTATGTTATTTCAATTTATTATTCCTTTTTCTTCATGCTGCTACCGAGAATACATTGAACACCCCTCATAATTATTCCAGGAATTGTAATGGAATGTCAATATTATATGCCCAATTCTGTGATTTTCTGCCCATTTTCATAACTTATTAAGATAATTTTGAATTTATTTTCTGTATTTTAAAGTATTATCTAGCCTAATTAAAGAATTAGCTATAGTGTCATTCATGTATAGATTTGGTTGCACTCAGCATTATTTTTCCTTAAATTCACGGTTATGTTCCCAGAGTTCCTGCTACTTTTATCTCATAAACTAAGTCTTCCCTATTGGACAGAATCAAATCAAGGGTAGCTGATCTCAATTCCTTGCCCCACCCTCTGATGGAAAATGTTGTCATCAGGACAATCTGAGTGTTTCCTAGGGAGACCATGTTCAGCTGAGCTTGGTCCCCAACATATATCAGGATTTAAAAAAAAAATCTTCCCATTACTTCACACTTGCTTGAATCACCTTCAATTTGCTTTTGCTAAGCATCATCTGCAACGTCTTCTTGGTAGACTCCAATCACAGTATTGCCTTTATTCCTTCCTCCATTTATTTTAACACAGATGCTTTCAACAGGACCACCGTGTTCATTCTCTGAAGCATCTTTGCAGAATAACAGGTGTATCATTTCTGTGCAGCTATAATGTGACCTACATGTAGTACAACTCACCCCCTCCTTTCTGTGGCTTCTGTTCTTTTTGAACAAGTTTTATCCTTTAGTTGCTTTATTCCACTGGTGGAGCTATCCCACTAAGTCTCATATTTACCTTCTCCAATCAAGAGTTCAGTCACATCCTATTTATTTCCCATATGCTAAGCAGTAGTACAAAGATATTGAAAACCACACTTTCTGCTCAACTGAGTTCCCTGCATTTTGATTAAGGGACACATAAGGTCAGAAACTTTGCAGTACCTGGTGCCATGCCATGCTGCTGTTAGAAGTCCTCCTTCCAAGCTTGTAGCAGTGTCTGTGACTTTGGAAAGAAGACCCCAAAGAACCCTTTGTTCATCTGGATGTTCTTCCAGGACCATAGGATTGTTGTCTCTGAGCTTTAAAGGTGCCACTAAAGCCCAGCAGGGTGTAAGGAAGCCCCCAGTTGTCATAGATACCCTTTCCCCTGTGAGTTGTTCTGAGATGAGAGCCAGAGTCTACAATTCCCATTATTAACACAATCGTAATATATTATAAGCCTGGCAGAGACCTATTGTTTTTGATGCCACTACATTCAAACAGAATAATATATTTTTCTTACTGTAAGGCCATTCTTTTTGTATCTCCTTCCTCCATTCTCTGACTAATGCTGTAATATTCATGAATGCAAACATTTTTGTAAACTTAGTAGCCACAACTATTTTCTAGGGGTTGTGGGTTTCTCTATCATTGCAATATGATAGAGATGGACATGTAAATGAGCAAATGAGAAGGAAGGTCCTCTCTTTGTAGTTTCAGTCAAGGCACCCAACAGCCGTGCACCCAAGAAATGAACCAACTGGGCTGAAGTTTGCCCTCCTGCGGCACCCTAAGTGAATAGGCTTGGTTCTGCTGTATCCCCATCCCTGGCCAGCAAATAATGGCAGAATTCAGGGAAATACTGCATTATTATCACACTAAAAAAAGCCATGGAGATGGCTGGGAAGCATGCAGAGGACATGGATGGATGGCACAGTCACATAAAGGGCCCGCAAACTTTCATGAGTGAGGAATTACTACAACGAATGCCATGGTCAGATCATTTCCATGAGTTCCTGTGGCAGTAAACAATCAGAAGAATGCAGCCCTGAATTCCTCACTTCCTGCAAGCCTAAAATTCTCCTGAAATCCAGCCAACATATCAGAGGATTCATGCTGAAGATCTCCCTAAAGTGTCTGATTAGCCTTTTAACAGAAGGGAAAATAAATTAGCTGGAACCATTTCTGTGTCATTTGGCTGTGATGAAAAATCCAGTGCCAAAGACTATTCATTTGTCAAGGTACTTGCCGTACTTTCATTCAACAAAGGTGTAACATGCTGTTTAAGCAGAGAAACTAGTAGCACTTTGAAAACTGTTTACATGACTACATAGGTCAGAAAGTAAAAGAATGTCTGAAACAATATTACATCCATTCCCTCAAAAAGCTTTTCTCAAAGTTTCTGCGATCAGTAATGTTTCACGTTTTAGTTGAATCATTGTATGATCGTGTGCTGAACCTCTGGTGCAGCCCTCTAGTAACAGTGAGGAGTCAACTTCATGCTTCAGATTTAGAAGCAGGACCCTACAACAGCAAAATATCAGTTGTATACAGTGCCGTCCTGTGTCACTGCCTGTAACCCTCCAGACTCAGAGGATTATGGACATCCTAAGTAGGACAGAAGGAGACCAGAGAGAATGATCACCTCTGCAATTCTATCCCACAAAACACTGAGACGGTCAGATTTAGCTACCTAAATCTGTTTTGGACAAGCTCACAAGGCAGACGGCCTGAGGTGCTCCCCTCCGCCCCCACGATAAAATGTCCTGGTTCGACCAAAGCCTCGTGCCTTCTCATTCCCTGCTCTCCCCTACACCACCTCCAAATTTGCACTTGCCACTTCAGAACAAAGCTAGTTTGGAAAGACCTGCACTGGTTGCAGAAGAAAAGGGAGATCACTTCGAGGTTGGAGTCCCAGCTTTCCTTTGACCATCTAGACAATGTTTGTTTGTTTGTTTGTTTCACATTTTTGTATCCCGCCCTTTACAATGTCTCAGGACAGCGATAGTAACCATAGAATTGCACCTTTTGTTTGTTATACTTTTTAGCATGCTGTGGGTTTCACCACTGGGCTCTTTCTTTTCTTTTTGTTTCATTGTGTTTCATCTTGGTTCGGTTCAGTTTGGTTCATCTCCTTTTATTTCTTCTCCCCTGTCCTGCCCCAGGTACCAAAAAGTCATAGTCTATCTGCCACTTTTGAGCAACTACAACTTATCCTTAGAATTTGCAGATGACAAAATAGTTTGCTCATGTGCTTGACCTATACAAAGAAACAGGGTGATGCTTTGCAAATAATGGAAAAAGGCATCAACATCTGGCCACATCTGCAGACTGAGCTGCTGTTAAAGACCCAGAAACATGGACATAGATATAGATATATATAGTTGGCAATCCTAACTATCACTCAATGTAAAACCATATAGCAACAAGGGCAAGGAGAAGCCTAATCGTACTAAAAGAAAAGTAATACTAGATGGCCCGGGAGGCCCCTTCTGACTCGCTCTGTTTCTATGTAATAGAACTGAACAATAAAATCCATTTATTTCAGTCTAAAATGTGGGAGAATAGCCTTTGGTTTCTGTAGCCTTTAGTTTCTACAGCTTGGCATGTCTAGTACCCATAAAAGTCTATGTACTTTTAATACTCACAAAAATTAAGATGTTTTACCAGCTATCATAACTTTTTGTATCACATGAATGGAAAAGTCACTTACTATTTGAAAAGTCACTGGTAAGCCTCCTCAGGTCCCAACCTAGCAATTATAACAGACAAAGATTTGAAAAACAGAAGGAATTGAATATCCTGAATGAAATAACAATGCTAGCAAGGGAAATTGTATTTTGGAAAGCTGTTTGTGCTAGCTAAGGGGGTTGGAGAATTCCACAATGGTTTAAAACACTTTGGATTTCTATGAATTCGACCTGTGAATTCCACAGTAGACCAGCTTTTTCTACAAACTTGCAACCCTTTGTTTAAACCAACAGGAATAGATTTAATAAAATCTGCATCTCCAACAATAATAGAATTATTACAGTCCCCTATTTTATCTCACAGTACCTTTTGTGATCTTCCTTCAAATTGGGATGCTCCACTTTGAGGGTCCTACTGAAAGATGAAACAGAAATGTATAAAGAAAGACATGTTTCATCATATTTTATCTTTCTTTTAACAGCCCCTGTTGTGAGAACTTGAAAACAAGCAACAATTCTGAATAACTAGTATGTCTAATAAATACATATAATTGACCTTGCTTCTCATCTCTGTAAGCAGCACAGCTAAATCTACCTGTTTCATTCAGATGCTGTGCATTTTGCTGCTTTTTTTCCCTTTTTTGGATGAAGAAATGTACAAATGACAGCCTCCCAAGTATAATTAAGACCTCAGCCATTAATTAGAACCCATTTGTTACTCATTCTGGGTAGCACTTGACTTTCACAATTAGGCCTCTTCAAAATCATGACTGTACAAGCAAGTCAGACTGGAGAGTAAACATGTTTAATAATAAGCAGATAAACCGAAAAAGCAGCAGTGCATTATAACTGAGGGATTAGTAGTCAAGAAAATAAAATCACTTCGCTTTTGATTTTTCATTTGCATCTTTTGGTTTGGGTTTTTTGTAAGAGGTTTTGGCCTAGCTTTTCCTCTTCGTGCATTACAAAAAGACTGGCTGTACTGCATGGAAGAATGAAGAAGTGTCTCAAGTGGCTGATACAAGGTTATGAAACTAATTTTCAGTGCGTTGACATGATGGAGAAACAGAGCAACTAATGATTTTAGGGAGCAAACCTATTGTCCTTGCGGCAGATGCTCACAAGCCTCTGAACAAGCCTCACAAGGATCTAGCAGCAGGAGCAATGCAGAGCGGCTTCTTTCTCCACTGACACCTCACCACACACCAGCACCTTCTCTGGACAGCCATTTCTGTCAGAAGCAGGGAAGGAAGGATGGTGGGGTGTTGGTTTGAATCATGCCCCGGTCTCCTCACCACCCCATTCACTGGCATGTATTCCTTCTCTGAATCCCACTGTGACCTTGGGAAGGGGGATCTTCCATGCTAGCTGCAAGGTGCTGATGCTGGAGCTCAGTGTTTCAGATCATAGGATCCTGGAGCTGGCCCTCCAAAGCCTCCTGTGGACACCCCAGTAATGTTGGGAAGATGTGCCACAGCAGTATGCAATATAACAATGTGCCTTCCTAGTTGTATGGAGAACGAGAGTCTATCTGCGTGGCATCCGAATTTTCCTTTTGTCTCATGTGCCAACTAACCCTGTAGCACAGAACTTAGACTCAGGCAAGAAAGAAACAAAGAGCATCAATGACATTCATGTTCTGGCCGGCATCTGAAGGTAAGTAGTATGTGGGCGTCATCAGAGGCCCAGGAAACCCATGTTACATGTAGGAATAATAAATTTTTGCTTAACTTTTCTTGTAAGAAACAATTATGCTAAGAAATTAGACCTTTTTTGCAAATTGGACCTATGGAAAAGCAGTGAAAATATTTTCTTTGCACCTTTTGCCACATTTCATTGGAATACCTATTCAGAAATATCTGACTGGTAGTGTAAACATAAATATAAATGTAAGAGTGTCCTAGAAAGTCTCTGACTGGGCTTATGCAACACATCAACCCACTGAAGGTAACTGGCCACAAGGGGTCACCATGTCATCCAAACTCATAAGGGTAGCTCAAACTCTCCTCAAGATTCTTTATTCCTATTCTTTAGCCACAAGCCACTCTGATAACCCAGAACTTTTTCTAGGGATTGATTGGTCGATCCACAATGGCTTATAGTGTAATCTCCATCCAGTAGAGAACATTCATTGTGTGTTGTGGGCTCAGCTAGTGAGCTACTAGACAAGGGCAGCAAAAACCCATCCTGTTCTTTGCCATCTCTCCCTCTTACCCACAACAGCTTTCCTCCCAATGTGCAGCAGCATTCTGAAGCAACCATAACTGATTCCCCCACACTTTAGAGGAAGGGGAGGGATTGGCCCCAGAAAATTGTGCAAATGTGTTTATAATTTTTGGAGAGAGTATTTAGCAAGTGTGTTCTTAAAGCTGCCCAGAATGCATTAGCTTACCTAGCCAAGAACCTTTATGCTTTGGTGGTCAAAGAGAGCCATGAAGTAGAGCAGGTAACATACATGGAAACTGACAAGACCAGATTGCACGTAGGCTAATTTGCACACAATAGCCAGGGGCCAATGGCCGAGTTGTCAACTGAAAAGCACTCAAACAGGAGAGGTAAAGGGGGGAAAGCAGCGGCACCAAAACGCAAGAGAGTGGATAATATCCCCCCTGAGCAATGTGATCCTGTCACCTGAAACTTCGCAGTGCCCTTCACCTTTTCAACACTTCTCGAAGTCTCCAGCTATGCCAGAATGGGGAGATATTAACTCCCCCACCTCTTTGCATCTCCTTACTGGTGGCAGGCCAGGATGAATTAAATGGGGCATTAGCAGTATCTACACTTGCCCCCTCCAGGGACCTCATTCACTCTGTCCCTTTAAGCCAAATTTTCAGGGATTTGTGTTTTTTAAAAACTGTCAGGGAACCAAAGTAAAGCTGCAATAAGTATTCCAAAAAAGAAGTAAAAAGAAGTACAAAAAGAAGTACTGATATTTCCCCCTTCCAGAGTAGCTGGAGACTCAAGGAAGGGTTGACATGTGGAGGGCACTGAGCTTCAGAGGTGGTGTGTCTATGTACACCAGTTGCTGGAGCACTTGGGTTCTGGGATCCTGTGTGCCTCCACCCCACCTCAAATGCATAGAACTGGGCTCCTAGCTGACCATCTTTAGATCGTTCTATGTCTGCCATGGCAGACTAATACATGAACGTAATTGAACATATTCTGAATCTCCTTTCATTGTTGTGCATGTAAGGAGGTACTTAAGTTCTCTTTTACAAAAGAGGTTAAGAGAAAAATAGGCAGCAACTCTGGTTAATATACCTGCTGGCACATTGTTTCAGTGACTTCTACCTAGGACTAGGTGAATACCTGCCTCCAGCCCTACAGAAGCAGGGAGGTCGAATGTTTGCTTATTACCACCCTGGTGAACAGAAGTTATTAATCTAAATATCCATATATTTTTACAAATAGGACAGTCATCTGCATAGAGGGAGGAGTGTGGTGCATCAAATCTTTGAAGCCAAATTGAATTGTTTTAATATAATTAATGAAGGGCAACTGAAAGGCAATTTCTTGGGTGGCTCAGACATTTTCTTTATGCATCAACTGCATGTTTTCCTTCCCATATATTTCCACTTCATCAGGTGAAATGTTTTCTTCCTGGACTGGACTGTTTACATGTAATTGCTTTCCCTGTAGCTGAAATAAAAATGTTACATTTCAGTGAACTGCAAACTGCTTATTCACACAGGGAATTTGCACACCAGTTATTTACTCCAGGCATTTTCACAGTATTAGTGTCCCAGGTTATGTACATCAGTTTTGTAAACACTTCACAAGGAGGAAAGGTGAAGCTGGAAAATTAAAAAACCAACAAATCTAACGGCAAAGAAGAGCTACTAAAATTATTGAATAAAAGGAGAACCAGGAGCAGAAATTTAAAAGGCATGGCCAGCTGAATGAAAGTGAATGAAGGTACTTGTAGTACTACCAGTTAAAAGGTACTGGGCAGCCATGTCTTTTCCACATTAAAGTATTTTTCTTAATTTTTTAAAGAGGAGGAAAGGATTACAAATTGAAGACAATGTCTGGACCTTCTTGGTAAATGAAGAATAGAGGCTTTGTCTGGAAGCACCGAGAGATATGATAAAATTCTAATAAGTGTATCATTTCACAGACCTCAGTATTGTCTACTAACCAGAAGGACTCGTAGCTTCTGGGGTTTTCAAAATGATATCTCCCAGCAATACCAGGAGATGCCTTGCATATAGAAACTTTTTGCCCTGAGCTAGAGCTCCTGCCTAGGAACCATACTTACAAATCCTTTTGATAGCCCTACTCTATCATCTTCTCTTCATATCCAGTTAACATATTACATAAAGTTCCAAAACTGTTTGAAAGGTTTATAAAAGGTATCTTAAGATAGTTATCCAGGTGCTACAGTTGAGATCTATCTGGATAAGTTATTTTACTTTCCCCTTCTTTGGACTAAAGGTTACCATGTTCAAAGAGCTGGCTTGGAGTGAAGTGGGCTTGTACACTAATAACTTTTTGGGGCGGGAGGGAGAATCAGTGGCTTATTTAGAGGGTTTGACTATATTTTAGGTTGGAAAGAAATATTTTCCTAAATCAAAGTGACTGGTGAGCCTATGGGAAGTGCTGCATTTTACTAAGTAGCTTGGTCAAATTTCTGGAGTTATTTGCTCTGTACGCAACTTATACTTATGTAAGTTTTCATTCCCTGTGGTGGTCTCTGGGACAGCTGAGCACTCTCCTGCTTCATGACTCTATGTCTTCTTTCCATCCATATGCATCTCTGATGTTCCAAGTCACTGGAATCTTTAAATTCACTCTATCAATTTCTATTTTAAATCCATAGTATGTGCTGGAGCAAAGCTAAACTTAAAATGCAAGAGATCAGAGCACTAAGGAATGGCCACTCGGAGACATGAAGACCACAGGCCATTAGGACCTTCTTCTAGGTCTGCCGAGATGAATGGGAACTGCACAATAATATTTTTTGTCCATTTTTCCCAGTTACTGCACTGACTCTGGATCAGGAGATGCTCACACAAGAGCACTATCTTCTTCTTTGGGCCTAGCATCATGGTAATTTGGTACACCCAGCTTCAGTTCCCAAGCAAAGATTGAGACAAGTTCACAGAACAGGTTTTCCTCTGCTCCATGCCCATGTCGATGTAGAAGCAAGTCCAACTGAATCAAACATGGGAAGCTGCAATACTGAGTTGGACTGCTTCTCTAATTAGCCCACCACTGTCAGAAGCTCTCCAAGAGATCAGGCAGGAGTCTTTCCCACCCCTGCTGCTTGAAGCCATTACTTGGAGATGCCAAACACTGAGCCTGGGGGCTGATCTGGCACCAGGCTGTAGAAAATTTGTCCCCAGATAACTTTGATTCATTATTAAATTCATATGTATGAAATAGTAGTGTAAGTAACGGAGAAAATGAAATAGACAGGGTTTAATTCTTTTACAGCATTACTCTTACTGGTTTATTATTATTTCTTGGCAATTACTCTACTCAGTTTTTCTTTTTTTACCAATAGTCTTGGGTGCCGTTATACTCCTTACCTGCTGAGAGCACAGTTGTACCTATTGTACACAACCTTCGTTGTGTTTCTTACCCCAATCAGCAAACGATTGCATGTCTGGATCCTCTTTGCTAGACTGGGACATATGTTGCTCATTTCCTAAAGCCATTAAGCCATTTACTCAATTATTTTTTCCATTAAAACTTATTGCAAATTCTTTGACTTAAAGAGCAGCATCACGGAGACAACAAAATGGATTTGCAGCTGGCAACCCTGAAGCTTATTGGAGTTATGACATGAAAATGGTTTTATGTTGTCATTTTTGGAGCAGCGATGTTTTTCTTAGTATTTTGCCTCATCACAATGCAAACTGTTGACATGCACAAAAATCTAATGCAGCACAGTGAGTAGAATTATTTGGCTAGTGTCATTCTGCAGAGGTCTGTCACTGTGTTAACACCCAGATGTGATACATTTGGGGGGAAATGTCACTGCACATCCAGTCTTCAGCCTCTTTCCACAGGAAGCATAATGAAGCTCAAACATGGAAGCTTTTACATTACATCGAGCCATGTAGGAGGCAATTACCCAGAGGTTGTTTGGTCAATACTCACCACTTATTACACAGAAGTGCCTATAAATACATCAACACAAGCTATAACAGTGATTGACAGAATGAGGATATGGTGTAGACCCTTAACAGGTGGTCCTGCTCTACATTAAATTACTGTAAACTCCTTCTTCTAATAGTTTTTTTTTAATATGTCTCTTTCTTTACAGTTAATAACAAATTAAATATTACAGACCCTCCTTAAAGTCAGACAATTCAGGAAAGAGCAGGATGGATACATTATGTCTTACCCCAAAATAATTCTCCCAGTAATTAACATTTTTAGCCAATTTAATAACATTTCTTTGTTGTCTGTTAGCTTCTTTATTTTCCATTTGTCTCCATACTTTCATAAGCAGAATTGCAAACCTGCTGAGAATAAGTACATTGACTAATGTATGCACTACCTGACTGGCATTTTTCAACAGCGTATGCTCTCCAACACTATTTGGAGGCTACGCATGAGGACTACCCAATGTGCAAACTGCTTTATTCATGATTTCAATTTGTGCACATCCTCTGCACCTTCATATGAATGTGCAAAATTGCTGAAGCCTGTGCACATTCTCCAGAGAATTCTCACATAGTCTTGTCATATGTACATAGCAGGAGAAGATGAAGAGTGCCCATTATACAAGACGAGAGTTAAAAATAAAGAAATGTCTACCATTACACAGAATACATTTTAAAAGTTATTCTGGGGAGGAAATCAAAATAAAATTTTCACCCCAAATTGTCTGTAGCTCTTTTTCTTCCACATCTCTTACTTAAGAATTACGGGAAGGCCAGACTTGTTTTGAGGATCCTCTTCTTGAACTTTTAACACTGGATTGCTTTCCAAGGCACTTCAGATTCTTAATGTATTTTCCACAAAATGCAGACTGTTTCACTGCTCTGGTAAGTTGGATGTGTGTGTTTTAGGTCCAAAATATCATTCACATAACATTCTCATTAACTGTTAAATATCTTTCTAAAATTCATTTTAAAATGAGATAGCAAACCATTTATTCAGAGTCCAAATTTAGGAAAGTTCAGCTGGGGAATGATTGGTGGGTGGCCTCCTAGGGGACAGCAATATAAACTGACTTATTCCTGGGAAATGCTCCTTTCATCAAGATGCAAGAATACAAATCCAGAGAGCAGATTGTAATTACCATACTGCCACCTGGTGGGGAAGTGGATGAGGAGGCAGTTAGTTAAGGGATGAGACGCTTTGCCACAGGGCAGTCCTTAATATCTGGCTTTGAGGTACCCCAACTTAGCTTGTTCCTGTGTGTGCTTAGCATTTGCCAAAAACATGTCAAAATTGTGCTGGTGCCATGGGTCCTTTCTAGCAAAATCCTTTGAAAAATGGGCATATAGAAAACAGATTTATACAAGGCCACAGCCACTGATCTGATTTTGGATAGACAACGCTTTTTTGGTTTTGCTCTGGTTGAAGAATGATCTGTACCAGGGCCCTCAGACCCATAAGGTTGTGATGGAAATGCCATTGCACATATTACTGTGGTGGTAGACTGCAAATCTTCCCTTTGGTCAGTGGCCTGCGTGGATCCCCAGAGTCCAAGACTGCTTCACATCTACAGGACCATGCCAGGTGAAGTCATTGGGAGATCTGGTCTGCAGAACCATCAGTATGGTACCCAGCTGTATCTCTCACTCACATCTCATTCTAAGGTGGCTGTGGACATCTTCAGTCCCTCTTTATCAGCTGTGAAGGACCATATGGTTAAGAACAGGTTGAATCTTAGTCTAGGCAAGACAGAAGTGGTGTGGATAGGTGGACCATCTGGCTTGGCATTCGATGTACACTTATCATCAGAAAGGCCGCACTTCTCCTAAGAAAGGAGGGTAAATTGGATGTGCTCCTTGACTCAGTGTTCCTGTTAGATGTGCAGATGGCATCCTTAACAAGGGGAGTCATCTTCCTCTTTTGGCTGGGATGCCAACTAAGAACCTTCCTGTTGAAATTGGACTTTACCATGGTCATTATCACTTTCACATTATACTTCTGTAGTTGTCCTTAAAGAGTGTTTGGAGTGGCTACACACTGGGAACTAGCCCAAGTAAAATTTCTATGGCCACTCCTGTTTGCTGCTGTCTACAGAATGGAGAAGATGGGCAGGTATCATCTGTCCATTGTATTTGCCTCAACAGACAAATGGCTCAGGCTGGCTCTGATATCAAACACGGGCTCTTTCCCTGAGTTGTGGCCCCTCCTCTAAGTCAAGGCAACCCAGAGGAGCAGTCTGTCAGGGACCACAAGGAAGGCAGGAAAAGGAAAAAAATGGGACCTGGAAGACTGGCCAAAGGCATCGAGCCAGTTAATACTTGCAGAAGAGGAGGGCTTGATTAAAAAGCACAAGAAGAAACCAGGAGCAGAAGGGCTGGAAGGCCTAAGCAGAGGCCGAAGTTTCAAAGCAGAAGCTTTAGAGCAACAATGTATAGTGAAAGCATAGAAAAGTAGATTTGAAGTGGGCCAATCAGGCCATTATCCAACCACTGCTCCTTCCAAGATGTCAAGGAAAACCATCCCTCCCAGATGCATCTTGTGGGCTTCCCCTATGGCCATCATGGGTAAGAGGATCCTGGATTTGGTCTGATCCAGCAAGACTCTCCTTGTTTTAAGAGTTTTGAAAGCTTGGCTCAAAAAGTTAACATATTTCTCAATATTTTCTGTTCCTTCTGTATTTGCATTAATTAGCACTGACTCAAGCACACATGAATGCGAATGTGCATTTACAAACAAGAACAAAATTTTCATACATAAAATCAGATCCTGTCATCAGGCAGGCAAAAGAGTGAATGATGCTTGACAATCCTCGAAACACAGATGGACCCAGTCTAATCAGAGCTGCTCATTCCTACACTGATGCGATCTGACTCACAAGAAGGATGTATTAGGGTATCTCATGATGCCCTTAAACATTCCAGCAAACAACCATCCAACTCGATACATTGCCTTACATGAACATCCCACTTCAAGTGATTGTTTTCATTGTTTAAGATCACAACCATAGCAGAGACGTTGATTAAACCTCAGCAAAGCTTCCCTTCTCGTATGAAATACCCACTGAAAGAGCTCTTTGTATCTGATGGAATACTGAAACAGGGCAAAGAGATTCACAAAAGACTGTGACCTTTCTCCTATGTTAATATTTAATCAGGCACTTGACCTCCTGGATTACAAATTAACAGTAATTGGGCCCCAAAAGGGTTTCCTTTCCTTATATTAGATTTTTCCCTATTTGAACATGATACTAAATTAATTTCACTATTTTTAATAAAAAAATTGTTTCTCTTTTAATACAGGTAAAAAGCAGTGTAAAACTGTTCAGCCTGTCTTTCCATATTCAAAAAAGAAAAATCAGTGTTTGCTACCTGGCCAAATTTAAATTGCATTGAGTAGAATTGTGGACTTCAAGTTAGGTTTCTGTGTGTGTGTGTGTGTGTGCGCGCACGCACTACACTTACCTGCCAGGCATAACCACAGTATGTGGCTGGTTCAAATGCCCATTTTGAGATGCTGTTTATCACCTTTGAGGTTATTATCCGGCAAAAAAAAAAATGGGGTGGGGGTGGATTAGCCCAGCTTCCGCAATCTGTCATTGTGTTTCTGCCCCAGATGTGTTGGACTGCAGTGTCCATAATACATAGCCACCTTTGCTGGGGATTATAGGAGCTGAAGTCCAAAGCAACTGCAGGGCACCATGCTGACAAAAACTGGCCTTAGCCATTCACCATGATTAAAAGTAATATGGCATCAAGGATCTTATTTCAACTGTTCTATCATATTTCAATCACACCATGGTTTGACCTTAGACTTGGGAACCCAAAATTAAGTTCCTCACTCAACTGTGAAACTTCATGGATAGCTTTGAAGAAATCACTATTTCACAATGCAGGGTGTTGGCACGAGGGTAAAATACTTCTCAGCTTTTGACGGAAGGGCAGAAGACAAATGTCACTAATAACAACTTAAAATCAGTGCCAAAATGGAAAAGAGAAGACTGTCCTGTGCAACATTCTCCACTATATTTATGCAGAACAGCTTAGCCTTTTTCATCCTGTCACCACCACCATGACTGGGCTTAAAGCCTACTTTCTCTGGGTCTTCATTGGCCTCAGGAAGGAACCCTTTCTCTGATACGGGCTGAAGTGGATTTGAGCTTCCTGAAAAACACTGACAAGGTCCAAACTATTTTAATTATAAATGTGGAAAATTCAAGCGTTGCCATTCTTTTTATTGGATGTATTTTGCCTATGTTTTCTTGTGAGAGCAGAAGAGACTGCCAAAGTTCAGTCTGTGTCTAAGGAAGTGTGTGGAAATGGAAATGGGCCTTCACAAGCTGATTCATCACACCACAGAATGACAGACAATGTGATATAGCTGTTAGAGTGCCGCACTGGTCTTTGGGAAATCCATTTTCTAATCTCCATGCCACCAAGAAGCTCCATGCCACCAAGAAGCTTACAGTCACAGACACTAAGCCAAACCTACCTCATAGGACTGTTGTTGTGAAGATAACATAGAAAGGAGGCAAAACTTGTGATCTGCCTTGGGTTTTTCTGGGGGTATAAGGTATTGAATCATCTTTATCATCACCTTGATGGCTAGGACTGCTACACATTCCATTTCTCATATTTTTAGACTGTCATCCATAAGAAACAGTTTATCATGGGTTCATTCAGATTAGCAGGATAATGTGCAGCTAACATACAGTTTTCTTTATTACAAATATTCATCATGCTCAGTAACATGGGTAGCACCCACTAACCATGTTACATCACAATACATTGTGTAGCATAACAAACCAGTCTGCAAGATCCCAAAGATTCATTGCACTGTCATAGCAGTGGCCACTTCCTGCTTTAGCTCAAGATTTTCGAGGATGCAATCAATACACTGAAGTCAATAGCTGTAACACTTCTGTCTGAATGTTCATAAGCTTTAACATAGTTCTCTATAAAAAAGTAATCTGGTCTTTTTGCATTTGCTTTCCTTCCATCCTCACTGCTCACAATTACACCTTCCATAAAACTATATGTTGGTTAGATTTAGTAATATTAGGACTAGACCTACTGAAACCAATGGGCTTTGAGCCAGTCATAATTAACCTAAGTCCAATTGATTTCAATAGATTTCCTTCAAGTAGGATTAAATCTGGGTCCAACCCTAAGTTTATATACACTTAGTTACATATAATTAGGACAATACTTCATGCATCTGATGAAATGGACCTTAGGCCATGGACAATCAGTTTAAAGTGTTGCAAAACTCTGTTGTTATTGGTGATGTGTCTTAACAAATGTAAAGAAATATTAGTAACATTAAAACTTTGCCCACCTAATGAGAAGGAGGGGCTCATTGGAAAAGACCCTGATGCTGGGAATGATTGAAGGCAAAAGGAGAAGGGGATGGCAGAGGCTGAGGTGGCTGGAGGGGGTCACTGGAGTGGTGGGTGAGGGCTTGGGTGTACTCCAGGGGATGGTGGAGGACAGGAACACCTGGAGGAATGCTGTCCATGGGGTCACAAAGAGTCAGGCACGACTTTGTGACTGAACAACAACAATAGTACTCCAAAAATTGGCCATTCATGGAGACCTCATTTTGCTGTTCCCTATTTCAACTTTCTTTCTTTATTCATGGAAGAATTTCGTCACAATTAAAATAAGGCCTATTGTAGAGCATGTTATAGTATAGCTTATTATAAAAGCTCCCAGAAGCATCCCTATTTCATAATGGCCCTGCAAACTAGCCTAAGTTCTCAGCCAAGACTATAAAACTGTTATAAATCATCCAGTACAAAAGTGATTGCAGGAAAAGAGGGTTTGCCTTTTTGACACTCTTGGCCGGGAACAGAACAGATATTCAACTGACATGGAGTGTAATTGCTCATTGCAAGACTATGCAAAATCCCAATAAGTTCCATCTTGCTTAATTCTTTAAGCCTTATTTAAGCACAGGTTCTTCCAGAAGGCTGAAATATCAGAATAGCACACTTGGCAAGAAAGTTAGCAAATTAGGTATTGTACGTTGATGCTGATAAAGGTTAGTCAGCTAAAGGTTAGTTGGCTAAAGGCTTTCTAATTGTTTAAATCGTTAAGTCTGTGTGTTTTATCTGCTAAGCCAGTTTTCAATATTGTTTATTAATTCCTGCTGTGCTGCAGGGAGAGGGATAAATTATTATAGCAGCTCTGGTTGTTGTCCTATGGTTGTTGTCTCTCATGCTGTTTTAGTTTTTATTGTATTTTATAATATATTGCATTATGAGAATTTTATTAATTGTATTTTAATACCCGTAGACCACTCAGAGAGCTTGCGGACTAGGGGGAGGTATATCAATGACTGCCCAGAGAGCATAATGCTAGTGGGGTGACTTTTAAAAATAAATAAAGGTTTGTTGTTTTTCCCTAGTCCTTCAGCACTGTAGCAGTGGCTGTGATTTTCAAAAGCACTGTAAGTTAAATAACTTGGAATAAAAGGTGGCATAACTTTTGAGCCAGTGTGGCGTAGTGGTTAAGAGCATGGGACTGGGACTCAGACGATCTGGGTTCTAGTTCCCGCTCAGCCATGGAGCCAACTGGGTGGCTTTGGGCCAGTCACAGACTCTCAGCCCAACCTACCTCACAGGGTTGTTGTTGTGGGGATAAGAGGGAGGAGGAGATGTAAGCTGCCTTGAGCCCTTTGTAGGAAAAAGGCAGGATATAGATCCAAACATAAATAAATAAAATAAAATAACTTGAGGTATACCTGAAAATAGGGTGTTGGTGCCATGGCTACATTTGAAAATGTAAGAAACCAATCTGGACACTACCACAAAATGGCTGCCATGGGGGCCTTTGGGAAAGGAAAGATCACCTCCCCCCCCCCAAAAAAAAAAAGACTGAGGAGGAATTCATGAAGAATCCATTTTTGGGGTGAGAATCTGCCAGCTTCCCTGGGCTAGGCTTTACTCCCCAGACTCTGGTCCTCTTTGCTGCAACCATGAGTCTGAATTCCTGGCAAGCACACCCAGCATGCACATGGTGCCCCCCAGGAATCAGGCCGAGTGAATGCTGTACAAGCAGACTGCCTCTTCCACATCACATGCAGCCGCTATTCTCATGCTGCACTTGCCACGGACAAAGGGTGGCGGTTGCACCTCGATTCCCCAAGCATTCATGGACTTTCTCTCAGCTCAGCTTTCTAAGTCCAGGCCATGCCTGAGAAGAAGTCTGCACACATTAGATAGGCAGTTTCCATGGGGTGTCATTGCAACCCTAAGACTGAGAACAAGTGGGATTTGGGTCCCAACACATCAAACAGCTCCTTTGAAGCCACCACTTTTAGCACTAACTAAGCAATCATTTCCCAGCAATCTCTGTCACTGTTAAGAAAATGTGCTGGCCGATGTAATTAAGAGCGGTAGCACATCTCCATGTGTGTCAAGAATGGCATCTGGCAGCACACTGGTGTCTGCAAGCGAAACCTTGGCTTACAAGGACTAACCCACAACCTCCGTCTCACAGGAAGCCATCCTGGCTGCCATCAACTCACACTTCCTTGATAACTTTCTGAAACACTGTGGGGAGAGATGAAAGCTCAGCTGAAAAACCTTTACTGTGCAGGTTCAAGTTCCCAGGTATCTCCCCAGTCACTGATGATGATAGGCAATGCTGGTCCAGACCAACAAATAATCCGTTCTGATATGAAGCAGTATCCCATGTTCCAGTGTTAACACTTCCCCAGGTGTAACAGAGGATGAAGAAAGACCAGGAATCCTGGACCTGCTAACATGAAGATTTCAGGTCATGCCTTTTCTTTTTTTCTTTTTTTTCTTTTTTTCTTTTTTTTACTGTTCAGGTTGTGGCTTCTTTCTTTATTGTGCACCTTGGGGCTGATAGGTGGGGCTGATTATATATAGGTGGAGCATACATATTTATACTTGTTCCATCATACATCATTTGCTGCAAAAGCTGCACCATTGTGTTCAATATTTTTTTTTCTCCTAGCCAAGCTTTGGTTTTTGTCCTGGTTGCACAAACCAGTTACAAATTTTGTAGTGGGTTATTTATTATTTGTCCAATCACAGCTCCTGCTTCATTTCTCTTCTTGCATGTCTACTTTGTCTGTGCCCACTGTTAGTTTATCTGCAGCCCTTCCTGACATTTTCCCTCTCAACACTTCTTTGACATCATTTGCAATAACTCCCACAAATATTATGTATTTTAGAAATGTGCAGATAGCAATTGTTGTCTTCCTTATTCTCTGCAGAATTTCTCACTGCATATAGAATTGGTGTAGCTCTTTCATCCTCTCTGACTGATTCTGTGTTCTTGGTGGAACACTACTGTTTGATGCTGCTCATAGGCTCTATCTATCTATCTATCTATCTATCTATCTATCTATCTATCTATCTATCTATTTATTTATTTATTTATTAGATTTGTATCCTGCCCTTTTTCTTACGAAGAACTCAAAGTGGCCTGCATCATTCTCCTCCTGCTGCTCTCAATCTTATTCCCACAACAATCCTGTGGTCTGAGAGTTTGGGACTGGCCCGAAGTCACTCAGTTGGCGCCATGGCTAAGCAGGGACTAGAAGCCAGATCGCCTGAGCCCTCGGCCAGTGCTCTTAACCACCACACCACACTGGCGCTCTTGCTACATTTTCAAATCATTTGGTTTGGTGTGTTCTTAAATGGAACGTACTCTTTTGACCATACTTCTGACATCATTGTTAGGTGTTGCTGTCCTGACTCAAAGTTCAGAGTTGTGGCATCCTTTTGTGTTTCTTTGTGTCTTCTTCTGTGTTTTAGCTGTACCCCGATGATGGCTTTCCAAGTCTTTTGATTACATTTTCCCCCTATCAGTGATTTATGGCCAGTTTCAGCTTTGAAGTTGCAACCAAAGAGAAAATCAAGCAAGATACAATGCCACATGCAAAGCCTGCCTAGCATCTTTTTATTGTCCAGCACACACAAATTCTCTGCCACAGCGGCATGATTCATGTACAGACATTGAGTCCCATATTTTTGCAATAACAGATCAATCAGAGCTAGTTGTGAAACCGTGATTTCTCCTTTGAGGAGAGTAAGTAAGCTATAGCACTGATGTTGATGTAGGCTTGGCTTCAGATCTTTCCACTTCTACTACAATGCTTTTCACATTTCCCTACCATCAGGGAACCTTCTCTAACCATCTGCCAAAGAAGCCCTACATCTCTGCCAAAGAACCACTTGAAGATCTTGCAGTTGTCCCACACGAATGGACAACTGACACTATGCACTACAAGAAGGAAGTGAGAATGGTGGACAAACAGTTTCTCCGTTCATCCACTCTAATCAAATCCCTGAAGTGTTTTTGTTTTAACTTTAAAGCAGCTGCAGAGAATTCCAAACAGGATCAGAGTAGCTGTGCTAGAACAGAATTTTAACCCTTTCTTTCATACCATTTCCTGACCTCTCCCTCTGAGCAGCCATGAGCCCACTGTGGCGGTTGGAAAGAGGGGGAGATAGGTGCTCCTGAACACATTTTTCCTGTTGGAACTAATAGCTCCTGGGCAAGGCCATTTAGAGCTTTTCTACTCAGGGCTGATAATCTACTGATACTACTTTTCATTTTGCCACAGAACTGAGATCTACCAAAAGAGCCTTTCCTTTCCTGCTTTTCGCTGCAGAATCTCTAGGTGGCACTGTGGTGCAGTGGAATAGTGTGACACACAGCACTTTCTTTTGTACATGGGAATGATACTGCATTTTCCCTGTTCTAAACTTTTGTTTAAAAAAATTACTGGTTTACAGAAGCAAAACTGTAAGTTCACAACATTGCTTAAAAGAATCTATAAACAACTTTGAGTTGGAAATGATGAGCACAAAATAAATGCCTTATGTAGAAAAGCTTCTTGATCAGGCAGTCGGCATAGCAAAATCAGGGAATTAGTTCCCTAGCATTGCTGCTCCAACCCAATTCAGATTTCCTTAGAGTGCCTTAAGCAAATTTGCTGAGGTGAGATTCTGACAGACTACAATGTGAAAGACACCATTCTACTATCTGTCATTGCCCTTTTTTCCTACTATAGATCTTACTTAGAATTTTCCATGGGGATTTTAAGTAGTCTTTCCTACTAAGCTATGAGTGTAACTCTCTCGTAACTATGGATATATAAAAATGCAAGTCAGAACTTAGCACAAATCATGCGTGTGAGTGTGATTTGATTGTGTATGTCTGCTCATTCTGTAAATCTTTCCATTCTATTAGAAGTGGTAGAAATAATTTGCATTCTAGCAAAAGTTGAACTTGGAATAAATAGTGGAATGGAAAGTTTGAGGAAAGCTATGACAGATGCAGCACATTCCCTTGGTATCTTTATTCTACACTGGCAACCAGTACTAGCCCATTAAAATGCATGGAACCTGTGTAAGAGCATAGGGTAATGCTGTGCTGCAGCTCCTATTAATTTCAGTGGGTCTTATGCTACATTTCTTTAGATATAAATGAAATGTCATTACCTGCAGGGCCAACTTCAAGACTAGAAATGACCAGGTGGCTGCAAAGGACCCATACCTCAGAAACAGCTCACTAACAAGAGCGCAATGGAATTCTTGTTCTTCTTTCCTATTTCCAACAGCTAGTTTACCTGCCTCTACCTCTGTCCCAGAAGACAGTGATATCTAGAAGGAGCAGAAGATGCTTCTGGTTCTCTTCCTCTCAAGCAAGAAAGAGGTAGCAATCATGAGTCAGCTGATGCAATAGCTGCTGGTGCAATGGCAGTGAGAAGGTAGACTCACTGAGGAAGGAGGCCCATTGATATTTTCTTGCCCAAGGGCCCTAAAACGATGGAGCCAGCAATGGTTGTCTTCCCTAAAGCTTCTTGATAAGACTGGATTCTATATGAAGGAGGTATACAATTTGAGCCTTACTTAGGTTAGACCAATTGGAATGGACAGGACTTACATTAAACTTTTAGTATGCTGATGACAAAAAGCTGTGAGTTTATCACATTTTGTGCCGACGCTTGGACTTTTCTTGTCTGTCCTTCCTAGGACACTTAGGTGTCAACACTTCCTCAGACCTGACATGCTTCCTCTTCTCCTTATGTTTCCTATTCATCCTGTATCGACAATTCCTTCAGATTGCACATGTCCTGGATCAGTGCATCAGTGATGGGCTGGATAAGAGGCGGAATCCTAGAAAGAGGAAAGACCTGTGGACAGTTCCCAAGTCTGGAAGATGGGCTGATTGCATCTCCTGGATGGGATTTTATTCCCCTGAACAATCTGGTTCATAGTTGGTGGCTACTCCTAGAGCGATCATTGTCCCAAGTCTCAAGTTTCTGCAACAGCCCAGAGTGCCACTTTCAACTGGTTCACCAGCTAAAGCTTCTCTCAGATGGGGATAACTTGATCGCATGTTCTACACCCTCAAGACTGATGTACTGTATAAAGGCTGCCCTTAAGGCTGGTTCAGAAGCTGGAGCTACTGCAGAATGCAGCAACTTAGCTATTGACAGGAGCTGCCCTCTTTCAGTACGCTGTTCCTTTACTGAGGAAATCACATTAGTTGTCTAATTGCTATAAGACCAGCTTAATGGTGTTAGAGTATCAAACTCTAAAGATCAAGGGGCCAGGATATTTGAGAGGGTACCTTCTCCCTTATCAAACCTGCATGGTCATCAAGATCATCAGAAGGCATGTTGCTGGTGATCCCACATGGACCTATGGCCCGATTAGAGTCCATCCCTAGAAATGTCTTCAGTGTGGCAGCTCCAGTTCCGTAAAACTTCCTGCTTCTATTGCATCTGCTGCCGTCTGAAAACATCTTAATTTCAGAAGGCCTTCCAATGTTGAGCAGCTAATGTTATATTAAAACATAATACTGATTAAATACAGTGTTTTTTAAATTGCTGTATGCCACCCTAATAGCTTTTCAGCAGACAAGGTGTTATATGAATGTTAATAAACAGCATGCCAACAAACACTGGGTAGAACCCTAACACTGAGGTGATACCTCAGGCGATCAGAGCTGGATGTTGCCCATATACGAACGCACATAGACTTCTCTTCACCATGCCTTGTTCATCAGTACAAATCATTTCTGAACTCTATTTCTTCACCCAAGCACTCTGGCTTTGGATTGCAATACATCTCTGCAACATTCTTTTGAACCTAAAGTTACATGTGAACATTCTCTTTTCTTATGAGTTCGTGCACAATAATCAGGCAGCAACAGTCTTTAAACAAACATTGATTTCAGGTGGCAAGATCTGAAATGACTGGTGGAAGCTTAAGCATATGTGTAAAGTTCCCATTGAAATGAATGGAAATTAAGAGTGTTTAAATTTGCCTTGCCTGTGCCCAGAGAATCTGTTGCATGAGGTCCATAAGAAAAGTTTGCTAGGGCTACTGCCCTGTACAAACAAGGGACCAAATCCTACTGAACTCATTGAGGCTTATGTCCAAGCTTGCACCCTTTATTTTGCTTCTATGTTAGTGCCCATGTAAAAATAAATTATTGCTGCCATACCAGAATCCCATTCTCTGTTGCACACAGAATGGTTATCTATACAATGGGGGAGGGGGGGAACCCACTTCTCTTACCGCAAGAACAAGCCATTTCCTCTCAACGCATTAATATGTGCAAATGCCCAAACTATCGTTGTCTGTGCGTTCTGTCATGACTGTCACCTGTGCTGTCATCTAAAAGTTCAAGTTATCTATCTGCCCATCTGAGGCAAACAAGGATTAAATGTCTCATTTGGCTGCTTTGAGAAAAGAAAGAACACACAGTTCTGGAAATGTGATAACAATTGACTCCTTTGTGTTTTCTTACAGTGTTTTCCCAGGCAAATTTGTATTTGACAGCCACATGTCCTTTAAAACAGATCCATAACTCTTCAAATAACCGAGATCCTTTCCCTCCGTCTCTCTCCCTCTCTCCTCTCTCAGTCTCCTTCTTTCCCCTCAATCTTCCTCTGTCTCCCTTTTTAATGCCCACATCTCCACTATCAGGAACAAATATGATTTCTGATTGAACATCACTTTATTTGCCAGTTCTGTGGTCTTTCCTTATCTTGTTCCACACTTCTCAGGCTTTGTGGTTAAATTATGTATTAAGGTCAATGTCAAAACACGGAAGATCTGTAATCTACAGGGAGCTTCCTTTTATTCGTTATTACAGTGAAGACTGTGTGCAACTGTCAGGGAGCTTGGAATGTGCTCAGCATGGAGGTTGCTACACAGCAGGCCTCTACAAAGCCTCTCTCCTTGTTCTCCCAGGACGAAACCCTTGATAGATTTACCCAGATAACCCATCTCACTTTAAAGCTCTCTTGTCTCTGCTTCAATCTGAAAGCTGTCAAGTGCACCTATATAGTAATGTCATAAATCAAACGTAAAATGTGTACACTGGAGACATTGCGAGTGTCATGTATTCACTTGTACTTTGAGATTTTCTAAAGTAAAATGGTGTCAGAAGAAAAAAGGCTGGGAGGGATGGGGTGGTGGGTTTTTCATTTTTTAATCCCCCCTTAAAGAACACCAGCCTGTTAGAAAAGGAATGCTGTAAACTTTTCTTTTTAATTTGAAGGGAGGGGGACGTTTTATAGTTACACATATTTTTTGTTTGTCCTCAATTAATCAGGGACAGCTATTTAGTAAACAAAAAGGGAGAATAGGAAAGAGAAACGGCAGGCTATCTATCTCCAAGCATTGTGATTTAATGCAAGACTGTGTATTGATTTTGCTTCTTTGGTTTTCTTCCTGACAAGCATTTGTCAACATGGATTTGTATTAGTTCCCAGGTTTGTTTATTAAAGACGCATCCTTCTTTCCCTGCACAAGAAACAAAGAGGATGCCTAAAACAAGACGCCAGGCAGGGCAAGACAGAAGATGCGTCCTTGTTGTGCTTAAGTTTTCCCTTAGCCACAAATAAAGGGAATGCATGTTTTATATTGCAAGGCAAGTGTACTCAGCTGCTTCATAGGAGGATGCGGGTGGGTTTCTTTTCCTAATGTTGCACTTGTAATATTGAATGGCTTTTATAACCAAATAGCTTAGAGCAAAGTTCTTTGCAATGCTTCAGATTCTCTTGACTAAGCCATGTGATTGCTGAAAACCATTACTAAAAATCTCACACGTTGGATACATTTTCGATTGACTTATTCTACAGTAAGAGGCATAGATAAAGCTTGATCTATCTATAGTTATAATTAAGTATCACTGAAATTGGTGCTTAATTTCCAGTGCTGTCAGCAGATCTTAACTTGCAACCAACTTTTGCAGGTTTGCATCCTTTACTAATCAGTGAAAGTGGTTTAGAGTGCAAACCTAGGTCTGTCTACTCAGAAGCAAACCTTATGAAGTTCAATAAGACTTATTCTCAGACAGATGTGAATAGCGTTGCAGCCTTACACATTCAACAAATGATGATGCACCAAGCCATGTGCATGCATGTGTAAATCAGCCATAAATCAAAGCTGCTTCACACATGCCTGCACATCGCATGGTAAATCTCACCATAGCTCATCATTTGTCACGCAGTAATTCTGCTGTTTGTCATCCAAGGGTATATTTCTTAGAAATCTCATGGAACTCAGTAGAACTTTTGTCTTATTTGTGTGTGTGAGAGAGTGTGCATGTAGAAAGATCATATTGTTTTGGTCCAATTGAGATACTGAGCACAACTGGACAAATGACAAGCTATCTTTTCCCAGGTCTTAGGGACAGCAACACAACAGCTTATTCAATTATTCCTTCATTAAGTGGCTAACCTGCTTTGCTGCTGTTCCCAGAATCTGAGAGAAGATTCCTGGAGATGTCATCCTCCATTATGCCCAATTGTAGTCAGCATCCCAATTAGACATAAACAGTCTGATTGTGTGCATATATTAGGACATAGGTTCCACTGAGCTTGATGAGATTCCTTACGACGCATATGTAGGATAACAGACCAAGCCTTCCCCATGTTACAAGCATACTGTTACACCTTCCAGCCCCCAATGGCCTGGCAGGACTCCCTTCTTGCCTGTTTGGCAGTGAACCATGACAACAGGATGCAAAAATGAAACTAACCACAAATAATCAAGAACAAAATGCCTTGGGCTATCCCTGCTCCCCACACATTAAAAACAAGATTAATTCTCCATTAAGTGTTTCCCAGATGTTTAACTGCACGCTGCAAAATATGGAGCCCATCAATGCTGATTCTCCTTTGTGCTGCAGTTCAATAAGAGTGAGTAGTGAAAACAAAGGACACAGATGCCAGCTATAGCGCAGAGTTCCTATTTCATCAGGGCATGTGGTAAACAGAAGTGACTAAAATGCAGCTCTCTCTGCCCAGTTCTACCAAGTATGTCTCTAAAATAAAGTCAAAAGCCAGTAAGCCTAATATCCAAACCCAACCAATCCACGTGATCATGGCCCCATTGTAAATTCTATTTCCCATGGCTGTTACACAGAGAAAAACCTCTGGAAGAGAATGGTAAATGAATATCCTTTCCAATATGGAATTAGCCTACAGAATCCTTGTTGCACACATTAGAGGTCTATTAAAATATTTTCTGTATGAGATGTTTTTATAAAATATGAGGTACTATGATCATGGGCAAGAGAACTGCAATTATAGAACATCAGGCTGGTCCAACAAAAGCTATCAACAGATTTGTTAATGAGTGGAATTTTGTTCATTCCTTATTTGAATAAGAAAATACAAATTAGTAATTGTAGAGCTCTGATACTGAGTTTATTGTGATTTTGTGAGTGACTTATTAAATGTGAACAATCGTATGGATAATGAACCAGTACTTTATTTGTTGTTGCTGTGATACTTTTGAGATTTGTGGGTTTCTAATTAGAAGTATTCTTATTTTAAAAATATTTTAGTGGCTACAGTGTCTTGTTATTGGTCATATTCTTGCCTATTATTTATATTTTTTTAAAAAAATCAAAACTGCTGAAAGACACAGCTAGTTCAATCAGGAAATACATTTTGTACAAAGCCCCCAACTTGCAAACCTGAGAATGCATTATTAAAATAATTTAAAGAGATATTATTTTTACAAAAGCAAATTATGTCAAACAAAATTATAAAATGGAAAAGACAAATGAGACTGTATTTCAAAATATATACTTCAAAAACCTAGAAATATAACTAGAAATACATAAAGTCAATAGCTTGGAGCTAAGCAACTTCTTCTTTCACTTTTTAAAATGGTATAATTTCATTTCATTTCCCTTTCTACTCATAACATAAGACCCACGTGGGGGATATGGAGGAGCTGGTTTTTCTCGGTTGTGCTTTCCTGGACACTCTATGTAGCACCAACACTGGCTGTTAGGGAGGTGGTTTATAGGAATTCTATCTCCTTCTGTAGCTTCCTGTCCATTCAAGTGCTAATCTGGAGTGTTTGTATGTGCACTGAGTGCCAGAGACAGATTCTGCTGGTTAATGCCCACCCCACTACTCTGAGCTAAAGGAGGTGGCCTTGGATTTTGTGTTGTAGAGAGACCTGTAGAATTATGGTCCTGAAGGAGTCTCACGTTATGCTGCAGCTGCTGAATTTGGGTGGCTCAGGACTTCATGGCCACCGTGAAAATCATGGGATTGCCTTAACATGTCATCAGTCCAATAGGAGGGCATACTCTCAATCTGGTTTTCCCAATCAGCCAGGAAGACTCTCAGCAGGCCAAGGGAGGGGAACCTATTGAAATGGTCCACTTAGGGAGACTGATGTATTCTACATGCACATGGTGGGCATGTCGTGAGTGGAGCCAGCTGGAGCTGGGGGGTCAGACTAGATGGCCCAGGAGGACCCTTCTGACTCGCTCTGTTTCTATGTTTTTTCTGTTTTTTCTATTCCAGAGCATTCTGGGGAATTTTCTTGCTGGTATGATTGATGCTCCTGTTATAGCCTAGATCACTCTGTGGAATCCAGAGATAATTCTGATACTAGACATGATTGCACCCAAGTGCTCTTTCTGAGCAGAGCCCAGCCATCTTCTTGGTATATACTTGAGCTCAGGGCAATGAAGCAAGATGGAACATGAAAGATGGCTAAAATGCAGGTGGAGGAAAACTTGTACCAAATCCGAATTGGTACTCATTATTATGCCTAGTCTGTGGCAGTGCGGGTGGCAAAGAACAAGTTCCTTTCCACTGCCATTGCATCTTCCTACCCTTATCCAGCAGAGCGTTGGTCCAGGGAAAGAAACTGTGGATCCCTCAGGAGGATGCTGTGATGAATTTGTACAGCATTCTGAAGATAAAGTCATTCGTATCTGTTATCAACCAGACACCACAATTTATGCAGTTCCATTAGTGGAGCCGTCCAGAGCACTATCTGATCCAGTTTTATTGGCTGAATTTCAGTTGTTGAGGCTTGAGGATATGGAAAAGATGCCTGAAGCTCTTCATGGCTTGCTATTTCTAAAAAGGAGGGGTATTAGGCTGAGCTGAGGATCACATAACACCTCCTTGAGAGAGTGAGTGGTACCAGCCTCTTTACAGGAGATAGTAATTAGGCCACTTCTAACAAAAGGTCTAACCTGGACCAGGATGATGCTAATAACTGTTGGCCAATTGCCAATATTCCCTTCCTAGGCAAGGTGCTTGACTAAATGGTTGCTGCTCAAAACTTCAAACACCCTTGAACTAAACATTTCAATCCAGTTTCAGCCCTGGCCTTGGAACTGTTGGATAACCTTTGCCAAGAGAGAGACAGGAAGACTGTGACCCTGTTGACTTTCTTGAACCTCTCAGTGACATTCAATATCATCAATCACAGTTTATCCCCCATGACACCCAGCTCTATCCTCTTCATGAAGTTCAGGTGAAGTGGTGGCTGTCTGCAACCATGTTTGGGCACGCCAACAGGCTCAATGAGAGCCAATAACAGAAACTCAATCCATGCAAGATAGAGGTACTGTTGGTGGACAGTTGATCTGTCTGGATTAGTGCTATTCAGCTGGTTCTGGAGGAGGTCACACTCTCACAAAAGGATTGGGTTCATAGTTCGGAGGTGCACCTGAATCCAACACTGTCTCAGTGGACACAATGGGACAGAGTAGCTTTTATCAGCTTATACTGATTTACTAACTGCATCTTTATCTGAACAGGGATAGCCTAACTACTGCTATCCATGCTCTGGTAACGGTTCAATTGGATTACTTCCATTTGTTATGTGTGGAGCCACCTCTGAAAACAGTCTGAAAACGTTTGCTGGTCCAAAACAAGAAGAGACAGGTCCATGTGATCATAATAGGCCAGTACTTCACCATCTACACTGGCTGCCAGTCCATGTCTGGACCTAACTCAAAGTACTGGTATAAACATGAAAAGCTCTGAACATCTTGGGGCCAGGTTATCTGAAGGATCGTCTCCTCCAATACATACCTGTCCAGATCTAAGATCTTCAGCAGTCCTTCCAAGGGAGTACTTGCCAAGGAAAGACAGGTGGATGGTTACTAGAAATAGGGTCTTTTCTGTCAGAAACATAAAAGCATGGGGAAAAAGTGGGTCAGAAGGGGTCTCCCAGGTCACCAATCTGACCCCTGGCTCTGCTCATATAATCCCTAACAAATGTTGCAGCATCTGGCTAAGGAATGAATTTCCCTGGGAGGTTTACTTCATACCTACATTGTACTCTTGCTGATGTCAGATGAAGAACTTGTTTTCCCAGGAATTCTCCTGGGATTTTTCATTTCAAGCTATTTTAAATAATAAAAGCTTATTCTGCATTTTATTTTAAAACTTCTAAGTCTTTATTCCTGTTCTCACTTCATTTTTTACTGTAATCTTAACTATTTAAATTTTATATTGTATTTTATACTGTATTTAATGTTTTACATATTTGTGAACTGCCCAGAGCTATTGGGTGGTATAAAAATGATTTATTTATTTATTTCATTTCTATACTTCCCCATAACCAAAGCTCACTGGGCAGTTTACAACACGGTATAAAACTACCAGTAAAAATATAATATAATACCATAAAGAACAATATTAAAAAGAGTCTTAAATTAATTTTAAATAGCTTCAAAATACATTAAAAATATAATCAAAAGACCTGGCAAGAATAAAAGCACCTGGATGATCCCATCAGGCCCCTGGATGACCAAGGAGTCGTCAGTTTGTTAGCCCTCATCCAATCCATTGTTTCAGCCAGACACTGGTTTAGCACATCCAAAGCCTCATCTGCTGTCAAGGAGAAATAGAGCTATGTGACATGAACATACGGATGGCTGTGCTCTCCAAAACTCCACATGTCCCCACTCTACAGTTTCAGGAAGATGTTAGATAGCATGGGGGAATAAAACGGAACTCCATGGTGAATCCATGTGGCTGAACAATATTCCCCAAGCACCATCTTCTGGAGATGGCCTTCCAAGCAATGAAGTGCCCTCCCACTCCCAACTGAGACAAATAAATGGATGGATGGATAAGAGCTCGGTTGGATCAGGCATGGGGCCATTCGAATGCAGCAACCTTTCCCATCTGGATGAGGAATGCTAGGAGATGTAGTCCAACATATCTGGATTGTGTAGTACAACCTCCTTGGGCCAAAGTGGCCCACCAATTCATTTATTTATACCACTGGAAAGTTCAGAGGTAAGACATGAGAGAAAGGGTGTTCTCCTATTGGTACTCCCAGACACTGGTGCCTCCCATCTGGAGGATCACATGAAAAAGTTGCTATTAAGTACCCCTGAGATCAAAATATCCCCAACCATTGTGAAATAAGAAGTAGCATAACAAGGTATTTGAATTCTACAAACAAGCTTGCTTTTACAGTTTCTATGTCTTCCCCAGCCTTCTTTTGCATTTGGAGGATATCTTTAAGAATGGATAGCCAGTTTTAAAAATATCAGCAAGATCTAATTGGAAAAGAAAAATATTCCAAGAAATTCACATCACATCATTATCCAATGCCCATGTTTTCCACTATAAGCTTGTTTCTGCCACATACTTCAGTAACAATGGTAAAGAAATAGCCCTGAAATATTGTCCAACATCACTACAGACAGTGTGTGACTTTGGACTCTCTTTCATTACATCGTTTTAGATTCTTAGGATGCAGAAGTGTCGGCTTCACTCTTGCTCTCCTTTGCAAATCTGCTTGTATTTCACAACCAGAAAAACATGGTGCATCTGAAGCAAAACCCATTTGAAGAGCCTCAAAAATATCTTCTGACGACCAGGCCTAATTAATGCCTCCACAGTGACCTCTACATCTAGCCCATATCAAAAATATTACAGCTGAGTTGATTCAACATGAACTTGAGATCAGGCAAGACCTGTTACTAATGAATACTAATGAAGAGTAATTACTGGAACTCTGCCACTGAAACCCATGGCAGAAACATACGATAATTGGACTAATACAATCATTTCCAGAATTCTACTCTACAAAACTTCCAAATCAAAAGCAGGAAGAATTGCTCATGCAATAACCCTCTTGTATGTATTCTCAAGTCCCTATCCTAATCCACTTGCCTTTTTTTTCCCTTTCAGAACACAAAAGAAGTTGTAAAAAATGCAGGGGTTCAACCATATGGCATTAGAGGTGACTGATTTGGTGTTACAATTTGGGATCCTGCCCCTCATCCACATGCATGCAGGTGGTTAGCCCAAACAAAAAAGAAGGTGGAAGTTGAAGAACTTGGTGGACCAATAAGGTGCACCTATCTGGTTTAAACATTTGTGCAATTGCTCTGCATGATAGAAGTCTACAGCCATCCAGTGTTCAGGAATGCTGAGGCTAGAACCTTCCATAAGCAAAAAAGGTCATTTCCTGCTTCCAAGAAGAATACAATTTGAGGCAGACAATGGGGTAGCCATGGAGAGAGACAGGGTATACTGGTCCTTAAGGCTCCACAGAATGCTTCTTTTTTTTTTCTTACCTAAGGAAAGGCATCCCCTCTATTGGCTTCATTCATGGAAATAACATCAGTGTGGCAAGAAAGGGAAAGATGTAGTCAGCAAAAACATGACCTATGACTGTTGTTATCAATAAATATTATAAATTAATAAAAATAGGCTTACTTATGTTCAAGAAAGATATTTTAACTGCTACAAAGCCATATTTATATGTTTGCTTATTTCAATGGCATCTGTGTTCAATGGATCACTGACTACTCCATGCTACATTCTCTGTAAAAGAACCATCATAGATCAAACTCTACATGTACAGTGATATTATCTCCTTGCATCACCTTGAATTGTTATTTTTTCAGTCAAAATAAGTCACATAATCAGCAGCAAGTGATGTGCCTGATTATAAGAATCATCACTGACTAAGTGAGGTGACGAAAAGCTCTGCATTGGCTCTTCTGGAAATTTAAAATCACAAAGAGGGCAGAGAATAGCAATAGCAACTTAGCAATAGTATTGACAGAAAAGAGAACAGATTCAGTAGCAGAGCTCAGGTAATGGGCCTTGAGAAAGAAGGAGGGAGATTAATACATATAATGGGATGCAGGAGATTCATACAGAATCAGCATTTTTCTGTTCAAAGTTTAAGAGCTGGCAAGTACACAATTCTCTTGTGTTTCCCATTTGCCGCTATTTTCCATTGTACCAAAAGCTGAACTTCCACCTCCCTCTGGAACTTAAGGTATCTGTGGTCCCTGCCCAAAGCAACGTGCCAGACTTGTTTTGGATAAGAAGTTAGGGAGAGGAGGGGAAAGTACAATCCAGTTGCTCATCCTATTTCTCTTCCCCTTCCTATGCGCTTGCCACATTCAAAAAGATATATTCCAAATTCTATCTGTCAACATTCACATATTTGGAGGAAGCACAAAATGCTGGGCCACTGCTATCCTTTGAAATGCCAGGGTAATTGTCCCAGCGCAACCACGAGTCTAGTCATGCACTTACACTCAGAATGATCCATGTTGTTGCCAGATGAAGAAAAGCCCGCCTGATCTCAAGCCAGCCATCAGTGGTTTTGTATACTGGAAACTAATCAAATGGATTATTTTTCAGCCAGAACCACTGGCTGGATTGTCTGGAGCTCTCTCTTCTTTCCCAAACATGATGGTGCTTCCTTTCCAAGAGATCCTTTGGTGTCAGTGTTTACAAAAAAACAGGCGCTCATTTTTCTTTAGAGCAGAAATTTTTATCAATCAGGAGCTCTTCCTTTTAGTCTAAAACAAATTAAGCAATCTATTCAATTAAATTCTAAGCAGAAGTTATTTCAGGAAAACCTCTTCGGTTTCTTTAATCAGTGACTGCAAGGCTGAAATAACGTTTGGTACTTTTTCTCCATTACTCTTTATTCATTTACAAGGACAAAGCTCTCATAGCATATAATAACAGAACCATTCTTCAAGTACTTCTGCAAGTACTTCTGCAATTGGCAGACTGTGACACTATGTTTTCAGAATTAAAAGTACTATCAACAACACCAAATAAATATTTCTCTAGATACTATCATCAATCGGGTCTTTCCATAATCTAATATAAAGGAGTATCTCATAGCTACCAAATACAATAAAATTAATGCAATTGGAGATGGGGAGCATATGGGTCTTGCATCTAATCCATGGCTATTCAAGTCTCTGAGCTAAGCTACATCTGTTGATCAATATCCTGCAGTTGTAAAAGGCTACTGTTGCAAGTAACACAGAATTTACATCCTGGGGGATTTTGTACCAGCAGTGTTTTGAAGAGACTTTAGACAGACACAAAAAGTCAATTCATTTCCAAAAACAGTTGCCAAACTAAGTGGCCATTCCTTTAATACAGTTTATCTTTAAATATTCTCCTGTCTTTAAAATGTTTAAGGGATGATAAAAGGGTCTATTCTCTCACTGCTTCCAAGAAGATTTAAAGAAATTCCAAGACTGTGATTTTCCAGCATACAATAGCTGAGGTTCACATGAACCTGAACATACACTTCACAGTACCTGCACTGAGAGGTCAACAAATTACCTGTCCTCAGTGGATACCTACTGTTGCCACCCTTTGTGTGTGTGCTACTGCCCTGGCCATACTTTCTGATGGGAAGAATCATGCCCCAAGCACTGAGTAGCAAAACAGAAGAAATAAGTGGCTTCCTTTTTTTTTTTTTAAGGAAGTTTTATTATTATTTTCTACAAACTAAAAAAAGAGACTAAAGAACACCAATCATCAGAGACATCAGACCTACTGGGGCAGCCCCCCATTTTTTTAATAGCAATCCATAGACATATTCAGATCTACGCATAGTCCCGTTTCTCTAGCCAATATTAAAAAGAGTTCCAAGTTTGATAGAAGTATGTGTCCTCTTTCTCCTTCAGAGACAAAGTCAGCCTGTCAGAAATAAGTGGCTTCCTTGTGGCTTGAGTAAAGTTCAAACACCATGATAAACCATGCCCAAGAACAGGGCTTACTTTGTCATTAAACCATGGGGAGTTGTTGAATTTTGGGTTATCATGTGTCCAAACCCAGCTAAGATAACAGAACATGGTAAAGAATCCCTATTTCCCAAACCATAGGGTCTCTTCATGGGGTGTTCATAGTTAACAAACCATGGCTTTATAGCACAACTGTGTTCAGACAACATGGTAAACCATAATTGAACAGCAACCTACAATTCAACAACAATTCACACTCAATCCTTGAGGACAGGTTATCTTGTAGTCTGAACCCAGTCTTTATGTCACATCTCTCCATTACCTATGATGGGGCAGGGGACACTTTTAAAGCATTTATTTTTCATTGTATATTAGTAGTAGTTTGCATAAATCACATTAGTATCTTCTGGCACACAGTTTCTGATTAATTGTCCTAGAAACCCCTAAGAATATCACCCAACAGGGATGTGCAGCTCGTGGTCCTTCAGATGTTTTGGCTATGCTGCCTAGAGCTAATGGTCCAAACATCTAGAGTTGCCTACTGCAGGCTTACTACAAAGAAATCCAGGGTAGAAGTACAAACTCTTCTCATTCACAGCAAGTTGAATGTTTTTTACTCTCTCAGTTAAAAATGCATAGCCTTCTTTTCACTATTCTGGCTTCTGGCATGACACCATCACATCAACAGTAGCAGGACAGACCACTACTGCTGGGCCTACCATGCAGTATCATAGATCATCCCTGAATTTTCTGTTAGGTTATTCTAATTTGCCATTGTAAGATTCCAACACTATTTTTATCATTTTAAAAACTGGATTATAATGCAAGCCTATGAAAGTATACCTGGAAGCAAAAGTGTGTAAAGGATTGCAGCATTATTGTGATTGTATTATTCTGTCTTGAGCAAACCAAGGAAAGGTAAAATATGCATGCATGAATGTCATGAAGATGGTAAGGAAGTGTGCAAATTTCATTTGATGGATAACTACATTCAAAATAGTCTCTCACAGTGTGTTTGGACATCTTTTTTTTCATGGTATGCTAGAGCATAGGATCATGTATAACATAGCATTACAAATCCTTGACGTTGGGCAAGTAACATTTTCAGAAATCAAAAACCATGTTTACAAACAGAAACAAAGCTTAAAATACAAATGAACATGGTTCAGATAAGTTGTAGCTTGTGGAGATGGAGAGAAGAAAGTTCCCTTGTTAACCTGTTCTGGTGAGAGAAAATTAATCATAATTACGATATCAGACAACCAGTTCAGGTCGAACTATATGTTATGACGGGCATGTGTAGGGATCTGTGGGTTTTTCTAATCAAGGCATTTATTGTGTGCTCATCATTCTTTACTAATGTTCTAAGGTAGAACTCCATGTGGAGGTATTAATGAACCTCAACTGTTTCCAATTATGGCTTGCCTATGAAATATTTTCTTCCAGCACAGCACGATAGCTCCAAGATTTCCACCCACAACCTCCCCTCTTATTCCTGCCAGGCCATTGACATTTAGTATCTTCCATCACCTCTCCCATTGCCTCTTAAATCTGCCAGGAGGGCCATTTTATTGAGTGTGAGTGGTTGAAAGGATGCTCCAGCAATGGAGGATGTTAATGATGGTGATGGCCTTAGTGGGTCCCTTCAAGTATAAAAAACATCCCAGCACAGAAGGAAAATGTGCTGTGTAGAGAACTATAGATAGATTGGCCTTCAGGGGTAAGTTGTAACACAGAACATGCAAGCAGAGGTGTTGAATATACTATGAAGAGATAAGGGAAACAAGCCATGTTTTCAACAGATTACAAATCCTAATTGCGGATAGGGTCATATAAATTCTGAAGATGTTTGGGTGAAGCGCTGTCTACTTATGGTTGACATGCCCAAATAAATAAATAAATAATCGGGGCCTACGTTGAAGCTACTGAGTGGGCTGCTGACATGGAACAAAGATACTAAGTGCCGTTTCGGGAACTGCATCTGCTAGCAATCTGATACCCTGGGATGCCTCCTCTTTTGCGTTTCAGACTTCAGTTGTAGCATTCAGTTTTTCTACCATAGCAGAATTCCCCTGTGTGCCTGTGACAGACATCTTGATTAACCCCTGCTGCCCCAGACATGCCTCTCCTTTGCCTCCCAGGTGAGTGAATTCCACAGCGTTCTGCTGTAGATAACCCTGAATCGGGTAATCTCCGCAGTGCTAGTGTGACTAAATGTCATAGAATTACTCTTATTCCATATGGTGAGAAACTTTTTAAAGTTTTTTTTTTCTTCTCTCTGCAGTAACTTGGGCTAGATTGATCAAAAGAAACAAAAAGTCATTATTTTACTTCACCCTGCCAACAGACCCTCTGCTGTAATGGGAAACATTTTTTCCCAATCAGGCTGCCTGTGTTATCTAATACAATTATGACTTCTCACATTTTCCTTTTGTCATATTTGTTAGTTACCTCATTATCCATCTCATAATAAAACTGGATCATTGCCTCAAATGGGATTTCAGAAATTCTTGGTCCACTTTTGGAAGTTTCCAGTAGTATGCATGTCCTTTCAGCCCTTTTGGATTCTGTTTTGATTAATGGGTGCCCTGTCCTCATTTCAACACGTTAAACACTCACTTCTTCTGATTAGCACAGTCTGCTATGCAAATCCTTTGTGTTGCACTTCCTAATGACTGATATTGCATTGCAGTCCGTTCCAAACATATACTTTGCCTATTCTATTCTATTGAGCTCATTTTGTCTTTCACAGTCAGCCTCTTGTATGCATTTGGTGTCAAGTGCTGGAGAGCAAAGCAGCTGGAGAGAAGAGATGCCTCCATTCCTTGTTGTTCATCTTAAGAGAGAGAGAGCGACAGAGAGAGAGAGACCCACTTGAAGGTGTCGTAGATTCAGCCCTCCCAGGTGGGAGGCAAACCCACGGGTGATTATCTACAGCTAGATTTGAAAATATTGTGCCAGACAAAAGAATTCTTTTCTTGACAAGGCTACCATTGATGGGATGGAAGCACCTGAAGAAAAGAAAATGACACCATCCCAGACTGCAATAGATCAGTGCAGATGCCTAGAACAAGAGGGAACGTTGCTGAGTGATCATGTCATCCATGGACAGGGGATATAACAGGAACTTCTAGAGAGATGTGGGGATTGCCCACATGCTCTTAATGATAATATTCCTACATCTTTCTCCCCCAATTCAGTAGAGGCTATTTTGTTAATGCGAAAGCTAGACCTTTCCATGTATAATAAGGTAGTAGGATGCTTATTTGTAATACTGTGGCAAGATCGTTGTCTTTGATTGGGAAACCCATGTTAAAGTTTTCCCTCAAGCATAGCAGTCAGTGGGGCACTTTGGACAATCCATAAATTTAGATTTCTGTTCTATGCAGAAAAGTAAGTAAGGCCAAGAGATGGGTATTTCTCCAAAGCCATCCAGTGAATTCTATAGCTGTCAAGATTTAATTGGTACAGCAAAGGGTGGGTTGACCTCACCCAACCTCACCAAATGCAGACATTATGACGAGGCAGTCAAAGAAATCAAAGGGCATGCTGGGGCTGGGGGTTCACATGCCACCATGGCTCTTTAACCTTCCTTGTGTTGTGCAAACCCAGTTTGACTTGGAAGGCAAAAGCTTGTTCAGCTTCCTTCCCTGACCATCCCAAATGCTTCAGGCATCTGTTCTTAAAATTGAAAAGCTGTATGTGGATATTAGTTAATGCACACCATATTTTAGGAACAGCAGCATATTTTTAAGTTGCAAAGCCACTCTGGGCTTTTGGTAGGGAAATGGATAGTGGCACAGGTGCTCACTAACTGGCTCTATCCATCACCGGGGCTTCCCCGTTCGAATTAGAACCGAAAAATGCAACATATGGATTTATTTCAGAGTCACAGTCAGCCCCAGTAGGAAAAATGGGTACATGAAGATGGCAGTCCAGTTCATACTTATTTAGGAATACATCCCTTTGAATTCGGTGAGATTTCCTTCTCAACAAACATAGATGGGTTTGGGCTGTTCGCTTGCGCATCTATATACACTTACTTGGAAGTCGTGGGACTTGTTTCAAAGTGAACACAGACAGGATTGCAATGAGGTGAGGATGCTCCCAAACCACCCTTGTGCTCTGCAAATATTATGCCTGTCTTCACCCCAAGATGACTTTCTGCAATCAACATGTAGTGGAGATCCGTGTGGACCCTGATCTTGTAAACAGCTCAACACTTTTTCCCATTAATCTGCCTGAAGAAAACTGCTCTTTCATCTGGCATTCAATACGCAAATGCACTTCTAAGTTCTCAGTTGGATGGAGATTTTTCAAGTTCAGCCCTAATTTATTTATCTTAAAGTAGGCAATGTACTGTAATTTTACAATAAAGGCCTCCCAATCAAAGCTTACCTTATCCAGAGGTAATTAATACAAAGATTGTTGAATTAAAGATGTGAGTCTTGACACTTTGGCAGGGGGTAAGGGACATGGTCTCAAAGGCCCAAATTATGCCTGAAACAGACCAATTAACACCATGTATCTTCTTTTATGTTAACTTCAATTAAGGTTTCTTAAAATTTTTGAAGTTATTTTCTTCTTTACAGTCTCAGAATGTCAGAAATGTACATCAAAGAAAAACGCTTCAGCGCGAACACCATAGGTAACGCTCATTTGCACACAAATCTGCATATTGCAAAGGAGTTCAGAGCCCATTTTGCATGTATTATTGCAAGATGTGAGTTGATGAATTATTAGACTTAAAGATAACAACCATGCAAAGGACAGGGTGCACCTACTTCTGTTTACAGAGTGAACTTTCACAAAGAAAGGCAGAGTCAGGATCCCTGCATAGGGACGTACATTTATATGCATACACACACACAGTGTTTTGGACACCTGTGTGATTTAAACTGTTTGAAAATTCAGAAAGTTTATTTAAAGGAAATATCTATATCTGGTACAGCCTTAAACTGGGTTAATAGCCTCATCTCTCTATAGAGAAAACCTAGAAACTGCAATCCTGTGAGGGAGTCACAAAACTACAATTCCCAAGATTCTTTGAGGGAAACCATGACAGTGAAACTAGTAGACAATCAATTCAAATTTTTAGTATAGATGTGTCTTCTGATATCATTAGTTATTACTGGTACGAGAATCATCCTTTCTCCTCAAGGAGCACTGGCTCCTCATTTCATGCTCCCCAACATATTATGGTACTGAGTACCTCCTGCAACAAGAAAGGCCAATATAGGAGTGTCACATGTTGTCATTCACTAATGGAAGCCAGGACTTTGCAAGTTTATACTAACTTTTACACCTACATTGCCACCACTTCCTATTATCCAGCACACAAAAATCACTAATCACGCAATTCAGCCACCTTGCCAAAAAGAGAAAAAGCTAAATCAGCTGAAATTGCAAAAGCTTGACTTCCATCTGTTGAAACTCATTTTTTGAGATGTCAATCTTTTACTGCAAGACCAACTGTGATAAATCTGATCTTTGATCAACAGTTCTTAAAGCATTGGACTTTGGCCAGACTTCATCTTGTGCTCAGCCCAAGCTCCATTCTATACTGCCATGAAACTTCTAAAGAACTGCAAATACCAATAGAAAGATATTAAGCTCATAAGTATTACAGTCTAAACCTTACTGTCTTTCCAGCTGAGCTAAGCAAAAGGCTAAGGATTCCCTATAGGGCTCCCCCCACCAAAAAAAGATGTCATTCAGGAATCATATTTTCCATGTATGAGGACACTCCAATATTTATTGATTGCATTTGCATTCTATCCAATAGTTAAGACAACTGGGCAGTGCACAACAATTAAGCCCATAAATGAAATATGAATTAAAAATAAAAAGTTTAAACTACAGTATAAGGATAAAAGTATAAGTAGGATACAGTATAAGTATAAATCAGGATAAAAATAACTTAGCAGAAGTGCCAAATTTAAAACATAATCACAGATTTTAAAACAACAGAAATGGAAAGGCTAAAATGTCTGGGAAAATAGGAAGGTCTTCACCTGCCATTAAAGAGACCAGGTGCCAGGTGATCTTCTATGGGAATTCATTCCACAATCAGGAATATTTTAGTAGCTTGGAAAAAGCAAAAGGGACATTTTTAAGACAGTCAGGGGATCAAGAAAACATATCTCCACTCTAAGTGGTAATACAGAACAAGCACAGAGTACGAAATATCCTAGTCTACAATCCTATTCGCACTTACCTGGGAGTAAGTTCCACTGAACTCAGTGAGGGTTTCTTCCAAGCAGACAGGTGTAGGGTTGCACTTACACCTGATCGGGCATTGCCAAAAGTCAGTCTACAGTGTGCATGTGCTAAAGCGTCTGGACCAGACCGTGAGCCAGGACCCTGCAGTGGTTTTCGGTGCCTCTTGGCCAGACCACCCTGTGACATGGCCACGCCACGCACACTGCCTAGACAGGGGGGACAGTGGAAATGCCAGTGGGAGAGAGCAAGGCTCATAATTTTTAATAATAGCAACAGTTTTAAGAACCGGAGAATAAAAAGTAAGGGGATGAGTGAGAGAAGCTGTTATAGGAGGAAGTCAATGTAATAGCAGCAGGAGGGAAAGATGAAAGAAACTGACAGTGGCGGGGATAGGTTGTAAGTTAATGGTGAAAGGAGAAGGGGAGAAGAAAGGCAGCAGATGAGTAAGAATACTTTAAGAGGTGTTGCAACAATCCCCGATACACTGAAGCGGCTCAACAGTGCCTCCTAGAACTTCTGATCATTTGGAACCCTGCAGGGCAGCTCATATTGTTACATCTTGCCTTGGTTTTTTTTTTTTTTAATGTTGTTTTAATTACCAAAATCTTCCTTAAATTAGGCTCTTTGTTTCTAGCCACCTTGAGCTTTTCATATGTTTACAGTCATTAAGAACATAGGTCCAGCCACTAGGTCATTTTCTGATTTGTTGGCTCAACCACTGACATTAAAGATGGAGGCTACCATGTTACTGGATAAAAAGGCCATGAGTCTCTGCTAAAGGTTCTGGCTACAGAACTGAGATCCTGATAAAAGGAAGATTCATCCAGTCCTTCTAAAGTTTTTCATATACAATCCATCTGGAAGGCAACTTGTGTTCCCTCTGGACCATCCCCTCTGCAGTGAACTCTGCATACTCTCTAATACCCAAAATTCCACCTCAGTGATTAGATAAGTCAGACTGACTTTTTGTTTATTTAAATTCTTTGTGTGTTTGTGCATGTTGCCTTCCCCTTGTTTAATCTCCCGGCTTTCCTCCAAATAAACAAACACAGTTTTTATATTTAGATGTTTGGCTGTGTTGTTTTAAAAAAGATTTCTCGCTGAGCCATATGGTTACAAAGCTAATGTTTGTGCTTTTAGTATTTTTTAAAGGGGATGCCAAACTCTGTGATTCTGGGCTTTGGGAAAGAAAATCTCATTGCCTTTTCCTAGGGCCTAGCAGATAGCAGGCTAGTTTAGGAGCCGAGGAACGTTCTGTGACATACAGCTCTGTCTTCCCACAAAAGGTAACAGCCAAAGAGTTTATGAAGAGACTTGATGCTGCCTCCCCTTGCTATCCACTGTCCAGACCTCTGTCCTCACTCTTCTTTAAGGCAGAACTGCTGCTGAACCTTATCCATTTGATCCTGTGTTGCAGAATCTGGAGGTTGCTTTTGATAGTAACATTGCATTTATCTATATTATTATGGAGACATCCAAATGTGTAGGTTAACAAAAGCTCATTAAAATACAAATGCTGCTTATATATGTTTACTCTGTTTATGTTACAAAGAGAGAACAAGCACAGGGCAATAAAATTCACCTTTTCATGTTATTATTTTGCTTACCTCATTGTCCCCCCCCCCCTTGGGGTAGCCAATTTAGGGAATTCTATTTTGTTGGATTATCTATAGTTGCACACTGACAAAGAAATACCTCAGAAAAATATACCAATGATGCACTGATAATAATTGAGAATCACATTTATCTCAGTTAACTGAGGGTGTTTCCTTTATTTTTCAAAGAAAAGCGTGCTTATACTTATAAATACAGTTTAACAAACATGCTTTCTTCCCCAGGAATTCTGATTCTGACCTGTGACATAGCGGCAGGTACATACCTATGGAGTAATGTTTGTCATCTAAAAAAATGCTTGTATATGGTAGTTTCTTCAGGTAAGAGTTATGGGCCTGTCAGCTTCAGCAACTGTGTATGCATATACATGCACGCACTCACCTCTGAGATCTGCAAGTTTCATTCTTAACTCAACAAGAAAATGGGACATGACACCCAGCACTGTGGGACATTCAATCATTTCTGACCCATTTGTGCACTTGGCTTGTCAAGGCCAGGTGGATGTGGGATCAGCCGGCTCTCAACATTACTGCACACAGAGCTGGGAGCAAGAGGCCTTATGTCTTTACTTTCAGACATAGAATTGTAGCTGTGAAAACCAAGGGGTGGAAAGCCCAGGCAGATTGAACAGTTTAATTAATACTTCCGAGCATAAGAAGAGCTTGTTGACTCAGACTGGATTCATATGAGCACAGGAAGCAGCCTTAAATGGAGCCAGAACCACTGGTACATCTAGCCCAGAACTGTTGATCTGGCTGGACTGGCTCTCAGGGTTTCAGGCAGGCACGTTTCCAGCCCAACCTGAAAATGTCGGGGACTGAATTTGGGACCTCCTGTATGCCAGATGTGTGCCTTTCAGCAGAAGGGTATTCCAAGGTCTGCTGCCCCCCGTCAGGGAAGCTGCACTTGTGGCCAAGAGCGTTCCATGAATTTGCCCTCCATGAAATTATCCCCCTTCACAGTCATCTGGCCAGCACCCCCTCCTGTGGATGTTCCACAAGTTAAGAATGAGTTGTAGCTAAAAGCCACTGAAATGTTTAGGGGTGGCTAAAACAAAAGGGGATTGTGAAGACTAGATGTTGTGATTAGACTGTCTACATAGTCGCAAGAGCATATGATTGGACCCTTCCTGTTATGCTTTCTGAGGCATGCAAAAACTTTTCTGTTCCATCAGTCCCTTGAGAGTAATCCAGACCAGTGAGACTGCATTGAGCCAGTTCTGCTGTTTCTGTTGTTTATATCATTATGTTGGCTTTGGTACTTGTATAATTTTAATACCCTAGATGATGTAATTATTGTTTTAACTTTTGTGTCTTTCTCTTAATATTTTAATTGTGTAAGTTTTCAGTGTTGTAAGTCACCTTGAATCCCAGTGTCTGGGAATTAGCAGACTATAAAGATAGATAAGGATAAGATGAAGATGATGAAGAAGAGAAAGAGGGTTTGTAAACATTCAAGATGAGCACTGCTGAGGGGACAGAATTGGGATCCACCCTCTGACTTAACTCTGTGACAGGAACAATAAAATAGGGAATGGACTGCTTATTTATTTTCTATGCTGCCCAACAGCCAAAGGTCTGAGTAACAGTCTGCTTTATACATGTCACTCTGCTAAGGTTGGCCACATGTGAATCTCCAAAAAAAAGGGAATATACATTATGAAAATAAGAACAAAATACCCATTTTCATTTGATAATGTATATTTATAGATGAGCATTTAAAAATATTCATTATAATTTATATAAAAATTTAGTACTTCTCACCATAGTGAGGAAGACTGTGGACTTTTGTCCAAGGTGACCTCACTCCGTCTCCTGTTCACATAAGATTTTTATTATGCAGACACCCCGCCTCAATGATAGAATTTTATACAGATTTAACAGAATGAGGTGATCTATTTGCAAACTGCCTGTGATCTATTTGTAAACTCCCGCTGCATCTTCCATCTTTTCTCTTACCACAAAGAGTACATCACAGAGGAAAAGACAGAATAGCATACAATATCTTTAGATTAATAAACTAGGAGCCACTCTGGAAGGAAGCCTGGTAAACCTGAGCACAATATAGCTGTACAAATGTGGCAACCTGCGATGCTTCACAGTTAAAGCAGCTCTAGTGTTAAGCCCCTATTTCTCTCACACTAGTTCCCCAACCCTCATGTAAACTGTAACTATATTTTGCTAGTTTGCCAGGGACTCTCAGTTGCCTAATTCCTTTCATATGGGTTCTGGAATAAACTAGGCTCGTACCTGCTTGGGCGCGGGGGGCGGTCAAGATAACTATAAAACTCCTTTCCTCATTGTTGTTGTATATTTTTAAACAGAGAGAAATATGAATATTGTCTTCTTTTAAATGTTGCCTTAGCTAACCAGCCTGGATCTGTGTCACCCAATGCTGCAAGAAAATGACCAGTGTCAACGGAGCTTGCAACATTTACATTTTCAACCATAACCCCCATTTTGTTGCTTTTAGAAGCTATTCCTTTCTATTGCTGAATGCTTCTTTTTCCAGCAGGTGAGATTTGTTTTATTTCAGTCACTAGTATGGCACAGATTTCTTAACTGTAGCCAGCTCTTATGCTTTGAGAATGTACATCTCCCTGCTGCTTTTTCTGGGTTCTCCATAATGTGCTTCACAAGATATTTTCAGATCTCTGAAACAAGCTGGTTTTGAAACAATACAGGAGAAACAAGCTACAGTCTTTGCCTGCATTAACGTTTCCCACCATGAGTTAAATTAGTGAGATGGAACTAGACTAGCAAGGAGACGCTGCTTTTCATAAGTATTGACTAGTTCAGTAATATTGCTGTGCACGCCAGTTAGGATGACCTCCTCTACAAATTCTCTATGCATAACAATGCAATGTTCAGCTCAGTGATGGGTTATACGCAAATTTGTCGGTGGAAATCACATGCAACCATACTGCTGGTGAGATCAGGATAATTGTTCAGGATGCAAATTAAGCCTTTTTTTCTTGTTTACTTGAGGTCACAGCCTTTTTCTGCAGTGGCCAAATTAAGGTAATTTTGATCCCTGGCAGTGTTAACATCTTGCGGATAGTTTTATCAAAGGGAAAATGCCAACATGATCACAGCAATTGCAGTCTAAGGAATATGTGTTGCAGTTGGCATAGCACTTGAAGGGAATAGTATCTAATCAGTGAATTAAAGATAAATGTCAAAGTCAATTATCAGTGCAGAGTGGCATGTATTAAATGAATTAGATCTAAAAGCATTACATGTAACAATTTCATAGGTACATGTTATTGCACAATAAGATAAAGGTACACAGTAAGAAACAAAAGGGGGCATTCAGTTGAACACAGTCTGATAACAAAGGCACAAGAGGAAATTAAATCATGCATGTCTTAAATTTATTTAAGACATAAATAAATAAATGGCATTTAAGAAATAAATGGCACTGGCATTTAAGAATAAGGCCAGTGACTATGGTCACAATGTTCATCATTTTTACCTTTGGGACTTACTTCTGAGTAAATATGCCTAGGATCTGGCAGCAATCACATTCGCTTTCAAGGTTAATTTAAAGAGTACACCTTAGCCCACATCTGCCCCACTATCAGGACTGGTTCACATCTGCATCATTTGATCTAATGTCATGCAGCACAGCAGTTCAAAAGCAATTCTTTTCAGAGGAGCCAATTCACATATTTTGCTGCCAGGTTCCAAATGTTCAGTAACAAAGTATGTGTCTGCATGCATGAACCATTTCTTATTCTTACTATAGTAACTTGGTTATATGTGAACTGGCCCAAAGAACAGACCTCAAAGCATATACTAAGAAAATGTGGAGATACGCTTTTCTTAGTTCACCTTGGTCTTCCATCCATTAATCTTATGTTTGTGTCTTCTGTTTTTTCCTTCAAGTGTGAGCTGAACCCAGAGTAAGAAAGCACTTAGTGTCCATGATCATCTGCATAGGTCAAGAAACCTTATTCATAATAATAAACCATCTACATTAATATGATTATTCCAAGGTCAAATGATACATCAGCATGTACTTTCGTATGGTTCATTTTCTTGCAAGGATCCCAAGAATCTCTTGGCTCAGTTTTAAGATGCAGGTTATGAGCCTCTTTGCTTGCACAGGCAAACTTGAAAGAGATGCGATGGTTATTTCTACTCCTTAAAACTTCAGTGAAACATGAGCAGCCCCAGCAGAGCTCACAATTCAAACTCATGATTTTCTCATGCTTTGTAATAATAAAATTCCAAGGGCCAGTTTACGGTTTGTGATACGTGTTGCATCACAAATCTGCAATGTTTAAACTATACACCTGTTTTATTTTTAAACTTCATAAATATAATAAACCCATAGATACGTATCTATAGACATACAGGGCATCAAGCAACGCAGTATTATTAGAACACAAGGCAAATGCATGTCACAACAATTACAGATGTAATGTGTGAATTTGCTACAAGTCATCAAATGATTTTGAGATGATTGTGTGTGCTTTCAGATAGGGCTTTAACTACTTGCCCTGCCTTATGTGTGGAACGTTATGGAGACCCCAACGATCTTGTCTTCTCTTTGTAAACTTCCCACCTTTTCTCACAGTTCCTTGTGTCCTTTTCCATACAACAGGGAATCCATTAGGGAAGAGACAATGTAATGGGTGCACAACCATCTTTAGAAGGGTAGCGCTAAATACCATCCATTTAAATGTTGGATTTTGGAAAAATTCTTCAGAGAAGCACATAGCAGTGGTGGGTCAGGCCCCAGGCAAAAGGAACAGGAAAAAGCGTGGTGGGGGGTGGGGAATAAGTAAGCTTAGAATTGTCATCAACACTCATTAAGCTTTAAGTAGCATTTTTCCTTGTTTAGAAAGGAAAGGAAACTGCCCAGAGGCTGGCAAACTACCCAACAATCATTGGTTGGGGAAAGAGAGAGGACCAGACAAAAGGGGGCCCAAGTGGTTCCCAGACCTGAAAGTCTACACCCCACATTTAAAAGCACTTCAGGACTGGCATTAGATTAGAATTAAGACTCTTGAATACCCCCCAGTGGACTCTAAGAACCGATTCACAGGACTGTTCTTTTTGTCAGTCGTGATTTTTACACCCAGTTATCCTTGGAGATTGCTTGAGTGGCTCTGAATCTGATGGGTTCAGTTTGATGTATTATCTTGGCCCCTAAGCATAACCCAAAAGGAATGCTGAAAGAAACCAAGCCCATGCCACCACACTCAAAATATAAGTTTCACCCACATCTCTACAACAGGTGCCTGGTCAGAGATGACGTATAAAAACACCAAATATTTTGTGGACTGTTTTCTGATAAGATGCTTCATTTAGCCAATGTGTAAGTGCATACATTTTATATTCCAGTAAACTTAACATTACATCTTAAGGAGACCAGACAGTAAACTGAGATCACATCTCCCAACATCTCTTAAGAGCCCCTGCACTAGTCTCACACTGCAATAATGGTATCACAGCAGTGCAACAAGTCCGTCTTGTTCCTGGAACTGCTATGCAACTTTTGTGAATGATATATAATGAAAGCATGCAAAGGAGCTCCAGCTCATGGTTCTCAGCTTTATTATTTTCAGTGCCAGGCTAAAACTTTATTATTTTCCCAATATTTTCAGGTTTGACTGCTATTTTACTATGGGTTTTATTGTCAGAATTTGATTAGGATGCTGTGTTTTATTTTATTTTTTGTCTTACTGTTAACCATCTGAGACTTCGGTACTGAGACTTCGGTAAGGAACAGTCTAAAAAGTTTTAAACAAATAAATAAAATTGTATATTAGCTTGAAGCAGAAGATAGCTTAGGTAAAGAATCTTCCTAAAATTTGGCATTTTAATCTTTTTTATTGAACTTAGGATTTTCAGCATGTTATCATTTGCTCTGATCAATTAACTTTGCTGCTATCAAGTCATTAACGACATAATTGGTACATTTTAGGCAAATGTTACAGAAGTAAAATAGCTTGATGATATTTGGAAGCATTTTCTTCAGATAAGAGTTCCTCTAATCTGCATAGATGGTTTTAAAGATTAACTGCTCATCCTAGACTTGTCTACATTTTTTTTAAAAAAAGAAGTATAGATAATGTTTAGCTATACCAGCCCCCAGCAAACACGGTTTATCAGGGAAAATGTTCAATTACAAACTGGCTTGAAAATGCATTTCTTGACATTGCAAGTAATAATATAACTATTCCATTGAATAATCTCAGTACTTACTGTCCTAAAACTGACTTGAGAGGCTAGATTGGTAGATTGCACTGCCATCTAGTGATTGCTGCATAGCGTTGCTTGTTTTCTTTGCAAATCAAGGTGTTGTTCGCCATCTAAAAAGCGGCAGCTAATATGACGCACACGAACATTGAAACATGGCCAAGACCACAAGGCATGTATCCAGCTGCCCAAGTTCTAGCTAGACAACTTTTCTGTGTCCCCCCCTTCTCTGTCCTGCCTGCAAACCTTGTGTTTCCCTCATGCACACCTTCTATCAAGATCTTGTTTCTTTCTCTTCTTCATCACCTGTAGTCCTAGTATAGCCAGCAGAGCATTCTGTGGATCAACTAAAGGCTGTTTCAAGGAGTTCATAGTTTCAGCATCCACTGCCTACTAATATACCTGCAGACCCGTCTCCCAGCCTGGTGCCTTCAAAGGGCAGAGCCTGCTGTAACCTGGATTATTGAGCTGCCTCCCAGTCTTGCCAGGGTCTGAAAAAGACTGCCCCAGGCACACCAACATTCCCTAATTGCACCTCTGAATGGCTTCCTTTCTATTTTTAACTGGAAAAGTTGGGCTGAAAATAATAGTCTTCTCTCAATTGCCCTGCCAGTTTCTATATGCACTGGAAATATATTAAGCTGCTGTTAGATTTATATGTCACCCATTAACACATGTTCCCTGTATGATTTACTTCATTAGCCACTGAGGAATGTCCTTGACATGTTTGGGGGGAGGGGGGAAGAAACCCCACTGTTCCTTATTTAAATTAGCTTTTTATTTGTTTTCCTGACACAGTTGTTTGGCAACTGCCTGGCTCACAGGTTTAGCTGCCCATAAAAAAAAATCAGAAACCCAAATGTTACCTAAATTGTTCAGTAGCTAAGAGACACAGTAGGCAAATCACTGGGAGATCCAAACACAGGTCACCATATCTATTTTTAGCTGACTTTAGACTGGTGTTGAAGCAGAGTCCTGCTATAAAAGGCATTTATTGTGTACTCATGATTCTTCATTTACAGTGGTTTTGTGGTTCTGGGTGTTTTTCATGATGCCACCATCTTCCAGGGCAGCTTCTGTTCTTTACAACCATTTCCACAGCTTTTTTTAGACTGAGGAAAAACTGATATTATCTGTGAATGGCACCATGAAATTTGCACAAATTTCCTATACTATAGTGCCACATAACCACATAATGGTTGTGTAATGTGACATATAACTAGGCAAAGAAACATAAAGCCCAGAGAAAACATACACAAAGGAGCTGATCTTAAAACAACTGGGAATCCAGAAGCAGAAATCTCTGTAAACTAGTGGGTTAAAGGCCTCCTGTAATAGGTTTATCCCTCTGCACCATTTCCCCATTTTAAATCATCTTCACACCAAAGTGTTTTCCCTATGGGAAAAAACATACTGGCCAAGCTGTACTTGGAAGTTTCCTCCTACAAGGTTGCTAAGCCAGTGTGTGATAGAAAGAGTGAGGTTTTTTTCTAACAAGGCATTTACTCTGCACCATTGATTCTGTACTCATGAGGATTTTACAGATTCATTGCAGTAGATCATGATCTCCCAGTTTGCTTTTGTTTTTTAACCAGGGGTAGGGTTTGGCTGGGCTTGGTTCTATGTTGGGAAAATAGGAGATTTGATCTCAAAATGAAAGAAAAGATAATTTCCTACCAGTGTATTTGAACTATTCTGTCACAGCACAGCACCACCTAGAGGCCAGAGAGTGGGAAAGCAGGGATGGAAAAGCTTGTTGAGTAGAGATGGGATCTCAGTTCTTCAGTTAATCAAATACAGATAGCACTGCTTCCTCTTTCTAATTCAAGATCTTCTACACTTGCAAATAATTTCAACAGTGTGAATTCCAGGTGAATTCCAAGAAAATGTGGTATCATCAAGCAGAGAGCAGAAAAGAGAAAAGGGCAGAGAAGAAATCCATTGTTTGTTTTCTTTGTCCTTAGATGACCACCTTAGATCGTACTGTACATGTGCTTGGGCCTTTTAGTGCCACTGCAAAACTGTTCATAAAAAACTGTTGTTGTTGTTGTTGTTAAACACTTCTCACATAAAGTTATTTTAATACCTCTCATAACACTTCTGCAACTCAAGCCAAGGTGCATTTACTCAAAAGTAAAATGCAGCTTCCAAGTGCAGCAGGAATTAGACCCTGGTAAGAGCACAACAGGACTGCGCTGTTAGTGTGCAAAATTTTGTTAAATAAGGACTGATGGGCTATGTCTCTGTGATCATAAGCCCTGGAACTCATAGCCTTACAGTCATCCTATGCAGAGTTGATCTTCATCTCCCAGTCTTCTTACCTTGCATTTTTCACATTTTGGGGGCTGAGGGCCATCTATCAAGAGCATGTCCAAGGGGGTGGCAAGGTAGGACAGCTCATAGTCTCCTTCAGAAATTGCACATGATACAGTTCTCCATATTTCAGGCTGCAATGTGAATGATTCCACCAATGTGGAAAGCTGACATGCCACAGAGAAGGGTCTAGCCTGGTCTTATCCATGATACCTTCTACATGGACATCCAATAGTGCAGTCCTCTCTTCTACCTTCTGCTATCATGACACATGAATCGTCCAAACATGAAGTTCAACTCCCATCAGGAGCAGAAATCGCTGACTGGGGAAAAGGGCATGACGTCCTCTGGGGAATCCTGGAAGCCGAGATTGAGATTCCAGGCAGGCCCTGGCTGGCCACTGGGTGTGAACGTTCTACAGTCCTGTTCTGACAGATGAACACTAGATTATGTGATCCTTATATCTGAATCCTGAAGTACACTCTATTCAAAAGGTCAAAACATGTAGATGGAAAAGATAAAAAGATGTGACTTTCCTGGGCAACACAGTCAATTTCCAGACTGGCAAGGATTTGAACCTGGGACACACTATAATCCAGTATTCCATTCTGCATTTTTATACTGCCAGAATCTATTCTGCAGCCATACAGCATCTTTAAGATACTTTTTATGTTGATGTAACAAATGTATCTTGTTCCTTCCACAGCTCATGAGGTTCCCTAATTTAGTTATATTTATATGTTTGTAATATGAGCAATGAAATTATCTCCCAGAAGGAATTCTCAGTAGTATAAACATGTCTTATTACAAAGATAGTATTTGTAGCAACATTAAAGAAACTTCAAAACTAAAGAGCATTTGGATTGTAGCAGGCCATCTAATATGCATACTGTTTGCTAAAATTAAACTACATTAACTAGTCACTGAAGAAATAAGAGGAACAATATCTGAGTGTGAATTAACTATGCAAGCTGTGAAAGTCAGTTAACTGAGTTATGAATCAGAAGATACAGCAAAAACCCACCAAGGTAAGAATGCAGGCTTAAAAGTTGCTCTGCATCTGTCACTGAAATCCCATGGAAGATGGATGACAGTTAAAAGCGAATACAAGGGAGTACTATATTTGAGTTTAAATATATAAAGTCTTGAAAACCCAACAAAAATCCAAAGGCAAAAGGTCAATTGGGTATTTATTTTTCCCCTTGAGGATTTTTCACCTGTTCTTTTCTACGAAAATAAGAGAACTGGTGGGGATAATGAAAGCTTGTGCAAGATAGTCACTCAGAATGATGAGTAAAACACTTTAATATGCAAAACAGTATTTAAAATCATATTGTTAGAGCCAGTGGCATAGCTGAAAAGCTTCTAGAGCCAACATTCAATATATAGTGATGATAACATTTCTGCCTTATTCGTGTGCAACCAACTCTGGCAGGGGCGTTCACTTATACAGTTCAGAATGTAAAAATAAAAAAGCAATCCCTTGATTAGGGTCAATAAAATTGCCACAAAATATGCTGCAAGTTCTTTCTATTAGTTAGGTCCTGCATAGTAGAGATTTTGCACTTTGCTCATTAGTCATCTGAAATTTCAGGTTAGCGTGTTCCATTACTATTTCACATCATGTTGCACGAATAGCCAACATAGTGTTGGTTTAGTGAAGATGTGAAAACACTTCCCTGTTCTCCAAGCACCTACAAAGTCCCAAGCAAGAGATCTTCAACTGTTTACATTCTCCATTGAATCCACTAGGTGGTGCTCATCACTATAGGCAGTATGGTTTCATAGGCTTGTTCTCCTTTTCCTTGGAGAAACATGTCTCTACCCCCTTCAAGTCCAGTTGTTACAAATTAACTGTATGCAAAACAACCGTGGACAACTAAAAAAACACCCATAAACTCTGTCAAACCTGTAATAGCCATTGTGAGATTTAAATAGAAAATCTTATTCCCAATTTTGTGTCAGAGGACTACAGTTGTACCAGCTTTTCATTGTAGCTCCTCTGGAATATAATTACGATTTCCAGAAGTAATGCAGTTGGATGAGGTATGGTGAGTATAGGGTCTTTCTAGTCCAGGCTAGACCAGTGTCACCACTGGCCACCAGGGGCTGTCCAGGATCTCCAGCAAGTCCCTGGAGATGGTTGGATCGATCCCAGTACCTTCTACCATCAAGCCATGGCCCTGCAGCATGAAATGAAGGATGCCTATGCTTGCATAATTCAGACATTTATGTAATTTCTTAATGGAAATACAACATTACCATATATCTAAGAGCACTAAATGAAGGAAACTTGGGCATTCATCCACAGTACAATTCGCACTGGAGCTTCTTTTGTTTCCGAAGCAATTTATGCCAGGTTTGTTTTGTTTCTTTCCCCCATTTTTTTTTCTGTAACCATTCTGTGTATGCACATTACAGATTAATAACTACAGTGCATTATCTACTGCTATAACTGGAGTGCAACATAGAAACGTGATAAGAAACAGAGGGTGCTAAAAATGATTTTTATCAGTTGGACATGCACATTGTGCTTCAGCTGCAGAAGAACTAAGAGGTGACATGGTCATGGCCTCTTTTTTAAAAGGTCTGGTAAATCCATGTGCAGCTTCACCGCTGAAAGTGGAAAGATTCAAAGGTTATTCACAGCTGCACTGCTATGTAGGCGCACAATGAAAACCTGTCTCTATCATCCTCATCACTGAACTTAACTTTGAGAGTGGGAGGAAGGGAGGGGAGGGGGAGGGGAGGGAGCCATGGTTTAGCAGCCTGCAAAACCCTGCCCTTGAACTTGGAAGGTCATAGAACCCCAAAACAATGGGGAAAAGTCATAAAAGTGAGCTGGAAAAAAATGGAATATTGAGGAAGTGTTTTCCCAAGGCAAAAGGGGATCTCTCATGTGCTGCAGGAGTAACCCAGATAATACAATACCAAGATAACACACCAGTACATCTTGCGCCTATCTTCTGTATAGCTGGAGAAGAAAGCCTACTGCCTGATTTTCTAGAATGCTAGAAGTCAAAGCTAAGCATACAAACATGGTAGAAGCTCCCTGTGCATCATCTTCCTCATGCACATGATTACCAAGTCAAAGTACGTAAGCAGTCTCCTGCAACCCAGTGCCCCCTGGTGTGCCGGACAGCTCCATTCGTGGATATGGGGAATTGAAGCCTAGCCCATCTGAAGGGCCACCGCGTTGGGGAGGGCTGCATTAAAGCAACACCACCAATCCAGCTCTACCTCCTAGACAGTTTATCACTATATGTTGTACATAATTTTTGAAAGGCAACAAAACTAAAGAAGAAAAATGACATGTTTGGCAACTAGCATCCTAATCTAGTCTAATTGGACTGAATTGGGTGGGTTTTCCCTACAGAGATCAGAATCCAGGGAGATGGGGCTGAAGCTTTTTTGGCTGCTTCACATGTAATAGTAAACCATCGTTTAGATCTACAGGAATGCCTTCGAAGTGCCTTATGCTCTCACCATCTCTCCTTTTCCCTGATCCATCCACATGGAAATTGGCAATATTTGTTCCTGCTTTTCAACTGTTCAAAGTTCCACATAACATCAGAAGCTTGGGTTTGTTTGTTTGTTTGTTTGTATGCCACCCAATTGTGCCACAGCACCTCTGGGTGGCTCACAACCACAAGGTTAAAACACAATAAAAACATTATAAAAACCAATAACACATTAAAAATAACAATAAAATACAACACAAACAAAATAAAGCAAAGGTCTTATGACAATTAGTTATTAAAATATTTTTTTTAAAAAGGAAGGTCTTCCACCTGGCACCAAAAAGAAAGTAAGGAAGGCACCAGGCGAATCTCCTTGGGGAGAGCATTCCAGATACGGGGAGAAGCTGCAGGAAAGACCCTCCCCATGGCCATCCCTCTCACCTCCTTAAGGGATGGCTCACACAGGAGGGCCCCTGCATAAATCTCAAAGGCCAGGTGCATATATGGGTGCAGGAGCTCCCTAAGATAGCTGGGGCCTAAGCCATTTAGGACTTTATGGTTTGTTGAAACAAGCCACAATCAAAGAGTGGCTTAGGATCCTGGGTTGTTATCCAATTTAAATTAACAGAGTTGTTTGAAATTGGATGTAACAAGGAACTCAGTTTGAATCTATAAGCAGATGCAGAAAGAAAAGAGAGGATAAGAGAGGAAAGGAGGTACTTGCGGCACATTTTGATCTTCTAATGCTAAGTACACCACATTTTCAGGCTTGAGGGCTGCATCTGGAGTTGGGCCTGTGACACGTGTGCATGCACACACACACACACACACACACACACACACACACACACACACACAGTGGGGGGAGGCCTTAAAGTGATCCTGTACAAAATTGCTTGTGGGGGAGGCTGCTTTGGATTTGCTGATGGAGAGGGAGGCTAAAGCAACCTTAGATAGACTTAGCTAGACATCATAATTATGTGGTGTGGAAACAAAGACTCCAATCTGCAGAAGAGCAGGACCATGAGAGTCACACAATAGGTGTCCAGGGCCCTCAGGCAGCTCATGGGTTGTGTACTCCTACCCTAAACAATAGTGACAGACTTTTCTGTCATTTCATAATCTGGCAATTATGTCCAGGGTGGAATATCAAATAGAGTGAATAAACATAGCATATATGCATGCATAAGCGAATGGGCGTTATACCTAGTGTGTGGGTATTCATCAAATATATACCTTCTTACATGGGGTATATTGGTATTTCCAGAGTTTTGTGTTTTCAGATTTTCAGAATGATTGCTGATTTTGAAGATGTATCATCAAGACTTTGTTTATTATTTGTTTTAAAGGTGCCAACTCACTTTTCTCCCTATTGCAAAAGACAGAAAGAAAACTTTTAGATATGGAGCAAAGTCTGAAAGAAGAAAAGGGGAAGACTTTTTATAGCCACTTTTAATAACTTTTTCCACAATAAGAGAAGTAAGCCCAGTCTCAAATTATTACCTAAGCACACTTTGTCCCAGCAAAAGGCAATTATTTCATTCAGTACAGGGATACAAGCAAAGTAATATAAAGTAATAAAAAGGAAGCACAATACAAAGTAAAATCCAGACATATTAAATTTCTTAATGAATATATAAAAGAAAAAAGAAAGAAGGCAATGTGGTTTGCTTTATTGAGAAAATCCCTTTCCACATTTTTAATCGATAATAAAGTTCAGATTTCCTGACTTGTGACTTGATTAAAACATCCATTCTTCCCTGAGATCACTACCTTCACTTTTTAAAGTAGCTATAGTAAGTGCAGCATGTTATTTTTCTATTATGCAGACTAATAGCTTCATGGACAGAGTATTCTTCTGTGTGCAGACTGATGTCCCATTACTGACAATTCAGACAGAGAAGCTTTATAATCTTGAGGAAGAAAGGATTGTCTTTTCTGCTTGAGTATATAACTGTGAAACAAAGATTTCCAAGTGCACATGGATAAAAAAAAATCCTGCTGGTAATTTAGGGATATATTGCTATTTGCAGTGCATTCACACAGCTTTTGTTCAATTCTTTTTAATTGCAAATGTCTAATGAACTATGTTCTGAATGTCTGTTCAAACAATGGGACTAACAACACCTGGATTTAATCAGTGCTTCGGATCTGGAGAATGTGGCTTGGAAGAACTGGAATCTTTGCCCCTCTGTGCTCTGTGTTTGAGTAGCAAATCTAACAATTGCTGGTCCAAAATCAGGAGCAGAGGGGCAACTACATTCTGGTAAATATATATTTTCCAGAATGTCCACTTAAATAATGAGGTGACAAACATTCAGGCAATTATAGGAGACAGACAGTTGTTATTTCTGATTCTATGATTTGATGAGCAGGTGTTTCTACACCTGGATTCATGCTTGGTAGTCCAAAATTTCTCTGCCATGGGAGAATACAAGCTTTCATACTTGCCAGTTGCCAAAATATGAAATATATTCACATCAGAGCAAAACTATGCTGCTCTATAAAAAAAATACATTGCAAAATACACATTTTAAAAACTTCCAAAAGAAATAAAACCTATAAATAAACTTGCCAGGTAACAAGCTACTGTGGGCTGCAACAATTTTCTATACTGTCAATCAGCTTCTTGAAGTGCTCTGTTTATCTACAGTGTAAGAATTTGCTTAAGGCAGCCTTCCCCAAACTGATACCCTCCAGATGTTTGGACTATAACTTCCAGCATTCCTGACCATTAGCTAGGCTGGCTGGGCTTGATGAGAACTGAAGTCCAAGGGCACCAGGCTGGAGAAGGCCAGACCCAGTATTCTCACATCATTTCATTACATCTTGAGGGAATCATTAGAAGGAATAGGCTTCTGTTTTGACTGAAGTCAAACTACAATATACCTGATGTACAGGCAATGTCCAATAAACAACCTTCTTGTGACACAGATGTTGTTTTGTCTTCTGCATTTACCCAAGTTTTTGATCACACCTATTGGCCAGACAGTTCCAATGTAAAGGACAAACAGCGACCAGAACTAAACATCCAGCAACAGTGCATACTAAGAGCCATAGTGGATCTGAACAAGGATCCATCAAGTCCAGCATCCTGTCCACAAGGTGAACAACTAGCTGCCCACAATGTCCCACAAGCAGAATATGAGGGCAAAAGCAGCCAAGTTCCAGAGCAAATAGTGTACATATCTGTCAATCAATCTATACAAAGGGTGAGGTGGTGCTTAACCTATCTGGAATGCAAACTAAAATATATCTGTGAATATACCATATTATCATATTATTATTCCTATTCTTTGCTTGTCAGCCAACAGAGTTGTCAGTGATTTTTTTGTCCCAGGATGCCGGACATTTATGTCAAACAGTATTCCCCACACAATGCACTTTTAAGATTAGATTGTGGAAGCAGCTGTCGACTCTCACTGGCCATTTCACCATATTCTATCCTGCTACATCACACTGATACTGCCAAGAAATTTTCTACAGCCTCTAACCTGCATTGGATCTACAAAGATTTACATTCCATGCAGTTCTGCTTTTGGTCCATAAATTACACATATAATCTATCTGTATTTCTCAACATTTTCCCCCAGGACTACTCCATTTTTGACAGCTGGTTTTCTAGAAAGAAAGCAGAGTTCAAGACAGATAAGTGAGAGAGATGTCAGTCCAAGAAGCTTATTACAGTGCTGACTCACGGATTTTGTTCTACATGATGTTCAAAGATATGCACATTAATTTAAATGCAAACTTAGTTTTAGTGTTATGGAGCAGATAATAAAAAGGAGCTCAAGATGTGAGCCTTACAACCTTTGGAGCAATCAATAACTTACAACCTTTGGAGCATCATTGGAGCCTCCCAGTTTTCTGTTACCGCCACGCTCCACTTGTGTCTATGCACTTCCATAAAACATTTGATTCATTAAAGCAGCAGTGATGAGAACAAGGAGGGTTGGTGGATGGTAGCAAAGAAGAGGGACTTTTCAGTGACACGCACACCCAATTGTGGAATTGTTCCCAAGGTCCACTTCAGTCCTGCATTTTTATCTTTCTCGTGCCAGGCTAAGCATTTCCTCTGGGTTCAGGCATATGATGGGCTTCTGAGCACATCAGATAAATTCTTTAGGGTTGTCAACTTAGGTGTTTTTTGGACTGTGGTATTTCATTGATAATTGCTTCAAGTTGTTTTAAATGGTTCAAAAATTGTATGTTTTAAGTTGGTAATAAGTCTCCTTGAGTCTTTTTTCCTTAAAGAAATCATCTTAGAATTTAATAAAATTATAATAATTAACAAACAAAAATATAACAGTGAAAATGTAACTGCTATTTAGATGTGATAACAGTAGTACCTTTGTTATAAGGAGAATTATTATGGACCATACAAAGTTCAAGGCCCCAATATATCTACATAGCATATTGACATAGGACATTTCTTTATAATAGCTCTGACTAATTGTCTGTCTAGGTCAGCATTGTCTATACTGGATCTCCATGGTCTCCAAGAGGGGTCTTTTCCAACCAGACCTAGAGATGATTTGTTTATTTAAAAATCTAGGTTCCACTGCACCCAAAATGGATTCTAGGGCATTACTTAAAATTACATTATTGTTTTGCTATGGATATCATTATTGCCTTGCTCCATTTCATCCTCACAACAGTCCTGTGATAGTGGGTGACTGGTCCAAAGTCACCCAGTGAGCTTCATGGCTGAGTGGACACCAGATCTTGGATCTCCCATGTACCCAGTCCAATACTATAACCATCACACCATACAGGCTCTTACTATGATACGGTACATATACAATAATGAAACATAATGAAATACTATCCCCTAAAATCAGGGAAATCAAGACAAAATTCATGAATTAGCTAAAAATACATCCAATCACAATAAATGATAATACAGTTTTCAGTGTCTGGTCCAATAGAAATGAATTAACCTAGTGCCTAAAAGCAGATGACATGGGCATCCACAGGTATGGGAGAAGATGCTCTTTAAGGAATTTGGCATCTCCATCATTTGGCAAGTTGTTTCCGTCAATAAATATAAGCAGCAGCTGGGCTTGGAAACAAAGAGTCAGCCCATATGATCCTCCATGCATTGACTGATTGCACAGAAAAGAATATGAAAATAGGTTTGACTGGTTGAGCATTTGGATTATAAATTATTTGGTGTGTACTTGTGGCAGCTAACTGAGTGTGTTTCTGAACTAACTAGGATGTGCCTCAGACCTGTGAATAATGAGAAAGTGCTTTGTGTACACCTAGTTTCTACAATATCTCAGTATAAATTTGATGGTTATAGAAATTCCCTGGTCCAAGTTGCAGGACGAAAATAACAGCCATGGGAACATGTGTATGATTTACAGTATGGAATATGAGAGGTACCATCCAGCCAAAATTAAGCAAATGGATCTTCATGGTAGCACTTGCTGAACCCAGTCAACATACTGGAGATGCCCTTGGATTTAATGTTGCCAGAACACTAAGCAGAGGTGGTTAAAGAAAGAGTTGCATGGTCCCTTTCTAACCCTACCTATTGTAGAGGGATGTAGGATGAGCATCTTTCACGCTCTTCTTTCTCAGATTGTCTAGGCAGCTTCCATCACCAGGCAGTGGGACACAGAACAGAGTGTGAATGCTGAGAGGTGCTGTTTTACAAAAGAGAGAAGCTGGAAAATCCTACATGTCCCTTGCAACTAAGTTAGCAGGGAGTTCACTGCTGCCTGGTATAAGAAATCAACAAAGACCATGACTGCCAGCCCATCCCCAGGCTCTTGTCTCAGCTGCCACTGTAACAAAGGAAACAGATGAAAACAAGGACATAGTAAGAGGAAGCTGGCCAACTACTCAGCCTCTTCTTGCACAAGAGTACTGAGTTCAAAAAACAAGAATGTTCAGGCTGTAAGGAAAACTCAGAAGTGATGATTCAAGCATACTCACACCGAGAATAGACAACTCTCCACTGATTTAGAAGTGAACATGAAGCAGGGGGAGGTCTGTGATGGTGTCTCCAAGCCAAAAGTACAGTAATGACGTTACAGATGGCAGCCAGTTGTTCCAATGCCAGTTGTGTAGGATGGCTCACTGACAACATGTCATGCATCTTTCTTGCTTTTCTACCCCCACTGCTTCTGGTTAATTCAGGTCAAGGCAATCAGGCTTCTTCTGGCTCTCAGGGAGTACTTTACAGTATGAAGTCAGTGAGCTAAATTTTCATTTTCTGCTGCCCAAGCAACTAGCCCATCATCCTTTCCCACCCTCTAGCACTTGGAGCCAATTATGGCATGGTGGTTCGTATACTGGACTGGAAACTTGTGAAATCCAGGTTCTAGACCCCACTCAGTCATGAAGCTCAGTTGGGTCAGTCACTCACTCTCAGCCTAAGCTACCTCACAGGATAAAAATGGAATAGAGGAGAACTATGTATGCTGCTGTGGGCTCATCACAGGAAGGAAAAAGCTGTCTTGGTAGCAAGGTGGAAGCAAACCTGCCCTTGAAGATATAAATAAGAATCAACCCCAGTCCAATTGTATAAAGTTTATTAAATGTAAAACTAAAATAGGATAGTGAAGCAATGGGCATGCACAATAAGAAAATAAAATCCTATAGGAAAAGAAGAAATTCCCTCCTGCTTAGCTACATCTAGCTCAGGATGGTCAGTACTGATTGGCAGTGCCTTTCTAGGGTTCAGATGGGGCATGGTGGGCACTGATCTTTGGACTTTCTGCATGCAAAGCATGTGTTCTACCCACTACCTTCTGGCCCTTCCTTGACTAATGATCTAATATGTAGTTATGCAGCAGCATCTACTGTAGCAAACAGATTCCTATCAGACTGCCTGAAGCTTCTCATACCAATTCAAGATGACAAGTCAAAAGGGCACATGCTGCATTTGGCTTGGGTGCAATGACCTTGACTGAGAGCAGCAAGCAAACGGCCAATAAATACTTGGTCACATACCTAGAAGCTATCCACAGAAGGGAACCAGAGGTACTACATTTATCATGAGCAGGTGGGCAATGGCATGGAAGTATCCAATCCTCTCATGCCAACTGAAGTGTGCAACAGAGAGAAGAACCTGGGTGGATCATGACTGGAAGACATGAACCAAACAGAAGCTCTTCTTCTACCAACTACATAAAATATTTTAAATCCAGGCTTGCCACAGTCAGGATTCTTTAGAAACTACATCTTATTGAACTATATAATTCCCACTGAAATCTTATAACAATTTATACAAATGGTACTTGCAGAATGTGTGCAGTACTACGGTACTTCCATTTTAATTGTTAACATGCAGTCTTCAGGTAATGAGACAAAGCACCCTTTCAAAACTTAGAAATATAAAAGCAGGTAACCATCGGCAATGTGAGATTGTGTGCATTTGGTGATCTTGTGATAATTATGCTGTTTGTTGATTGTTTGATATAACTTTCTTATGTTTAATAGATAAAGTAACTCAAGAGTACCCTATCTCAGTGTTTTCCAATCCATATTTTGTAAAAGTTTAAACAGCTTGACAAATAGTACTCCTATTGTATTCTTGCAGCTCACTTGCTGCCACTTGTTTGGAGAAATGAAAGCCAAGTTGAAAAAATGCACCTATTCCATTTTCATCTTTAATTGAATCCTCCCTTGACCCCTTTATTCCCCATGGCTGTATTTCAGGTTTTGATGATAAGAAAAAGAATTTTGTATTTGGATAATACAATTTTCTCACTTGCCTTCAGCGACCTTCAGCTCAATTTCCTCTCCCTAGAGACACTGTATATTATGGAATTGAACCAAATTCCTTATTCATAGAAAAAAAGTTCCAATTTAATCTGAATATTCAGCATTTTACACTGGTCAGGGTGATGGATGGCATATTGAAATGCTTTTGGTTTAGGTAATCAAATGGTGGAATTCAGTCTTGTATTGAAAAAAAAATAATGAAGTCTATTCAATATTCTCATAAGGTGCAAAAATGCACATTACCCAGGGGAAGGGAAGCTTTTTCTTATTACCTTACTGATAACATCTCCATTGCAAAAAGTACATGCATGAATTAAGAATTTATGTGGGTTAGAACATTTGTAAAGCAGCAGCTGTTAAGAGGATCAGAAGGAGGAGGGTACTTTTCAAATGAATATGTACTAAAATCTCTGAACTTCTCCACATCAGCAATGATAAATAGGTTCATCACAATGATTCACTTTTTCTTAAGACACTTTTTAAAAATTCCATTTTGAAAGCATAGTAACAATTAAATTGTGAACATTAATTCAGAGTGCAAAGCATAAAAAAACTTAAAGGGTCTAACCTTGGAGGAATATTTCTTTGATGCCACAGTTTTGAAATAATATAATATGGTACTATCCCAGTATGAAAATTCCACCAATGGGTAAAAGCTATACTGGAATGAAGATTGCACACAGCTAAATAGCTCCACTTGGCCCCTTGTTTCTGGGTTACACATGGGTTACACATTACCTTTCCCAGGCCCCTCCATCATCCCCAGCCACTAGGGTTAATAATCAGGCATGATGGGTATTGTAGTGTAAATTAGAGTTAAAATGGAGCCTGCTTCTACCACTCTAATGCAACATTAGTTTCAGTGTGAATAAATGCCACCTGGATAACAAAACGGATACATTATTTTGAAAGCAAAAAATAATAAAATGAGCATCTGTCACCATGTTCATGACTGGCCAGCTACACTTTGATTATAACTCTTAAAATAGAAAGCAAGCCATATCACTGGCTGCTATGATTTAAATGCATTTAAAAGGCAAAACTGCACATGGTTTGCATGTCTATTTTTAAATTAGGGTGGACAAGTAAGTTTGCTCATTTGTTTATTTTGTTCTAATGTAATGTACCAGCAATGTAGAAGTGCTTCTAAAACTTGGAAGGGAGGGGAAGGGGAAAGAAACAAAATATTTGTCACGCGTGTCAAAACTAAAACAATACACATGCCTGCCTAAAGACATCCCACTATCACTGCCTGTTAAACCAGTAGGTCCATGGTCTAACATTACCAAGTTGTACCATGTAGCCCAGTTCCAATCAGCTTAGTTATGCTGATCCCACAAATTATCCACAGATATGACCTATAGATATCCTGGAAGCCCTCTAAATTGTATTAATAGATTGGTCCAGTTCTGTGTCGTACACATATTAGATTGTTTGATTGTTGCACAAATAATTGCACTGGAACCTGCAACCATATTCAGGCTTACAGGGAAGCATTGCCACACACCATTGGAAAAATAATGTAATCCCTATATTATTTACGACATGCAATGTACATTACATTTTTATATATTCTAGAAGTTGTATTCCTCTCAGTTGAAGCCCTGATCTCAATCTTCCTCAGTCAGTTCTTTCAATGACATTGGAGTGCTTGGCATTTCATTGCTCAGAATTGCAACCATCCCATATTGGGCCACAAAGACAACAGCTATTCTCTCTCGTGACCCCACATTTTTTCTGTTTGCAAAACAGAAAGCAAGAAGAAGAGGCTATTTCTTCAGCAATCTGAATGGAACGGAAGATGCTTGGCTTCTCTCAGACTGATTTAAATAAAAGCATTATATATATTTCTCGCTCAAATAAGGTTATTACAAGTCATTAAGAAACTGCTGCCTATTGCTATAAGCAGAGGTCTACAACCATGTCCAAATGAATGAAAGATGAGTGAAGGGAATAAAATAGGAGCGACAGGGTAGGGTGAGGGGGACCTACAAAGCTGTCAAAATCTCCAACATTTGACGTGACTCATACGTTAAGCTGAAGTATGACCTTCAGCTTGAGCAGTCTTACTTCTCTGGGCTGGCTAGAAAGAGATCAGAAGCATGCAGCGCTCGAGGAGGGCCTTCTCAGTGGTAGCACGCTGGCTTGTAATAACCACCCCAGAGGACTTGCCTAGTGGCTTTTTTACGGTTTTTTTTTTTTTTTTTTCAGTGCTGGATAAAAACCTTTTTATTAACCTAGCCCTTTTAAACAAACTTGAATTATAAATAAATCTTGGGCCCTTGTAGTTTTAGTATGTTTTCTAATCTCAGCTGTTGATTGTTTATATTGGGTGTGCTAGAAAGATCTGATACCTGTACTGATTTCTGTTTTTAATGAAGTATGCTGTACCTTTAATACAGTACCTGGTTTGCTTCTCAATCCATAAGCAACTTAGAGACCCAGTTTGGATACTTGACACAAAAAACAACCATGAGCTAAAATTCTGGGTTGTTTCTTCCTCAACAACCCAGAGTTCCAGGTTCAGATGTCAAATGATCAACCTAGAAATAGCATTCCTGGATTGTTTAACAAAGTGGAAGTAGATGAACCGTTGGAACTCTGCATACTCCCTCACTACTATATGCTCTCAAAAAAACTCATGGTTTGTTAAGCAAGGGATGTTTGTGCAAACTGGGCTTGAAGATATTTGTTGATGGCAGCCATACAGATGTAATATAAATAAAAAAGTAAACTAAGTGGAGTTTTTTGTAACATCTGAACTCAGGGAACTTTACTTAGTTTGAGCTATAGTTATTAATAAAACACTGTTACACCCTAGCTTGTTTGAAAGAAAATCAGTTCCCCTGACTTAGGATGTTGCAAGGAATTCTGATGAGTTTAAAAACAGAAGCTTCCAACCTCTGCTTTGTGGTTATACCAGAGGATGAGAATGGAGAGAAAGTAGTCAAGCCTGCGATCCAATCCTTCTTGTGAATATTAATGCTAAACTTTAGTATAATGTTACATCTCCAGTATCTGTACTACAATTTGTTTCTGCTTGTAGTTTGCAAGAAATTCATATGTGAATTCTTAATATGAGCAAGGTAAACATGATCCATAAGTCATTTGCCATCATTTATTGGGTGTGTTAAACAAAAAACTGAAATATTTTTAAAATGCACAAGAGTCATCAAAATGAAATTCCAAGGAAACAAGGCGTTCCTGGATACCAGGTGTCTTGGCTTTTCTTGCTGGCTGAGATGCTTTTCCTCCTCTGATTAATTTAAGGGTGCTCAAAGACAGAAGTACAACAAACAAATCCAGTATTCCACCCCCCACCCCCACCCCCGAGAAGGCAAAATAAGTTGAGGGAGCTATTTTGAGTGGGCAAATGATAAGGAACAGACCTTACCCCTGCCATTTTTACACCCAAACTGGCAGTCTCCTACAACTAAAAAGCATATGTTAGGAAACTATTCATATGTTACTGCTTTCATCATCAAGTTTGTCTCTCCATGAGCCACTGATTTTTTTTTTCATATGAGTAGCACCTCCTATTGGCATGTAACAATGACAGAGAAATCACACCTGCCAAATTCTTTTCAGCAATATACTTGGTTTGGCTAGAGGACCAAGGAAGGCAGCAGCAGGCCAGGGAAATATTAAGTCCTGCTTCATTTTGGCTGCTCTCTCCCCACCCACAAGGCAAGGCAGGGCCATTCTGCAAGCCCTGCAGAAATTTACTTTTTCTCCCCCACCCCTTTCCTCCCCTTTCCTGCCACACAGCTGGGGGCACAAACCCTTATTTCACTGATAGATTACAAGGCCCTCCAGGAGCCTTTTTTGATTAAGGAACGGGATAAAAATACTTTAAATAAATAATGGATGATCCCAGTGCTGCCATAATATGAAATTTCTCTGCATGGCTGTATGAGCAGATGAGAAAGGGTAAAGCTACTGACTGGCCCATTCATGGTTGGCTGCAGCTGCTAATTCTGTTTACAATGACCCTGAAGCCAAAGTTTCCTCTGGTTTACAATGGTTTGTTGTACCAACCAACAAACAGAGAAAGCAACTCAGTGGCACTCAACAGGCAAGCCAAATGAATCTCCATTCTGATACTTCGAAAATATTCTCACACATGCCTCTTTGAAAATGATCCTGGAGACTGCATTTCCCCTTCCAAGATTACATTTTATACTGTGATCTGGACACACTCTCTGGCAGAACATTTTCAGTGAAAAGGCTCACACCTGTTCTAAAAGCTGGGGTTGACTCCCAAGCTAAGTCAACTTTTAACATCTGCACTGTTGGAGGTATGCTGCAAATGGATTTCCCCCACCTCTGTGACAAGATACTGCACGCGCCTGATTCTGCAAAATCTTCCATGGGGGTCCACTTTGTTTTCCCAGTGCAGCACTGTATAACTGACTTGTTCCATAGCTGCAATGCCAGGCAGCTGAGAGTGCTTTTGCACCTGTGCTTCCACAGTAACAGATTCTATTGACATTGCTGTTCCCTGTTAGAAATACAAATGTTCTCATACAGCAGTGGCTATTCATATAAACTGACAGCCTATTGTGAACTCTCAAGTCTACAGAAAAAAGTGCTCAGCAACAAAATGTACTGTGAAGAGCTTCGTTCTAAGCAGTGTCTAAGCCAGCAGAGCAAAGCATCAAACTGAAAAACGATTAAGTCCTGCATCATGATTTCCTGACTTTTAATTCACTTAAATTTTTCAAGTGTTTTTTTTACTCCGAATATCCAAGAATGGAATACAAAATGAATACAGAAATTTATATTTGAATTGCATTTCCCCCCAAAGTGAACAGCATGTATACCAAGTCAGCATTGTTCACATTTTTTGTCTGCATATGATGCTACTTCTGGATGGCATATGATCTGTGGCTAACCATTCTAGTTCTATTTTTGGTAGACAGCTGCAAGAGAGGCTAAAGTGGCATAGCTGGCTCATGTAGGCAGGTTGCCAGATTATTTGATTTAGACTCCCACCCTTATATTAAGAGCTGGCATAGATCTATGAGGCTTAAGAGCATCCTAGAGTTAGCACTGCCCAATGGTAGGATTCTCAGAGCAAAATTTCTTAAAGAAATATAGCTTGCTGACCTATGTGCTTTTCTGTGGAGAGCTATGCAGTTGTACTATTTTGCAATAGGGGTATCCTCTTCTGAAGTGCAATAAAGTTACGGGCAGGGGAAGGAATGAATGTGGATTGACAATGAACATAGACGAGCTGTGCTGGACCAGCCCAAAGGCCTAGCCAGACTATTCCTTAGAGTGGCCAGCCAGATTCCTACGGGACGTCTACAGGCATGTGAGTACCACCTGTGCTGCAGCTCATATTCCATGGCAGTTGGCATTGATACTGGAGGTTAATATACAGCTACCTGATACCTCCAATACACTAATATATATTTATCATTCCCTTTTTAAGGCCTCAAAGTTGGCAGTCATCACTAAATCTCGTGGAAGCAAATTCTGTACTTTACCCATGCACCACATAAAGAAGTTCTTCCTTTTAACTAACTTCAGTCTCCATTTTGCTTCACTGGTTGATCTCAGGATTCTAGTACTATCCACTGTTTCCACACCATGCATTATTTTATGACTGCTATCAGGTCCCCTCTTGTTGTTTTTGTTTTTGAAACAGAAAATCCCCAGACGTTGTAACATGCCATCATAAGGGTATTGCACCAGCTCTTGGATCATTTTGAGTTGATTTCTTCTCCAGGTAAAATCTGGATATTATATTTTAAAAGTCCAGTAACATTAAATCATGTTTCTATTATCATAAAGACTATATGGGCGAGATGCTGCTTAAGATGCTAAGTTTGCAATCCCATGCATGCTTACCTAACAGCATTCCACATCAACCACAGGACCTTACTGCCAAGTAAACATGCATAGGATTACTCTACTCATATTTTGCCTTCAGTGTTGAAACTTGAAAGCAGTGACTAGGACACCCGACCCCTGCAAATACCACATATTTTCAGCAAGGGAGCTACTTCCAGAGTGGGAGTTTTCACATTGCTGAAATGTATGAGCCAAAGAACCAGACAACTACGTAGCTATTGGACTGAAACAGAAGGGTTTCCTCTTAGGAGACTGTTAGGGTTTCAGCGTATGCTTTCAGCTATTTTGGATAGTCATTGCAGGAAAATCAAAACATTGATCTTGTACTTTGGAAAAGGTGAAACAGAGTATCTTCCCCGATATCTGTTGAGTTGTCCCCATTACAAGGAAGTGAAGTTTAAATACTCAAAGCAGCTGCAACTGAATATGAACAACTTATCAATTAGGAAACAACACACAACATGAGACTTCTCTCTTGACTGCCATGGCATGCTTACTGAAGAATCATCTTGCACTGTGAAGAAGATAATCTGATTTACAGCAGAACTCTCTGAATATTTTATTGGAAGTAAGTTAAAGTTTGTTCAGTGTGACCGTAACACTTCTAATAGCATTTGCCTTTTCTGCAGCTGCCTTGCATATTCAGTTTATTATCTAAAACAATTCCAAGATCCTTCTTGTTTATAGTATTGTTAATCCAAGTATTCATTCCCATCTTGTAACTATGCATTTGGTTTCTTTTTCCAAGGTGCAGAAATTTGCATGTGTCACTGTTAAATTTAATTCTATTGTTTTCAGCCCAGTGCTCCAACCTATCAAAAGCACTTTGAATTTTGCTTCTGTCTTCCATGGTATTAGCTAATCCATCCAATATTGTGACATCTGCAAATCTGACAAGCATTCCTTGCCCCTCCTATCCTAAATCATTAACAAAAGAGTTGAAGAGCACTGGGCCCAGGAATGAACCCTGTGGTACCCTACTTGTTACTCTTCCCCAGGTTGAGAAGGTGCCATTGATAAGCACTCTGAATACAATTTTGTAGCCAACAGTGATCCCCCTGATAGTTCTTCTGTGTAACCCACTTTTAGCCAGTTTTCTAACCAAGATATCATGGGACACTTTGTCAAAAAGATCTGATAAAGTCAAGATACATTACATCCACAGCATTCCTACAGTCAACCAAGCAGGTTAAATGAGCTCAGTTTTGTCTGGCAGAATATCTTCTTGAAAAATCCACGTTGGGGTCTGTTAATCACTGCATTATTTTCAAGGTTTGCAGAATGAATGTTTTATGATCTGATCCACAATTTTTCCAGAGGCTGATGTCGTACTGGCTGGCCTGTAGTTCTCAGCATTCCCCTTTTTTCTGTCTTTGAAGACAGGGACAACAGTAGCTCTCCCCCAGTCATCCGGCACTTGACCTGTCCTCCATGATTTCTCAAAGATTATATTTGAGTAGTTCCTTTATGACTCCATTCATTCATTCTCTGCCAGTACCTTTATTACTCTAGGATGCAGTTCATCAGGCCTGTAGATCTGAATGCATCCAAAATACAACATGTTCCTTGACCCCTCCATCTCAAGCTGAAATCTTGCCTCTTCAGCTGGTATTTCATCTTTGTCACAGAGATCACACACCCTCTTTTTAGTAAAGACTAGACCAAAGTAGGACTTGAGCACTTCTGTATTTTCTTTGTCTTCTATTATCATTGTATCATCCTCATTAAATAGCTGAACCACCATTGCTTTCTTCTGTCTTTTATTGTGTTCATAATTAAAGAGGGCTTTTTTGTCTCTTTAGGTTCCTTTGCTAACCTCTGCTCATTCACAGCTTTAGCTTTCCTGACACCAACCATAGATTTTATGCTGCCTCTCTGTGCTCTTCCTTTGTGGCCTGGCTTTCTTTCCACTTCCCACATATGTCCTTTTTCATTTGCAGATCATTTTTAATCTGTTTGTGAACCTACATTGACATATTTTGTTGTCTTCCACCATTTTATTCTTGGAATTATTTGTAACTGTGCCTTTAGCATTTCCTTTTTAAAAAATCCACACCCCTATTGGACTCCTCATTAGGGTCACTTGCCATGGGGCCTTCCTTATGATTTTTCTGAGTATATTAAAACTGGCTTTCCTAAAAATCTAGGATATGTATTCTGCTACATTCAGTCTTTGCTTCCATCAGGATCAAGAATCCAAGTATGGCATGCCATCGTCCTTCTGACCACAACTTTATCCACTAGGTCATCCCCGGTGGTTAGAAGAAATTTCAAGGATAGCCAATTCTCTAGTTCCATCTTCCACTTTCTGTAGGTGTAAGTTACCAACAAGACAAGTCAAGAATTCCTTAAGGGGATGGCATTTGGCAGAATGGTATGCTCAAACTACATATCGCTTCCTTGAAACATTGGCAATTTGGTTTTCAAAAGTTTCATCTTCACCTTTTCCTTGACTCTGACCACCATGGCGCTTTATTTATTTAATCCAGATGCTGTCACTGTCCTTTCTCTATTTCTATAGAGATTTTTTTCCAACGAATGGCTTGACTGTGCCTCCTTTTCGTTTCCTTCAGTTCTTCAACAACTTACCCTTCAATTGCAGTTATGGGAGCATTCCTACCAATTTTCAGTTAAACCTATCATGCCCTCTTGTATTAAAGATTCAAATTTATGCAGTTTTTCCCATAGACAGCCAGGGTGATATGGTGTTTATAATATTGTCCTGGGTACCAGGGAAATCTAAGTACTCATCCCCACTTGGCCGTGAAGCTCTTTGGGTAATTTTAGGCCAGGTACTTGCTCTCAGCCCAACCTACCTCACAGGGTTGCTATGAAGATTAAATGGAATTGTGACTGGCCCAAAATTTGAGGTGAGAGATCTGTCTTACAAATGCATTTTACTAGCCCATTTATTTGAATTAGTACCACTGTGCTTGGTCCTGTTGATGGAATGGCAAACATGAGAGCTATAACTTCTCACAAGATGAAAACTGAAGTGCACAAAAGATTCAATTGGGAAACATTTCTTGAAATTCTATTGCAAGAGGAGCATTTAGCAAACGGATTATGCCATACATCATAAATTTGTATTTTTACAGATTTTACCCCACCTCTCCTTGTTTGCTATCACACATACTGCACTCTACTCAATTTACTATCCCTTAACATCCCATGGTAACCACAACAATTGTTTACATGGCAACGCAATAGGAAAATATTTAATATATTTTTAACTACACTTTAATGGAATTTAGCAGCTGGATATATGACTGAGAGCCAGCAACCCATGACTCAGATAGCAAGCTTTTTTCTCTCAGCCATCAGAACTTTCTTATGGGGCACAAATTGGGAACAACTGGCATGTGGAGTTCCTTGGAGTATGACAATATTCTTTGCACACTGTAGCAAGCTATGTTATGCATTAGGAACGGAGACCAATTTCCATAAAGGCTGTATTACAAAACTGTACAGGTCCGTATCTTGCAGTACATTTATGACCCAGTGTCTCATACTACAGTCTTAGTGGTTTATCAGCATTCAGCACACAATAACCTAACAAGCAATTTCCTCTGCTAGTTACCTGGAAGTTGCAGGACAATATTAAGTTCACTTTCCACTTCTATATAAGGAATTTGAACATCTTTTCCAAGGACATATAAAATAAGGGACCAATTCATTATTGCACACTCAGACTAAATGCATATACACAAAACTAAAAACAGACATGTTGTTGAAGGCTGGTGATTAGGTCTCCTGATGAAGAGTTCTTTTATTTTTAAAGCAGCTTTCCTTTTCAAAACAGTTTGAGTGAGAGTCGAATGTTGACTAGAGCAGCACCACTAGAGAAAGGAGTCTTTAATCCAGGTGTGGGCAACTTGTGTTTTTCCAGATGCTGTGGCCTAAAGCTCTCATCATCCCTCACCATTGGCAATATTGACTGGAGCTGATAGGCACTGTAAATCAAAACATCTGAAGGGATGTAAATGGCCCACCCCTGCTTTCATCCAATGGCCATGCTGGCTGGGACTGCAATCCAGCACATCTGGAATACGGTTGTGGAAGGTTGCTTTAATTCTTTTCCCCTGGATTTTCCCAGATCTAAATTTCCATCACTACTGAAGCTACTATTTGCAATGCTGAGCAAAAATGGCCAGCATGATGCAAGTACTTGAAAGTTTTCCAGTGTGCAGCCAATACTCAACGTCTGTAGGAAACTTTAATCAGGGAAACAATGCAGGGTGAAATGGTTAGTGATAATATTAAGCTACTGCTCCATTCAAAACTGGAACCTACTGCACTGCTTTAAAGTTTCAAGCATACACAAAGTGGCACATGGCTAGGCAGGATTTACATTATTTAATTAATGTATATACTGTCTTTTAGGGGAGAAACCACAAAAATGCAACTTACAAGCCCTAATAAGTAATATATTCAGACAATTAAAAACATGACATTAAAAATGGAAATATTTTTAACACTGAAATAGTAACCCAGTAAAAAGCATCAGGATAAAAATGCTTTTCAAGCCTATGCGAAAAAAATCAACAGGAGGTAATACAAACCCCCCAGGGGAAAATTCACAACTAAGAACTCACTGAAGAAAAGACCCTAGCACGTACCAACTTGATGATTCACCAAAAAATACAAAAGTATAAGAGGCATATTAGCAGGTAAATATACTATTAAGAAGCTGTTCTGTAGCATTCCTGCTAATTATGATCTCAGCTAAAGGTAGTGCTGAAACAAAAGCTCAGCAAAGCTCACCTAAATGCCCAAGGCTCTAGACCAGATCAATAAAGAGGTTGCTCTGCTTGCTCTCTCTCTCTGTGTCAAGTGAAAACCATTTTTATTTTCCAGGTATTTCAATAGATAAGAGTTGTTTAATACTATTTTTATTATTATTGCTCATATGTCATGTATCAGTCTTATTATAGTTACTGTGCGTTGTTGATCTCATTGTATTGGTTTTATTGTTTGTTTTATTTAAATATGACTATTTTACTGGTTGTTTATATGTCTTTTAAATTTGTAAACCACCCAGACAGCCTATGGTCTGATAACAGAAGTACAATAAATAATAATAATTTTCACTCATAACCTTTCTGTCTTTTCCCACCACTTCTTCCAGATTCTTTATACTGCAGAAAATCTATTAAAGGAAAAAAGGCAGCACAATCCCTTTGGATTGCTAATGCTTTTGTTGTTTAGTCGTTAAGTCATGCCCAACCTGGTGCAACCCCATGGACAACATTCCTCCAGGCTCTCCTGTCCTCCACCATCCCTTGGAGTCCACTTGAGCTCATTCCGACTGCCTCAGTGGCTCCATCTAGCCACCTCATCCTCTGCCGACCCCTTCTCCTTTTGCCATCAATTGTTCCAGCATCAGGGTCTTCTCCAGTGAGTTGTTCCTTCTCCTTAGGTGGCCAAAGTGTTTGAGTGTCATCTTCACTATCTGGCCTTCTAAAGAGCAGTCAGGGTTGATTGCCAATGCTGGGACTCCTTCATTTGGACAAAACATTACTTACAAAAACAAATGTGCATAGCACAAGCTAGTGAGACCAACTTTCCAGGGGTGTTTTCAGAGAAGGAAGTTATGCTGCTATCCTGTCTCATTCATGGACATTTATGTATGGGGGCGGGCTATTGTCATAGTCTTTCACTTCTGACTGCCTTATGTTTTCGTATCATTTCTATCTTTTCCCCTAACACAGAGGTTGTTTCCAGATAGAGGACTCTAAATACTAAAGAGCAGAAGGCACTGTGCAACTAATATATTTTCCTTCTTAATGGATTTTCCATGGTAAGAAAAAGATTACACAAATAGATAATACACACGGACACACATATTGCTTGCATATAAAAACCTTGCCTAGAAGGACCAGGAACATCCATTAAGGCAGACAAAGGACTTCAAATAGCTAGCAGTTCTAGCCTTTTTCTGGTAGCAGCTCACATGTCATTCACAAATGAAGCACATTGTGTAGGCAATCAGAAAGCATTTTATAAAACATCCAGCCATTTTACAGATAGAAAACAAGCAGGCAGTGGATAGTCTGAAAGACAGTAGTCAAAGAAAACACAAGAAATTGCTCAAAATCTCTGCACAAAGTATCACCCAAGAATGTGAGCAAACTATTCCATAAAAATAAATACATGCACACACCACCATCTCTGTCATTGAATGCTTTTTTTCTCAATAGTGAGAAACACACACATGACAAGCCAAAACAGTCATTATTTTAAACGCATGACTAATTATCAAATACTCTACCCACTGAGGTCAGCCTAGGGTCAACATTTGTCATTTTTGTTCAGGGTCAGGTTATAACAGTCCTCTGCTCCCAAGAATTTGGCAGTATATAATGAAGCACTTGTGTCAGGGTTTTTTTTCCAGGTCTATTTTTAACTGTTTAAAATTGTGCATGCTAACAACTTCATATCCTTTTTAATTAACGAGTATTTGCAGCTTGCAATTTGCATGAACTGCCCAGGATGCTTAGGTTAGTGGGTGGTATAAAATAAAATTCATACAATAGTTATAATTATTATTTTATTATGTTTACTCGAGCACTGTACAGTCTCTGATCTGATCTTTTAAAAAATACTCTTATGTCATCTCCCAGCCCTGATGAGGGCAGAGGACCAGCAGGCAATTCGCGGCGCGTCCCTCCAGGAGCGTAGTGACGAGTATTTCAATTTCACCGCTTCGCTAGCGCGCATGCGCGCTTGATATAGCGCGCGCGCCTGCACATCCGCACATTTAGAGCAACACAAACCTCCCGTTTCCAGGACTTTCTCGTTCCAGTGCGCATGCGCCTGCAGAGCACGCATGCGCGAAATGAAATTACTCTGATCAGGTTTTTTAAAATTTATATACATATAGAGCCGCGAAGAGCTATCGGGACGGTGGGGACGCTCGAAAAACTAGATGCGTCGGTAGTTTCTCCACCCTCAGCTGGTAGAGTTGAAAGGTAAGTGCATATACACCTTACGTACACAGCCCCCCTCACCTGCTCTTGACTCGGGGAGGTAGCAGGTAGGGATGCTCGCAGTTGCGTTGTGAACGGTAGCTTGGTGCATACAGACGTGCACGGTGCGTGAGGACTCTTCTTACCTGAACCTGATTTGAGGTGTGAACTTCAGTAAGACCCCAACAGGAACGGCAAAATACCGAACCTGTCTTTTGCATACACGGACACACCTGGTGCTGTTTTCAGAAGCTATGCTGGACAAGGTTTGATGGTCCATTAGCCTTTTACTGTTTCCCTGTTTAGGGCTGCTGGGCCGTGCACTAGGCAGATACAGCCTGTGAAGTCGTGGACATACTGTGAAGGAAAAGATTACAGTCCTATTTGCCTTGCCTTGCCTTTCCACCACTGGGTGGTAACCCAGGTGTAATAGCCCTTAGAAAGCCTGGGGTAGTTAACCCCACAACATGAGTCCATATTACAGGGAAGACTATAATATAGCTTCCTTATTAAGGACACTGAGATGTTTTCTGGTCCTGTGAACAAGTCTGATAAGTTATGCACCTGAGACATTTCAACAGATGACTAAAGTTAACTGCAAAACAGATAAGTTAGTGTGTGTTTTGATGCAATTTTTCTGTAGAATTTACTGAGTCAAGGTTCCAGCTCAAGTTCTGTAGTTTATCTTTCTCTGGGGAAGCTATAATAGGGCCTCAGCTGGTATGGACACAGCTGTGTTCTGCTCCCACTTTTGTTCAGATGCTGATGAGGGGGAATGTTACTTCCTTTGAAGTAACTTTCAAAGGAAGTTCTGGAGTTGCAAGATCTGTTTTGGGGTTCATGTCTAGACAGAGTGGTTCTTAAAGCACCCTATGCATAATAGATTGAAACAGAGCTTGATTTTAGCTATTGCTTGGGTTCCCACAGCCCTGTGAGAGATGAAATAATTAAAAAATCATTTTCTTATCATCTAATAGCAGAACCCATTTCCACAGACACTTATTCCTGAAATTAAGCAGTGGACTTCCAGCAGGTGTTCCTACTAGAAAACAAGTACAAAAATGATACTTGCTTATGTTTTGCTGAATTGTTTTACAAATAAGTGAAGATACTTGCAAAGCTAGGGGGGCAATTAAGTTACAAGAGATGAACACACTATTAGAAAAAAACCTCACTCTTTTATTGCTTATTTGATCACTTAGGAAAACCTAAAACATGCATGTGACACTTATTGAACTGTGGCCATGTTGACAACTTGTTAAATACTTAAGTTTTGGATATTTTTGCCTTGTTGTCTGTGATGTTTTTGTGAATTATCAGCTTTCTGAGTTGTATCCCCTTTTCATTAAGCTGTCTTCATGGGCCCAGATATGATATGGAATAAAAGGAAGAGTTGTGTTTTACCTTATATGTAGGGGGGAAAGAAAAGAAAAGCTGGGGTTTATGATCTGATGTTTATACTAAGGAATAAAGAACTCTACCACAAAGTATTCTTTATAACATAAAACTATTCTTTTATGGTAGGACTATCACTTAGTGCTGCTGCTGCTTAAGGCTAATGCTTTCTTCTGCACCCTGGGAATATTTCCAAACCAGTCCTTTTATTGTGCAATCAACCTTTCTTATTCATGACATTTTACTGGTAGTCCCAATGACATTGTATTCCACTTACAACCTTAATATGTTTTCCTGTCACTTCTTCCACAAAAAATCAATTACAGAGGAAAAACAGAATAGAATTATAGAATAGTATAGTTGGAAGGGGTCATGAAGCCATCAAGTCCAACCCCCTGCTGTTGCAGGACACTAATTTACACCATCCCACTCAGATGACTGTCCAGTTTCTTCTTGAATGTCTCCAGTGTGGGAGCACCCACCACTTCTCTAGGCAGTTTGTCCACTGCTGTATTGTTCTGACAGTGAGGAAGTTTTTCATGATGCCCCGCCTGAATCTGGATTGTTGCAACTTGATTATTCTGTGTCCTACACTCTGGTATCAGTGAGAAAAGATCTTGACCTTCCTCTTTGTGACAGTCTTTGAGGTACTTATAGAAGGTATCATGTGTCCCCCCCCCCCCCGTCTTCTTTTCTCAAGGCTGAACATGCCCAGTTCTCTCAGTCTGACCTCATAAGGCAGTTTCCAAACCCCAGATCATTTTTGTTGTGCTCCTCTGGGTCCTTTCTAATTTTTCTGCATCTTTTTAAAATCTTGGTGCCCAGAACAGGACACAGCATTCCAGATGAGGCCTGACTAGTGAGGAGTATAGGGGAACCACTACTTTAATGATTTGGAAGTAATACCTCTATTAATGCATCCCAAAATAACATTTGCTGTTTTGGCAGCTGCATCGCATTGTTGGCTCATATTTAGCCTGTTGTCCACAATAGCTGCACAAGGTATTTTGATTGGTAACACTAGGAACTCTCTATCTGGAAGCATCCTGGATTGTATTATTAATTTATTTTTATATCACCCAATCATATTTCCATCTTCTAGGGTATAGCAGGAATGTTTTAGTGACTAACAGGGCATTCTTACACATCTGCTTAGAAGTAAGACTCATTAAGTTCAATGGGTCTTGTTTCCCAGTAAGTGAGTATTGGATTTCAATCTAGCAAACTTCTCAACATGCTAATGTTTTTTATTTTTATTCTTATAATTGTACTAGGGTAAATATAATAACAGAAGAGCTTTGGTTATTGGGCAGTCTAAAAACAAACTAAATAAACAAGATTTAAGAAAGCTTTATTAAAGGTAAGAGTTGACATAACACTACTGCAAGTTTTCCCATGGAACCTGGCTGCAGATGTGAGGTTCCTCTACCAGCATTCCTGACCTGTTGGCCTCCAGATGTCTTGAATTTTGACCCCACATGCTCTAGCCAGCAAAACCAATGGACAGGAATTCTGGGGATTATAGTCCAAAGCATCTGTAGAGCACCAGATTGGGAAAAGTTGTGCAATTGGATTTAGAAAAGGGTATGTAATGCTCTTTCTATAGTCAAAGCAGATGCCTTAAGTCTTAGACTGATTGGAAGTTAAGAATGCAATCCTATGCAAATTTAGACATGAAAACGCCCTACAACTTCCAGTAGTCTCCTGCCAGCATGGACTGTCTGGGAATTCTGAGAAATGTAGGATTTTTTTTTTGTGTGTGTCTAAATTTGCATAGAATATGACTTAAGACAATAATGTCATTTCTGAGACCATCTTCAGGGATTTCTTGGCTTATTCTCGTAAACATTGTACACTGTGACCTATTCAGTATTTGCCAGAGCTTTACTTTCCTTGGTCAGGTTGATTCTCATAACTGTACCCATTTCATCATAATAAAAATTAAGTTAAAATATGAAATGTTAGCAAAAAGTGACCTATGTAGACACCAGTTCAAATCCCTGCAAAAGTACATATTCTTCATTAAATACGTGTAAATGTTTTAAAAAATGGTTTGTTCATCCTGCTGTAAGCAGACATCTTTTTGCTTCACAGCCTAATATTTAGTTTTAATACTAGCAAAATCTTATAGTAATTCAATTATTTCTTTTGTCCTGCGTATTTTATATTTTTCCATCAGTATTTCATTGTGACATGGTTTCTTAACTGATATTTTCTTAAATAGAAATGTTGTATTTCAGGAAATAAAATGGAAAATAATTGATTGGATTGAGAACGGCAACCATTCTGCTGAAGCAAAGAAGTAAACCAAGAACAAGAAAATGCCAGCTATAAAGGTTTTGCAACCTGTACTAAAAATGAAAGTGGATGAGCTCTTTCTGTTCTGGTTGAGTGAAACTGCAACTCAGGTGATGCTCAAGGACTATTTAAGAAACATAACCAATGAGGAGAAGATAGAATGTGGTAGTGGTGATGCTAGCAGCAATGAACAGATTACTCAGACAAACTGTATCTCCAAGCAAAGCATGCTAGGCAATTTGATGTCTCCTTTGACTCCTAGCAGCCCTCCCCATCTCTCCACTGCTCTACCTCTTGGGAATCCAAGTAGCCCAAGAGGTTTTTCTAATATCCGAGGACTACGTAGATCTTCAAGCAGCAGAGGTGTAAGTAGTCAGTTATTTTGCTTTGTGCACAACTGTAAAATGCTGTCAAATTAAGTTTCATTTGCTAGGAACAAAACCTAATCCCCAGCCCTTGATGTACACTGTAGCTAAAATAAATAAAATTTAAAGTGGCCTGTAGATGTCAATATATGCAGGAAAAGAATCTGGCCTGCTTCAAATAATTAATTTTCATTTAATACAAAACTACATGTGAGTAACAAATTTCCATGGGAGATTCTAATCAGTTGCTTTTCCCCTTGATGGTAGTGCTAAGAGGAAATCCATTGAAAAAACTGCCTCACAGAGGAAATACCAACTGGCACAAGAGTTTGGGAGTACCATAATTCATTTTGTACTTTCTGTGGTAATACTACTATTCCAACACACTCATCATGTATGTTTTCTACAGTAAATGTATTCTAACATTAAATACACAATATCCAGTTGTTTGCTTTGGCAAACAATTGAAATAACTAAATGTTCAATTCTATAACTTTCTATACAAGCATTTAATGCTTAGGTTTTTTATATTGCATTTAATTTCATTCTATGAATTGTTGTTAACTACCCAGAGAGCTTTGACTATTGGGCAGTATAGAAATAAATAAATAAATTGTGGTGTACCAGCAAAGAAGGAAAACTTAGTGTAACATTGGATATTATCCATACCTTCCATTTCTTATACAAGCACCATTTAGTGCACTCACACAGACGGCTGACATCAATGAATTTTATTGTTAACACCATGATATTTTACTAGCCTTCTCTTCAGGCCTATTCATCTTCAACAGACTTACTTAGTTGAACTTAGTTGAGCAGGGAACCTAACAGCTGTGATGATGCTCAGAATATTATGAAGCTGATACCATTTCCTCAGTTCCTTCAAATATGAGCTAATTATAGTCTTTTTTTTTTTAAATCCGTCAGTACTAGTTTCCTTGCATGGTGCCCCTGCATCAGCTGTTAGTCCTCTCTCTCCCTGGTGAATAGCATACCAGACATCATCGATACTATAGAATCTCTGACATAGCTTTATTAATGACCTCTGTTTTAACAAAAGTGCTCTGCCTTCGGGCTTCCTCAGTTCACCAAGGACTTTAAATAGTACAGAATATTTTTTAAAACTACCCAGAATTTTATCTGTCTTTCGATGGTTATTCTTGCCAACTGGACTAAGCATATTCTCAAGATGATATACTGAGAAATGTTCTTCTGAATAGCCTTTGGAGTAAAATATATACTGGCTTATTGTCATAGCTTTGACGCTTGACTTGTAAGGTGATCAGCAATCGGCATTGTAAGTTAAAACTGTCATTCTGCTGTCCAGGCAGCCAAACCTGCCATTGTTCATTTCACATTCTAACGTGCTATATCCTATTTGGCTCTGAAGAGCAATAATTTGGAACTATATGACATAGCTTTGCCCACCCACTAGAAACTTACCTTAAAATGTTTTGCATCCCTTCTAGAAATGGATGGCTTGGAAGTATAGTGAGTCACTTGGAATGGAGATGGCTAGTACCAAGAAGGTCCCTCTGTTTGTGCTTTCAGTTCATATGATACGTAGTGCTGGCAAGTTGCTTGAATATACAGCTGAAGTACACACAAGAAATTTTTACTAATGAACTCAACAATCTTTTAACAAAGTAAGCCTCATGCTCATCTGACTTGTTACGGATATAAACATGTTGCAAAGGTTATGCACACAACTAATGTACTATTGTTGCTGGTGGACGACTGTGCATGATAGCAATCATAAAATGTGGCTTTAGTGGTTAGGGACTAGCACGTGCAACTTTTTTAAAGCCTCCTACTAAATGCTTCCTTTATGTTGCTGCTTTAATGCTGAAAAAACCATGTAACTTGCAGTAAACTAGTAGTAATATTAAAATGCATAAATACTATATTCATGTTCTACTAAAAATGTTTGTGATGTTGAAGGATCAAGCTATATGTGCAACATAGTCCTTGCTAGAATTGGGGCAAAGAAGAGAGCGGTTATAGGCAAGGTGGAGCAAGGGACCTCTAATTGACTGTGGTATAAGGCAAACTGGGCAGAAACATGTCAGAAGTTTTAGTAGAATATTATTTATTTTATTTATTTATTTATTAAAACATTTTTATGCCGCCCCATTCGCCGAAGCCTCGGGGCGGCTCACATCATTAAGTTAAAATAATTATAATATAAATTAAAAATATAAATATTAAATTAAAATACAACAAAACAGTATAAAATAAGCCGCCCTGGCCAGATAAAACCAATAATGTTAACAATTAAAATGATGCTTGAATAAAAAGGTCTTCGCCTGGCGCCGAAAAACAAATAACGACGGCGCCAGGCGGACCTCTCTGGGGAGCGCGTTCCATAACTTAGGTGCCACCGCAGAGAAAGCCCTCCTTCGAGTACCCACCCTCCTAATTTCTTTCATGGAGGGTTCCTGGAGAAGGGCCTCCCCCGCCGATCTCAAGGGGCGGCTGGGCATATATGGATGCAAGCGCTCCTTCAGGTAACCAGGACCCAAGCCGTTTAGGGCTTTATAGGTCATCACCAACACCTTGAATTGGGCCCGGACTTCAATGGAAAGCCAGTGAAGCTGACGGAGAACTGGAGTCATGTGAACACAACGCCCAGTCCCCATCAGCAGCCTGGCAGCTCTGTTTTGAACCAGTTGAAATATTATTGCTACATTGATATCATGCCTTCTTTCTCCCTGCAAAGGATTCAAGATGGCATACATACCATCTTTCCTTCCATTTTATCCTCACTACTACAACAACAACAACAAGGTAGGCTAAGCTGAGAATTAGTAACTGGCACAAAATTATCTATCAAGCTTCATGGTCAAGTGGGGACTCCAGCACTCTGAAACTGAATCCTGTGCGTGTGGCATGCTAGACATAATATTAAAGGATGAATACAGACAGCAAGTTTACCATTTGATTGATGGAATTGGTTCATCTGATATTTAGTGGCCATCTCCTTCTACCCTCAATTCTCCCTACCATTATTACCTTTTCCAGTGAACCAACTCTACTAAAAACCAGATAAGTGTGTTTTTCAGATATTGGGTTTGGTCCAAGCATTTCCTTGAATAATCAGTGTATGTAACTGCAGTTCTGATTTTCTACCCATGTCCCAGCTGTGGCCATTTCTGAGGGGGTCTGGTAAGGGGCAGCAATAGAGAAGAGGAATCAGGAAAGTCCCATTGTATGCTCAGAACTCTGCCTGTGATGGTTAGGCATTTGTAACCATGTAATATAATGAATTCGTAGGTGATTATAATGTTTTGTAGAGTACACTTAACCCACCAAAATACCATCATCTGTTAATTCTTTTGATCTTTGGATGGTCCTTCTCATCTTGAATTGAGGCATATTATGTATATTATGCTGTTGCTCAAAGCAGAGACACCTTGCAAGGAAGAAAGGCTATCAACTTAGATATAAATTAGAGGAGGCCATCTTCAGTTATTTCTGCACTAGACTGTGGTCTAAGTGCAACACGTCTGTGTTACTACTTAAATTTATTTCCTTGCTGCTTATCTAGCTCCATTATAACCTTGGTGTCATCTAGCAAAAAAAACTGTCCAGTTATGGGCCACATATGTTCAGTTATACTTAGCCTACTCTGTGTGCATGCATGTGTGCGTCTCACAACTTTGAAAATGAATTTAGTTTCCCTACAAGTGAAAGTTTACCAAACTTGTTGATCATTTTGTATAGGTCAGAAAGGGCCAGATAAAATTAATTTTGGGTGCAGAACTGGTTTTAAATAGGCAGTTTTGGATAGGTATCTATTAGTATCTCTATATTCTGTAATAAGTACTTTTCTTTACCAGTCTTCGGCAATCTTGGTGCATTAAGTTTATTGCAGCAAATATACAGTATACAGTGGTTTTTAAGAAGCTGACTTTGCAACTCAGGCTTTCTTTTGGTAAATTGTAGGAATTTTTGTAGAAGAGATAGAATAGAACACACAAGAAACTGTTCTGAAGGTATAATTAAAGTGATATGATGGCCTTGAGAATTTGAAAGCCCAAGCTAAAATAATGTTTTTCATGGCAACCCTGGACAAGCCTACTCAGAAGTAAGGCCCACTGAGTTTATTGGAGTTGCTGCCAGGTAAATTACTTCTGGAGATGGACTAGGCAGTTATTCTTGGCACACTTTTCAAGGTCAGAATTGCCCAGCTCTTCAGATGAGGATGATGACACCTGGGAAATGGATAGTATGGGAATTGAAAGAGCACAAGTGAGTGCAGTTGTCCCAAGATTGTGGCCCTCAGGTGCTCAGACAGACCATTGCAACAGATGGTGCTTGGAAGAGTAGGAAGGGGACGGAGGAGAGGAGGAAGATGAGCCATTGTCCCTGACTCCATGACATGGCATTGGGACAGCAGAGCTACCCAGAGGGCCTGCATAGATCTAGGAGGTTAGCTGTTCTCCAGAGAAACCCACTCAGAAGGGTGGAGACATCTGTTACCAAGAAGGAGGGTTTTCAGAAGTACCTTTTTGTTTGGGTTCAGTAAATCACTATGTTTATGATTAGAGACTAGTCTTCTAGTGGCTGTAATTTAGTTGTTGTAAAATGGCAATAAAGAGCTCTTTCATAAAGAGAGTGCCTGCATTTGTACACTTTGTACACAGTTCAGTACACTTGAACTGAATTAAGGTAAAACCAGCTCTGAATAATGCTGTGTTAGGGTGTTACCCAGTTAATACAGTCAATCCCCACTCCACCTGCTGTCCACTGTGTTCTCCCCAGATCTGCCCCAGGTTTCTGGGAACCCTCTGAAGCAGATTTTTGAAGGACACAGGAGAGAGAATTTTACCACACAAGTGATCTTCTGCTAACTCACTATTGGATTCCAACCTGAATAAATGTTGCTTATATTAAGGTGGTTCCTCTGTTTTTGGAATCTTTACATTTCAGTGTGCAAATAATTTGTTGTAATATTTAGTTAAAAAGTGAGACAATCTGTCAGTTATGATCATAAGCAAAGCCATCCCGAATTGTACCAGAGATACATCTAGTTCTTTTCACTCAGTAGCCCCAGTCAGCTACTCTTGAAAAGTAGCACCCTCCCAGTTATGTTCTTCAGCACCTGGTGTTCATAGGAATATTATTTCTGATACTGGTGGTAACATTTAGCCAATCAAGACCAGGAGCCTTTGATAGATGTACCCTCTGTGAATTTGTCTGATTCCCTTTTAAAGCCATCCAAATTGATGGCCGTCACCACATTTTGTTGTAGCAAATTCCATTGTTTAACTTTGTGCTGTGTGAAGTTTTTCATTTTATCTGTTCAGATTCTCCCACCAATCAGCTGCATGGAATAACCTTGTGTCCTAGTATCATGAGAGAAGAGGAACCCTAATTTTTATCCACTTTTCTCACACCATGCATAATTTTGAACACCCCTATTTCTCCCTTTGCTTACCTAAGCTAAACTGTTGCAGAGGTTTGCTGGTCCTGTCATTTCTTCAGGAACACTTACTTGCTTATGACATTGTGTCAAAACGTAAAGCCTCAAAGTTTGTATAGTGCATTAAATTCTTGCTTTCTGCAAGTTGCTCTTTCTATTTTTGTGAAATCTTGATTTTGCAAAACTAATATGAGGTTTGGAACCAGATCCGTTCTGCTATGTATGTTATACCATAAGTCATAAATATCACAGCTATGTTTTTTGTATGTGCATGCTTGCCAGTTTGCTTCCCTGCTGGAGAAGTAAACTATTTCACTTGCCAGGACCACCCCAACTGGGCAACTGCCTGCATGCCAAAATTTCGAAGGGATGTACCCCAGCAAGGATCTTGGAGAGGGAGCTGCACTGTGTGCTATACCAGCTGATTTGCAGTTGTAGTGTAGATACAGCTCCATGGCTGAGTAATGTCCCCTGCATTCCAGTGAACATTATAACTATCCTTATGATCTCCATCAGCTGCCCGGGACATAGAAACAGTTGTAAAGGGAAGGAAGTAAAAAAGAGCCAGTTACTAAAAATGAACATGAGAAAATAGTATCTCAGTGAACTCTTGATCACTTATGCTATTATAAAATAGCACGACTGCTTTCAGCATACAGGGCAGAAGGGTGAAGCAAAAAACTTTGCACTAGCCTTGCTCTCTGAATTCAAGTCTCCTTCCTAGTATAAGACTTTGTTTGGAAGCAAGCATTCTAGAAATGCCAACAAGCTCCCATTTGGCTTCAGTAGAGCTTTCTGGGTTTAATGTTCTTCCTGAAAGGCAAAGGAGATGCTACACACAAAATACTTGGAGCTTGCATAGAATATATCATAGACCTTTTCAAAATTGGTATCCATAATGCCTCAAGACAACTCAAAGGACAAACATATTAAGAAAAGTGTTATGTTATTTAGTGGAAACATCAGAGAATTAGCTAGAGGCAAAAGCAAAATAACTGATTTTTATTAAAAAAAAAAAGACATATATACAATTCAGGGATGTATGCAGCAATACTTGTCAAAGCCTTCCATCCATTCATGGAAAAAGACTAAATATAATTTGTTACTATGAAGAAGAAGAATAAAAACCTCCAAGCAGCCCATAAATTCTACCCGTTTTTATCTGTAAATTAAAGTTGTGTAGCGGTTGAATATATTATCCTCTGTCAACAAAGAGTTTTAGATCTGAAATGTGTGTTGGTTTGTTGTTGTAGGATTTAAAAACTGCAAACTTTTGAGTTCTTTAGAACTTTTCATCAGATGAGAGAGTTAATACCTAAGATAAAATAAAATGGGGCAGTGGGGAGAGGAAAGTGGCTGGTGTTAACATCTCGCAAGTATGCATTTGGTTGCAGTTGTAAGATGGGAAAAGAGGGGGTATTGCAGATATTCACATTAGGCTGCACCTGGTTCAGGGATGATTTCAGGTAGCACACACTGGCTGCATTTGTACATCATACTAAGACCCACTGAGACTATAGCTGTGCAACATGGATTGTAGAACATCCTGCAATGTGCCCAACAGCTGATTGAGCTCACCATGGCTTGCTCTTCTCCTCCTCCTCTCTGTCATTTAGCTGATATTCCAGTTTTCTTCATGGTAGTTTGTCTCCCCTTCCCTCAAATTATTCACCATGTTGTTTGTTTGCTTGTTTTTAATTTCTCTAAGCCTCAAAATGTGTAATTGGGTCATATTTTTTATTTTTTCAGCCCCAGAAAAGTGTGCAGTTCTGTTATAATTTGTTGTCATCATCACTCTTCAGTGCATCTTACAGCTGTCCCGTATACCTAGTTTTGTTTACTCAAATCTCCTTCTATGCTTTAGCAGTCAAAGAGCATGGAATTTGATTAAGTGATAGTCATGAAAAATGACAAGGTGAGATTCCGTTTAAGCTATCTGCAGTTGGCAAGTACTGAAAAGGATGGGAAAACAGCAAAAGAGGGTATACCAAAGTGGGTAGGGACAGTGTTTCCCATTGTGATCCAGTAGTTTCTAAGTCAGGGGTCTCAAACTCGCAGCCCATGGGCCAATTGCCGGGACGGGTGGGGCATGGGGGAGGGGCCCTGTGGCCTTCAAAGTGCCAGTGGTGCCCGGGCCGGCCTCCGGGAGCCACGCGGGATGAGCAGCCCACTACCACCACGGTGGTGGAATACTTGATGTGGCCCAGCCTCACCCAGACTCTACTTCCAGCGGCCCCCAGGTAAGGTGAGTTTCAGACCCCTGTTCTAAGTGTTGAATTGGCACTTCTCAGGAACCTTCACTTTTTCAACACTTAGCCCAGTCTCCAGCTACTCCTAGAAGGGAAAAGAGTGGCTTATCCAGCTTTTTGCAGCTCCTTTTCAGTGCAGTTACTGTTGAAAATACCATGGTGCTCTGATAGCTCTAGAGAAAATCCCAAGAAAGCAGCTGTGGAACTGAATGAATAAGTCCCCATGGGGAGTACTCTTGGTGCTGACATGCTCCTTGTTCCATCCCCTTTTGCCAACTCCATAAGGATTTTTTTTTAATCTGTTAGGACTATGCCCACAATTTTTTGGTCTTCGAAATATATGCAAAATTGAGGGGCAGTTAATGCAAGAACACAAATGTTTGTTCCATTTACTTAGTAACCATTCAATATACACAAAATTCTTATTCATTTAACTCCCAGTGATTAAATATATATGTACTTCTGCATATATTTACAACTGTCAGGGAACCATAGTAAGTGCTCTGAAAAGAAGTCATGAAAAAGGAAGGAGAAACCAATATGTCCCTTTTCTGGAGTGGTTAGGAATTTGGGTAAGTGTTTAAAAGGAGGAAGGGTACTGAAAAAAGTTATAGGATTATACAGGATTATATTGTTAAGTGGCAAATATTGCTCTCCCACACATTTTTGCTACACTTTCCCCCCTTTCTGATTCCTGCTGCTAGTCTACATGCAGTTCATCTTGTCAGTTTTCATGTACAGTGGTACCTTGGGTCACAAACTCAATCCGTTCCACAACTCTGGTCGCGACCCAAATTGGTTGTGAGCCAAGTCAAATTTCCCCATAAGGTTAAATGTAAATAAGTTTAATCCGTTCTGTAAAAAAAAAAAAAACACAGGGAAGGCAGGCGCGCTCGGGGGTGGGGGGGAGACGGGCACAATCACGGGCACGCTCGTGCAGGAAAGACAGGTGTGCTCTCGGCCATCTCTCCGCCTGCTTGATGGCAGCCATTTCCCCACCCCACCCCGAGCACAACCGCAATCGTGCCTATCTTCCCCACAGGAAAGGTTGGCTGGCCTGTGCCTGTATAGAGGAAAATTTCATGGAAGAAGCAAAGAGTGTTGCCTCTATCTCTCTTCCTAGTAGAAGCCTGGCAGAGCAATAGATATTCAGAAGCTTCTGAGACAGGAGGCAACCTTCTAAGGAAATTATAATCTATAGGATTTCTTTTTTATGAACCAGTTTACAGCACCATTAATTAAATAGTATAGTTCTAAGTGTGAGATTGGCCTGTTGAAAGAGGTCAGATTCTTCAGTCTGACTTTTGGATTGATTGGTAAAGGACATGGAGGAATATTTTTATCTGTTGTGGTTCCTCATTGTGGTGCAGACACTTATGCTTTCATTGTCTTTTACTTCTGGTTTTCCTGTATGAACCCGAAGTGTACCATGACCCCCTGTTGTTCCATAGACTTAATTTTCCTTCGCCAATGCCAAACATGAGAGTTGAATTCTATCAACTAAACTATTTTTGTTAGGTTTGTTATGCTATGTATCCTTATTTAAGAATTAGTACTGAACTCAGACTTGCTTCTAAGTAAATGGGCATAACAGGGACTGTAAATCTTGGAAAATACTCCCTTTCCAACCATTGATCTCGGAAACAAGTTAAGGCAATACTGGAAAAAAAACTTAGTCTACAGAATTCTTTGTTTAAAAAAAACTGTATAAAGGACAGATTCATTTTGCCTGCTTAAAATTTATAGTAGTAAGTTCCATTAGCAAATACACATGCTGCTTACATTTTTCACTTAGTGGGAAACAAAGCAACTATGGCAAATTAACTTCTACATTCCAGATTAGTCTGCATGCTGCCAGTTTGGGCCACAGCCTTATGCTCTGGAGAATTTTCTTTTTATCTGTTCAGTCACATGAAGGACGAACTGCTGTGGCATTTCCCTGAAGAATTGTTGACAAATACTGAAAACTAACTTAAGCAAGCTTGTTTAGTGAAACAGTATATTTTGAATAGAATAATAGTAATAAACTAAGAATAGTATACCAAGACTAAACTTCTAGGGGGAAGGTACAGGAATCATTGTTTTACTGAAGTTCATTTTATATAGTAATTATATTTTAGTAATTAGTAATTACCTAGTAATTAGGTTTGTATTAGATGATATAGCTCTACTCTGCTTATTGAAGAGTCTAGAGATTGACAAGGTTAAAATTTAGGTTACTGAGACAGGCTTCCTGTGCATTCAGATGTCTTAAGAAAAGCAATATAGCATCATGGGATTTGTATTACTAGTTTAATCTTGTTCTGAGAAGGGGAGACATTGGGAGAATTTTTATTTTCTCAAGGCAGATTATAATAGATGTTATTCCCCATCATCATACATTGCTCCAGTGAGCCAAAAAAGTTTGAAATTAAGATCCCACCCCACCCCCATACACACACTTTTTTTGGCTTTGGCATTGATTTTTTATTTATTTATTTATTTTGCTTCTGTTATTAAAGCTTATTTTCAATACTGGCTTATTTTACAGAACTCTGCTAATATACACAGCACTTAAAAGGGCTTTGCAAGTTGAGAAGACTCTGTAAGCTTTAATCCCTAAGTAGGGTGCTTTGAGATCTGAGCAGAGTAGCTTTAGGACAAAAAGGAAGAGAGGAAACTACAAAACCACTGTGTTGTATCTCCCTGCTTGGTTTGTACTATACTGGAATTTATTTTCTTAATGGGTTGAAGTACTACTAATATAACAGGTTTGTGTTTTTTTCTGTATTATACCATACCATTAAGACATTGGAATGCATGGAATAAGGGGCAGGCTCCCAAAGTGACTTTCCAATCTGCGTTTGCAGTTCCAGCCAAGTTCCCTTTTAATGTATGGAGCAGGCTAAGTTGAACAGACTCTCAGAATAACACAGAAGTAAAACGCAGCTGCTGCTTTAAGTGGCACTGTGTGATAATAGGACTCTGCTGTTTACTGGACTCAAGTGCCTGGCTGGTGCACACACAAGCATTATATGAAATCTGAAAGCATGAGGATAAAGGAGATTTCTTTACGGCAAGACCCTGATCTTCGAAAGGAATTGGCATTACTAGCTCGGGGATGTGATTTTGTTCTACCTTCCAGATTCAAGAAGAGACTGAAAGCTTTCCAGCAAGTTCAGGTTTGTTTACCTTTATATATTGGCAGTACTGTGTGCATGGAATTTGAGGGGGGAAATGTTCATGCAGTTTGTGTGGAAACTAGCCAGATGTGGCTCATTTCTCTGCTATTTGAATTCTATTTTGGAAAAAAAGTAATATGATTTTATTAGGTTAATATAAAATAAACACACAATGTACTTGAGTAAGAATTCTGTCTGGAGAACTACCTTGCTCTTAATATTATTGTGTAATATAAGCCTTTGGAAATAGTTTTCATTGGCACTGGGTATATGAAAGGGGTATGAAAAACAATGTAATTTGGCCCAAGTATGAGTGTGACTTATTTTAGCCTTTGGAATATGCAACTGCACAGTACAAAATAAAGTTTATATTGCCTGTTTTCTCTAAGCCAGCCATGTTGCATAACTTTAATGAAATAGACTTCATTTTAAATGAATACTATATATGGTTGAACATTAATTTTACACTTCTGGCACTTATTGCAGAAATTGTACATCCCAGGAATCATCCTTTTGTAAGCATTTCTTAGTTCATGTTCTAATATTCTGCCCAGCAGAAAAATGAAGTGTACCTGATATATTACCAAATACATTGGCAACTTATATTGGTTTTAATGTTTAATGTTTTCATCTTGTCCTTCCCCACCCTTAAACTTTATCCAAAAGGTGATGAGGACCATTATCCAAAGAGTATAGCTAGGCAGAAGGCTGAAATATGTTCCTCATGGCAGGAAATCTGATCATCAGGAAATCTAATTATTGTTTTGGTTTCAGCTGGAATGTAGGCTGTGCCTAAATGCTAAATCCCTAAAGCCTGCCTTCCTCTACAGCCCATTCTTCTACCACACCAAACTTCAATTCCAAATAGGTACAGGTAGAAATGTTGTTCTGCTAGGTGATAAGTCTCCTAAGGAATTTTGCCTGGTTTCTTGCAGCAAGAAGTGGTGGTTAAGCTTGATATGCATACATGCACTTGTGCATACATACAAAGGAACCTGAGTAGTATCTCAGTTCCCCAGGAGCCTAGTTTTCCTGCTGTAGAACTCTATGCGTGTCTGTAAAAAATGTTAACATAAAGACAAGAATTGTGGTTATTATAGTAGCATTAACAGGTGCACAATTGTTCCCCAAATACTGTAGTAGAAGATCATATTCAAGAGGCACATAACTATTCTCCTTTTCTTTTCTTGTCTTTTCTTTCACTGTCTTTCAAGTTTATCTTTGTAGAAGGAGAGGAAGGAATAAAAGTAAAAATCTTTGGACTTTCTCTAGATTTTTTTAAATTGTGGGTATTTTTCATTGGCTGCATGGTGCATATTGGGTTGTAGTGAAAATAAATTTCCCAGAATTAAAATTACAATTATTTATTCTAGAAAAAATGTTTTCACCTAGCAAGTACACGAGTTTCTGTGATTTGTAGAAGATTCTTTTAGGATATGGCTGGTGCCAGTACCTGGGTCCCTCAGGCAGCGTCTCATCACAATCTCTAAGTGGTTTTCTGGCACTCAAGAGACCAGTGGGCAGAGAGGGAAGACTCAGACTGGCATGCAGTGATGGGTGGGTCCATGTATTGAATTTTTCTATTGGTTGCCCCCTTCCTGTCACTTCTCTTCTGGGGCAATCTATAGTCTATCCTCCTGGCTGCAATCTTTGGTTAACTGCTTTCAAAAGAGTGTAGAGGAGTATTTAAAAATAAAGCTACAGTTTCCCTAATAAAGAACTGTTAGTGCCAGAAATATTTTAGAATTGATATTGCACATTTATGCCACTTCCATAACTTTTTGCTTCATATATGTTGAAGTAAAAAAAAATGTTGGTATACACATAAATAGAGAGGAGACATTCCTTGTTGGAAATGTAATCTGAATTATGTGAAGAGAAGGTAGAAGTCTTATTGCTGCTGTATATTCCTTCTCAGTTGTGGATGAGGTTGTTCTGTGCTGGAATGCTGGAGCTTTTATGAAGTAATCTTCATGGCTCAAGCAGATGCCACCTATTAGATGTGAAACTATCCTGTTTTGAAATTTTGCTGGGTGTGTGTGCACCCACCTTATTACACACTTACATACTTAATATAAATATAGACTTGCAGTTTTGTTACATATTAGGCAATTCTCTTCTGCTGTTGTAAAAAGAAGAAAAAGCCTGTGTTAAGGAAGAAGTTAGGAAGTACACATGTGAAGTATAGTTTAGCTTTACAAATTTTTATTTTTGATGATGTCTTAATGTATAGTACATTCTTATTTTGATTTATAGCACATCATTATTTAATTACACATACATAGATAGTACTCTAATGTCAGTGATTCCATAATGCAAGGCTATTTGGGGCCTCAAATGCAACGCTGTATAATCTCTGTGCCCTTTTATGGATTTTTAAAATACTGTGCTATTTTAATATGTTGTCTGGTCTAGAGCAGAAACCAGGCTTGTGAATCTACTACAGTTTTATTAGAACTGGAAGGTCCACCTGCTAGATCCAGATGCAAAAAAATGGCTCAAGACACAGGGTGTCTCTGAGAACATTCTGAAAACTAGAATTAAACTCTCCACCCTTTGACTCATTAATTCACTCCTAATTTTCACCCAAAGTTTCTTAGTTTCAGAAGTCTTGATATATAAGTTTTGTTATTAAACTATTTATTTATTTATATTTATATGCTGCTTATTCCACCACTGGCATCCCTAGTTGGGAGTCAAACGCTTACCAATCTAATACAGGGCTGTTAATAGACTCCTGAGTGATCTGATTGAACATCTGTCTGGCCTTGGATCATTATTTTCAACTGCTAGGTTGGACCAGGAAGTGGGTAATTACATTACGAACACTATTACTGTTTTTATTTTCTTGTTTAAAAATACTTTTAAGACTGCAGTATTATATTCACTTACCTGGAAATAAGCCACATTGAACTAGCTTGATGTACATAGAGACATGGTAGAAGAAGGCAAAAGATGGCAGGCAGAGAAGGGAGAAAGGAAGAACCTGGAGATATACATACATGTCTGTATATGTGTGCCATATTACAGGTTGGGATACAGGCTTCATTCTGAGTCTTAAAACGGTTAGAAGCAACTGGTCTATACAACAAACCAATCTTTTAATCTTATAATTGCTTGATATTTACATGAGAGCAAACATTCAGCAGGGAATATAATTGGTCCCAGTTCAGAACTTGCTGTGTTGTGTGTTCTCATCCTTGTTCCCCTTGTTTAAGTAAACAGAGTAAATTGTGACGCATTTCTTAAGTTTTTACCTAGAAAGATGTATAGCTAACTATTCATTAATTTAAACTAAGCTTAACATATTTGAATGAGATATTATTTTAATATTAAAAAAGCAAAAAAGTTATTTTCTATAGCTGTAGAGAAGAGACTTGAGCCCTAAATGTTGTTACATCCCCATATTTTACATTATTCAAACTTCCTGATAAGCCATTTGACTTTAGTCTCATAATTTTAAATATTATGTAAAAATAAGCTTCTACTTTGAGAGAGCATTTTGCCTAGAAAGGTGGGGTATAAATTTTAAATTAAGCAATAAATATATGTTTTTTAGAGTGTGTTTTTCTTTGTATACCAAAATGCATGTCTAAGAAAGCAATGATGTTGTGGTCTCTATTGCTAAATATAGCACAATTGAAGGAGTTGAAGGAGTTGAAAAGTTGAAGGAGAAACATTTGGCATTATGTGCTTACATGTTTACCCGTAAGATTTAAAGAGACTTTTCTTTTGATTGTAATCATGTCTCTGATGGCTGTGGACTCATATTAAAGCATATTTTTCCTTTATCAATATCATCCCCTTCATCTCTTCCTTTCACCACTGCAATAAGTAGACATATCTAGATTGTTTTTCTTTGTGCCAGAGCAAGGCAACAGAGCCAGGGTGGTATGATGGCCTGGGGACCTGGAAGATCCAGGTTCTAGTCTCCACTCAGCCATGAGGCTTACTGGGTGACTTGGAACCAGCCACCAACTCTTAATCCAAGCTTCCTCATGCTGGTATTGTTATGAAGATAAAATGGAGCTATATCTTTCTATCTATATAAATGAACTGTATATCTCACCTTTGGGTTGCTTACAGGAGGAAAAAGGATGAGATATAAATAGAATGTAATAATAGTAACAATAACAGGACTTGTCTATCATGCAGCAACTAAGGGTACTTGAAGTTGTTTTGCTTCTGTTCTACTAATGTCATATACTGAAGGCTGCAAAAAGGAAAGGGATAGAAGGACACTTTAACTTTTCATTCAGCTGTTGTGAGTGCATAGCACTTTAAATGTTCCCTTTTGGTAGCTGAATCTACTATCTAGCAAACCTGGTCAAAAGGAAATGTTCATATATGTAAGTAATTTAATTATAAAAATAAGTTATCAATAAAATGCATAAAATATACAAAGCCTTGATTTTTCTGAGCGAATTCTACAGGTTATGCAGAACTATAACAGTCTCTTTATGCAGCAGCTGCTTCAACAAGGGAGAAAATATTTGATTTACATTTTGACTGAATCTAACAGTTCCTTAGATAGTAGACTCAAACAGTTCAGCATTCAAATGGTGCACACAGTGTTCCCTACTCACACCAAGGCTTTTCTAATTCCCTTCCCTGTCGCATATCAAGATATTTTATACCTCAGTATTAGAACCAGGAGTCATCTCACAAAACTGGTTGACAGGAGATTCAGGACAAGTAAAAGGAATTACTTTTTCAGGCTGTGCACTGTTAAACTATTGAATTTCACTGATTTTGACAAATTCAGGCTGCCAGTGCTATGAGTCCGTATTAGCTTTGTGCTATCTCCAGTTTCAGATCTCTTACATATCCTACTTGATGGGGAACATGGTTGGGATAGTGGTATTGCACTCCTGCACTGGTTCTTGGCTTCCTGTAGGCAACTAGAACAGAACACTAGACTGGATGGACCTTGGTCTGATCCAGAATAGATTTTCATTCTGTGATCATAGCTACTTTGCAACATGAAAACAAGGGGCGATAATAAGAGGTACTTCTGTTTCTAGACAGATGGATGTCAAGGCAAAAATTCTCTGAACCTTCAGGGCAAGAATTTGTAATTAGCAAATCTGCAAACCTAAATAGTGTTTACTGAAAGGCTTGTCTGCTGATAAGAACATTTTTTTGTTTTTCCAGACAACTGGTAGTGTGCTTTGACCTAAACAAGCCTAGCATGTAAAGAGCAAAGTATTCTTGTGAAGAGGGAACGTCTAAATTTAATTAATGTTTTCCAGATTCAAAGGCTTAACAATATTCAGTTGTCCTCAATTTGGCTGCAGTAGAAAATAATTGATGCTTACAGACTTAAATTGTATGGTTCATTGTTGCTGGTGTTAATTTTACTCAAAGTTGTTACAAAGTTGCTTGTAGTTGTTACAAAGTTGCTTCTCATTTCACAGTAAAAGTTGAAATCTGCAAAGCTGTGTATACAAAATACCAATGTGCTGTGGCAAAATAAGCAAACTTTATAAATTACTCTGATTAGTCATAGAGTAGGGCCAGGAGTACTGAAGCTTTAACACATCTAGAAATACTACTGTCCACCCACCATCCCATCCCAGCTTTAGAGATTCTGTCCTTATATTTCTGAATCTCTTGCCACCTATAACACTAGGAGCTTTTTAAAATTAAAGCTTTCAGGATTCATCCAGTAAAACATTCTGGAACTCTTCTGCGATACTGTCAGCCCACACAGCCTTGTCTGTATGTACCTGTTACATCCATTCTCACTACACCTTTGTGTCTGAAGCAAGAGCTAAGCACAAAACACAAGGCTCACTTACCAATTTAGTATATTTTCCAATGCCAAGTGTATAATTCAGTAAAGCAATCCTAGAAGTGAAGGAAGTTGTAGTAGAGGGACTGTAGCACAATGGTTAGATGAACCAGTGTTTCACTAATTATAGGGCAGTTTCCTTCGTTTAAGTGATCTTTCACCTCTTGAAAATATTGGTACTGGCAAGAGTGTTTTCCCCATGCAAATAGATCTGCCTTAGCTGCCATTTGGCTTCTTTATAACACAAAGCCATATGTACAGTTCCAATCAGTTGCCAGGTTGTAATGTCCAACTTGGTTTCCATCTTTTTATCTAGTACACCATATGAAATTAAGCTAGCATGTTAAGGCTATTCCTTTAACTCCTTTCTCTGCCATCCAGGAGACTTGTGTGTTGTCCCTAAATGCTGCTGTCGAGGCAATGGGCTGCTTCATATGTTATGACGTTGGCTGAGAATTACTATCATGACCTGTTATCTCCTTTTCTTGCAGCCTGACTACATATATAGCAGTTTATTTAAACTACTTTAATTTCATACTACAGCCCAGGCTATGAAACCAGGGTTAGGTCTGCAAGCTATGTCCAGACACTGGAATTTATCCCTGCAATTTATGATAGGATGCATATTTCAACAAATGTCTGGAATTTTCTCTTTTCACATAAGCAACTCTTGATGCTTTTCCAAGCTGGAGCAAGATATTTTAGTAGAACACCACCTATACCAGCTTTTCACAGCCTGTGCCTTCTAGTTCTGTCAGACTACCAGTCCCACCATTCTCAGCCAGCAAGGCCAACACTTGCTGGAGATTATAGGAATTGTAGTCTGACATATCCAGGGGGAACTAGATTTGGGGAGGGCTTGTGTACCATGCCAGCCCAGCGCCAATACACATGGCATCTGTGGGCAAATGGGCAGACACTGGAACCCAGTTTGATGGTTGCTGGGCAAAGTTTGAGCCCTGCATTCTTTTCTTGACTGGCACTAAAAAACTGGCCCCATGCAGTTCAACTGCCCTCAACTTCCATTTTTACTCCCTCATAACTTAGTCCTGCATTCACATGTTGGCTCCCTCTTATTGTGCCCCTCTGTGTACAGCAGTGCACATTACAGCATTGCATCATGGGGAAATTAACAGTCGGCATGGACAAGGCGAGTAGCTTGGGTTCGGTAAAATGCTGCTGCTACTCGGGGAACCCATTGAGGGCACATTGCCTTGGGCACCTTCAAATTTGGAAGCAGCAGTGGGCACACTCCAATAGTGCATCATTTCCCACTGTGTGCAAGTACATTATATGTCCAGGGGACCAACCCTGTTATTTGAACAAGAATTAGGAATTGCCTTAAGGAAATAGCATAGCACAAAGGGTTTGCTGAACAATAGTGTGAAATCTTAAATCTAGTATCTAAACCTCAAATAAAAATGGCATTAGGGAAAATCTGTTAACGGATATGCTAAACTTATGACCCTTATGTCACTTGCAGATCAAGAATGCACCTCATAGTTAACATATGTATGTTTTCGTTTATCTTTTTTTCTTCATACACTCTCCACCTTTAAAAATAATCATACTACAGAGAATACTTCCAGAAATAAAGCAGATATAGCTTAACTGTTTCTGGCAGATCTGTTCCATGCATGCTGATGACATGTTACTATGACACTGCTGTGCTATCTCATCTTTAATAGTTCTTAAATATTTTGGCAAGGATATCCACTCAAAGTTAGATACAGATATAGATTTAAAACCACAGGGCATAATAAAAATAATGCAGATGATTATATCCAACACAGCAGTGTCTCATAAGTAAATTTGCAAATCTGTTTTGAGTTTCAGTAATTGTTTATATCAGATAATCTTTATAGCAAAAGATAGTAATTGATTATAGAAATGAATGGTTAATATATTGTGTTAGTAGTGCAAATCATGCTATGTTTAGATATTTCTGGATGGGAGTAGAAACATTTTCTCTCTAAGCTGTAACTCCCATCAATTCCAGCCAGCATGGCCATATTGCTTCTATTACAGAAGCTTCTTTTGATGAACCCAGGTTCTGTTGGAGGGAAGACTTACATTCAGACTACTGGAAGATCTTTTTTTTTTTCAATAAAAATTGTAGGTGCTAGAGACCCAGTCTGAAATGGACTCTGATGTGGGGTAGGGAGGGAGGCTTTAACCCCACAGTTGTGACCTCCCATGCCATGAGCCAAATGGGAATCTAGTAAAGGTTGCATTTGGTCTACAGGTTCACCATCCATGGTGTATGGAACTGCAACCTTAGAATAGCACTTCTCTAATGTATTCCATCTATTGGCATTTAGTTGTATGTTGTCTTATCTTTACAGGGCAACATGGATAAAAGAATAAAAGATATGCCTTTTTGTTAAATTGCTCACATCCAGGACTTGTAATTGATTTTTTTTTCTTTAAATGGAGATTTATTCTAGAAAAGGTGTCCCCACATCTCCTTCAAGGATGCAGCATTTTATTCCTACTTGTTTACCCAGTTTGAACTTAGGAAAAAGCTTGCGAGCTGCTAGTATATATAAGGAGGTACCACTGGAAATTACAGTGTAGCTCTGTCTCTTTCAGCAAAGCTATTCATTATTTACTTGTGATTGCTTAGTAATATTGGTTCCAGTAATAGATAACCTTTGAATAATTACAGATGTTTTGTTAGAAATCTGTTTCTAAAAGTAGGTGAGGTTCTTAGGCAACATAATAGGGTTTTTGTATCAAACATTTTGAGAATAGTGAACTTCATTATGTTTTACCACCGCCACTCCTTTTCCGTGATTGGTTTTGCTTTTTCCAGTTGATATTTTCAACTGAAAATCTTACCATGAGATTATAACAGTTATGAAGAAATTACAGGACAAACATGAACATGTCTATGTAAATCTCATTAGGGTCAATGAGATGTACGCCCAGGTTGTATGTAGGATTGCAGCTGCACAGTGCAGTCCAATGTTCTTCATCATGGCCTCTGCATCACACATATGGGTGCTGCGCCTGCGCAGTGCCTAAGGCCAGAAAGATTACAAAGCTAACGGTTTTTGGTGGGAAAACTCCGCTCCCCTCCCCCTCAATGATATAAATGGAGCGGAGTGTCCGCCATTTTCTCAGTCTTTTGCAACCGCTGTTCACAGCTGCACAGTGCAGTCCAATGTACCTACCCATAACCCTCTGAACTTTAAGGATTATGGGCATCCTGAAAAAGATGGACTACAAAAGTTGATTCCATGCTTCTTCCACCTGCAAGACTGTCTAAGTGTTTTATCATAGAGCACAAAAAGTCAAGTATGAGTACAGCACAAGGATGCTGCATGTGCTGGCAGCGCCTGTCTCCTCTCTACTTTGCCTCTACCCCAAAACAGCCACATCACGCTATCTCCAGGGTCTTGCTTGGGACCACAGAGATGCATCCGGTGTAATTCTTTCCCTGATGTTTGTGAGGGTGAAGTGAGAGTTCTCTCAGTTCAGAATTCCAGCTCTGACTTTGGAGAGAGCTTCCAATGTTGTAGATGGGCTTCCAAATTCTCTTATGGCCATCTAGACAACATCTGCTCTCCATAGGATTCTACCCTTAATACACTTTTCAGATTTCAGAGAGGGAACTATCAAGTTGTTGGGACTTCGTCAACCAAATTTTGTAAGTGCCACTTTTCTTGTAGGTTCAGTCGAAGAAAGAAGAACCTTTGACACCATCTCTGAGCCAAACCATTCCAACATTTTATTTTCCTTATGGCTGTCCAAAAGAAAAAGTGAATATAGATGCTGTCATTGCTAAGATAGAGAAAACTTTCTCCCAGTTTCCAAATGAGCGAGCAACATTAGAAGATATGGGTAAAGTTGCAAAGGTGTGTAAAGAGTCTTTTGCTTCTTCGGCATGAATCCTAAATATGAAACACTATAAATGTATTGGACTGTTGTAATCCTATGCATGTTTGCTCAGTTATTTCCATGTAAAGTAGGGTTTCTTTCAAGGTAAGTGTGCATAGTCTTGTAATCCTAGTACATTTTGGGGGAAACGGTATGCATGAGTTAAATCGTACTGCAAAATGCCCCATAAACCTAATTGTGGATTACTTGATTTGGAGGCATTGTGTTTTTATGAGGGAGATTTTAACCAGAGGGTTGGCTCCTGTCGTTATTAATAGTAGAAAAGATGGATGGATCCTGGGCTGTGGCTTCTACTTGGGGACACAACTAAGGAGACTATCATGATGAACTCTTGTTTACTACTACACTACTGATCATATGTGCTGTCTATTCAGTCACCATATGGAAGTAAACATCATTCCTCAAGTGAGTTACAGGTTATAGACTATAGTTATCATTGATAGGCTGATAATCTGCTAAATCATGTATTGCAGATACTGACAATGTGTTTGCCTATATAAAGAACTGTATCCCATGAGGTGCCCAAAAAAGTGGTAGAGATTAATCCTGCCATGCTTTGCATGCTATAGACCAGCCTCTCCCACTTGGCATACTCCCATCACCCAGGGTCTATGCTGTCTGAGGATTATGGAAGTTGTAATCCAACATATTCTAGGGAAGGCTATGAAGATGATATGCATACCTACCTTTGTATCTTTTCCAGCTGTCTACTTTCAGTAACCATAAAGGTTTGGTCTGAGCACTTTGTTGTTTGCAGGATGCAGCATGTGCCCATTTTTACAAACACCTTTCTGAGCATGCTGGTTTCTGAATCATAGCATGTGCTTTAACTCTTTAAAATAAAATTAAACATTTTTCTTATGTTAAATACATGTAACATCATCTTTTCCTACAAATAAAATATGCAGTACTTAAACCTCCAGAAGTACTGGAGCATTAAATGATGTGAAAAACACAGAATCAAATCCTGAAATCAGTATTATTAGGTTACCTAGCATCCGGGACAGCACATCTGCTTCACTCATTATTTCTCATGGTACAATTTATTTCTTATAGTGATAATAGTATGATAAAAAATAAATGATTATCTTGTTTTTTCCCTAAGTTGATTCTGAAAGGAATAACCCTCAAATTTGCTTATGATATAACTTAATTCTAGGCCTGCGAATGTCCTCTTTACTGGAAAGGTCCCTTATTTTATTGTGCTGGAGGAGAGCGAACAGGATTTATATCAGTTCATAAATTTGTTGCAATGTGGCGGAAGTAAGTATGGTTTCTTTGTGAGTCCATGTCATCACTTTTTAAATCAAGTAATTAAACTTTTCTAGGAAATTTCAGCTCTAGTTGAAGGAATACATCAAGAGTTGAACAATATCTTACAGTCGCCTCTTGCACAAAATAAATTAGATTAACTGTAAAAGTATCCTAGCATTTGAGCATTTGGATTGTTTCAAACTGAATGTTTATAAAGGAGAAAGAAAGCAAAGTAAGACATGGTAGATTTCATTTAGAAGGAAAGTCATGTAACACATTTAAGCCTGTCACATTCCTAACATTGAGGAGAGGGCAATTTAAGGAATTTGGGATTAGAGGTTTCATTCATGCTTATGAATAAACCTTGAGCTCATTTCCTGCTGAAAAAACAGGCAATATAAATTTACCATACTTGCTCATATTAGCTGCATTATGCTTTCAGGATACTGCAGACTTGCCATGATGCTGCCACCAAGTTTGTTCATCTTCTAAAGAGTCCTGGGTGTAACTATTTGATACAAGAAGACTTCATTCCATTTTTACAAGTAAATTACTCATTCTTAATTACTACCATTATCTCTTAGATCTTCAGAAAAGTTTTCTAAATCAGTAAATCTTAAATCATTGAAGGAAGGAAGGTGGGTGGGCCTCATGTGCTAACCCACTGACATACTCACTGATGGATAAATAAGCTGGAACTAGTCCTAGGCACCAAGCTTACTAGAATATCTGCAAGAGAGATTGTGCTATCTTTCTCAACCAAAGATGATATGAAGGCCATTCTCTTCTCCACAGCTTTCTAAAGTGTCTTTAGTTCCTTTCTAACCATCCAGGTCACATGTGTTTATGTTGCCCTCCCCAGTCTCTATTATTCTTCATCTTGTCCCCAAATGTTTATTGGCATTACTCTTCTGCCTTTGTTGAAGCCCTTCCCAAATAACTATATTTTTACATGTTTTTAAAATTTGTGTTGCAGTTTTCTTGCACAGATTGAAACATACTCGATATGTCATCTTACAGTAATGTGAACATAATGGCATTGTTACAGTATACAACAGCCACCCAACCTAGAGTGCTTGAAGTTTTGGATTACATCTCCCTGCTTTCCTGACTTTAGGCCTTGCTGGCTGGCTGGCTGGGACTGATGAGAATTAAAGTCTAAAACATCTGGATGCCACTAGGTTGGGGAAGCTGGTATACAGTAAGATGCACTTTAATATTGCAACTTATAATTAGGTTTCATGAAAAATTGTGCATTAAAATTGTGTTCACTTCGCTGGCAATGAGTACCAACTGCATGCCTCTAACCTTCATGCTTCTTTCTTAGGATGTGGTCAATAGTCATCCTAGTCTAGTCTTCTTAAAAGAAGCATCAGAATTTCATTCTCGGTACATTACAACAGTAAGTGTCTTATCTATTTAAAAGAAAAAATGTTTTTTTCTTGGGTTTTGAACAAAATATGCTGGTAACAGTTGTATTCAAACACGGATCTGCCTTAATGACATTATTAAGCAGTGCGTTTGATATTTTTTTTAATATCAAAAATCTGTTGAACCTTCCTCACTTTTCTCCCAATCAGACACACTTCCAGTATTAGAACTTGGCTAAAGAAAAAACCCCTGGGGCGTCTTGCTAAAGAGAGATACACTGCAGGCAAAGGGAGGGTGTGACACTTCTTTTTTGTTTTTAAAAGTAGCTCTCTTCTCCCTGTTTGTTGGTATTTGGGACAGATCTCCGTCTGCTACCATTGCATCTTTAGCCTTTGCATATTAATAAACAGTCTGTTACTATTATTACTATTCCATTTATATCTTTCTTGATCCAGCACTGTCATTAGAGGAATAGGTGACCTCTGTGACTCAGAATGTCTTTTATCGGTTTTAACTGATAAGGCAGCTGTAAGATTACCTGGATAGAGGTAGATTGGTCATAATTAACCATGAATTTGTTCTTGCTCATGCTCCCTCGCCTGTGTGTGTGTGGGGGGGGGGCTGCCTTTAAAAATAGTTCAGAAATTGCAGTTGGTCCATATTACAGCTGCAAAGATATTAACTATGTGCTTTGATCATATTACACCTGCCCTTCTCAGCTACACTTGCTTCCAGTCTATTACCAGGTCCAATTTAGTGCTAGTTTTAAATTTTAAATCCTTAAGTAGCTTGGGACCAGGTTACCTGAACGATTGACTTCTCTCATAAGTGAGATTACAGTTTTTAAGATCTTACTTCAAAAGCCCTTCTTCAAATGCCCTCAGACACGAGGAAGGGGGCCCTTTTTGTCACACTACTCTGACTATAAGCAGCCTTCCCAGATAGGTGCACCTGGTGCCATCCTGGCATCAAGTAAAGACCTTTGCTTTGATTGTGTTTTTACTTTGATTATTTTAATTTTAGGCTTTATATTTCTGTTATTGTGTTTATGCTGCAAGATGCCCAGAGAACTTTTATTGTGGGGATGCTTTATAAATAATGAAAAGTTTTGCATACTTTAAATGGTGTCACTGCAGTACATGAAACATACCTGAATAAAATATTAATTCTCAGATCTAACACAGTAAATTAGGGGACCTTCTTTGCATTTGAGGAATGAACCATAATTGTCCTATTCTTCTAATTCCCAGTTTAAATACATTGATTGGCAGGCGGACTAAAATCTGTGGCATGAATATTGAAATTGCATGTGTGTATCATGTTCGGGCATTTTTACAGCCTATCCTGAGGGTTCAACATATATATCTGCTCTTCCCTGTTGCAGTTAGGTAAGTTAGGTTAAAGGGCCCATTTACATGCTCACTCCAGCCAACATTCCATCCTCAGTGGGTTCATGTGACACAGTAAGCCAGAACAACAACCTGCCATAGCTTAATATTTGAAAAGGTCACTGGCATGTACTGCAACACACTATGGCTTTAATAAGATAGGCTGTGGCAATCATGTGAATGGGAAGAATATGATCAAGACAAAACAGTTAAATGGGTTTCTCTCCCCATGTAAAACCAGAATTTTCAAGAATGAACTAAGCACCTACCTGTTAAGAATAAGAGCACTACTCCAAGATCCAGCCTGTATGTTAACTTGTTCTATATCTTCACTTTAAACGATAGTAACCTTTCCCAACCTGGTGGCCTCCACATGTGTTAGACTACAAATATTATCATTTCTTGCCAGCATGGCCAGTGGCCAACAGATCTGGAAAACATCAGTTTGGGGAAGGCAACCATATAAAGATCTTTCAGACTTAGTCTACAGTTAGGGTGCATCCTCCTCCTCTCAAAATTAAGCCTGCTTCATAAATAACAAGTGAAAGAAGAATGTAACAGGTAATTTAATCATATTTAAGTATTCAGACCATTTTAATGGGTGCAGTTGGTACATCATTTATACTCTTCTTGCAGGTAATACAAAGGATATTTTATACAGTAAATAGGTCATGGTCAGGAAGAATCACTTGTAATGAACTCAGAAAAAGCAGCTTTTTGCAGGTAAGATATGTGTAAAATTTTTGGGAACCTTAACCATAAACTTTGTAGGTTGTAGGAAATGACACTAAAGTTACTGTGGGCTGGACTAACTTAATGGCTACAAATGTTTTTATCTCTTATTTCTACTGAAGAGTAATGTTTTATCATATGAGATGGATTATCACTGGCTTGTTGAAAACCTACAGAACTGAAGCCATATTTTTGCAATTTAGGTTGTGATAACATTAACTTTTCCAGTTCAACGGGCCTTCTTAACTAGGCCTCTAGTAAAATGAATGTCTGGTTGACAGAACAAATATTGCCTGAAGGGTTCCTCAACTAGCCATCCAGCTTTTCCCCAGGCATGTCCACAGGTTCCAAGTTATTTAAGAAAAAAGTTTCTCTCTGTCCTGAGCAGAGAGGAATTTCCTGGTTGAGTGGTCCAGTCCCACAGCTGATCTCTATGGATCTGCTTTTGGGTGAAGTGAAGAGGAGGTGTATGAATAGGCTATATGTGTGAATGGGGAGCCCATAACCATGTTAGATTTGGGCCATTCCAGCTGCTGCTATGCAGTGCATGAGAGTTCCCCAACCTACAAGCACAACTTCTTGTGACTCCCAAGAATATTCTTGACACTGTTGGTGTAGACTGACCCAGGTCACATGGCATTGCCTACATTGTTTAATCCAGAAATTGCTGTGGCTCACTACAAGCAAGCAAGGTGCCTCTGACCATGGCAGAGTAGACTTCGGCTTTCAGTCAGCAACCTAGGAACACATTACTCCTGGATTGTTATTGTGACACCTGAACCCAAGAACTCTGTGTTGTTTAGGCATTAAACAATCCAGAGTTAACCCAACAATTCACCATAATTTATTGCTGGGTTAATTCTGAGTTGTTTATAATAGCTTGACTGCTAAGTAAACAAGTGTAGTTGATAATAAACAAACCATGTGGATAAGATACTGAGCTCTTCCCTCAAGCTGCTACTATGAGTAATAGAATGATACTCCTTTTAAGATATAAGCCTGTGCATATTTAGATAGAAGTCGTTCTATAACATCCAGTTATAGAAGTCATCACTCACAAGCCATCATTTACAAGCCATCATGTTGTAGGACTTTTTTCTTTTTAAAAATGCATAGAATTGTACCCTAAGTGACACTTTCTCTCTTTTTCTCTCAATAGAATGTGGCATTGTTGGAAGAAGAAGTTGATATTAATCAGCTGACTGAATACTTCTCTTATGAACACTTCTATGTAATTTACTGCAAATTTTGGGAACTGGATACAGACCATGACCTTTATATAGATCCAAAGGATTTAGCTCGGCATAATGATCATGGTATGATCAATTTAAGCAATATGAGCAATGTAAATCCTGTGAAACAGTTCATATTAAATCTCCAGGTCATGGATATGTGTGAGTTATACATGTAAAATCTGTGTGCATTTCATGACTGCCTTTCTAAGAAAGCCAGATTTTCTTGCAGAAATAGTGCTCAGAACCACTATGGGCTTTGTGGGCACTATATTGGGTATGGGGCTTACTGCAAAATAATGACAGATGCCCAGAACTGGACTTCTTCCATTCAGTGTAATCTTTTCTTGGCATGAACAATATCCAATGGTGTCTTTCCACAAACTTAAATAGGACTAGTTAGTGTGAGAAATCCAGCCAGGGACGGGAATCCACTGGATTCCCTGGGCTGTGTTTCACTAACACTAGTCCACTTTACAGCAGCCTGAAGTCCAAGTTTCTGGGCCACTCCCAGGAATAAAGCCCCATGAGCTGTACAAGCAGTGCCCCTCTCAAACACCAGGAGCAGCCACCATACCAGTGGCTGCAATTGACACTGAAGAAGATTGGACACGAAGGGCTTGCCAAGGAAGCAATATCATTTGCTCTAGAAGAATAACACTCCATTTCTTGCAACTCCTTTTCTCAGCGCTTACTGTGTTGATTCCCTGATTGTTCGTTTTCCTTGTTTTTCTCCTTTTTGGGGATGACTAGGAAGTAAATGGAGAAAAAATGTGGCAATTTAAAGGCTGGGAAGTAAATTGAGGGTGAAGTTATACACCATCAATAATGGCTGTGTTACTGCAGGTGTGCAAATATTTCTTCCATTTACTTCCCATCTATTTGTATTTGTTTTCCCAGTAAATTTATGTTTGTGAGCTGCCCGAGGCTTCGGCAAATGGGGCGGCATAGAAGTCCCCTAAATAAATGAATGGAATGGAATGGAATGGAATTGTGCAAATATTTCTGACAGCTATTTTTAATGAATCTTAAAAGTGACAGAGCAAGATTTAGCAAGCACCTGCAATACTTCCACCACCAATAGGACTTCATCTTATCCCGTCCATTCAGCTGCTTTCTCGGAGCATTTATTTAGAACTGTTGGAGAATAGCTATAACCACAGCAGAAGTAACTGCTCTGAAAAGGAGCTACTAAAATGCAGGAAACCAATATGTATCTGGAGTTTTGCTGAAATGTTGAAATAGTAGCAGACCCTGAGAATTGTTAACTCAACACTTAACACAGATGACTGCATGCTAAGTGAAAGATATTGTCATCTGTCCCATCCCCATTTTCCCACCATCACCCTGCTTCAGATGTACTTTCTTTTGCTGCTTTTTTTAGCAGTCAGTGCTCTTCAGTTATGACTTGGCTTTTGGTTCCTGGCAATTGTGTACAAATTAACCAGTATGTAGTTTTGGGTTGTCAATTTCCAGGTTTGTTTGTTTTTGGATTTATATGCTGTTCACTAATACTAGAGGAGTCCCTAGGTCAGCAATCAATATTATAGATATTAAAACTACTAAAAACAATTGTGGTTGTTATATAAAGCTAGAACAAAATAACACTATGTCATTAAAATTATATCAAGTGAGCAGAACAACAGCAACTTACCAACTCAATTTTGAATCAGTTATTAAAACAATTCTTAAAAGAGATGTTACCTACTCTAATATTCCTTTTGAGATGAAATGTACAAGGAAACTAATATATTCCCAGCAGCCCTTTCAGCCTCTGCTAAATGGGATGTATTGGGTGGGGAGGGTAGAAGGAAGAGATTCCAAAAAATCAGAGGCACCTGACTTTTAGGTGGCAGAATTTAGATCTAGCTCCATATGCATTTAAGCTAATAATAGGTCAGAGAAAGAAAAATGTGTTTAAAATGTTGTAATAATCTGTAAATATTGTAAGTTACCTATAAGAGACAAGGAATGAATATATAATATAGTATTTCTAATAACATTATTCTGCAGAGTTTTTACAAGGCTATAAATTAATTTTGATAGATATGAAATGAACACACATATACTAAATTGAATGTAATAATTTTGCTCTTTCGCAGCTATATCTAATCGGATGATAGAGAGGATTTTCTCAGGAGCTGTGACAAGGTGTCTTTTTCCCCTTATTTATCTACATCATAGAAATACAACATACTTGCAGTTTAATTGGCAAAGTACATGGAATAGTGGAGTTTTAAAGTGGAACTCATAATTTCCTTTTTATATATTAAATTATAATATATAGCTAAGGAAATTATATAATATAGCTAAGGAAAGTTGTGACCTGTCTCCATTAATCAGGAATAGGTATTACATTTCAAGATTAAAGTCTGTTGTAGAACTTATCAGTTTGCTTACTGTGCAATTGACATTTAGTGGAGTTAAATGTTCCCATAATGTTTCTCATGCAGGAGTGATATACATTGCGGTTGTCTCTGGTTAAATTGCTCTCAGCCAATATCATATAGCTGTGTAGGTATCCTGTGATCCACCAGTGCAGCCCCATGTTTATAAATTGGGCTCTTAAACAATGTCATTGACAAGGGCCTTTCCATAAGCCATAGATGGCAATGAGGATCTCACTCTGCGTGCAGGTGTTTGATTTCAGCCATGTGATATGGTATTTCTGGTTGACCAGAATGGGAAATCAGTACCACCAACCCATCCCATCTTGTTTGGGTGGACCATTTTCCTAAAAGGAAATCAGTGGAAATTGTACTGCTGTAAAAAGTGAGTTGTAGAAGTGTATTTCTGTGGCAAGCCTTTACAGCATGTGAGAAATCCAAGATCAGAACCCCAACTTTAGTTATAAAGGTCACTGGTGACCTAAGGGAAGTTGCTATCTCATTGCTAGCTTCCTTTGCAAGGTGGCAGTAATGCATCATGCATCCCAGCTTGATCCCTGCAGGAAGGGCAGGATGCAAGGAAGACGGGGAAAAAACCCTGTCTTCTGCATGTTTTTACTAATTGGCAGCTATGTAATTATGTTTTGGAACACTGATTAAAATACACTGTGTGTGTACATTCTGTTCTCCCTCTATTTTAACCCACATTTCAAAGAGGAAGGAAAGTACAGAAAGAAGGAAAGCTCAGCTATGCAGACTTTGTATGGTTCTTGATATCAGAAGAGGACAAAAAAACTCCAACCAGGTAAGAATAAATGTTATTCTTGTACTTTAGTTTTATTTATTCACAGTATTTGTATACTAATCTAAGCAGATTCCGAAGAAATGTACAGTACAAATCTAAAACAAATAAGAAAATGCATTTTAAAAGATAACATTATGGTCAGCAAGAAAGGATTCCAGGAACCAAAATGTCTTTAAGCAAGTGCCAAGAATAGTGCAGTGTTGGTGCTTGCCTGAGTCTCCAAACTAAGGAATGCCATAGAAATGGGCCCACCACACTGTGAAGGGTCTCCTCCTGGTGAACAACAGGTCTGCGTGGAACCACAAGGATAATGGCTTCCAGTGACCTCAGTGACTGGGCATATAGATAACAAGAGAAAGCATTCTCTCAGATTCTCTGATCCCAAGTTGCTCAGGGCTTTGTACTTAGTTCTAGAATCTTAAATCTGGCCTTGTAGTGAATAAACACCCCAATGCAGTTTGTGCAGCAAGGGAACTGCACACTGAAAGAAGCAATTCTAAGTAACACCCAGGCTGTAGCATTCTGAATTAGCTCCAGCTTCCAGAGCAGACTTAAGGGAGGCCACACAGTGTGCTTTGCAGTAATCCAGTCTTGAGCTTACCAGAAGCCTTTTATGCAAAATCATAGGGTTGGATGGATTATTCCTCTGTTACTAAAGCTAGGTAATTAAAATGGCATTTATAGGTCTTCATTCTATTAAGTACTAATGCAACATTATCATACTTCTCAGATGCTCACAACTTGAAGGAAGGGAAAGCTAGGGAGTAGAGAAATAAGTTCCTAGACCTACCATTCTTTCTCTGGAACAGTGCTCCATCTTGCCTACACAAGGGTGAGGAGCAAGAAACCACATCTTTACTGTAGACTGTGGGTAATCTTTATATGGGTTTGTTGTAGAAGGTCAATAGCAGATTCAAAGTTCTTGGCCCATGGCTGTGTACTTAGGAGAGAGAGAATTCTTGAATTTTCAGTTATTTGCATATGGGACTTTGTGTTTCATTATAAAATGCAAGGGATACAAAAACTAATTTGAAATAAAATGCTAAATTACTGAATGGCTCTTATTTCAGCATTGAATACTGGTTCCGCTGCATGGACCTTGATGGGGATGGTGTATTATCTATGTATGAACTGCAATACTTTTATGAAGAACAGTGTCAAAAACTAGACAACATGGCCATTGAACCTCTGCCATTTGAAGACTGTCTTTGCCAGATGCTTGATCTTGTAAAGCCAGAGTGTGAAGGTGATGGCTTCTTTTCCATCTTAACAGCAATCTCTACAGCAGTGCTTTTGCTAACACAGATAATACAGCCATTTTGTTTTTCTCACTTGTCTGCTCTATGAAGTCACCTTGCCTAATGTTTACATTTAGCAAACAAATGTATGAGATATTGTTGGTTACTTTAGATGTTCAGCTGTCATTTTCACAGACTCTGGGAACTGGCAAAATATCACCTAATCGGGGTGAGTCAAAATTAGCAAAAACTTCCTAAAATGCCTGATACATCTTCCCAACAGAAAGCCAAGTCTTTCCTGAAGCAGAAGATAATTCTTGAGCACGATCCCATCCCTGTTCCTGCCTGAGGGAGTTAGGTTATGCTATGAGGATTAAAGTCCTACTTGTAGGCATATACATATGCATAAAGCAATATTAAGGATACAGTGGTATATTTAGACAGAAAAAGTTCTACAACTCCCAGAATGTTGTAAAACTTTCTCCAGTTATAGTATTGTACTTTAAATATTTTAATTTTTCCACACTACTTGCACTGCAATCCCAGATGTATAAATGTTTAAAACCTTGTTTCTCAACTTGTTTTCTTACAGGGAAAATAACTCTTCGTGACTTAAAGAAGTGTAAGATGGCGAATGTGTTCTTTGATACCTTTTTCAACATCGAGAAATATTTAGATCATGAACAGAAGGATCAATTTTCTATGTTGCGAGTAAGTGCAGTTAGTGTTGAACAATATATAGTTCATAAGCTTAATGAATGGCTTTGTTGATTAATTCACTTTGCAGTCTTCAGTACTGTAAGCTTTATGATCATATGCTTAGGGGGCTGAAAATGAAAACCAAGAGATGACGGATTGGGAGAAATACGCTGCTGAGGAGTATGATGTGCTAGTCGCTGAGGAAGCAGCTAGTGACCAGTGGAATGATTGGTAAGTGTACAGGGTGGGCTGGGATCCCTTTGTGTTGATTTCAGTCTCTGAAAAAAAGTTTGACCATTCTCTACCTTTGTAAGTAGTGGAAATGCTTACACTGACTATAACAGCACAACTTACATGAGCAGCTGCTTGAGATCTATATTCAAAGACTGGTTTGGATACTCCCCAACATAATTCCTCGCTATAAAGCAAAACACTAACTGTCCCCTTCTGTAAAGTTTCAGAAATTGTGGTTTATTTTACTACTTATATTGCCCACAGCTAATGTTGAAGAAAAAACATAAAGGTAAGAATACAGCTTCTGAATAAGCAGGTGAATGGGGTCCTCACTCGGTGTCTTGTTTATCCTATGCATGATAGTCTTTCAACTCTGCTGCACCTTCACTCAAGTAGCTGCTGTTCTTTTTTTCTTCCTAAGCACAGGTGTCCCCTAGAACGGCATCTCACAGGCATTATCTGCTTGGGGAGAGTTCTGTAAGGCCCAGCCATTCCTCTTCCAGGATCCCATTAACAAAAGCAGTTGGCTCATTCAGTTAAAGCTGAAAACAAAGTCCTGGCAGAGATCAGCAGCAGTAGGAATTTCTACCTTTATGTATAACACAGCTCACATGTAAAAAGTCCCAACACCATGGATTATCAGGGAAATATTAAAACAAGTGGATGGGTGTGCTGTCTAGATCTCACTGTGTGTAGCAGTAGGCTTCTTGGTGCCAGTGGACAATCTCCCTTTAAAGTTTGTTTGACATTTTGATGCTTAATCTAGGCACAGATTGTTGCCTAATAACAAAAATAATATCTATTAAACACTACAGATGGCCACATTTTTGATTAAAAATGCACAGAATTGCCTCCGTTATTTTTAATAGCCCTCACATGTTTAAAAAATCTTTTCATTTTAATAGGCTATAAATGTACAAGATATTCTCACAACTACCTACATTCTAAATTAATCTTACCTTTTCATAGTTATGAACCTGAACTGAACCCTTGTGATCAGAAGACCAACATACTAAAATATCAAATGGAGAAAAGGCCATTCTTTGACATGCCTTCCCATTTGGCAGATGTTGACTTGGATGAATTTGATTATGAAGATGACTTTGAATAAATTGTGCTGTTTGTACAAGAGGAAGGACTGCCTGCAGCAGGTCTGCTAACCCCACATAGGGCTTGTTTCCAGAAAAAGTAAATAGTTCATTGTGCTTCAAAATTTAATATTTTAATCATTTAGTAATTTTGGAAAACCAGTGAATTTGTATGAAATGACACCTCTTTTGTATTTATTCAGTAGATTGTTGCCTGTAAAATAGACTTAAATTATTTATAGATTATTCTTCCTTTAAGGAATGACAATGTATCTTGTTTAAAGTAATTTTGCTGGCTTTTTTGTACAAGATACTAGAATTTTCCCTTTCACCTATAGGTGTAATACAGAAGCCCTTACTCCTGCAGTTTCCAAGCAGAAATCTAGTAACTTTGCCAAAGCCTCATTATACAAGCTAGATACACTGGTGCCCATAGCAGAAAAGAACTTGTCTGACACAAGATGTCCTCTTTCTTCTCCCAGTCTTGTTATTCCTTCAACTTTCAGTTTGGCCTCCCAACTCCCCTTACGAAACCGGCTTTTATCACTCATACTTGACTGCAGTGGATGTTGTACTCCATGTCAAGGGAATCAATTTTTAAACCTTATGTAAGTTTTACTTGATCTGTGATGTGCACTAACCTTGTTATGGGCATTTAGCATGTTTCTTCAATGGTTAGCTAATGACACATTCCATGAATATTCATACCAATGGTGTCATCCGAGCAGCTGAACAGTTTGATGCTTGACTTGCCTACTTAAGATGTGCGAGACTGCTTACTGGAATGGATGTTGTTACTCCAGTTTTTGAAAACGTATAAGGTTTGTAGTGCCTTAATTTTCCCAATGTTCACATGAGAAACTAAATATTAGGTGTTTAAGCAAAAGTCTTGCCATTAGATTTTTTCATGTAAAACAAAGATGTAAGCTATTTTGTTTGCAGTGCAGATCTGTTAAAACATTTAATATATCATGTTGGTATTTTCAAATAAAGTTTTTCATATATGTAATTTTTATCATTCCCTTTAAAATGCTCTCTCTGAATGTATGTATAGGTTTCCCCCAGAGCATTGTGGAAGTCAGATGCTAATTTGCCACTGGTGTGTTTGTGTGAGAGACAGACAGACAGACAGACTGACTAGATAACACCATCTTAATTTAGAACATATCTCGCTAACTTGCGGTTTGACTGGATCACACTTTGCACTTTTTCCATTCAGACAGATGTTAATTCTTGCCTGCAGAGCTATGCTGTGCAGAACCAGTGATACTATAGCAACCTAGTCATACTTCAAGTGTATAATGCATTCATGTACAAGATTTAAAACCACAGCTGTTTACACACAGACAAAATACTGTTACTTTCATTTCAGGGGTATTGGGGTAGTAGCTTTTTTATTTCTACTTCAGTAATGGCTTAGTTTAGAAACTTAGATTGAACTGATCACACATTTCATTTTACAAACCTCTGAATAAAAAAGTATGGAACCAAATAGCTGTTTTACAAGCTCTGCAGTAATTAAGAATTAATCATTAGTAGCAAACTCCTATTCTGGCATAAACCTGATACACAAGGAAGTACAAAGTAGAAATTGTGTGTGGTTGTTTTTCTGTATACAAATATGCTGTCTTTTTCTCTCTTTTTTTCACTTTACAACCCCGCTTTCCTGACAAAAAACTGACAGAATTCTGCTTGCTACTTAAGAGACCTACAAAGAGGTCTTGAGAGGCAAGTAAGGGAAGAGGTGCGGGTGTGGACTCAAGCTGATTTGGAATCCTAGCTCCTTCCCTCTCTGGCACTGTATCTATATGGCCAAAAGCAGCCATCTAAAGTAAAATACCCAACATGGAAATTGCCACTACACCTCATTCCAGGTATAGGATGCACGGAAGCTTCCAAATTCAGAGGCTTACATGCAGCACTGCACCCTAAATGTAAAAGAACGAACATGAACATCATGTGTAGTTAGAAAAATTGGTGTAGACAGCATCAGAAAGTAGGGAAGCTATGGCTGTAGTCATCATATACATGATTTATCTGGTTTATACTCAGGTCATACCACATTATGCTCCTAGAAACCCCACAAAAACCATGGATGGTCTGTTGCACCTGTCTGTTCTTGTCTTAAGTCCATGAAAAAGGAGAGGATAGTCCCAGCTGTTTTGTTTCTTAGATCTCCTATATAATAAGCAAATGTTAAATAAGATAATTCAAAATAGTTTATACAGTGCTAATGTAGACACTGCTAAAATAACCTCCTTAAGCAATTACAAAAGCTCTATATTATTTCAGATATTATATATACATAGCATATAGCTGTAAAGACATAGTTGCTTACCATGATGTAAATAGTAAGTTTATGCACATGCACCGAGGGATTATGTTAGGTACAAATGGGAATCTTAAATCATCATTTTCTTTTGCTGATCAAAATCTTCCTGATGTACTTCAATTTGCTGCCTTTTAACAATACTGTAGAACATTCTGAATGAACAGATGAATCCTGTGGGAGAGGACCGTCGGTAGAGGAACCACCATGTCCAAAGAAAGAGGCAAGGGCAGGGAAGATAACTCTTTTTCTTAAACCCTTCTACTGGCTGTGGCCTATATTTTTGTTTTCCCTTCCATTGTTTCCAATAAAAGGGACAGTAAGTTAAATCAGCTCTAGGGCTACAGTTCGCCACCCGGTCTGGGGGTGGGGATCATGGGCAAACTGGAGGGTTTTCAGTTAGGTGAGTCAAATGCTACCCCAACATGGCCCTGATGGCATGGAAGCCTTCCAGCCAACAAGTAGGGCTTTTATCAACAGACCTGCCAATTAACCAGTGGAGAGGGATATCTGTATTTGCCTACGGCCCCCTATCTTGAAAGTGATACATCTATTTATTACATTTGTATCCTCTTCTCCTCTCCTCTTTTAGACAAGGAATAGTTTTAGCAACAGTACATATCCTACTGTCCAGCTGAAGTGCAGCTAGATTTGTATGAAAATGCTTTCTGAGCTTCATTAAAAGTAATTATTTTACATCATCACCAAACCCGTCCAATGACAAAGCAATTAGTGGTTAAAACTACTGATTGCTTGGCTAGGTTTTCAATTCAGGAGTGCCTGTTAGGACACATTGTCTTCTTCTCCAGGTAACATTCCTATCAGCAGATATAATAGTACCACGGCAGCTACAAATAGATCTTCTCAAAGTCCCAGCTTTTTCTTTTAAGTGTGTAGAACAGTAAAAGGTGCAAATTACTCTTGTGACAGGAATATATGCTTCACTAGTGTGTGATGTCAAAACATTCAGGAGTTCTGTGTCAAGCCATCAGTACCTGTTCAGCACCAACAATATCAACATCAGTATCTTCAGTAGCAACCTCTGCTGTAATGTCTGCCTCGACCATAGCTTGGGTACTGCTAAAATAAGAAATCGATAGATTAGTTTCTGGCCTTGGAAATGAATTCTTGTAATTTAAACAAGTCAGAATAACTGAACTACGTATACTACGTTTTCCTGTGAACTTCTGCCAAAACAATCTAAATCTGCCATGTGGGCCCTTAAGTCTCCCAGAAAGCAGTTTTCATTCAGACAGAATTTGAATTAATATTTACACTTTAAATGAATTTTGTCCACTGCATTTGCAATTTTATGAGGCCAAATCCTCTTTTTTTTAAAAACCAACTCAGTTTCTGAACATTTTTGGACCAACTTTGAATCAACGCAAGAGAAGAAAAGCAAGCTCCTTTGGAAATCTGTAGTGGAGGAATAAATTGTAAACAGGAGCATCACTTCATTCTTCTGGTACCCACCAATACCAAAAGCTTTGGGTATAGCAAACTCCACTAAGCATGGTTTAGAAGTGCTCCCCCTTACACACACACACACACACACACACACACACACACACACACAAACACACGAACAACACTGAAACAAACAACATTGGGCAAGATATCCCTTCTTTTGGTATTATCTGGTAGACAAGAAAGATACAAGTGAACAAAAACTCCTGGTCCAAGAGAGCATTAGTTCTTGTACCTGAAAAAAGAAGCTCTACCAGAAAAAATGGATTCAGTAATACACACCTGTGTTTTGAATATATAGTGTAACTGAAGTTTTCAAATGACCTAGCAACTCTAGACAAGAAAAACATTCCAAGTTATAAAAATGATCCAAGCTGCCTTTTCTCACCTATTTTTTCCCTCCAGAGTAGCAGAGCCAAGCAATGGTGAATGTTCTTGGTGAGAACTGTCATGATACTTTAGCCTCTTCCCGCTTCTCAGTGGCAAAGAAGGGAGAGAGGATGCATAATGAGTATCTGAAGTTTGGTTAGCTGTCTCAATGTGGCTAGTTTTGGGCCAGGTTCCTAAAACAGACAATGAATGATATCCTTCATGCTTTTCGTGCATGAGAAAAGACTAGACATGGTAACATGCAAGGTTATAATGCTTTCCTAAGTCACTGCCCTTGTTATTTTTCAAGTGGTAGCCACTACAGAAATAACTCAGTGTGTGAACCACTCTTCTCCTATGTCTGCCTCCTGCCTCACCTGTCACACTTGCCTCCATCCTCCCCACCCACCTGCTGTCTCTATCTCCCTTTCTCCTCCCTCCATACTGTATGATTGCTGTGGATGCAATCCTTGCTGCACAGAGCTAAGATTTCTGAAGCGCTACATTGAAAAGCCTGCTAGTGTAGCTCTTCAGAGACATGGCCATTCCCAGATACCAGGTTACTGCTCAGATCCAGACATTGTGAGAGAAGGGACACCCCTCTTCCCACAAAAGCCCCCCCTCCAGGGGGGTGCAGGGGCAGATGCTCCTGGCAGGGTGACGAAGCACGCTTTTCATCACTCCCCCATTCCATCCCTTGAGATTTGCAAGCCCCCAGTGGCCCATGATTCTTGCTGCACAGACTGAGATCCTAGATCAGTGGTGGCAAACCTATGGCACGCATGCCGCAGTGGGCACACAGAGCCCTCCCTGTCGGCACCCAAACCGCACCGCCCCAGCAGCCGAGCATCAGATAACAGCACACACACGGGCCATGCGCACGCTCGGAAAGGAGCAGCAGCGCCAGGCAATATTGTCACGAGTCATGACTTACTAGCCATGACTCATCTGAGCTTTCACATGGCTGGTCAGTGCACTGCCAAGGATAGATATAGATATATATATATAGAGAGAGAGGCTTAGACTGGCTGTGACTTGTTTTTTCTAAATTAAAACCTCAGTATTCAGGTTTTATTGCAGTGTTGGCACTTTGTGATAAATAAGTGGGTTTTGGGTTGCAGCTTGGGCACTCGGTCTCTAAAAGGTTCGCCATCACTGTCCTAGTTTATCTATGCCATTACATAACATGAACACTTTATATATGACCACTAGCAAAATGGCAAGGAAATTTTACCTTCAGATAATTTTCTTTTAAAAGAAGGTATCCTAGCAATGTGACTGGGTGGCCATTCATTTAAGCTGCTGTTAGCAGAACTCTCTTCATCTTCATTGGCCAGCAATGACATTCTATACCAACCGATAGAGTACCAAGAATCTTCTTTACAAAATGCTGGTTCTGGCATATATCTCAGCAAGTAACTGTATCTTTATTTGAAAATGAGAGGAAAAGTATAGAACTGAGATGTCAGATACTCTTCCCTGAGAAAAAGATGAATCACCCTGTCTCATAATCCTTATTTTCATTAATGTGGACAAGATAAACTGAACTTAGGAAAAATTCTGCTCAGAAAACATTCAAGAAGTGGCATCTTAACCAACAATGTTGAACATGACAGCTTATTGTAGTAAGAGTGTATTATTGCAATGATTTGTGTATGCCAGAAGTTGTGTTCATCTTTTTCTTATAACATGCTCCTTGCCAGCATCTGTACACATACAGCTAGGGCTGTACTTTGGAGCCAAGACCAAGGCTCCACAACCCCTGATGAAAGGAGTGGTAAGTGTAGAAGCAAACTTCAGTTTATTCCTGGGTTCATGATGGTGCTATGATTTAACTTTAAAATATAAAGCTGAATATGTACAGAACAATAGTTTTATCAGGGCTGGCAAACAGTTTCAGTTTTGTTTGAACATCTTGCATCGTTTTAATGCAGAAGCAGTTTTAATGGGATGAAATGGCAGTGGGGGAAGAGAAAAGTTAGTTCTGTGCTTTGGCTAATTATTACTGAAATCTTGCACATGGCTATTAAAGGGGATTTAAGTCCAGCATCTAAAGCTGTACCACTATGATACATACATACCTACAGAATGATGTGAAAGTATGAAGAGTTCTGTGCATATAATTGCATCTGTGCTGCTGAGTATGTGCAAGTAACATTTAGTTGAAACATGCAATATGAAGTGCTCTGAGATGTGCACAAGCAAACAAAATAACCAGACTATCACCAATCAAGCTCCATTATTCAAACTGTCTCTCTTCTGCAGAAGACAACAGAAGCAGAAGAAATGCTAACAGTCCCTGACAGAATCTTGAGCTTGACTGTCAATTGCTCACTCCATGCATAAACAGACAGCTCTTGAAGTGTGCAAGTAAAGGGATGCCATGCTTAACCTCACATGTGCCTCCTCTGCACATCATGCATTCAACACCACAGAGGCCCTTGTGACACCCCAGCACTGAACACCATTTGTTTTCCAGAAGCAATAAACACACAGTAAAACTTACATCAGTCTTTTGTCAGGCTTCAGAAGCTTATAAGAAAATTCAGCAAGAATGATCAGAAAGTTTATATTAGGAGGCTTTCCTTCCACTGCAGCTGCTCCTTGAAAGGCAAATTCAATACCTTCCCTTTTCGTGGGAGTAGAAAGAAATGCAAAGAGAGAAGAAAGGTTTACAATGCGGACACCACAGAAACAGAAGACCAAAGGATGATGTAGATTTGGCACCTACTTGTGAATCATGGCTACTGACTCTCGACTTTTCAGCTGGTCCGAGCCAAATGACAAAGCAAACCGTCGTGCAAGCTCTTTAATGTTGTTGAAGGAGGTCGAATTATCCACAGTGATGCAGCTGCCATCATCCTGGCTTTCAACATGCTTCTGAAACATCTGCAGTCAACAAGTATTGGCATAAACATTTCCAGTACTATAAAAGAAACCACAAAAGGACGTATCTGCCCTGCAACTGCTAAGCATCAATATATCTTGTAGTCTGATCAAATAGTTTTAAGATTCCCCCGTCAAGTGGAACACATATTCGAATACCATAAAGTGAAATCTGTAGGATAAGAGCAGAATGCACCTCACGCACAATTAGGAAGTAGACCTGCATTTACTACAAGGTGAGCAGCCTGTCCCTGTGTTCCATACGACAAAAGAACTGGGTAACTTTTGCCTCTGTGTGTCCATTTTTATTCCGGCAGGCTTCTACCATGCCAAGTAGCATATTGGGATTCTCAGCAGATTCCCCTCCATAATCATGCTCTTCCAAAGTTACCTCAGCTAGAAATAGTAGCTATTATTTAATTAGATATTTTCATGTAATGTGTAATTCCTCCCAACAAGAATACTTCTTTCTTTAGACTCCAATGTGTTTTTTAAAAAGCTGCCAACAGATCGTGCTATTTTTCTTTAAATCTCTCTTGGGATCTGTCAACAAACCACCTTTTCAACCCTTCCAAACCCACTGCCAAATTAAAGTCAGTTCATAAACTTCACTGGAAAACACTATGAATAAAACTCATGAATAGGTTCATAAAATTCATGTGTAAACACTATGAATAGCCTTCTGCAACATGGTTCTCTCCAAATATTTTGACTACAGCTTCTAGCAGCCTCCAGCCAGAAGGAGCAATGGGCATTGATGGTGGGAACTACAGTCTATGATGGGCACCATGTTGGAAAAGACTGGCATGAGAAAACTCATGCCCAGATATTCATCAGAAAACACATGTAGCCACAGCCTTCAAATATAAGTCAAGGAAAAATGTGCCCATAATGTAAAGTCTGAATCCATTCTTAGAGAGCAAGTCCATTTTCAGAAGTGTTCTCAGTGGCAGTCCCGGCAACAATTAAATTTCTTCACTTTGTAAATTTGGCAAACCCAAGCCAAAACTTTTTTTTTGATACACTTCAGGACCCTGTTACCTCAGGATTTTGGTGGCCTGAAACAAGCATATAACTGAACAAGGCTTTACTGTTTTGCTCATTGTGTATGGATACCTTCCCACATATTTTTATATTGTAACCTGGCATGTACCATCAGTTGATCTAGAAGTATTAATTAGTTTAATTACATTAACGAGTATATAGTTATTCAGTTTTTCAATTGGCAACAGGAGACAATATGTTCCATTTTCTCCAAACAAATTGGTTAGCTGGATTGTTCACATGCTTTGATCTGTAAACATTCAAGGTCAATCAACACCCAAATGGGCTGGTTGCCTATGTGATATGTAAACACAGGCTCCCAACTTAAGTGAGCAGAGCACAGCTCACAAAATGCCACTGAGCTCCCTCCAATCTCCGATTTCAGGGGGTGGGCCTTGGAGCTTCCTAAGCTCTTGACAGTATGTGTGAAATCCATGGGGCTCATATATCAGCCATTCAAAGGGACGCATTCTGAATTTGGGAGAACAACTTGGACGCTTGCTAACGGATAACGGTAGGCAAGGTAACCTTGGCTAGCTGAGGAAATTAAACACCACATGCAGTTTAGTTGAGGACTAGATCAGAATGACTTCTACAAATTCTTTCATGTGCAGAACAGCAGGCCTGAATCCAGCCACTAGTGTTTTTCTATCAATATTTTTAATTAAAACATTACAGGGCTACTGAAATGCAAAAACAAAAAGCTGGAGCTGCCCATAATAGCATTCTCACCTGCTGTAAGCAGAGGATCATCGTCTTTGCACTTTGAATTTTATCACTGAGCCTTGTCCGGTTCATAGTTTCTTTAATTATATCTCCAAAGTTATCATAATAAGCCTGTAAAATGGCAAGGTGAAAAGAAACTTTTTTGTATTAAGGAGTAGTGCAATCAAAAACACAAGAAGCAAAAGCTATTTTATAAAAACAGAAAAATAAAATATTTCCCTCCCAGACACTTAGAGAATGGTGCTTACATCGCAATGTGCATGTCTATGCAGAATTAAACCCGCAGAGTGTAATGGAGCATTTTCCCAGATAAGTGTATAGAATTATAGCTTGACGTTCTTCTGTGCTTTGCAATTAGTCCCTCATTTTTATTATTTGTCCAGTTTACTCAGTAAGCATTTAACTGAAAATCAATTTCACTGAATTTCGTCAGAAAAACTTCCATACATGAGTATTTAGGATCATAATTTGTATTCCTACAACAGAAACATGGGAGATGAAAACTAAAAAGAAAATCACACCCCTAGTTTGCTCTGTTTCAGAAAGGCCAAAGGAATGTTCTTCTCGATGCTACTACTGTGGCAACTGAAAAAGAGCTTGAGCAGGAAGGCATGAATTGGAGGGGTGTGCTGTGCAACCAAAAATACCTAGGTTCTAACTCTTGAATATTATGGGTAAGCCAATGGCATAGGGGCAGGCTACAATGCCAGCATGCGTTAGTTTAAATTTCTTACTGCTAATAACTGAGCAGCAGTAGTACCACCTGTTCTGCACAAAAGCCAGAAAAATCATCAAAGTGTGGTTGGAGGAAGGGACATGTCTATCTTGGAAACCCTAACAGGATGCCCTGGGGGTCCAGGAGGACCAGACTATGTCCCAAACCCTGAAGTGCTGCATCCTTGATATAAATACTCTTCCAGCCTGGCATCATTTAATTCCTTTTCATTGTCACCATTTAAATCAGGACAAACTTGAGGAAAATCTTTCTAAGGAGCAACCAACTAAATAAAAAAACAAACTAGAATACAGAGTGTATCATCCAGGCCAGTTATGATACACGCATCAGATTGACTGAACAATGATAAACTCAATGTGTGCTTAAAAACAATAGTCCATATAGTTCGATTTTAAAGCTTTTGAAAGACATAATTAAAAGGATTCTTTTATTACCTTTGTAAAATACTTATAGATTTCAGCAGCCGCAGCCATATCAATAACATTATAAATTATTAACTTGCAATAAGCTGCAAGGAGGCATCGCTTCCGGTGTAAGGCATTCAACCTCTGGACTTCTATTTTCTTCTTCGCCTCTTCTGTCCAATCTACAAGAGAAAGTTTGCTTAGGTTGCACACTACCATTGTGCTCAAACATTCATTTTAATCTAAACAGAAAACTTTGTAGCAATCTTCCTATTTTTGTTTAAGACTGTAAGGAAGTTATTTCTTCTTCAAACAGTGGGTTGCATCTAAATGCCAGTCCTACTTAGAGTAGACTCGCTGAAATGAACAGGGCTTAAGTTTAACTAACACTTAATACAACCCAGTGCTAACTCTATTCATGCTATTTCACACACGTTTTTTTCACTGTGGGCAGGTTCATATATTGCGAATAACCAACAGTGGAAGGACTGTTCACTGTCAAAGCACAAGCTTCCTTTTAAACTGGTGTTCTTGACAGGGTTAATAGGAAACAGGGAGAGTTGACAGAGATATGTGTATATGCATATCTCTATGTCCCTATCAAATATCCACTGCTCGTTCTTATCAAAAGCCCAGTTTAAAAAGCATGTCAAAGCTCCAAGCTCATGTGACAACTCAAGGAAGTGTAGAACTGCATGAAGACAATGAGAACACTCAGGTGCATCCCAAAACTTGGAGCATCTTCCTGTGAAAGGAGTGATCTAATAGCTACCCCCTTTCGCAAGCAAAGCTCATTCACAGCTGTGCTCTCCATTCACGGTTCATCTTTTGCAACTGTCAGGGGAAAGCAAAGTAAAAAAATAAGTCTCTTTCCAGCTCCTCTAGGTCAATATCCATGGTGTGTACCTGCTGTACTTAAGACAGCAGGCACCTTCCAGGACACGATCCAAGCAAGGCTGCTTATCTTGGACCACTCCACCCAAGTATAGCTATTAAAAAAAAAAAAAAACTGCATAAGCAGTTTGTACCTATTTCTTGAACTTAAAAAAGGGCAAACCAGTGACAGCCTCTTCATGGGTCACTTGATCACACTGGAGTTTTCACAGAATTTATTGTCAACTCCTGGAATAGATGCAAATAAAGGGGGGAGGGAGCAGGTAACCACAGGAGAAAACAGTAAGCCAATGGCAGTTACTGTGCCTTGGGCACCAGCAGGGAAAACAGAAGTGGCTCCCAGCAAGGAGTGCTTGCTGCTCTTGCCAAGCAGCTGGTTCACCACTTTCTTCAGTCCAGAATGAGGCTGGCTGGCTGCATTCAGATGATACAACAACCCACCATGGGTTCAACAATCCCCAAATCAGCCAATGTGTTATCATGCTGGCTTGTTGCCCATGAATAAGCCATCCAGTGGGAAGCAGTCTAAGCGTGCACAACAGGAACCCATTACAGCTTGTAACCCCCATGTGAACTCAGTCTGCAAATCCACAGATATAAAGTGGCAAAAGGTGTGCAGAAAAAAGATCATCCATACAGAAAAAGATCATCCATAACAAAGAATGTGATTGGCTTCCTATTCATATATTACTTTACACTGAGCTAGCCTAAACAAATACATGTGTAGACTTTGGTCACCTTGAGTAGAGCATTTTCTGGATTGTATCCCTTGCTGAATTATGGTTTCCATAAAATTGATTATTTCCCTCTGGTTAATCAATAAACTGAACTCATTCATTATAAATTGGACAATTTCAAAATACTGGCATTATTGTGAATGTGAAAGGAGGTTCAAGCAAAGATTTCCTTTCACTGAGATGGAAGTGATGGAAAGCCTAGAAATACTCTAAATAAATCAAGCAAGCAAGCATTTCACTTCCTTGGAATTGGTTGCCTTTTCTGCACTTCCGACTTGTATACTGGGAATACTAATGCAGGTGTTCTGGGAAGAACTAACTGTAACAAATATACATGATAACATTAGATATTTTCTGGAGTGAATTCTCCATCCTAAGTGCCAGAACCTTCCCTAGATTTGAACCACATGTCTGATTTCTGACTGTCAACACCTCCTTTATCCTGGGAACAAATAGGTGAGCGATTAAACAGGATTGCTGGAAGCCCTAAATAAATGTTAACATACACAAGGACAGACTGCATTGACCCTGTCAACTCCTGAGGTGTGCCCACTATATCCGCTTTGTACATTTGACCACTTTGCATAGAGGCATAAAACATACTTAAGTGCTGAACCATGCAATCTGTACAGTAGCCAGTCATGTTATACAAAGTGCAGTCTAGGCCTAAACTGATTTGGCTTTGTGTGTGTAAACAGCTATACAAACCTATGGTGAAACTTGAGAATGGACTGATATGAGCCAGGGACGGACAGCATACAGGAAGCAGGCAAGCAGGTATGCATTTTGTATTCAACTTGCATAAAAGTTCTGAACATCTGCACAGGGCTAAAGAATTGGTCTACTGTAAAAGATGCAAGGGCTGATCCTTGCTGATCAAAGGCAACAGTAGATCATAGTAAGATTAAAAACAGATGAGGGGGTTTTGGAGAGTGGGAAAGGAATCATGACTCAGAAACAAAAGAGAAGACTGGGGATATTAAAGTATATATTTATGTTATCTTTCTGAAAATTAGTTAGCAGCTATGGAAGCCCACGTTTCTGTCAGATCAACATGATTTACATGTTGCTGTTCAAAAAATAAAATTGTACGCATAGTAAAATTTCTCTCAAATATTGTGCAAAATTGTAAGGCAAAAACTTAGCAGCCCATAGCAAACTTCCCTGAAAAATTTACTCTTATTACTGGAAACCTATCCTGGGAACCAACAAATAGGTGGGTAATTGAATGGCATTGTTGAAAGTCCTAAACCAGCATTAACACACACAACTCCATGGAAGGTTCAACCAACTGAAGTCGATCGAGGCTGATCATTTCAGGCCTTCAGGAAAGCCCTTATCTCTTATTTTTTTTCATGGACTTTTCTGGGTCATGCTTTTGATAGGGTTGCTGATGTTTTTGACTACAGTTAGAGAGGTGGGTTCTGTTGTAGGATATCTGTTTTATTATTGACACTGGCTTTTATAAATTCTGATATTCAATATTGTGTTCAGTATCTTCTGAGCTGAAAATTATTTTATTAGATTTATTCCTTTATTTAGGAATAAATAGGCTTCCTTTATTTAAAATAAACAATGCAAGTATGAGTTCAACAGTGGCCACCAAACATTCAAAACCACCAATTTATTAATACTACTCCATCTACTTGTTACTTTTAACCTTTAGTTATGCAATGTTTTCTGGTGTCACTCTTGCCTATCTTGGGTGACTGAATACAAAGTGGAATGAACAGTTACCCCAAGGACAGTACTTCCTTACTGAAAGATATTGCTAACCTTTGGTTTCTTCATCCTCCTCACTGAAAATATGATCCTGAATAAATAAGCGCATTTTTGACTGAAGAGATGTACTGGGAAGGTACTCCAGTACTCCATCATCACTTGAATCTTGATGGCTTATAACCATTAGGAAGTCACAAACTATCATAAAAGCCTACAATGACAGACAACAAATACAACTTAAGCATTTTGGCAAGTGCTACCACAATGATAGTATTAGTGCTATTAATGTGCAATGTAAAGCCATTCCCTTTCCACTTCAGATTTGCCTGAGCTAGTTTATTGGAATTATACTCTAGAAAGCCAAAGTGCTACTTCCGCCATGTCAAGTCCACAGAGTGCCCATTAGAGGAGGCAATGTTCTATCTCTTTAACACCTGCACATCTGTTTGAGAACTCACAATCTAACATAATGAGTCCCTTAGTCAAAACAGCAATGCAGAGAGTCCACAGAAGGTACAGTCAAGGTTCCACTGCAGCTGCTCCATAAATGAGGGCTGGACCTGGCTTCTGGTCCTGACACGCCATAGGAGCTGCTGCTGGGACTTCTCCCAGGCCCCCATACTGCAGTGCTCTGTAAAGACCATCATGTTGTTGACAGAAACAGCATTCCTCCTAATGAGCATCCTGTAACTCTGCCTTCCCATATGTGGTATCTTATGGAGCTTTACTGTAATTCCAGAGAGAACTCCATGTTGGAGAAGGCTCCTACAGCACTTCCTGGCCCCCAGAAGATGGAAAGACTTATTCAGGCTTAAACCAAGAACAGTGAAGACAGACAGCAGGGATTTTCTGAAAGTGAAAGTGCTGCAAATTCTGTCCTGCTGGTCGTGAACTGGACAGAATTTTTATGTATAGCTATACACTTGATTCTTGCAAGAAAACAACTTTAGATGACCCGTAAGAACCACTGTTTCCAAAATAATTACACAAACACAAAAAGCTGAATTTGCAGAATAACTTTGCTTATTGATGAATCACCTGCAAAGACATCCAAACTCCAAAATTATAATTTCATATACTGAAAATCGGGCAGACTGAATATGAGAGGTTAGCTTGCCTATATCACCCAGTTTATGGAGAGGCAAGCTTTGAACTGGAGGCTTCTCAGTTCATAGCTTAGTCTCCTTAGTCATTATACTGCACCAGCAACTGGGTGGCATGTCGTGAGGAGGTTCCATTTGGGTCTAGTCTTTCGCAACATTACCATATCCTTGTTGAATGGAGACTGAGATAGAGGGTTCTTTTTATTTGTGAATGTACATTAGTAATACAGTACTTATCTGCATTGCCATTAAGATAAGGCAGACTATAAATCAAGATCAAATTAAATTTTGAGATTCTTACCTTTTCACGCAACTCCCTGTTGTAATGGCTGAGGTAGCATGTGCAAATGTAGCAATAGTGCTTCAAGTGTGTCCTCAAAACCAAGACATTTTCCTTTTAAGAAAAATCAGAGATTTGTGCCAAAGACTTTCCTTGGATAATTATCATTTTTAGTTGATTATTCAAATGAATTGTTTTCAAAGTGAGCAGCAAGGCTCCACAAGTGAGGAGAGTTTAACTTTGGGTGTCTACAATTAGATCATGAAGCCAACAGCCAGCAGTCAGTAATGGAAAACAATGGGTCAAGTCTTTTAATTTGTTGGCACCTAAATTGACAATAGCAGGGAATAATCTGTCAGATTCATATGCCTTTTTTATTGTACTAGGGGTGGAACTAAAGCATTCTTAGCATACCATATGCCCTATCCCTACATATACTATGATACTGGGTATAAGGAGACAGATGGCCACCTAACATGGGACAATTGGGGGGTGGGGGACAGCAAGGGTTTCTGTGACTCCCAGTAGGTAAGACTCATCTGCAATGCCTCCTAAAGCAGTCTTTCACCTGGCAGGGGGCAGAGGTGAAATTAACAGGTTAGGAAAGAGTTTAAAACTCCCTTCCCATAGGGTGAATTTTGGCTAGCAACCCTTTTCCTCACCCCAGCCTCTGCATTACAGTTGTAAGGAAACATGGCAGTTCTCAGTCCCATAACAAGGAAACATGGCAGTTCTCAGTCCCATATTTACTTCAAGTCCAATTCTATTCTTTGGATGCAATCCTAATACATTAAGTGAGAGTTAGTACAGCAGAACTAACTAAGCTTTCCAATTGGTAAATAATGCGTTGACCCTAAATTTGCTTGCGATATGACTATAACATCCAGATATCCCCATATTATACTGTTAAGTTCTGAAATGGTGAACTTTGTTGACAGGCAAGGTTACTTTTCCCCTCCTACACAAACTCTTTTTCAAGCATTACTACTTCACCTGGGCCCAACCATGGGAAAACAGCAGTTACACACTAGTAGGAAATGTAGGAATTACCCTTAAATTCCCCTATAATGCATTTGAAATTGAGAGAAAACACACACATGTATGGAATGAGCTGCTATTGTAATTTCCTTGAGTTTCTTGTTGCTATTTACCTACAAACAGATATATGAGGTCACATAGAAGCCAGTCACATGCATACCACATAAACTTATGCTGTACACTGGAAAAAAGGCAGCCTGAGACATATTGTTGTCCAAAGAATGATGCTGAAAATGATATCCTCATGGCAATAGCATTTAATTATTTAATAAAGAATTGAACATTTGCTGACCATCAGTGGTACTGCAAAAGCTGCCCTCCAGGCACCTAGCTGAATTGTAGAAACAGACTGCAGGAGAAGGTTTACCATGTGCATATGGTATTCAAAGAATAGTACAAGACTGACCTCCTACAACGCACACACTAACCCCAACCCACAGTGTAGATGGGTTCAAGGGAAAGCATGTCTCTTTATCACTTTTGGGTGAGGTATCCACTAATTTTATAGTATCTGAAACATATTTAAACATTTCACAGGTGACAGACAATCTTCCCAAAATAAGGTTAATCCTGACACAATTTTTACAAAAGCCAATACGTTTCTGCTGTAACGCAGGAAGCTACGGATGCCTCAAAAACATGTCCAAATAATCACTGAACTGGGAGTCTGAGGATGGTGTCAACCATGAATCGCATATTGTATCAGAGGCAGAATGTGAGTTTACAAGATTCAAATCATCCAGCAACCCACAGAAGGATGCAAAGAAACTTCAAGAAGAAATTTCAGGGCACGGGCTTGGGTCTAACCTTGGCTGAAGTGAGTTCCATCACAGATGTGAGCTGCCAAAGCAGTGCAAAATAAGCACACTCTAAAGCAGGCAAAAGAATCTGCAAAAGAAAAGAAAAGCTCATAATTTGATTATATCAAATACAGAACCCAGAAACTTAGTATGGATAGTCACCACTTTACAGGATACTACCCCCAAAATTTGGAAAAAGTAATCAGCTAAGTGTGGCCTCTGCCACTGAATTAAGAAACTGTTTTGATTCAAGAAACAAAGTATCAGCTGAAATTCAACCTAAAAGGATTTAAACCGGGATCCTGAAACTAGGAACAAATTTAGACTTGCATGCTGTTTTGGAAGGCTGAAATATGGCTAGAATTACCTGAACAGGTAAAGGGCTGAATTCCACGTGAAAGACAAGCATCTTAGACATCTTGTCATAAAGATTCCACTTTGTGAGATCATGGGCGCTACAAGTCCAAAAGGAAATGATGCATCAATTCAGGTATTTTTAAGTAGCATTGACAAAACAGTTCCCAGGAAAATAAGCAACACAGCCATATTCTTTCTTCTACATACTTTTGCCTCTAGAAATACCTTTTAATGTTTACAGTAGAAAATGGATGTAACTACCTTTTTTCTCCCTATACAGCCAAGTGCAAAGTGATTTTTTAGCCAACCTTTAAAGAAGGTTGTGAGTGGCTTTCCTCCATATCAATAATAATTATTATTACCTGATGGCACATAATCTGCTGCTTAATACTCCAGTCAAATTGTTTATGGTTGCTACCAAAGTTTTAGTAGTTCTACAGTCTGGTTGTATTTTAATGAATAATTGATGCAACTGTTTATAAACTGTTCACCTTGAGGGGTTTTTTTCTTTAGAAAGGCATGAAAGAAACTGTAATCAGTGTTATCAGTCTGTTTTCTACTAAAATATTTTAACATCAAAAATCAGTGCAGGTATGCTGAGATGTAATCCAAGGTCTAGTCATTTGCATGATTGCTGGCAATTCAAGAGGGAGACCCATCCCAGACGCTTAATAAGAATGTGCTAGAAAGGATAAACCAGTCATCTCAGATCAATCTCTTGACCTTTAAGTAGCATATAACTGCTAAGAATTCCATTCTGCCAAGTACTCAGCATTCTAGTCCAATCCTATGGAATAATTCAAACATACAAAACAAATAAATGAAGCAATTCCTATAATGGAATGGAAGTGTTTGGCTAGGCCAGCCAATAACACTAAATATGGTTCAAAGTCTTGTTCCTTGAAAATCCTCTCAATAACACAGTGATATAGGAGTTATTGTACAAAAGGGATTATCCAAAAAGGCAAATGCAAAACAGACTTTCTGCATGCCTCATAGGATCAGAGCAGTTGGAGGTTACGGCAGTGCTATCCATCTTGATGTGCAGTTACAAAGTGGTGTAGCACAAAATCATTTGGTAAACACCTAGTGTCTGGGGATGCAAGATCAGTTTCAGTCATGGGGAGGGACTCCAGTCTGAGTAAAAGTGCCTCTTTCACAACATAAAAGCAAAAGGAAACCCTGTTCTTGAATATAAAATTATAGCCATTATTCAATAGTCATTCATATGCCTCACTCTAAAGCAGATCTCACATTATTGAGATCTTGAGATATAAATGCTCTTGAGACAAAAAAAAGGAATCCTACAAGGAACTTCCAACATTCACTATGCCGCACAGGACTTGTAGGAACTTCTTCTATCTATACAGACATAGGTTGTTTTCCCCAGCCTATCAAAAAAAGAATCAATGCATGAACAGCAACGCATCAGTCAACAGTGAACTCCAGAAAATTATCTCATGACTTTGGAAACTCTGGGCCACTTAGCATCTTGGCTCATACTTGCAATACCTTTTTCTAATCCTAGCGCCTGCATTCCCAAATGCACTATTTGTTGTTTCCTGTTTTAGCTTTGCAATTAAATGAACACTATTCTAATTGTCCACACAACCTCACAAAGAGAAATTAGTCATCAGCATCAATAATCATCTCACTTATGAAAGGCTGCTATTCTTCGCAGAGTGGAGCATAATCGGTGAATCCCTTCTTCTTCTTCTGCACAAATACCTTCTTCCTAAATTGTATGCAGAAGAGACAAAAGAAGAGACTGAGCTAAAGTTGAACAATTCCTTCTAATTGCACACTTCCATTAAGAGTCTCTTTAACCATAGGAACCATTTTAAAGCAGTTTAAAATCATTTAAGTAGGGTGAAAAGAACCTGACTCTTCCACAAATTATGAAATACGCCCTGTGCATACATCTGAACCAATTAAGATCTTCTCCCCAGCTCTGAAGTAAGAGCCAGTGGTTGCTGCTGCTTTGGCAAAAGAGGCAGGCTCAGCTCCCACACATCTATGAAGGTACAAGCAGCACTCCTTCAAGGACAATGGGAATTTACTGCTAGATCTCCATTGCTTTGACACATAAGCAGCAGGTGGCTTGTCAAAGTGCAAGATTCCCTGCCCTTCCAGAGAGGCCCTGCAGGAGGACAAAAAGTTCCAGGGAGGAATAGAACCCTGAAGTGGGCGATGATTTCCTTTCCAGCAGGATTCAAGAGGATGCCCCTGACCGTCACTGTTCTTCACGACTGCATAGCTCCATTGTCCCAATGAACTGGAAATATGGCAGCAGAGAAAAAGAACCTGCTTTTTTCTTTGGATGGTATTTCCCCATGCATTGTTTTAGCAAATGCCCCATTCTGCTGAACTTCTACCATTAAGGTTATCTTTGTAATCCATAGATCTTCACACCAAAAACAACAAGCTGTGTGAACACAACCATGCATAAGAATCTCTGCTCACTCACCTGTCAATGTGTGATTTGGTGCTAGGACAGGGGCCTGAAGAGAAACTAATGAAGCCAAAAGGGGAGAGGCATCCTAAAGAGTGTAGACCATTTGTGAAACTATATTCCATAGTCATGAACTAGATGAGATGGTGGCACTACAGCACTGAGTTACACATCTCAACACTTACCCCGCTGCCATTAGTAAGCACGTTTTCTTGTATTCTAACAGGAAGCTGCCATCCTTTTCACAAACCCAGAGAAAAGTGAAGGCTTTTCCTGGTTTACAGCTTTTTGAGTTTCTCCGGGCTCAGAGCAATAGACACAAATCTCCAGTAGCTATCTCTAAGCTGTCTCACACGACTTTCCCCCCATTCCATTCTTGTGCCCTTTCCCTTGCTTGTGATTTATGTCAGTTCCTGAGACCTAACAGAAACAAATAACTGGCAATACATGCAACCCTAATGCTGCATATTAAGCAGATCTGCTTGATTCTTTCAGTGTGCATACTACATAGTTAGGTTATAGAAAACAGGGGTGGTGATGACAGAATTTGAATAATCTCATCACATAAGCCAGCATTCAGTTTCTTAGTTACCTGAATATATAACTGTGGAATAATTTTCTTTGATGCATTTTGCTGTTCTTCAGAACTCAATTTTTAAAAATCAGTATGAACTCATTTATGGTGGAATGACATCTGTTAGAAATGGCGCGGTTGATCAACTGTTGTTGAACTGCAGGCTATTCATATTTCCAACAGCTGCTCTCATATTCTTAGAACCAATGAAAACCTTTTCAAGTATTTCTGCAACCTCTCCTCTCCTCGCCACCCCACCAACAAACAAATGCAAAAGCCAATTTTAAGATTTAAAAGCTTTGCAAGATGCTTTAACAGAATCTCACAAAGTCAAAAATTTAAAAACTATAGAAAAGGCCTTCATGACCTCCATATGGAAAGGTCAACTTCATCTCCAAATTACTGAGTATTTTAAATTAAGTTTCTGACAAGATCATAGACAAATGTCATCAAGTAGCAAGCAGGCATCAGTTCAGAATGAAGCCTTTAAAATAGTCCAGAGTGGAATATAAATTCTTGAAATATGGACAAGAGCATTCAATGACCAGAAATCATACTGCACCATGTCAAGAGAGGCATATTAAAAGTATGTTCTTCTCTAGTAAAGGTTTGTATCAGAAAAAAGTGCTTTGAATATTCATGAGCATTACTGTTGCAACAGGACTAAAATTTTAAAAATACATACAAACAGAATGACTTAGAACCATTTTGCACATGATAAATTTTCACCCTAGATTGGATATATTCTACAAGTATACTCATCATGTACACTGGAGCAAATGTCACTACTTTCCCCAAAAGTAAGGTTGTCAACTCAGCTCAGAGATGCTTCTATACATTTAAAATTTCTGAGACAGCAGGGAATGGTTCAGCCCATTCCTCCATGGATCCTTCTCCTTACCCTTGTCTCACTTCCCATAGCCCAGATTCCAGGTTTTCTCCACAGTTTGAGTGGAAGAGGCACCAAAACACAACTACTGGAGGAACAGACAGGAGCTCCAAGCTATGATCTGGAAAACCACATGACTGCGTAGATATCAGATGAAAACAACCACATCGATACACTTCAATGGAATTAATTCCCAGACTAGACTGCTTCACATGTAAAACAGCAGATTATCTCTGTTTCCTCCCCTACGTACAAAATAAGCACACTTAAAATTTTACCCAAAGCCTGCTTTTATTTAAATTTTGCTCCAGAAGTCTAAACTCTCATTATGCACAGGTCTCATACTTACGTCATTCCAGAAGGCACCCAAGAGCTGGTTTAGGGTGTCCACTAGTTCGTTTACCAGTTCAGTTTTTGCAAGGCCCACTTTGCTAAGGGCAGCAAATTCTCCACTGCAAAGAACATAGTAGAACCTGGAACAAGCCTCCAGGACATTTGTGTCAGAATGTTTAGTTGCAATGGCTTTCACCTCTCTCAGCAATGCATTCAAATGCTGCAAGAAAGGCAAAAGTTGCATGCATGTCATAAGCTGAACTAGTGGCACCCATAGCAGTGTTCAGTTACCTAGGCTGTAATCCTTGTTTGCACATGGATCCATTATAGCCTTGAGCATAATCCATTACCTATCTGCAAAGTGAGAAATACAATAACCTAATTCATAGACACATTATTTTACCCAACCCTTATAGCATATGCACAAAAGATCTTTCCCCTGCCACTGACTCAGAACTCTAGCATAAAAGTAGATATTATTTTATATTATTACGATCATTATCATTCTCATCATCATCATTTCCACACTGCCCATAGCTGAAGGTCTCTGGGCAGTTAAGAAAGGGACACAGAGAAAGGGTGGCACAATTTAATCAGACAGGAAAATGACATCCATGCACAATGCAGAATTTCCCAAATCCACATCTGCCTTCAAGATCACCGCAGCTGAACGTGGTTTTGTAGTAGAAGCCAAGTTTTTTAAAAATAATGTCCAGGCTGTTGACTCCACCTCATGAACACTGGATTGCATTCAGTGCTCATTATATTTAGAGTAGCCCCATTGCAATGAAAGGGACTTAAACTGGATTAACATTGGATACAACCCACGGGGGTGCAGGGAAAGAGCCTGCCACCTGCAACCACTGGTTTCAGCACAGATGGTTGAACATGTACGCCCAAGACCAACCCTATCCTGCACACGCTGGCCAAGGAGACAGGCTATAAATTTCAGCAGTTAGAATGAATGACTGGCTGACAGCATACAGGGCAGTTTTACACCACAGGATATGCTATTGCATTTCGCATGAAATTTCTCCCTCCCGTCTGCCCCCACTTCTCTCTCTCTCTCTCGCTCTCTAACACACACATACACAATACTAATTCACCTTTTCCATGTGTCCAGCACTGTACAGTTCTAAATGAAAATACTGTGGGATTTGCAGGAGATTTGTCACTTTTTCTGCATCTACTGAATACTGTAAAAGAAAAAATAACTCTAAGCATGCTGCTGTAATTCAAATGAATTATGTAATATGCATTCACAAGAGCAGCCGATAGTTACCTTTGCCAAGAGCTGAGGAAGAACCACAATGAAATGTTCAGTCATTTTAGTACAATCTTCCATTTGTATCTTCTTCTCCTTGGTAGACAGGATCTGCAGACAAAGCACTTTGTTGCAATCATGGCATTAACAGGATCAATATTTAACCTAGCTGTAGGGTTAAACTTGTATCAGTGTTGAGATAGAAACTCTAAATTGCTTAAATATTGTAGTTCATTGATTAAAATGTTTGATTATGGGGCAGATAAGGTTGAAGCATAGTTGTTAGTTGGAAAGAAAAGTTAGCAGCTTTCAACACAGATTCTTTTCATGCTCCAAGAAGTATCCTTGTTTGAGCAAAGCAATATAGAGCACAGATTTTTTTAAAAAAATACTTCTAGGCATTCCAGCCATATTTTCCTAGTGAAATAGTTTAGCGCTTCTAGATTCTGTGAACAGGCTATGTAGATCTCTTGGCTCTTTCAGTATCAACAACCTTTTGCATTTTAAAATCATGGTTCAAGTAATACCAGCTGACATGTAATAAAACTAGCATACATGGATTCTGTGATATTGTGATGCAATAGTTCACTCACAAACCTAAGAACATCACACTGGCTGAAACTATAGTTTGATCATAGTTTATAATTCTGTTTTGTAGGGTTCAGTCAAATCAAGTAGGTAGTCTAAACAATGTCAAATCAGGAAAAATTCCATTTACGTGAATGCTCAAGGGACAGAAAAGAGGAAAGAGAACACTCAATGCCTTTTCCCATTCCCCCAGTCATGCAACCAGCACCACTGGCTTCACAGGTGTGATGGCTAAAGCAGAGGTGCCTTTATTTCTCCAAACTGGAGATGGGCAAGGGTCAGGCTTAGTCCCGTGGGACCTACAAGTCCCAGGGCCCCTGAGCACAATCTATGTTGGGGGTTGTAGGCAAAAACATCTGAATGGCCACAAGTTGCTCATCCCTGTTCTAAAAAATGACACATGGTGCTTAAAAAAATCTGAAGTTCCCCTACATAAGTAGAAATCCTTTCTTTATTCACAGTTCTCAAAAAGCACCCTCCACAGGCTGGGGCAGTAAATAGTAATACGAAAATGTGGTTAATTAGGGAATTAATTACCACCACCAGACCACACTACAGTGGATGCCTGAAGAACCAAATGGCAAACATTTATTTTCCAATCAATTTTAATAGTTGCTTGAAAAACTTCAGGAAAACTTGGTGTAATTCACACATTACAATATGTGCACAAGAGATTTTTGTCCATGATCTCATATGAAAATAGCCCTTTCCCATCTTTCTACTGAGGCAAAGCACAAGCTGCAGGTGAAATACACTACTCATCCTTCTACCGGGGGCAGGGAGGGGAGGGAAGGAGATAAGCTCTTGTATTAGCCAAGACAATAACCAAGTGTGCTTAGGACTGCATCCTTTCAGATTTGATTAGTTGTTCTGAACCACCCAGAGAATGTCGGGTATTGAGAAGTCTGGAAATATTAAATAGCTCAGAACAAATGGAAACAGGACTGGCTCTACAGCTGCATTAAGTTCTATGATCAGCCTGTCTACAGTTCCCCTTCGTTGCACTGGCTGTAGGGCAAGCACCATGTTTATCTTGCAAGCACAATTCCATTCAGTCCCTGCAAAGAACCGTGTTGCTGAGGGTGACTTGGGGGCAGTAGGCAATGAAAGGCCAGACAACCAATACAGTACAAGAAAACTCCACTGACTTTTCTGATCCCTCCTCTAAGAGGATGACCTTCAGCAGCTTCTTGAACAGTTGCTAGGATGATTTCAATGAGGGCGCTCTTTTGGGCATCACTCAGTGCTAAAAACAAAATGACACACAAACGTCATTCAAACTCATATAGCAAGTCTAGGATGGTTCAAGGATGACTTTATTCCTGTATTGTACTGAATTGTTTTTTCAACCATTTTCAAAGATAGCTACAAAAGGATACTAGACATTTACCATATTTCTTAAAATGTGTTTTCTTTACAAAGGATATTCAGTTATTCATTATTATTTAGCTATTATTAACATTTATAAACTACTTTATTTGCTTAAAAAACTATAAAACAGGAAGCAACTTAAAACAATACTACCAGAATGCAACAAACAGAACATTAGAAACATAAGACATTGACAGAACTGCATAATTTAAAAGGCTACATGTAGGGAACAATCCTATGGATCCTAGACATTGTCTGAGGGTCCTTAGGATACTGGATATCCCCCCATCTGCCAGTGTTTCAATCTTGGAAGGTGACAGAGACATCATCCCCTGTCCCTCACAGCTGCTGTGGAAAGAAACACACCTGCTGTCCTTCAAGGCTGGAAAGCCAGCCTCAGCATTTCAATGGGCCTATCCTGCAGCTTCTTCTACAGCACCACTCAAAACAGAACAGTTTCCAAAACGAAAATGGGAATGCCAGGCAGGCAAAATTGCCTTCACTGCTCCTCCCAGCTTGCATATTATGAGCTTAAGTCTCAGCGTCTGGGAGGCTTACAATCTTCACAATGGGCTTTTGCCCTAAAGTGATCAGTCTTCACACCCTTTCTAAAAGCCAAGAATGTGGAGGCCACATCTATTCTATGAAACATACCACCACAGGTTATAAAGAAGGACAAAGCTCTAAAGACATTCAAGAAGAAACCAGACAAATTAACAATGATAAAAACATATGCTAATTATATCTATCACTAAATATTAAGGATATGTATGGCCTGATGGATATATTCCTGTTAGGTTGTTAACAGGTTTATTCTGTATCAAATATTGTTTTAGCTATTAAATTGATTTTAGATTATGTATGTTGGAAAAAAATATTATGCTTTATGGTATTATGGTCCTGTTATATGAGCTGTTTAAACTGCTCAGAGAGCTTCAGCTACTGGATGGTATAGAAATAAATAATATTAATAAGAAGAAAATACCCCTATGCATACAGTACCAGTTGCTGCATTCTTTGCTCTGTAATACCAACAGAGCTCTCATTTTTACTGAGCAGAGAAGAGGTCTAAGTGGGGGACTGAATCTGCACTACCGAGGTTAAACATCACACTGAATTTTAAACTAGCATTTGATAATGACAAAGGATCCCTGTTCCTGAGACCTCAGTTTGACCCTTTCATCCAACCTGACTCCACAGCATGTTTCTGGGTGTTGTGTTGATGTTGTGTGTGTTTAGCTGACAGTACTCAACTTCTTGGCTCACCTACCTCCTTCATGATCCAGTAAGAGATCCGTCATGCATTCCCAGTCTTTCAATACGTCCCACTCCCATAGGCTGTCTACAAGGTATGCAGCGTGATTATGTAGCTAAAAAAATAAAACCACTTCAGTAATCCTCTATTTATATCAACTTTCACCATGATCCAAGGAAACTAAAATATGCACACAACTGTCAGGATTCCCCCACTGCCAAAGATCCAAGCTGCCTTTTAAATTCAGAAGTGGTTTATCTCTTCAGCAATGAAAATTGGTATGACAGCAACATCAAGCAAAATGCTACCCGTGGGCATAGTTCTCACCTGCTGAGAGTATTGTTCCTTTTGATTGCAACCTATCATATTAAGCTTTTGCCAATGCATACAACACAAATAACAGTAATAGGAAAGTTAGAATGTGAAAAAGCTATGGGTTTTCTTACAGGATTGTTCATAGTTAATACCAAGATGTATTATTGAAGCTCCATAGAGAAGTCAAGATAACCCACAATTTTACAACTCATACAATGTAGTATTCTTATGTGTGAATCAGGCCACCATCTAAACCCAGCTTTCTAGCAATTTCAATCATTTTTCTATAAACATGATCAAGTTCTTCCCTAGTAAATCTTCATACATCCCCCTTAAAAACACTTTTCCTAAATGCTTTATTGCCTGGCTCCTCCAAAATATCTAAATGTGTATATCAGATATTGACCCATTACCTTCCATCATACTTAGGAGCTATTTTTAAATATTGTAGCAATTCTCATTCCTGCTCGAAAACCTTCAAATTCACTCTATGATTTTATTAGTTGGTCCTGAAAATAATCAAAACCTGTTTGTACCAGCTAGAGAGAAGATATAAACTTATCCTCACCAATCTGTTTATCCACCATAATTTGTATTTTCTTTACCTCACTTTCCAAGAAGAAAATGATCAGTGCTTTCAACTGCTTGACAACAAGTTTCTGGTTTCCTTTCTTTTTGGTAAAAACTTCTATTTCAATTTCCTGGTCAATCAATCTGCCAACAGAAAAAAACAGCCAGATTCCATCCCTTAACTCTGAGTTGGAACAAGCAATTGCTATGCCTTTCTAGGTTTTTATGGATTCTCACTGCACAGTGCTACAAATATTCACTCAGAAATAAGTGTCATAAGACTTGCTTCCAGGTAAGTGGGTATATTATTGCAGACTAAAGCATTTATTATATGATCAACAAACATGCACTATTCTAACATATTCATTTCTTTCAAGTTCTTTGGAGTCATCTCATTTCCAGTACCTGGAAATCCAATCACTTTTGGGGTATTAAACATCAAAAAGAATTAAACTGGACGCATAGAGATATGTATTGCTTTGATTGATTACTCCTTTAAAAGGGATCTACTTTAAGCAAAGACTGAAAGCATAAACGTGTTAAATAAATGTATCTCCTTGCAATGATGAATGGAGCTGGTGCATACCACAAGTATCATAGCCAAAACAGGACCACTGATATGTAAGAGGTACATATCATGACCCAAAGATACAATTCAAGGTCTGCAAAAATAGTGCAGCAAAGCACCTCAGAAGGCAAAAAACAGACTAATGAAGGTCAACATGCTCAATAGCCAGAAAATGTCCCGTGACAGCTGGAAATGGGAAGACTGGGAAAACTGCACAGGGCAATTCCTTTTAGGAAGAATACAGTGCAGACACCATGTCATTCTAAAAATAAATCCATAATCAATCGATCAATCATGCCTTAAAATCCTACCGAAGTCTAATGTTTCATAGTATAGCAAATCTAGTTGCTCACAATCATGATTGTATGCACTGAGCTACTCCACTGCTAATTCCAGAGTGACAACTTTTCACTTTTAACTGGACCAAATCCCAAGTCCATGTAATTAAAACATCTTTGAAAATATGAGAGCAATGTCTGCTATAGATTTTAGTCTTCATTTCTCCTCTATAAAATGCATTGCTTGTGTCTTGACATTAACATTGACACTGTCTTTGTAGCATATTATTATTATTATTATTATTATTATTATTATTATTATTATTATTATTATTTCTTAACCACCTGTAACCAAAGCTCTCTGGGAGGTTTACAACAATAATCATAGAATTATAGTCAAGTTCACTCCTATGTATCACTGATATATATTGGTACCTGTAGGCACCAACATGTTCATGCTTTCTTTGGAACACACAAAGATATCCTGTTCTTCCCAATTTTATTTTTAAAATAAAAATAATATTATTTTTATATTATCTGCCTGGAATTATTTGGAAGCAAATTGGGGGCTGCTAGCTGCTACCATCTTAATTTCCCATGTATGTCTCTGAGCAGGCCATTTGTCCTTTGTAACTAAAACAATCTCTTCAGACCTTCCTAATCAATATTGAAATGTTGAGGGAGAACAAGCACCCTTTTCAGCATCACTATTTTGAACAAGTGAATAGGGATTAAGTCATGATACAATGAGGAAATTCTATGATGGCAGTGTTCATTTATCATTGCAATATTTTATTAATAAATGGCAATATTTAATATTTAATTCATTTATTACTATTATAATACAATTACAATTTTATTGATGGCGGCAATATGTATTTATTTATAAAATGCATACACCATTTCATATCAAGAAAACTCAGGGCTGTGTACAAGTTAAAAACAAAATTGAAATAATTGTTTCAAAAAGCAAATACTTCAGTAAAACTAGATGATTGCAATTATCCATCAGGTAATGTCTGTCTGAAAATAATAGTCTTTTAGCAAATGGTGAAATTGATTTAATTGTGGATAGAAAAATAAGAACTGAATTCTGGCATGTTAAATGGTCACATAGCAAAATACGGTAGCAAGTGGAAAGGGGGACTTGTGAAGGTAGAAGGAAGGATGTCACAGTAAAAACATAAAACAGCAGAGAGTTAAAATTTAGTGGCTAGCTAGCACCCGCTTAGATTGAGAGGGAGCCTTCATTCTTAGGTTACTAACAAGGGTGCTGAATCACTCCTGAAAAATCAAAAGACGGATCATACATTTCTTGTCATTATTTTTTCAAAGAATCAAAAGGAAATATGAGCAACAATTACCTAAAAATACCCTCTTTCTTGGTACACAAGAATGCAGGTGCCACTGAAAAGTCAGGGACAGGGGCTAAGACTCAAAAGTAGGCCAAAAGAAACTTGTTTAAATCAGGACCAAAAAAATCTTGTTTAAAAACAGCAAAAATGGAGGAATCGGGAGACTGAACTAGCATTCCAGATGGATGACTGACATGTTACCTTATCTGTTAGTCTGCATGTTCCTTAGGAATGAAAAACAAGGGTGAAGGGACAGAGAAAGACAAAGAGAAAGACAAAGACACTCACCCAAAGAAGTATGATTGTGAGAGTGTATATTTGGGTGTATATGGGTATAAAGGTCAATACTCAGTGCCACAATTTTATATTGCTGCATATACACATTAGATCCCACTGAATGAAATGCAAGAATCAGCTGAAAGTACAATCACTCAGAAGAAAACTGGGAAAAAGAATTATGCATCATTTTGATTATAGAAGATGAAAATATAGGACCTGCAAATATGTAGCTAACAAAGTACAAGATAAAAACAGTCATGTAGAGGTACCTTTTATAAAGAAGTTCCCCAGCTGCTACAGCCAATGGTCGGTGACTGGCATAAACAAACCGATATAAAGATTCATACTCTTCAGGTGACAGCACATCTTCACAGTTCCTGTACAGAGACATAATATTAACTAAGTTTTGTCAAGGAGGATAGTTGTACATAAACTAGTAGTACAGGCCTATTCATGTTTACTCAGAAGTAAGTCCCATTGCGCTGAATGTTGGTTTTTCCAAGGTAGCTATGCATAAGGTTGCAATCCTAACGCTATAATACTCTGGTTAGAGCTTAATTCCTAACTGTCTTTTAATCCATCTGCAATATTAACAAATATGACCCATTCAATTAAAGTGGCTGCTTTTTATATTCTCTTGGCCCAAATACTTATGCCAACCAACAAATGCAAGACAGTGGAGGATTTGTCTTCTGGGCATGTGGCAACAACCATAGAATATCTGGTGTACTGTGTATCTAACCAAGGAAGCACTAGGAAAACAGATCATGGCCACACCTATAGCATTTGTCACTATTTTTCAGATAAATGCATTATTTAGGTATCTCCCCAAACACCAGAGGACTAAAACTATGTAAGGACAAGACATGAAAGCCAGACTTTCAGCATCCCCATGCCCACAGCTCTTCTTCAGACCCTTATGTGGACCTATGCAGTGGATGCAAAAAGTTTCTAAGTGTGTTTGGCACAACAAGCTTAGAAAGCTCTACACAACTGGGAGCCCCATTAAGTAGCCTAAAGGAATGGCAGATTTCACAAAATCTGTTTGGCCAAACCGGCATCCAATGTAAGCAGAGATATTTCTGTTCTTCATTAAGTATAGATTCAATAAAAGGTCAACAATGCACTTTAATTCAAACATTAAATGAGGAACGAATATTAAACACCAAGCCTGCAAACAATCCAGCCAACGTCCATACTGAGAGCACTATGCTGCTTGAAGGTTAGATGTCAGCTCCTTAGCACTCTTTCAATCCTTGGCAAATGACTGTCTATCAAAGTCAAAACCTGCCACCCTCCAATCCTGTCCCCTAGCAACTAATTAACTTACAGAATGAGCATCTCACTAACAAGTAGTTAAATTGGACACCGAGTTTCTCTTGGCAGGGATTGCTGCAGAGAAAAGTTCTGGAAACTATACTTTGGCTAAGGACTAGTAACTACCAAGATGGTAAACAACGTAAGAGTGGAGGGTTGGAAGTGCAAAGGGATCTGATAGAACACACTGCCTTGTTGACTTTCAGAGACTCAAAAGCTTCCATAAAATTACAGGATGATCATTATCATCCTGTCCATCATTTGAAGGAGGATATCTGTTATTTTTGAAATAAAAGTTTCACATTCCTCTTAGGCTGCTCTTGGTAAGACCTTTTGCAAACTACAGTAGCTATGTGGCAGCATATCAAGCAAACAATTTTTCTGAAATCTATAAATGACAAGACATGAAAATGTTCTTATATAAATGTAGTTCAGTAGTGAACAGATAATACAAAAATACTATTTAGCTTTTTTAAGAAATTATGCGTGTTTAGGCAAAATAAAGTCCTGCAACTCCCAGAATTCCCTAGCCAACAAAACTTCTTTCCTTATTTAATAACACAATGAGGACTGTACACTGGAAGACCTATAATAGACAAGAAGCACAATTTCTGTATACATGACTATTTACTAAGACTAGAATCCTAAACTCAATAATAAATGTCATTTATTATATGATGTAATCATTGGATTATTTAAATACTTTTTGCATAGAGCCGCATTTAGTTACTTGGAAATGCCATGGCACACAATATGTCCTGTAGCCAGTTAACATATTTAGGATTGCACATGAATGCTTAAACTAAATAACTTAAAATAAGCTGTGTACAAAACTGTTGGAATAATCCATTTATAAGTCAAAAATACATGAATAATATAATTTAACATAAATAATTTGTAAGGTAAAATGAATCATAGATCATGGAAGAGTTGGAAGAGGCTCAATGCAGGACTCCAAGTTAAAGCATCAATGCTTAGAGTTTTGAAGATGCAATGGAATAATGAAGATAATCAGAAGTCAATATCCTTTACTACATAATAGCATATGAGTACACAACAAAAATATAGACAAAAATAAAGAAGCTTCCTTTACATCACAAGGTGTAAACTGCAATTCATATTGTAGAACTGCAATTCATTCTTAGCCACCATATACAACAGTTAGGGATTATTGCTGCAGTGCAACAACATGGAGAGCTACCAACTGGTCACCCTGACTCACATTATAATCAGCTTTCCTTATCCACCTCCAGATATTTTAGACCACAATTCCCAGCATTCTTGACCATTGGCCATGCTAGCCTGGGACTCACAGTGGCTGAAGTCCAAAAACATCTGAAGGGCACTAGGTTGAGGAAGACTAAGACAGATACCCATACTACTGTATGCATAACACTGGAAGCATCATTCTTTACTGTTCTCAAACACCAAAGTCACCTCCAACAGAGAATGTGGAGTTTCACCATATTCCTCACACTTTCCCAAGCTGTACAGTAGACCATCTACAAAGTACCCAAGGGATAGGGAAGTGCTCTTGTCAAAGCAAGGTGCTTTTTTGGGCAAGGTGCTGGAGCGGGTGGTGGCGGGACAACTCCAAGCTCTCTTGGATGAGACTGATTATCTGGACCCATTTCAGTCTGGCTTCAGACCCGGGTATGGCACTGAATCTGCCTTGGTCACCCTGTACGATGACCTATGCAGGGAGAGAGACAGGGGGAGTGCGTCCCTGTTGGTTCTCCTGGACCTCTCAGCACCTTTCGATACTATCGACCATGGTATCCTTCTGGATAGGCTAGCGGGATTGGGAGTTGGAGGCACTGCTTTGTGGTGGTTCCGCTCCTACCTCGACGGCCGATTCCAGAAGGTGGTGCTGAGGGACTATGGCTCTGCGCCATGGCAGTTATGCCATGGAGTTCCACAGGGGTCCATTCTGTCCCCCTTGCTCTTCAACATCTACAGGAAAGCACTGGGAGAGGTCATCCGAAGGTGTGGGCTGCGGAATCATCAGTACGCTGATGATACCCAGCTCTACCTCTCTTTTTCAACCAATCCAGGTCAGGTAGTGGCTGTACTGAACTGGTGCCTGGCTGAGGTAATGGGCTGGATGAGGACTAATAAACTGAGGCTCAATCCAGAAAAGACAGAGGTCCTGCTGGTAGGTGGTTCGAACTCCTGGGTAGGTGACTTGGATCTTGTCCTGAATGGGGTTGCATTCCCTCTAAATGACAGGGTCTGCAGCTTGGGAGTGCTCCTCGACCCGGAGCTGACTTTGGAAGCTCAAGTGTCAGCGGTGGCAAGGAGCGCTTTCCATCAGCGTCCCTACCTAGAGGACGACTGCCTAGCGACAGTGATGCATGCATTGGTTACTTCCTGGTTGGATTTCTGTAACATGCTCTACGTGGGGCTGCCCTTGAAGACAGTCCAGATACTTCAGATGGTGCAAAATAGAGCAGCCAGGTTGCTGACAAGGACTGGATGTTATTCTCATACAACCCCAGTCCTCTACCAGCTTCACTGGCTTCCCATCGAAGTCCGGGCTCAATTCAAGGTGTTGGTAATTACTTATAAAGCGCTTAACGGCTTGGGACCCGGATACCTGAAGGAACGCCTGCGGCCATATTTGCCCTCCCGCCCCTTGAGATTGGCAGCAGGGGCTCTCCTCCGGGAGCCTTCCGTAAGAGATATCAGGAAGCAAAGTAGCTGGAGGAGGGCTTTCTCTGCGGTGGCGCCCCATCTGTGGAATGCGCTCCCCAGAGAGGTCCGCCTGGCGCTGTCGTTGTTTGTTTTTCGGCGCCAGGCCAAGACCTTTTTATTCAAACAGTATTTTAATAATCTTTAATATTTACAGTTTTAATTATGCAGCCAGTGTGTTTCCAAGTTTTAATTGTAATTGTAATTCTATTTGTTTTATTTGTTGTTGTGAGCCATCCCGAGGCTATGTAGCAATGGGGACGGCATATAAAAACTTTAATAAATAAATAAATAAATAAATAAATAAATAAATAAATAAATAAAGCCAGCCAGCCAGCCAGCCAGCCAGCCAGCCAGCCAGCCAGCCAGCCTCTTCTTTGGAGCCCTCTGCCATTAAAGGCAAGGCCAAGTTATGATCTAATACAACCTTTTTGATAGAATCACTCTGTGTTCAGAATGCCTTCCACAAGCAAGGATCACCCAGCAGCAACTTTGATATCTTTGGGGTACTTTTTATTTACAAAGACTTTCTAAATTCCATTTTAAACTTGCTTGGCCCTGACGTTTAGCTAATTTTTTGTTTTTATTGTTTGCTATTTATTGCGTCTAAGCTTTTTCCTTGCTTGCTTTAGCAGCTCTGCAAACCCTTAATGGTTAAAGAGCAGGAAATTAGTGCAAGAGATCAAGTACTGAACCTTTTTCTCCATGTAAGCCCTCACCTGAGAAAGAAGGTATTGATCAGAGCATCCAATTCAAAAGATGTTGACATAGAGAAGTCTGGGCCAAACCTCTACCCCTTCAAGGTGCTTCCAGCTCACAGCTGAGACAAAAGGTCTGGTTTATTTAATCCATGGGGGCTCTGTTTATCTTTGGCCTTTGTATCAGCAATGTCTCCTGCTTCCTGTTAGCTCTTCTAAAATGTGTGGGAACCTGCCCCTGACCTACTAGACATGAATTCAATCTTCCTGGGCTTCTCTAAGTAGCCATTCTCCCTTTTCCTGGCCTCATCCCCTTTCACCCAACCGCCAGTGACCTGGCAGTTTCCCAGCTTTTGTACAGGTTCTCTCCTCTTTCTTAAAACGCTTCTCCTAGGGCTTAATTATGGGCAGTAAGTTAGAATGTGTTGCTAATTTCACCTCAGCTGCTTTGCCTTCAGCCCCACCCATCACCGGCACGCAACACCCAAGAACATCTCCAAAATGAAATTCTACTCCCAGACTGAAAAGCATCTAACAGATCCTGTTGCACACAAAAGCATCAGTGCTGCCCAATGTTTTGCAGTGGAAAAGCAGAATGTTTGTTTGACATCAAGTGAGCAAGCATGGCAGCGAGCGAGCCATATTCATCCTTGCAGGCATGCCTTGTCAAGGGACTACATGAATGCTTAACTTCGCAAATGTACATTTTGCTATCATTCCTAAGTATGTACATTCAATTTGCACATTTTCATTCTTTAGTAGCTAGTAATACACCACCCTTGCCCAAACTGAATTCCTCCATATGTTTTGGATGTTAATTCCCATCTGGTCCAGATAGAATAGTCAATGATCAGGAATGCCAAAAGTTACAGTCCAAAATATTTGGTGAATCCCAGGTTGAGGAAGACTGCATAATCAGGACACATATGCTGTATCTACAGATGTAGCATGATCACATTTTTTAATCTTTCCCCTAGCTCTAAAACACAGACACTCCCTGAAAGTATGATTCCCACTGGGAAGCCTTTTTCTAGTCTTGCTTGCAAGAGACTGCTTTGTTCTTTTTAGATGGGAAGCTACTTCAAGACTGGTTCACCTACTGCCTCAGCTGAGGACCAGCTTCCTCTCTGAAACATACAACTCCATCCACCTAGGAAGGCCTTGGCAATTATAGGCAGCCATGTAAATAAATAAATAAATCCACAGCTAGGAAATAGTCATTAATCCTTTATGTTATTTTACAATGGAGAGGTACAACTACAAGATATGCAAGGCGTCCTGCTGATTTATACCCTGCCAGAAAAAAACAGGGACAAAGCAAAGGTCAAGAAGTGTTTTGCTGACTACAAGCAAGTTATTTTCGTCTTTCATGCAGTGATTTCCCCTAAACTTCGTTTAGTGTTATCTATTTCTGTCTAAAAGTTATGATGAGAATATGAGATTGCAGGTGGAAAACACTGCCTACATGCTTACAATGGAGCACAGGCAGATGCGGTGGTGAGAGGTAAGAGCCACTTCCAACACACACGCATGCACGCACGTGCATGCACGGAGGGAGGAGGAGACAATTAACCTGTCAGACCTGAAATTCTTTTAAAGACAGGGAAGGAATAAGTTTGTGTGTTCAATTTGGCAATTGTTTACCAGAGATACAAGCAGGAATACAAATAACCAGGGCCAGCGTCAAAGTTGGCAGGGCTGGGCACCTACTGAACACCCAAGACCATTCCAAAAATCAGATTCAGGGCTATAAATAATAGTACAAAGTAAAAATAAACAGTAATGGAGTCTGCTCCGTGCTATACATCAGCTCCTAACATTAATATAGTTCCTGAATGGTGTCTTATTTTACCTCAGAAATAGCAGCTTTCTTTTGTATGTCATGAGCCAGAGATCACACATTCAGAGAATACTTTGTGAAGAGCAATGCTTCTGCTGCAAATATACGAAATGCCAAGTGCCAGATAAAGGTTAAGCCAGAAGTGCCTGCAAGTATTTAGCCTTCCAAAAATAGCTTGGCCTTCACATACCAAATCCATGTTATAGCATTTTTCTCTACATTTCACCATGACCAGGCATGAATGGAATATGCAGCACAGAAAGGAAGATGGAACTCTCCAGGCAGGATGTAAAATTAAATTTCTTCTGGATATTTAGCTAGCTTTAAAGTACCTTCATTGATATATACAGCCAAAGTGTAGTCCAAAAGAACAAAGCAAGCTGATGACAGACAAGGAGACAAGTGATGAGAAGGATACAAAAGACACAACTTGGAAGAAAAGTGACACTTAAGTTATATACAAATAGCATTTTATAGCACCAGGATGGGAACAAACTTTGCAATGCAACAGAGGCAATGCAATGAACAAGAATATTTGCAACCTTGCATAATTTCTCCTATTACATCTGAGTATACAGAAACTGATTTTAAAATGGGTATATTTCATTTTCAAGAAAAGCTTATAACTGTTAATAGTTTGCTACCAGGATTGCTGCAGGAGGATACAAGAAAAAGGTGTGCCTCTCATTTAGAAATGAAGTACACACTACTAAAAGGGGAAATTTCCTTTCGCTATCCTGCCAAGTATCATTTTTTATCCCCCATCTAAGTGGCTTTTTTCTTAGGCTTTTTTCTTCTATTACTGACCCAAATCTCAGAATTAGGGCAAAAACACAAGAATTTCTTACCTGGATCAAACCAAAGGTCCATCTAATCTAGCATTCTGTTTTAGGAGCGGAGAAAGCATATTCTAAACCAACCGTGACCAGTCTGGGTCCCTCCATTCACATCAGCCCAAGCCACCATGATCAATGGTCAGGGATGATAGGAATCACTGGTCAAAACATCTGTTTTCAGGATGGTTTGTCAGAATGTCTGAAACCAGCAGAATGGGTTTTTACAATAGCAAGTAAGCCACCTGCCAAGAATTGCAAAAGACCTTTCTGACTGGTATTTGTGATCTTGCTAATGATATCCTTTCTCTAGTATACCTTTCCTTCCCAAAACAGTGGCACCCTTCCTCCCCACTCAGCCCCACCACTTTTGGGGAGATTTGCATATAGTTAACTTCTATCTTTTTGCCTTTGAGGAGATATGCACATATATAACTCTTCAGCTTACTATACTGTAGCAGATTAGTACAGGAGAGTTAAAATATATAGTTAATTTCCTCAACAGTGAAAAGATATATAAATCCCCCTCTGTACCACTAATATGCACAGCAAAATAGGTTACTGAGGTTGTGAGGCAAAAGTCTATGAAATATGTTCTAGAACTAGATGGGAGAACTAAAGTAGAAACAAGCCATGGCAAACCTTAAAAACTGATTAACTGTTGGAAGTAATATGGGTGAATGAGTAAACAACCAGCCCCCCATAGCCTTTTTTCAGAGCAATTCATTATGACATGCATAATAGCCTTCTCTCCTTTCTGTATCAGTGCTTCCAGAGAGAAGGCTTCTGGCACTAACTATCAACAAGCATTATGCTGTTATTCCGTCTTTTCTTCTTTAATAGCTTTTCCTGGTAAGCAAAAAGACTGGAAGAACAAATAGGAAAACATGAGAGGCCTACAAATGTCACCTGGGCCCTTTCTAAAATCCCAATAATAGGGAAGTATGATTGTACAATAAAAGCTTTGTCTGGAAACACAAGACACCCCACACCACTCAATCACAAGGCTGCCCAGATGTAAGACGATGAAAAACTTGATTGGCAGTCCTGAGGATGATCTGAGTGTCCTACCTTATCATAATCTGGCTATGGCTGTTGGGTCTGCTGCTAAGGCAATAAATATGCAATTGTAGCAAAATACGCATATATGAATTAACCAAATATTTCAGAGGTTTTATACAGCAAAAAGGGTTCTAGGCTTAGTCTGAACCCAGTGTAACACAGCTGAGCATTTGAAGACAAATACTCTAGGAGAAGAGCATCATGAACATACTAAGTTATCATACATCCTGCCACCTGGATTTGCATCACTCCCCTACTGTATAAAAGCATCCCAATGCCATGCAAAGTATTTGTACGATTCAAGAACAATTAATGGAAGTGAAAGAATCTCATTCTGCACCCACATTACAAATGGGCTCTTTCAGAGCTTGAAAAGAAAGATCCGAAACTAATTTGTCTATCACTTGGTTTCATCTGTTAACCTAACCCTGACCCCTATGGAATCCCATTGGGCTCAAACAGAACAGAATTCCCAGCACTGTACATCCCCTACCTGGGAGTAAGTCTTGAGCTGAATAGGCTTTACTTCTGAGTATAGTCATGAGATTAGTCTGCATGCTTCCTTTTTAAATAAAGCAGTTCTACTTTCACAAATACAGTTGCTTCTTTTTAAATAGCAAACACACAAGTTATAGTTTACACTTTGCAGGAACAACAGCAGAGTCAGAAATGCAGAACAGCTGCAGCGTTACTGCAATACTTGCCAGTTTAGATGTAGAACAAGAGTAACATTTCACTTAAAACAGCATTGTATCATAACAAAAGAACATTATTTATCCTAGTATAGGGCCAGAATAAGCACAGAGAAAGCTGCACTGTATTTAATTCTACCATCTATGTATAAGGAAAAAACAAACACCACAGAGAGATGACAATATGTTATTGTTACAAAGGGTTATCTGTCTCTTAGGGGAATCATTTGAACAATGCTACCCTCCTCTCTTCCCAATGGTTGGGAAAAAAGCAGATTGTGGCATGAAACCAAAGTGAACACTAAACAGATAACAAATGCAATTGGCATTTATTCAACATTGTGATGCATCTGCAAACAGAATTCTGAAATTACCCCAGCTTTGATGTCATGCCAAACTGGATGAGAATCAGACCTTACAAGCCACAGACCATAATGTTAAGAAAGCAGAACTTGTCCATAGGAATAAAACAATACCCTGAACTCAGCTGACCACATCCAAGAGAATAAGGGAGCACATGCATGCAAGCCTCATCCCCCATTGTTTGCATGTTTGTCACTGGGCCTGAAACACTACAGAAAACTCCTGAAGCTTCCACAAAGCCACGTGTGAAAGTGGCAAGCCTACAACCTCCCTAGGAAATTGGCTCCACTGTCGTATTGCTCTAACAATCAGGATTTTTTTCTTAATATCTAGTTGGAATCAGGCTTTCTGTAACTTGAGTCCATTATTCCATGCCCTGCACTCTGATAGAGACAAAGACTCTAAAGTGCTAGCATAGCTCCCCTCAGCTTCTCTTCTCAAGGCTAAACATGTCCAGTTTTTTCAATTTCTCCTCACAGGCCTTGGTTCACCATCCCTGGTCTGTCCTTGTTGCCCCCTCTGAACTCTTTCCCACTTGTCTGCATCCTTCTTAAACAGTGGTACCCAGAACTGGACACACTCCAGATGATGCCTGACCAGTGCTGAGTAAAGGAAAACTAGTACTTCACTTGATTTGGAATCAGTATTTCTATTAAGGCAGCCTAAAATAGCATTATTTGTTAACTAGCTATATAGAATTAGAGTATATTTAACTTTTTAAAAATTAAAAAATTATTTACTGTGACATCAGCATCAAGAGTTTCATGGCTTGAACCGCTACTTCATGGTCAATGTCCAGAGTCATAGACACAATTCGTTCCTAATACACACAGAACAACAGTGACAGAGATTTCACACTTTTTGTTCAGATAGTCTTTGAAGCAGGAATTGGTGATTCTGACCGCAGGCTTTGGAGATAGTACTGACTGGTCTTTAAATGTTACTAAGTTTCAGTAACACTTCCAAGATGTACACAGATAAACACACAAAGAACTCTTTAAAAAAAAACAAGCATTGTATTAGTGACACAGAACTCTTAACACAAAACTATAACTTTTTTGTTTAAGTTTGGATGATGATGACTGGGGTTTACAGAAGATGGTTTGTAGCACCCCCTGCAGGCTTTAATGTCAAAATTCTTCCTTTTCAAGATATCAGTGAGTTCTCAAACCAGTGATTCTCAGATGTTCAAAAGGACAACAAAGTTGTATTAACTATAAGAAAAAATAAACCACTTAATACTCTTTAAAGAATGAGTTTTATTTTCCAATTCCAAAATGATTTCAAAATTGTACAAACTAATCCTGAGAACTCCAGATATTACTTTCTTTTCCAGTTCCTTTTTTTAAAGTGAACTAGATCAGAACAAACAAATCTACGATGACACACAGAATTATTAGCAAAGTTATTGTGGAAAGAATGAATGAATCTATTTTCTAGTCATCTCCCTAGAGAACCCTGGGAGCTGTACTCCCATGGAAATTCATTCAGATTTCTAAGATGGAACTGCTAACATCACCAATCCAATTTGTAGTTCCGTGAGCAGTTATACAAAATGAAACCACACGGGCTTTGGGGTCAGGATATGTGTGCGCGCCTAGATCAATTAAAAGGCAATATCATGTTTGACACTACGAATAAGATAAGTTACAGTGTACTAGAGCAGCACCAGAGTTTGCTGATGCGATGGGGTTTCCCAGAAAACCTGTAATACCAGCAAATGCTGCTTTACTTACAACAGCACATTATTTATGTTAGTGAGAGTGCTGAATAGAAAACTACCCGAAGTATCATAAATCTGCTACGTGCCTGCAGCATGGATCAGCCATAAAACATGTCCAATGTAAATAAAATAACCTATCAAAAGTCAAACATTCGCTATACAGGCAGAGCCAACATAATATTATCTAGCGGACAGATCTTGGGACGATTTCTCATGCATGAGGAAAAAGCAACTGGACCCCAATTTCCTTCTAAAAATAATCAGTCTACCATGTCTATAACAAATGTTCAAATTGAAAAAAAATCATGTTAGCTTACCTTGAACCTGCAAGTGAAAAGCTCCATTTTGCATGCATGCTCTTTTTGGCCATATATTCCTTGTAGTCCCTGAAGGCATTTCAGTCGGACATCTGGATGCTACAAGATAGAAAGGAACAAAGAAAGTATAATATCCACAGTTGAGGATATAGGATTACTGACAACATTAAGATGGCAAAGAATATTCTTCATACTAATAGCAAACTCATTACCTTAACTCACAAAGATTCTGCTTATGAAAAACATATTGCATTTTTCTATTGTTTAGAAGAGATAAAAACTCACTTTGTCATACAGCATCCATCCAATATATTTCAAGTAACTATCATGTAAGAATATATCAGGGTCAATTTTCATCCAGCTGCCAATTTCTTCAATGCAAATAGCCCGGATTTCTGGAACAACATCACTCCAAAATAACAAAAATAAACAGCGTTTGTGATGTACTGCAAGCCGGTTTACAAACACATGCACACACCTAACTTGTCATCACTTGATTATCAACAGGCAAACACTGGCAACTGACTGTGTAAACAGACTATTGAGAATCCCTGTGAGTTTACGCACATTTGAACATCCCATTCACCATGACCAGTTGCATATATTAAGACCAGCATCACCTGAAGTTCCAGAGTTTAATAATCAATGTGTCCTTGTGAATGAAACCCAAGGATAGAGAGCACAGAACTTCAGTTCAGAGGCCCAGTTGACTGTGTTCCTTTCCTCTGCCCTCACCCCCTTTCCCAAACACTGACTGGATATTTTCCTGCTTTTCCACATTTTCCCCCATTCTAAAAGGGCTAAATGCCTCTCTCAAGGTTTACATACAGGCAATAATAGCTTTAATAGAAAATATGCTGATAGTTTTGGATTTTGGCCTTGGCCCTTCTGCCTTTGGCCCAGACACATCTTGCCTTGCACTGGAATGCAGTCTTAAGGTCTTTTATGAACCTAAATTTAGGCCTTGGACTGAAAGTAGTTCACCACCTTTACCTTAAATGAATTATGCCTCTCTTCCCATTTACACTGGAAGGTGTCCAAACTCTTATTAGAAGCTTCTCCCAAGCACATAAAGATTCTTACCGATAGCGATGCAAAAAGGTCCCTTTGAAAATAGCATCCATCATATTCTCTGTATCCGGAGGTTTTGGTTCAAACTGAAATGACAAATATTGAGCTTTCTTTTCCCATTGGTAAGAATTTATTCCAGTGCTAAAGCTAAGTTTACTGACATTTTATTGAATAAATATCAAATCATGCTTTAGATCAGAGGATAACCAAATGTTGGACAGGATAAAGATCCCATATTGGCTAGTGATTTTTTTTCCCCTTTTCCTCAATAGCTTGACAAAATATGCTATATTTTCTTGCTGCTGCACCAACTAATCAACATTCTGAATGGTGGATGATTGTTCCCATTAGCTCCATCAAAAATCAGCCATGCATTTCCAACTACTGCCACCATCTTGGTCTATTATTGCCACAAATTTAGTGAACACACACAACTAGCAAAGAACAGATTCCTGGATAGCCTGATGTTGAAGATTTCCACAAGCCCCATTCCAATATTCAAGGAAGTTTTCATGTTCCACTGCTGCAGTATAACTCAACAAGCAACACAATTGTTGAACATGTGAGGGAGTTTAAACTGCATAAAGGGATGCGGCCACATACACTGTTCCCCCCTCACATCCCACTCTCCCCATCTTCAGCATGGAGGTCTGAGGGGTGTCCTTCTTGCATAATAAAGCAAGGATCCCGAATGCAAGCAGAGCTAAAACAAAGTAGAACAGCCCTTCAGGTCCTCTTGCTTAACACAGAAAGTTCAGGGACTGAGACACTGGGGTTACAAGAGAACACAGCAAGCAGAACCAGTTTGAGCAGTCCAGTTCATCTGCGAAGTTTAAGCCCTCACTCATTTGGGCAAATGCATACACAAGGCGCTCAGTTTTACAGAATTCATTAGTAACTTCTTAAGAGTGGAGGACAAGAAACGCTTTGTTTGTGAGTCCACTCCTTGAATCTACTTGTAGCTGGGAGTGGTTTCTGATAATCACACTGATCATGTGACACCTCTGAAGTACAGCCCAACGTCAGGGACTATTTCCTGTTCCCTTCTCCAATACTCTGTCGTGCTTAGTGTAGGACAGGGGCCCAGAAAATCTGGAATTAAACCCTAACCTAGGCACGTTCACTGGGTGACCTTGGGCCAGTCACTCAGCCTCGTCCTGCACAGCATTGTTGCAAGAATAAAAAGGTGGGAGGAACCATTTATGATGCCTTGAACCCCTTAGCTGAATGATGGAATTTTAGAAAGAAGTCAAAAGTAGTAAACAAGGACAGCTCACCTGTGTTGCCCCGCAACTCTGTTACAAGCTTGGTAAATTTAATACCACCACCTCAAAACTTCTATATCCAGCAGCTACAGAACAGGCAAATGTCAAGAACCACCATTTCTTTCCAGTAAAAATCTGGAAAACCTCTCTCCTTTTCCTCTCTAGCTGGTCCAGTCTAGAATTGGTCCCCATGGTCTTGCTCTTTTCCACCTTATATAATCATTCCAGGTTATGCTTACTTACATCTAGATTTAGATTGGCGTTTAAAAGTGCTGTCAGAAGCTTCATAGCTGGAAATAAACAAAAAACAGAATCTCAAAGTCAAGTCTGCATCTCATTGTTCAGGATTTGAAGTCACTGCTGTGTGTGTCTGTGTTAAAACAGAAATCGGCCTAGAAATCAGCTATGATTTCCCTGAGTTGTCTGATCATAGCCAGAACTGTGTATCTTGATCATAACCAAAACCGTACCTATCACACCATACTCATTTTCTTCAGGAAAAGCTTCTGATGTAATTTATTTTAGTGCCACAGAATACAGACAGTCTTGAATAAGATACTGTAAACTATAGAGTTAAAAACCTTCAATTCTTTGATTCAAGAATTTCCTGAGGAACCACTCACATAAAATTCTCTGAAAACATGTTATTAAGCTAGATATTTTTCTGTATGGCTGATATTACAGGTTATTAAAGTGTTGCATTGTAGTGTGTTTTATGAAGCAGAATGTTGTTCCTTTTTTTAACATAAGATCTACCATGAATTTATTTTGCAGTGCCTTATATAAGTAGCATTTAATTCACAGGATAAAACTATTGGTTATATTTAATATTGGCTCATGTATCTATTTTTTCAACCATTCCAAAGGAAGATTTTGAAATGTATGAACTGCTTTACTGCCTTCAATCTTCCTAGGGCAGAATTCACATTTTAAGACCGAGATTCACCTCCTGCTTTATTTCACATTTTTGGGTGCTTCACTCCCTGCTGCTATACAATTTGACTTTAAGCAAAGAAGGAAATGTTTTAAAGAAAGGGTCCCCGATTTCCACATTATTACAGCCAGAAACCAGTAGTAAAAAAGATTGTCTTTAGGGAGGAGGTGGAAAATGTCTCCTACCTCACGTAAGACTCCCTTACAATAATCTCTTTCCTAGAGGAATGATTTCATACCCCATCAACCTGAATCTGACCCACAAGACACATCAACAGAGAAGCAAACTGAGCCATTTCAATGTGAACCCTCTGGTGGCGAAGCCACTGCGTAACCCATCTGCCACAAGGGATGACTGGGCATGCCATCCTTAGGAAACATCTCCCTTAGACAGCCTAGAGAGTTAGAGGATCTGGAAGAATCCAACTGGTCATATCCTCCAGAGTGGACTCCTTGCAACCAATCCAAAGACTTCAGGACCAGCACTAGTGATGTATCAGAGACAAAGCTCTGAAGAAAAGGCATAGCCTATATGTGGCAGAACAAGATCTTCCATCTTTGACCCTCTGCTCCAAAGGGTTTGAAATGAAGCAACTCCTGAATATGGGACCACTGAAGCAGCAACGGGGCAACCACAAAATCAATCACTTGTTTGTTAGTGAAAATATTTCACTTTGAGTATAGCACTTCTTTGGACTTGTTAAGTTTATAGAGTCCACCAAATTATTCATTTACTTACTTATTCATACATGACAAAGTTATAAAGATGGTGCATAACAATGTAAAAAAGACATTAAAACAGTAGAAATATTAAAACCTTAAAAACAACATAGTCTTAAAAGACTAAATTGAATATGTGTATCTTCTAGAAGCCAAGACAGTTGGGACATATAGTTCTTGAGGGAACATATTTCATACTTCGTAGATAACACAAGTGAAAGACCTTCTATATGTGCCCAACAAACAGGTCATGCAGCCCTGAAAATTAAGCGTGTGCTGATCTTAATACCTGGGCAAGTTCATGGAGAGACAAATAGCCCCCTCAGTGGCTAGATCCTAAACTGTTTAGAGCTTTATAGGTTAAGACCAATACTATGAATAAGACTTAACACTATAGGTTAAGACCAACAAGAAGTAACTGGCAACTGATACAGGCTTTCAAGGAATGTCTAATATAGTTTGATACAATGCATCAATTGGCAACCTAACTACCAGGATGGAAAGCTCTCCTGTTGTCTTTATCACTTTGTAATGAAACCTGCTTCTTATCTTATTGAACAGCTTTCCTGCCTTGCCTATGGGGGGGGTGGGGGGGGGTTGGTGAGCCACACAGCTTCTACACTGGTGCAGATGGGATGAGACCACTGAGAGGTAACAGATAGCACTTCCCATTCTATCCATTTGCAATAACTTATTTGGAAAAAATACATTGTTTGCTAAAAAGGTGCTACCATGAGCTCAATGGCAACCCCCAAAAAATCCATGCATACATTTTTTTAAAAGGTACCCTTAAACACTACAAACCTTTGCAATTCAGAACTCAGCTTTCCTAAGCTAAGATGACCACATTTGCCACATCACACCCATGCCTTTAATACTTGCACAGATGAGGAGATATTCAAGAACAGCAGTTTTACAAGCCACTGCTTTGATAAAAGACACCAGCTGAAGTTTGGCAGACTGACTTGTAAGCTACTTTTATGCCATCTCCTCCCTATCACAGTCCCTATATTTTAACCAGTTTCATCAGTATAAGCTACCAAACTTGCTACCCCTCTAGTAATTATAACTGGGCCTACTGAATGTACCTGCCAGTGTGCTTGTGTGCCGGAATGCTCTGATCACGGAATCTGCCAAGCCCGTAAGGAGAGAGATGATTGTGTCCATCAAATAGCCATCATAGAGAATGCTGCACTGCCGCTGCTGGACGAGTACGGCAATGAACTCACAAAAATTAGCCTTGAACTTCTTCCAGAACCCTGGTTTGATTAAAGGATAATCTTCACTATCCTGCATGAGGTAAGGAAGGAAAATAGTCATGGTCAAAGTTTACGACAGAAGGAGGCTGGTGGAGTGGAAAATGGTTATTTCTGTGACATCAAAGACTTCTTCTACAGAAGAAAAGGGACAAAGGCACCCAGAACAGAGCAATGATATGCACGGAGAAACCACAGTTCCTCTAACCCAGGCTCCTGCATCTTGGTTACCTTAACATTTGATAGACTGCAACCCACACCATTTCAGCTGCACATCTGGAGGGCAACAGGCTGAAAAAGGCTGGGTTAATGACTAATGGCTTACAAGCTGTGTTCAGATTGATTTGGACTCCTGTGCCACTATGTGGAAAAAGCTGTGTGTAGGCTAAGGGTAGCAAACATTGGGCTGGATCTAGACACAGACATGAGCAACTGGGTTGGTCAAAGTGGACTTCTTCCTATCCCTTCATTTCTATAGCAGATTCCTGAAAACACTGTACAGAAAGTGCAGGGTATCTGCTGAATAGGTTGAGTTGTGGAGAAAGGAGGAATCCCTGAAAATCAGGTGGAGAAAATCAGGTTTCATGAGCAGAACCCTTTGGTCAATGAAAAATGGATCCTGCATCCAACCCACTGACTTTTAAGTTTGCCCCTCTAGGCAAACCTTCTCCAAAACTTTCTGTGGCATATATAAAGTCAAGGTGCACACTGGATTGGCCTACATAAGTCTTTGTGTGCATGGCACTGGTGGATCAAAGTCAGCATAAGCAGCCAGTACAACATTAGCCACAGCCCTGACAATCAGCCCTGGGAAAGGTCACACTGATTTCAACACTGGGACACTACTTCACACCTTTCCCGTCCATGAGATCTGAGGATGGCAGCATGTACCAATTGCATAGTATCAAAGGAGTAATTTTATTGCCAGCATTGCAACCGTATTTTTTTTAAAAAGGCAAGTAATGGAGACATGATACAGGTGTTCAAAATAATCATGATGTGGAGAAAGGAAGACATTTTTCTTCCTCTCCCATAACTCTTGAACCCAGGATCATCCCATGAAGCTGACTGGTGGCAGGTTTAGGACTGATAAATGGAAGTACTTCAGCACACAGCATAAAGTTAAGCTATGGAATTCACTGCCATGGGAAGTGGTGATGGTCCCCAGTTTGGATGGTTTTAAAAGGGATTGGACAGATTCATGGAAGAGGAGGCTACCAGTGGCTACTAGCCTTGCTGACCATGTGCAGCTTCCTTTAACAGAGGTGGCCTGCCTGCATACACCAGCTGCTGAAGCACTCAGGCAGGAGGAGGTCTTGTACTCATCCTGCTGGAGGGATCCTGTGGGCAGCTAGTTTGCCCCCATGTGTATGGAGTGCTGGATTGGATGGACCTTTCAAGATCTTGAAAACACTTTTGTGTCATGTAAAGATGCTCAAACGAACTGTGGTGACCCTACTGAAGCCAAGATCAAGTTCCTTGATGAGTTAACAGCTGGGAACCATTAGGCATACCATCATGCGTTCCATGAAAGGAAGGCAGAATATAGACAAAATAAATAAATTACCAAGTTTACTGGCCAAGTAACAGTCAGAATCCAGGGATAAGCCACGAACTTTTTATACTGCAATCCAGATTCCTACAATATATAAAAGTGGAACAGAACTGAGGAACAGTAATGCCATTTTCTAATAACAGATGGGTACATACACACATGCATTAATCTGAAAGCTCCTGCATTAGTGAAGGCTTTCACATAATCTTCCAGATTTGGGCAACTTCCCACATGCACCCTCAACTCACATGCAGGACTGCTCCCAGTAAAAACTCATTAGCTGCTTCTGGTGGAGACTAACACTGTTGGAATTGGTTTGTTAACTTGACAGCTTTACTTCTTAAGGGCACAACAAAGGGGAGTGTCATGGGAAGTGTCTACACTATCAACCATACCATTACACCACTGTACATACGACTTAGAGTAAATTCTATAAAGAGAAACATTTTTAATTACTTTATATAAAAGAGCAATTTTCTGTTCAAGTACTCAGAAGCAGCAGCCCAAAAATGAAGGGTATATTTTAAAAGACTTTTAAATACTTTCTGAGAAGCTTATCATGAGTCATATGTTTACAAACAGAGTTCCCTTAAAGGAAGGGATACCTACGCTATCAAATGCTTCTGTCATTTTCTCCATCACCTCAGAGTTCTGGAAATTATGGAACATCTCTGCTGTAACCATTCCTGTGGAAATAACAATGGATGTGAAAATTAACCTAACATGATATGCTAACATACATTTCAATATTTCTGTGTGAATGATTCTTACACCTAATGCAAATTTTGTCTTAAGTTTTTACATGCAAGCACCACAAATCAATATAGTTTGTAAACATGTCTATTTGCATTTGGGTCTATTCGTGTCTACTTATGTTTCCCCTCCATCTTCCAGCTTTCCCCTCTCTTATATTCAGAATATCGGTTTCACCCTCCTATAAGGACTTTCACACCCTATTATTAGATCACAGGTTCTAAGTATGAGATCCGTTAAAGGGATAATTCTATGCATGTTTACACAAAAATGCCTGCAATTTCTAGATATGCTGGGTGAGGAATGGTGGTAGTTGTATGGCATTTTTCCTATCAAAATATGTATAAGAGCACATCCTGAATGAATTATTTCCACTCAGAACATTTTTTGCCCATTCTCGGTCCTAATGAAGAAGGAGTAGGTTTACCTTGACAGCCTGAACACTGGATGAAGAAGTTGATGAGGTCAAGAAGCGCAACATCTCGATCTGTTTTATAGGCTTCAACCCAGTCATCTACCACAGACTGAATCAGAAACATGAGATTTTAACCACCATAAACTGTTTTTATCAACCTCTTCAAACTTCACGTATAAACATCCAATCAACTCCACAGACATAGATGTACCTGAATAGCACTTTTGCCCAGGCTGATCACTTCAAATAAGGTAACAAATTCAACCTCTTCTCCATTTTGCAGCTGACTTGACTGTCTACTACTAGAAGAGTTTCTTCTTCGGTTTTCATGTTGTTCTTGGATTTCTCTTTTTTCTTCCTAAAGCAATAAAAATAAAATCTGATCCTAAATATTTGTGCAGCAGGTACAGCTGCCATCCAACCTATATTCACACACAGGAAACAAAATGGAATTACTTTTGACCGGAAATGAACGATTTGTTTGTGCTGAAATGATAAATGGGAAGCTTCAGTCCAAGAGTCACATTTCCTTGTGCCTTTCTCTAGGGCAACATGTTGCCACTGCAAAAGTTAGACGGGGCCATCCCACCAAGGGAGTCAGTTCATATAATCACCAGAGCTCACCATAGTTTAAAAAACCAATACCATGTGTACCAGCTATTACAGTGAATACTCAAGTCCTGGTAAGTGGGACCAAGGCTTATCATGATGCGTGAACCTGGGCAGGCTGGCTTACTAACACTGTTGACAAGCCATACTGCTTGTATTTCAACATCACAGCAAACTGCATTGCTGGGTGCAATTATGCATAGCTTCCCAGCATGTGACCAGTACAAGCAGACTAGTTAACAAACCATCATGGCTTGTGAACTGTCTGCTGATCATGCAAATTTATTTCAATCATGTGCACATGCATGCACACACAAAGATATGCACAAAACATACTTTTTTCACAGTCTAACTGCTGCTCAGGGGCAGGCAGGAAAATGAGCAGAGTGTAGAGGAGGCTCGATGAAGCACATTTGACTTTCCAGTCACCAATATCACATCCCTAGCTTAAACGCTTGAAGTAAACTGGTGCATATGTTATACATCACTGACAGAGGAGCAGGCTCACTGTACATTATTGACAACCTCCATTCTCCTTCATCTTCTTGCAGGAATCCTAGGGTACCCCACAGCAAGAATGAGCCCTTTCCCCTATCTCCACCACAAGCCATTTTGGGTTCACTGCAGTTTTCCCCCATTTTGGGGTGGGTGGCAGAGGATCATGAAAGCTGGTTGTCTTTTGGTATCTCTTGATAGATCACTGAATCCTTCGCTGAGAAGGGGGTGTTTAGGAGGGTTTATTTTTTCTTTTAACTGCTTTTTGGGTGCACATTTTATCCCAGTCTTGGGGAAGTACAAGTGTGCACCCCCTTGTTTCCAAGGGAGAAGGGATTTTGACAGTTGTCAAAACTCTGGGTCCCTTTAAGAAGGAAGTCTTGAGTAGGAAATGGGTGGCTTTTGACTGGAACATGCATCTATTTATATGTCCATCTTGTGCACCAGGATGGCATGTTAGGTGAGCCCAATCAATGAAGCAAACATCAGTAATGAAGCAAATATTTTGACGTGTGTGTGAACTTGCTTTATATGCACTTCATGTTATTTTTATGATTTTATGATTGGTATTTCATATAAGTAAACAAAATAATTCTTTAAAATTATTGTGGTGCACTCAATAACAACTTCATTTTTGTTGACATCAACAAAATACATATATTAACCATGACAAACTGACAGTATCCTCCAAAGATATCTAAATTACATAGTAAGGAGACTGTGAAACACCATTCTTTTTTCTCTTGTCTATCTTATGGAACATAACAGAAACTTACAGAAGTTCTAATGCTGCCATTTCTCAAGCAGTTGCCATCCTCTGCAGTGGCTTCAGGAAAAGTCTCATCATGGATTCCATGTTCTCTGGATCATTAAAAAAGAAGAGGGAATTAATAACAGGAAAGGAACAGCATAACAGGGGATGTGTACTTAAAATAACATAGACAGATATTCAAAACCTTTTTGAGGATCAATTTGCCAGTTAAAATGGCAGAACCCCCAAAAGAAATTTTAGTGATTGAAGCATTCTTTATTTTACAAAGAAAAATAAATCCACATTCATTCCCTTACTTAGATCAAAACTATTACTTTGGACAACATGAGAACAAATGAGCTTACTAAAAGTTGTACAAAACATCATGAACAGGAAAAGTAACTGCAGGAAGCTGAAATCACAAACAGAGAGGTAGCTAAAACCTCCTTCCTCTCCTGCTGTTAGTCTACCAAATATTCCTGCTAGCTGTTTATTCCCTTAAAGTAAAAAAATGTGATAATTGGATGTCTTTCCCATTTGGGGAAAAGCAGCTTTAAAAAAATCTAACAGATAAAACAATAGAAAGAAATTGCCCCTCTCCTTCCACTACTCTTCCACTCACAAATTTTATTTAAATAAAGAGTACATAAAATTAACATGAAACTGTTTTACAACCATGAAGACCTGGGAAAGGTGAACACAGAAAAAAAAAGGATGAAAAAACTTGCAAGGATCTTTAGAAAAATTGGTGGAAAAGCCTGTTCCTTATTTTCATCATTCCCCCCACCCGATTCCCTCCTTTTTTCCTGCAACACATCTCTAAACTGTTGTACTTTCTGAGTAACATCAAGTTTGGCCCATACTCTGAAGTCATGTCAATTAAGCCACTTCCACTCTTCCTAAATTTCTTTTAGAACTCTACTTACGAAAGCACAAATATTGTCATGGGAGGTTTAGTGCATTTATCTTTTACAGAGTTCCACCAACCCCTTTTAAAAGTAATATGAACACTAGCTTACTTGCTCAGGCTTGTATTTCTAGTTAAAAAAACAAAGCAGTAAATTTGAATGCCTGTTCCACCCAAAGGATACTAAACATACTCTGACAATTCAAGCAATTTTTACTTCTTCCTAAATAACACTTAGCAATTTACTTATGTCTTGGAGTAAAAATGTTTACACAACCATTCAGGTTTCAGCCAATAAAGAAACTAGGAGAGATCACATACTCAGTTCCATGTGAAGCATGTTATATTGAAAGAGACTTGAAGAAGAAGTTGCCAAACAGAGCGAGCAACCCTAGCCGAATGAACCATTGTTGTGACATTGTCTGATGTCTAAATATGACAAAAGAGTGTGGCAAGATGGTTAGAGCATTAGACTGGGCACCCAGGAGATCTGGGCGCTAGTTTCCACTGAGCCATGAAGCTCACCGGGTTAGAGTAGAGGGTTAGAGTAAGGGTTATGCAAGTTGTCTTGGATAAACCGCAACAGGAAAAAGGTAGGATATAAATGTAATGTAATAATGATAGACATGTAAAATCAAGATATTCTATGCAATATATTCCAATGATGTCAGCATTAGCATTTTCAATAAATGAAGGAATTCTCAGGTTTGAAACAGGGAGCACCTGGATGTTCAAAGCACCAATTGGATAGTCATCCACTCCCACCACTGCACATGGAGGAATTTTATAATTATTTTTAAATTGTTGGTGTTATTTTTGAAAACACAGTGAAAAAATAGCTCTATATACATGGACATAGGCTACCTCATTTCTGTTTCAAGGCAAGCAGCCCACCTGAATCATGAGCAAGAGTGCCAATATTTGAACCAGCATTACTTGTTAATACGAACACATGTAAAGGCCAAACTCAGAGTCCAAGTAAATCCCTGGTCTCCTTAGGCAAATGCCTGGGCCCCAGGTTCCTATATTAGCTACATGAACCCCATGTAATGATTTTTCTCAGTGCAGTGCTTTGAAGCAGTGTTGGATTCGGCTGCTATTTTAAGTTCTCACAAAGCCCTAGAATGACACTACATCAGGATCATTGTGAGAAAAGAAAATGGCAGGTACATCCAGCTCCCCAGTGTTGTTTAAGGCACTGCTATGGCCAAATAAGCCCACTGGAGCCCATTGACAGTATAGAAGGCTCACCGGAGATCATTTCATTTTGCTGAGGACTTCTAAAAGCTGAACTTCAGCTAAACAACTCATTACACTGTTTCCATGTGTCCTGTTAACATAATGGCCTATTTCTTTGCTCCAAGCATCCCCAGGAGAAGGCAATTTCCCGAGGAGAAGCACTGAAATGTAAGAAAGGCTTAATCTATCCTTTTTCACCTTTTCCCTGCATGTTACCAGCAGCATGACCACCAAGGTTCCAGGCCCATGTTTACCTTATTTCAGATCCAGGAGGGCTTTAGAACTTACACACAAACACACATCCACACCAACTGGCTACTTGTGCTAATATTGCACAGGATTGTAATACAGGCCTATAATGTAAACCAAGTTGCAAAACTAGGATCACATAGCAGTGAAGAACCTGCTGTGACCATTTTCATAATGCTACATCTAACTTTACCTTACCGTAGCTACCTTATAGTTGTCAGACTACAACTCCCATAATCCCAGATGAGTAGGACTGCAGGAGCTGTAGATAATCCCATGGGATAATCCCAGACTAGCTGGGAACTGTAATCTAAAACAACCGGATAGCACAGATTGGATAACCCCTGGGCTACTGTACATGCCTCCACAGCAACATCTTTTTTTTTCTTTTGCCACCTACTACTCCTTTTAAAATTGGCAACGTAATTCACAAGTGAAAGCAGAACCATACACACACACAACACACCCCTCCAAACCACAAGCCCCAACCCACCCCAAAAAACACAGGAAATGCATACTATAAGCTTTTCAGTAAAATACCAAGGTAAATATTGTATACCACTGTTAAAGTCTTACTTGCGGTTGGGCAGATGGGCAACGGAATTGGGCTCTGCTATCATTTCCACTACATCCTCTCAGCAGCACAGAAAGCAAGTTACCCTGATCAGACCACTTCAGCATGAAAAAGAATATAAGCAGCAGAAATTCGAATTCGCTTCCTTTAGGTCTTGTCAGAGAAGCAACAGCACAACTGTACAAAATTAAAGAAGCAGACAGTACATACCATAACATTATAGACATTTAAAAATATGGTGCATGAAGACCAAAATGCAAAAAAAATATAATTTGCAGTGAATCAAATGCATGCTACATATGATCATACAAGACAAAAAACAGAGTTGACAAAACTCTTTATGATGACAGCCAAAATTGCAGCATTCATTCTGCAAGCTTTTGTTACACAAAAAATTCTTCCATGGAAGATATTTCAATTCTATTTACCATAACTTTATTCCCACCTTCCTCTGATAAGCTTAGGTAAACTGTTATCCTATCTTATCCTCATAAGAGGATTGTGCCCTTAAATAAGTGTGAGCTATCCTATGTCCTATGACCACCAGGAGTCTAGCCAGCCACACAAGAAATCAGAGACCCACTTGAGAAACATACTCCAATAGCGGGCTATGGAGCACCTTCCTTCTGCCCTTACAACCAGCATGGAAAGAATTGTGTAAGCTGTGGCTTGTGGGGTCTGTGGTGTTTCTGGAAGGTGGGAAGGACAGGAGTGAAACTCTACAATGAGAAAATGCATCCTAGCAATTCCTCTGCCTCTCCTCCTATTATACCAGGGCAAAAGACTTAGATGGCTGAAATCAGCTTTCCTGCAGGGCAGGAGGAGCACAGAGGTTATTACTATATTTATATTTTGCCTATCCACAGTGATTGGGACTCAAACCCTTTTTCTCCCCCACACTCCTTCCACCTTCCATTGGCTGCTCATAATTATCCTAGTTCATAAAATGACAAGCAGTCATACTGGATTGTGCTGCCCAAGATTATGGTTGCTGAGCATGCCTGATAAACTTCATAACTGAGCAAAAAAGATAAGCATTCAAATCTCCCAAATCCAAGCCAAGCACTATATTCACTACACTGCACAGATTCTCAATGTCCATTCAGTTTGCTTTGGTGGTGGTTAAAAAAGCAAATTTTATGCTAAGGATTATTAGGAAAGGGACTAAAAATAAAGCATCTAATATCATAATACCACAGTATAGATCCCTAGCACAGTTGTATTTTGAAATAAAGTAACAATGTGGGCAAGGCACAGAAACAATCTATCAAATGAGGAAAAGGTTGGAGCATCTTCCCTATGAATACAGGTGAAAAGGCTTGGAGCATTTAGTTAGGAAAAAAGGCACACAAGCCAGGAAACCACCTATTAGTTGTGGAGGGAAAGGAGAAGGAACCAGTGGAAGGAAGTAGTCTAGGAACCAACAGGCCAAATTGAGAATCCCTGGAGGCCAGAACGGATCCTCAGGCCTGAGCTTCTACACTCTGGCAATAGATCTTTATAAAATTATTTATGGCCTTGTGGTATATATGGAAGTGCAGGTGCTCATCATGGCAGCCCCTTAATCACAATCCCAAAGTGAGTCTAAAATTTCAGACAACTGTGTTGATCCATGTCCAGAAACCACTTCTAGCCTTGTTCATGTCTACCAGTAGGTTTCTTATGAAGCTAATGGGTCTTAACTGCCTATTCAAAGTCAAGCCGCCCCAAAATAAAACAGGGAACAATATAGTGTTGCTGAGAAAACTCATTTTGCATCCTGGCAGCAACAGAGAACAGGAAATTCTTTGCACAGTTCAAGAGACAGGATAGCAGATGTCAGCCAAGTCCCTGCTAACCAAAAAATGCATCCCTGAAAGCCCTGACCCCATAGGATGACGTGGATAAAGAGAGTATTTTCTTTCTCATGTATAATGAAAACTTGAATATTAATTTGATTAGCACTATATTCAGAACAAAAAGGAAATGTGTTGCACTAATGTGTGATGAATGTATGGATGCACTGCAGAAAAACAAAGATTATACAAAATGATGGAGGACCAGGCCACTCGTGGTTATTAAGCCACAATGGCTAAATGCAACCTCCACCTGTTCAGAGGCAAAATTTTACTTGAAGGGAAGCAATGACAGTGTAGCTACCTTTTGCAGGCCCTTGGGTGTGGATATCTTGGATGCAGGATACTTAACTAGATGGTCCTTTGACTTGAGAACAGCCTTCTCACATTCTTAGGTTTCTTTTGAAAAACCTCAATGGAAGAAACACTGATAAGGACTCTCTACCAGAAAAATGCTCTCTGGTTAATTCTTTCCACATCCAGAAAATTCTTTCTACATCCACTTTCCCTTATTTCAATCATGGCTTGTGGTGCTATGATGAAATATAGGACAAAGGGAGAGATATCATTATTAGACATGTAGTTTATGAAGGAGAGGAAGGAGAGGAAGTGAAAACTATGTGCAAAAACCCTACTAAAAAGGAAATCTTACAGTATCTCTTGCAATCTGATGAATGCAAAACAAATGAAAAGACAATCATAGGTAGCAATGAAATGCAGGTGAGAGTGGATCTAAAAAAAATTAGGATGCAACTGTTATCCCTAAACTTGTAAAAGGGCAGTGTTGCTGCTTTCAGGGAAATGGAATAGGACACCTGTGTCTTTAGCACTGCAAGACCGGCAGAAAATCCATAAAACTTAATGTTTGTGGTGTCTGAGAGCTTGAAAGAAAAAGACAAGTTGGGAGAACGGCACATGGATAAGAAGCAACGGAAAATTCACTGCAAAGAACAGTGAGAAAGGAAGAAGCATTCACCGGATTAAAAGAGAAAGGGATCAGGGACAACGAAACTGCAACTCGATACCCTCCAGATGGTTCAGACTCTATCCCAGAGAACTGGCCAAGCTGGCTGGGGCTTACGGCAACTGTAGTCCAAAGCATGTGCAAGGCTCCGGGCTACCTTTCCTTAGGATGGGGCGCCTATCACATAAACAGCGGACGGAACACGCGCAGGAGGGGAACATATTGCAACACGGCAAGGGGATGGTCCTCCGCACCCCAGCCACGCTTGGGCGGCACCCTCCCTGACCGCGCGCGCCCCCTACCCAGCTGGCTGCAACGGTTCAAGCCTGGGCCCGGTCCTGAGGAGAAGGGAGAAGAGGAGTCCTGCAGTCAATTACGAGAGCAGCGGCATGAGCCGACCTACTGCAACTGCTACAGCGACAGCGACTACCGCCGCTCTCCTGCTGATACGGGAACTGCAAGTCCTCCCCACCCCACCCCACCCCGTCAACTTATATCACGTGAGGCGACTTACCCAATAGAAACTGACTTACGAGTTGCGAAGCCAATCCTGAGCCTCCAGCTTATTTTTGTTTCTGCTCCGGCAGCGAAAGGGTGGCGGTGCTGGGCGGAGTCGGAAGCGTGGTGCGCTTGCGCTGCGCAGGCAGGAAGGAGGGAGAAAGGAAGCGGTCCCTGTTCCCTCGGGGACTTGTTTTGTGCCGGAACCGCAGCGGGTAGGGGAAGTTAGTGAATGTAACACACGATGGCCCTCATGGCTTCTCGGTGGGGGAGGTTGCTACTGTTAGGGCAAACGTTGCGCACCGTTTACCCTCTTCCGAGAGCTACCTGTTTGATGTCTAGCCCGGTGAGGTTTTTTCATGCTACGGCCGTCAGCTGCCGTTTTTCGGTGTCCAAAAATGGACCTACTCGGGGAAAGAAAGGTGAAGTTATCAATGGTAGTAGTTGGAGTGCAAGAGACACCGAAGAAGAGGAGGAGGAGGAAGACGAAGACGAGCAGAGTATGGAGGATGAAGAGTTACTGGAGTCGGGACTGCCGCCTCTCCCGCTTGAAGCTCAGAGAATATTTATTGTACATCCAGCTGTGAAATGGGGGGCGAGCAAGCCGCAGCTTACCACAGGTGAGATGAAGACCGCCAAGTAAAGCCACATATGAGAAATCAACACAGGCACTTTCGTGTTTCTGTCTTGAGAGTTACTGCATGTAGCAACCAGAGTTCCTCGCTGAGTTCTTGCCTATAGTTTTGAATGTTGATTCCATGTGGAGAAATCAACATTATCAAAAAGTGGTACTTGCAGATGCCTGCAGTAAACCAAATTCATGATGTTTGCATGTATGGTGGGTATCCACAGAACATGGAACAATTACAGCAGAGTTAACAGGAAGGGCTAATTAAAAGCTGTAGCTGCTATTGTCAGAATAGGTCCTGATGATAGACAGGTACACCTGACTACAGGTGACAAATGTGTGTATGCCACTTTTGGATCACTTTACAGCACATTCTGAGTTTTCTATATGACCTCTACTTTCAATGAATATACATTGAAAGTATACAGCTATCAATAGGTAGATAAGTATACAGTATCAATAGGTATAACCTGGAATCATTGGTTCTCAGTAAAAATAACAGGTTCAAAAGTATTCTCAGTTCCTGAGTTCATAACAATAGAAGACAAGACAATATTAAAGTTTTTAAACCATATTCTTACAGCTAAAGAGCTGCTTACAGGGGAAATGGAAAGCTTTATAGTAAATGGCACAATTTGTTATAACGATATGTTATACCCTCTCCTAGAGAAAACAACCCAGGCAGCTTTCTTTTAATATGCCTAAAGTTCCATTGTTAATCATAACCCATGGTAGACTATTATATTTTCCAGAGTTTATCAGTTGTTATAAAAATAGGTTCTGTGAGTTTTGTTTTGTTTTTTAATTAGAAATGTAACTTAGTTCAGTCAGGAAACCTGTTTCTATAATTATGGGACAAGAAAGGACTCAAAAGAATACCATGGCCAATTAGTCATTTCTAAGAAATGCTTTACTGCTCACCAGTTTTCATTTATCCCACATATTAATCTTTTACAAATAAATATAGAATTCAGGGCATATTTTATCATTCATGGTATTGATTCAGGAGACTGGCATCTTTGCTGATAAAACTGTAATTCAATGAAGCAAAAAAGTGACCTATTTTTCATTGAAAGCATTTTAAGATCTGTTTTCTATACAATATGTACATTTTAATAGTAATTAAATATTCAAATATAGTGCTATGGCTATTCCACTAATTCTAATATGCATATAGTTAGATGAAAAACTTACTGATGAAATCCTAAATAGCAGAAGTGAACATGCCTCAAATGGATTGACAATTATAGGGCCCCATTACATCTCGTTTTCCTTATAATTGAGTATTTATAGATAAGCACATGTTATGTTATCATATATACATGCACATATTTTCCTCCTCCTCTCCCCAATACTATAGCTGAACTGCAGCTAGCTGAAGCTGTTGCTCTCATAAACACCATTCCAAATTGGACAGTGGTGGATAAATTAATTCTTTCTACAAAAAACCCTGACAAGAAATTTATCTTTGGCAAAGGGAATTTTCAGCTTCTGACAGGTAAGAAGACTTGAACTTAGTATGGACTTCTTAGAAAATGATATCCTTTTAGTGTGTAATTGTATGCCATGCTTTACTTTGTAGTGAAAAAACCTGAGAATCTTAATTATATATGTTCCTTAATCCAAATCAGGGCTTTGTTCTTACATACCATCATGTTATGGCAGCCTATGTATGCAAATCCTCCAAAATGTGCTATCCGTGGCAGCCCTGCTCAGCTCTTGTAAATTCAAGGCTGTGGCTTAATTTATAGAGTCAAGCCATCTCATATTTGGTCTTCCTTCTTCTGCCTTTGACTTTCTTTAGCATGATTGTCTTTTCCAGGGAGTTTTGCCTTCTGGTGATGTGCCCAATGTAAGACAGCCGCATTTTTGCTTCTAGGGGAAGTTGCAGCTTGATTTTAATGTTTATAATTGAACTATCATAAATATTAATGCTATTCTAAGGGTGTTTTTGGAAGGTTATGTTGTCTATATCAATGATGCATGTTAATGCTTTAATAATCTGAGTTCGAGCGAGCCAATTTATGATCTTCAATGCTTCACCCTTCCCTTCCCTTCATATATTGGCTTTGTTATTTCTGTTGTGATTCAGTTAAACCACAGTCTCACATTCAAATGGTAATGCTGGTTTAATCTCAGTTTACTAACCAGGATACAATACCAGGATCAACTATTTGGTAATAGTTCTTGTAAAAATTGAAAGATTAATACCATGCAGTAAAGTCAGACTATGGTTTTCTAATTGTCTTTCAACCACATTTTTCTGATATACCAAATATATAATGTTATAACTGACAAAAATGAAGTTTTTCTTAACACTTGAGTGATGGCAAAGCTGTTTCACATGAGTCGTGAACTATCTTTAGGGATTTGATGGATGAGCATTTTTAGAATGGTGCTGAGTGAATAGTAGCATAACCTGGTGAAGCTTGTGCAGTGCCTTTTTGTAGCAGAATAAAGTTTTCCTGTGTTACAAGAAATACAATGTATAAACCACTAATAATAGTTACAAAATTATGTATTTTAGTAATTTTCTTTTAGAAAAAGTCAAAGGATTGTCACATATATCATCCGTCTTCTTAAATGTAGAAAGGCTCTCTTCTGTGACAAAGGTAATTACATTTCAATCCATCAAGCTTCCAATTATGTTTTGAATTCTTCCTGTAGAATATGTTCTTATGATATCAATATCTCATAAATGTACCTGTTCTAGAAAAAACTGTAGCAGATTGAAGTCAGTGGCCCTGATAAGTCTGTTTTTATAAACTTGCTACCCTATTAAAGATTGCAGTCATATGCACACTTACTTGGGAGTAAATCTTATTGAATGCAATAGGTAAAGGACTTGAGTACAGTGGGGTAGTATGTTCAGTTTCTGCAGCACTTAATTTTACCTACCTTAAATTCATAATCATTTGATACAGATTTTGATGCATGTTACCCTATTACTACCTTCTCAGTTTTTACCCTCTAGCGCACACAGATTAGGAACTATTTTATTTTTATCACAAACAGTTCTTTGTGGTAATGTTCATCTGCAACATAACACAGACCATTTTATAAAATGTAATAAGGCAGTGATATCCTCAGGAAACCACAAGCATTTGTTGCACCACAAGCATTGCTGGTGTTATGCTAGAGACTGCTTTACTTGTCTCTAAGCCACTTCATGATGAGTTTCCCCCTTTCTGGCATATGCTGGATAGATCATGTCATCTGGCACTATATTAGTTGCATAAGTAGAGTAGCTACATTGAATACTACCCAGTGAGTTTCCTCACTCTGCTTCAGTATCAACCACTAGCAAGGCAGGTAAACTCAGCGATGTAGGACCTCTGGACTGTGGGTAATCCTTGCAGACGTCTCAGTTTGGCCTACAGAGCCCTCTTACAGAGTTTGACACAGTGGGTAAGACACAAGGGAATCCCTGCTGTTAGACAGAGCAAAGCTAATAGAAGGGATGCAAACAGTGGTGGATGCAGCTAATGTTGAACAAGTAGATTATGCAATAATGCCACATCCCATGATTTGTCTTTATCCAGCGTATGCTGGAGAGAGGAAAGTAATCACAATGAATTGGCTTAGATTCAAATAAAGCCAGGTCTAGACTAGCTCATAAAGACAAATATGAAGCTTCTTTTGTACCTTTTAGTGGCATGACTTGATCTCATGTGTCAGATCCTTGAAAAGCCAAAAGGAGAATTTCTAAAAGAGGAAAATCTTATATCCATATTTTAATTCCCTTTGATTATCAATACAATCTATGAGAAGTACTCTTGTTGTATATCCTAGGTACTAATCCATGGATGCTAACTTTACATTGGTACTTTCTTAAACTCCTTTATCCACTTAAATTATATTCTAAAAAATCTTTAACTTTATCTTTTTAAAGAAAGAACTTGAAGAAGCCTGGGAAGTGAAAGTTTTTGACAGATACACAGTTGTTCTTCATATTTTCCGTTGCAATGCTCGGACTAAGGAGGCAAAACTTCAGATATCTTTGGCTGAAATCCCACTTCTAAGGTACTTAAAGCTGTAGTAATTATCTGAAAGTGTTATTGCCATTCCATTGCAATACCGACTAAAATGATGGTGTGGCTCCACTAGTCTTTCTTGTGTAGTTACCTTTATACACACATTTTACTGTATTGTAAAGTTACATCAAGCTTAATCTTTTAAGAAAAAACCTCACTGACAAGCACATGAGTTAAATAAACAAGAATGGAAAATTGATAATTAAAATGCAAACTTTAACACTTACTTGAAAGAAATATGACTAACTTGTTCCATGGATTTTAATAAGACCTAAGTGTGAACATTGTAATTTATTGTCAAGAGACTTCTAAGGCATAATATTTACTTTTTTTTCAGGGCCAATATTAGAAATGAGGTTGCTCGGTTGGATCAACAAAGAGGTGGCTCAAGATACATTATGGGTTCAGGTAAAGTATGGTGGAAATAATCCAAATGAGTGTGTGTGTGTAAAAAGCTGCCTTTCTGACCCAGATATATCCAAAGAAGTGAACAAAATACAAGGACAAAAATATAGTAATGATGATTAGAGCGCTGCCTTTGTGTTTTCCAGGTGAAACTTTCGTGGAGATACAACTTCGCCTCCTAAAAGAAAAAGAATTTAAAATTCGAAAGGCCCTGGAAAGGCTTAGAAGAAAAAGGTGCTTACTTAGAAATCAGCGACAGAAGCGTGAATTTCCTACTGTTTCAGTAATGGGCTACACTAATTGTGGTAGGAAACAACACATATGTATACATTAGCATTTAAGTACATTTTAGTATGAAAAGGCCTTTGCGTAGAAGAATTTTAATACCTGGGGTTGTGTTCAATGGTGGTGCTCTACTAGGAAAAACCCAATTCCAAAATATGCACAAGGGGAGAAGCAATCCAAGTTGAGCTGGTGCAGCCCCTTGCAGATCTTAGGTTTGCTAAATTGTCCGCTAGTGCTTGGACAATGGGGAAAAACAGCATACCCCAGCAGTGTTGCCATTTCTTCCATTAACAATATGTTGGAGTTAGGCCTTGGACTAAGAAGTTTGTATAAATACTGTTCTTTCAACAGAGTTTTTTGTGGAATTCCATTGTTCAGGGCAAGCAGACTGCTGTTTTTGCAACTTAGATATTGCTTTGTTGTGTTTTTGCTATCGTTAGCAGCATCCATTCGGCAATGGGTGCATAGGAGCAGTGACTACTGATGTTACTGCTTCTTTGGCTGTCCTTGAGGTAGGTACCTATTCTGTTTAGGGATAATGATGAGAGAGTTTGCATAAGAAAGGAAAAGACTTGCTGCACTTTTAGCATGCCCCCTCCTAGTCATGGGAAGACTCACTATCCCACTTTACCGAGGTTTTTGATTAGACAGTGACCTCCTGACAACTTATTTTCTTAACGTAAACAAAATACAAAAAGAAGAAAAGTATATGTAAACTAAAGTAAAATCTCCTGGAAACTTATTTGCAATATCAAACTAGTGTGTATCATCAAATAGACTGGGAAATAGCAAGGACATGGATCATGCAACTACAAACATGAGGCTGTAGTTGTGCTGCTTATATCTGTGTAAGCCTCTGTCCTATTGACCTAGCTTTTACATGAAGTACACATACATTATTTCTCCCTTGATTTCTATTAGGGAAAACTACTCTAATCAAGGCTCTTACTGGGGATGCAGGACTACAGCCACGAGACCAGCTCTTTGCCACATTGGACATTACGGCTCATGCAGGCTACCTGCCATCAAACTTGACTGTTCTGTATGTTGATACTATTGGATTTCTGTCTCAGTTACCCCATGACCTTGTGGAATCATTTTCAGCTACATTAGAAGATGTAGCCCTTTCAGTAAGTATAAACTTTTTCTTGATAGAAAGGTAGAATGCAAATAAAATAAGCTTCCACCATCCAATACATGGAGTCTGAAAGCCAACAGACATCTTAAGACTGATGCAGTGGTTCTGGCTTTAATTTACCATGCGCCTGAGGGATTTTAGGATGATTTCAGGAAGGGATTGAAGATTGCTACCTAATGCGCTTATTGACCTGATTCATATGGCCCAGTGTAGCTCGTCATGGGTTGTTTAATCGATGGCAAGCCACTTTACATATATAACCCCTGCTCAGGATCTGTTGTGCAAACCCAGAGAGCATTGGTGTTGCCTCACTTAACCCATGGTCTATCCTAGGATTAACTAATCCTTGCATAACCCACACGCAATAGTTTTTGCATGACAAGATAATCCCCAAGCATGGGTTTGGTATGCCAAATGGTAGTAGCCACACACTCCCCACATTCACTGCAACTTAACCCATGGTGAGCTGTTGTATTGTGCAAACCAGCTCACTTTGTATTAGATGTTATACCAAATCAATCAGGACTTCAGGTACAGTTTTTAATAATAGTTTCAATTGTCATGATGCCATTTTGAAATAACTTTGGATTGATTTCTTCTAGTTATTCTAGTGGAAATACATAACCTGGGAATAGTTTTTATATTGACTTGCAGACACAATATGGATATATTGAAGCACTTACTGATTTTGGCTCTCAGGTTTTTCTCAGAAATAGGCTTATATAAAAATCTAGCCATATTACTTGTTTAAGGAGTGACTTGCAGGATTATTTGATTGAAAAAGTGATACCTTGGATTTAGTTTTGGTTCAAAACGGTATGTTTGAGTTAACATGAGTTTTTTCATGTGGTCTTGTGTGTCCTTCTGTTTTCTCTATTGTTGAAGGACTTGTCTCTAACCTTATCTCAACTGAAAGAACTGAGTCCCTTGAAGTCTATAATTAGTTTAAATATAGAGGAAACAGAAGGACACACACTTCTGTTTTATACTTCTTAGAAAGTACACTCGCATTAGAGAGCTATATAATGCTCCACCTAGACCTCAGTTTTAGTTTTACGTCATCAAATCACAGCAGAGAACATTTTTTTAATTTTTGTTTTCTACAATGCTTTTTTTCAGAAAAGTGTCTAATTGGGCATATATATTTGTTGCTAGGATTTAATTATCCATGTGAGGGATGTTAGTCATCCAGAAACCGAACTCCAGAGAGAGAGTGTACTATCTGTTCTCAGGAATCTTAATATTTCCAGCCACTTACTGGAGTCAATTATTGAAGTTCACAACAAAGTGGATTTGATAGACAGGTAAGAAGTAACAGAACATTCAAAATATTAGTTTGTTTTAGTTATTCCAATAAATAAGTTAAATCCAGGTACTGGAAGAAATTCTGTAAGTGATGGTTTCACATATTTGGACCATATCTGTATTTCTGGTGCACCACTTTAATTCCATTATGTTCAACCAGATATCAAGATGCCTAGTTTGTGTCTCTAAATTAGGGCAATAAAACCAGAAGAGTTAAACAAATAGTGAAATGCAGTGCACGCTCAGACTTTATATTCTATTGATTGCTTTAGTTTTAAACATACCTAAATGTAAATTAATGCATGTCTTAACCTGTATTTACTTGTGTATGACTTACTCCCTTCATCTGTATCCTTCAATGAACTATCACTTCTAACTGGACTCAGAAATAATTGTTCAAAAATTCTGGATACTAGGTAATGGCACATGATCACACACTACTTGATTTATGAAGTTTTGTGCTGTTCTAACCCTATTTGTTGTTTCTGAATTGTTCCAATTATTCCATTTAACACCAGTACATCCTCCTAGAACAGGGTGTTCAAATGACATGAAAGCACCCAAGTTAATATTTGCCTTTTATTTAATATGGAAAAAAACATGAGCAGCAGTTGCATTATCAAGCAGTAGTGTATGTCTGAAACACATGTAAGCCTTCAACTCTGATAAGGACAATCTAGTGCACACATTTTCCCACTATGCTTCTTGTACCAAGACCAGGGTTTCTTATTTATTCTAGATATATCCCAGCTAATCCAAATTCTATTGCCATTTCTGCACTCCTTGGGTATGGTTTAGAAGAGCTGAAAGAGGAAATTGACAGAAGACTTTTGACAATAACTGGAAAAAACTTTCTGATAATTAAAATCAATTTATCAGGCCCTCAACTCAGGTAAGCAAATATGGCTACATACAGTTCATGACTGATTGGAGGAAAGTGCCAGTCAGGCAAATGAGTATGAAGGATCTATTTCCATCTTCCCCAGCCCGGTGGCTCCAGCTGTATCGGACTTCAATTCCCAGAATCCCCCAGCTAGTTACGGTAAATTTGAATGGTACCAGATTGAAGGAGGCAGTTCTATTTTATTAGACATGGTTAACTTGGTGCAAGAGAGGAGTTGGTACAACAAAGCTAAACTTACTTGCATAAAGCCCCTTTATATGAAAAACTGCACCTTCTGCTTTGTTAGTTGCATTGAAACTAATGTGGAATGTGTTTCCCCTCTTTTATCGCTCTTGCATTATGTACAATATGTCCTCAGGTGTAACTCTGCCAATAGCTCATAACCAAGCTCTGGCTACTCCATGCAAATTTATGAAAGGAGAGTGATGTCTATTCATTTATGTAACGGTAAAATAAAGGCTCTTATCTCCTTGCTGTGCATCTCACAAAAAACATTTATATAGCAGCATCTTCAGCAAACCGATTTCACAAAGCTGTCACTCCCCCCCCCCACATCCAAAGCAGAATTGTATTTGGAAGGTTTGATCAAATCAGGTATCCATTAATTTGAGCATATCAAGGGAGAGGGATTGTACAGGCATAGGGTTTATTCCTAACCTTCCAGATGTTTAACATTGCAACTGTCATCAGCCCTGACCAAAGCACCCAATATTGAACAATTCTGGAGCATGATACTGGAGAAGACAGACGTGGAGGAGTGGGATGTTATGCTTGCAGGGATCCAATGGTTATAAAACTCTGTATTTTGCCTTTTCAGTTGGCTCTACAAAGAAGCAACAGTGCAAGAGGTTGGTGTTGCTGCTGACGATGGTACAGCCAATGTAAAGGTGATCATAAGCAACTCTGCCTTGGGCAAATACAGAAAACTATTTCCTCGATCAACTTATTCCTCTCAGAATTAACAAGATGTTCACTTTCTGGGAGAAAGCTCCTGCCTAGTGGATATTGCAGTTTTTTAATAGAATCTGAAATGAAGAGTGTGATTCAGTGGGATACAGAGCTTTATCCTATCCTGATTTCAAACTGACCAGCATCTGCCATGAAATGTTGATAGGAGCTCTGAAAGAACTTATCTTTGGAAACATTATGAGAAATTTACATCAGCCACTGAGGAATCACACAAGGCAAATGACCAAAGATGCATACTCTGTATTGGACACAGTCAGAGATGTGGTAAGACCAACAGCATCTTGCTCCATAATATTACAAGTGATCACTGTAACAACATACTAACATTAAGAATTAGTGTCTTAATGTTCTTGTTTTCCTTTTCCCTTCCGATCCAGGGCTACACGTTCACTTAAGAAAGGCCAAGTTGAAGAAATGGGTCTTTAAATGGGGCCTCCCAAATAGCAGTGGGGAGGTCATTTTGTTGGACACCTTCATGTATTATGTCAACAGCACATAAAGCTGCACAGACAATCATAAACTCCTTTCTAAAGAAAGATAAATATGGTAATTTAGTGCAGAACATCACTGGCTGTACTTACCTAAGCCTATGTATACCATTTAAATAAATAACTCTTAAATGTTACACTGGAAAAAATACCATACATCCAAATGCCCAAGCTATAGCACAGTGCTGCTTGTAACACTCAAAGGCTCAAGTTTGTTAAATACGCTGTTGTTAGCCCAAGTAGTACATTATTCACAAATATTTTTCCATTGACAATGCGGAAACATGCTTAGTTCCCTAAAAAGCCCATTTTAAGAAGCTAAGAGGGAATATAATTGACTTTAGGAGCAGGGGTTCAGCTAAAACTAGAAAGTTTTATCACAATCTTGCACATCACTGGCACAGAGTTTCTCTAGCTGAATTTGGGAGAGAGAAGAGCAGCCCTGCTGAATCAGACCATTCTGGTCCCTACAGTAGAAGGCCAGAGGCTTCCAGGGAGTTCTCAGAGAGGGACGCTGGCAGTGGTACTCCCCCAGTATTCACTGCTTCACACACCAGCTGTGTTCCCTTTTGTTTGTACAGTTAATATCCTTGATGGATCCATCTCCCATGAATTTACCTAACCCTCTTTTAAAAATACCTAAACTTGCCTGGTCTCTTTCAACTACTTTGAACCCCCACCAGTGAACATGTGAAGTTGGGATTTATCGATCCAGTTATATCACTGTACACACTTTAATTTGCCTGGACTGTTTTGTGTTGCAGAGTGGTGGTTGAAATTTAACCTATTCTTATCTGATGAGGTTCTTTATTGTTTACTGCAGTTTTCACCATCCTGAATGTGCTGGTGTCATCAGCACATTTGACTACCTTAGGTTGTTCATCAATATGTCAGATAGTAAAGTTCCCAATAAAGGAGGGGAGCCCACTGATTACTTCCATTTATTATGAAAACTGTTCCTGCACCCTAGTTAACTAATTTTGTAAGAGCATCTGTCCTTTTAAGTCCATGATGTCTGTTTACTTTGGTTAATCCATTTGTCAAGTATTTTAAAAAGAGAGGGAGTTCCCTTGGAGAGGGGATGTTTTTTTCCCTTAGAAAGGCTTGTTCTTTATGTTTAAACATTCTAGGTTGGATCATAGGTTTCCACCAATTTTCCTAGGAGATTGCCTCTGTCCATTTGAAAAAGAAATGCTGCTATATTGGCTACTTTCTAATGCTCACCAGACAAACAAATTTTAGTAACAACTTGCATATTTGTTAGAAGATACACATTCCAGATCTATTAGAACTTTTGGGTGTGTGCTAATTAAACCTGGAAATCTCTTCATTTGTAATTGCCATTTAGCTCAACACAACATCCAATTATTCTTACATTCCATTTTTTATTTGGATCAATTTCTGGCATAGAATGATATCAATTGCTAACTGCAAAAACCATTGAAACATAGTCAGTCATGCTGGGCAAAAACCCCAGTCTTTAGGTGACAGTTCCTGTGTTGTTTTTTGTCCCTAATTCTTCTGGAACACGAGTCTTTATAAATCATCCTTCTGAATGTGGCATTTGTCAGTGGCTGACTACATCAAGAACTACCATGTGTGACTACACAGAACAAATCTTCCCTTCAATTAGGTGATCACTAGCAACCCAGATTTGGCAGATATGCACAGACGGATCACACACTCAAGCAAGCACCCTATTGGAGCAGGACATGAAAATATAAAAATATGACAATGATGGATGAAATTCCTGGTTTTTTTTAAACATTGTATAGGCTTCCAGAGAAAGTAAAGGTTCTTAAACAGAGCCTTAGTCAGCTACACCTGAGTTCTGCATAACATTCCTGTGAGGTGGGTAGCTTATCACTTGAGAGCCCCCATCAGCTGCCTCTTTTTCAAACTGAAAGCAGCCAAGTGGTAAAGCTATTTTAAAAGTTTTCTGTTAAGACCTATCACATTCCGCACAAAGTCACTTTTTTCTATGAAGTCACCAGCGATGATGTTAATACAATCTTTCTTCGATCCAGGATGCTGTTTCTTTATCCACAGATTTAGGAATGGAAGAGCTTTAAGGGTCATTTGCTTAAGAGATCCATTTAGATGTGCCAGAATATACCCTAATTCTCCAGTAAGGTTGATTCCTGCAACAAATAATCCCGCTGAAAGAAAAACAAGAATCATCATTTGATATTATTTCTGTAACGTAGCCTCATGTGAATATGAGTTAGTGTTTTCCTACACCAGCATAAAGGTCCATTCATTTAAATGAGGGGCAAAGTTATTTTTACCAGTACACTTGCTTGGCTGTTCTGTATTTACAATCCATCTGTACTGAGAGCTCCTTGTGGGTTACTTGCAAGTAAGCTTTTGAACAAGACACATATTCACTAGCAGATCATCTACTTTTATCTGCCCAAGTGTCAGATTTGGGGATTTCTACTCAGATACAAGCACCCTAAAAAAGAGAGACATTTTCTCCCATACACAAATGCAATAGACTATCCCAGCCTTCACTAACCTGGCATCCTCCAGATGGATTCAACTATAGCTACCATCATTCACAATAGCCCTTCTGTCTGTGCATGATAGGAATTGTTGTCTGACATATATCACAGGCAACAGGATGGGAAAGCTGTACTATCCTCTGCCAGACTGGCTCTCCAATACCTTATAGATGACATGAACACAACCATACAGCTGGACTCAAGAATTAAGCTCCTTATTCTGCTGCTTGCTTGAATATTTTTGGTACCCTGATACAGGATAATGAATTAGCATAAAATACGTGGAAAGGTATAATGGATGACCCCTGATACTTCCTCAATCCATGCTAGGAATGTCATCCATCTATTCAGAGACTGACCAGCAATTAAAGATTTGACATTTCTTGTTCATTCACTCTACCAAAATTGTTTGAACAAAAGCAAACTTCCTCTATAACAGTAAAAAACAAAACCCAAGTTCTCAATTGATCCGGCTAGCCATCATATACCAGAGGTTATCTTTTGAATTTTTGAACTAAACTGAAGCACCTTACACAGAAGACAGTTTCTGCTTGCAGTCTGCAAATACAAAATGCAGCGAATACCTGGGCGTCCATTTTGTTTCCTCCGCTCCAAATACTTAATAAGTTTTTGTGCTGTGGTCTTATCTCCCCACCAATATGGAACTGCAGGCCACAACTCAGAATGTTGCACCACTTGTGAAATTTCTTCATATGACACAATAACTTGATAATCACAGGACCACATATTCCGCAGGGTCGGGACAACCTGAAAAAAAAAAAAAAACTCCTCTGTGTTCATATTACTCCAATCAAAGGGAGGTCAACTTCAGGGCAAGTCTGTCAAACACATTTTGCTCCCCAATTGTATTTTAAAATCTGTGAAGGTAAGAGGCTAAGGGCGCAATCTGATCAGAGGCTTACAGGCATCCTACAAAGAAATGTAGGAGGAGCAGAGATGATCCCTGCATCCTCATTCTTTCCATTTTGCTGTTTTCAACCATCTAGCTGGGGCTCTTTAAAGGGATAGGGAAGGTGGCTGCAGAAGATCTAGGATGCATCATACCTTGGTCTCTGTAGTCTGTTCCCCCACCCATGAGGACACCCATTTCCCCCATCTCAAGCCAAGATGCCACCCTTGGAAAGACCATCAGCACAGCTCCATCCACACCAGCTGCAACCAGGTGCTTGGCTCATAGATTCCCAGTTTTGAAGCTGAAGTTCTATGTCCAGTCCCGAGTCTGGGAATTCAGAGTAACCTATGCCACCCCAGACGATAAATAGGGGCCATCACATCACTCCCTCAATTGTCTAAAATACATGTCTCCATAATGCCAACAGTCACCAGACATTACAGAAAGCTTGTGGGACTGTCTCTGGAGTTCAGACTCAAGTGCGCGGCACACAGATTTTCTAGCTTCTCCAGTGGTGTCCACCCATGTGCAAAGAGGTTTTTCCCACACTGCTTATGAAAAATTTACTTCAATATTAGGCTTAGAAAAGGTCTTCCATTTGTGCCAGTGAAAGGCTACTTTGAAGCCTAACAGTTGCACAAGCCAAGAAAAAGAGGCCAAGGGCTGCTTGGGGGCTTAAAGGCCAGAAGTTCCCCAAAACTGACTTAAGGGCTGGCTGATTTGGCTTTATCTCCAGCTCTTCCACCAGCATCAATCCAAGAAAAGGCATTGTGTGGAGAAAAAGTTTCTTCCTCATAATTATTAAAAGCATATTACAGACATCGTCAATGTCTTTATAAATCCATTTACATGGTCAGCCGTTTAATATCTTAATTTGAATAACAGGAAAATACTACTTATGCTGAGCTTCAGCTCTAGAGTCCATTTTCAACAGCAGGACTGAGTCTTGGAATAGCTGAAATGGCCATAAAGTCACGAAGCCAATCAAGAATTTGTTTCCATCTTCATCTACTGATGATGATGAAACAGAGCATAGAGGACAGGTGAGAAGCTTCAAATCTCAGCATTTTTAATAAAAAAATAAGCACTGAACTGATATTGAATCATGGTACTTAAAAAAAAATCTACCAGAAAAAGGATATTGGTGTTCAGTATAATACCTTCATAATCTCATTCAATTAAAGTATAGCTGAGAGCTGTACATGAGCAATCCTGTTTACTTCAATGCAACATCCTAAAGAAGCCAGCATGAATCGGGCTTTTGCACTCTTAAAAGCTCAAAGCCAGGCATTCCAAGGCAACTTACATTTCTAGGACACAGTCTGGAACCAAAGATCTTCTTTACACAGGAGACCAAATGACGATGATGGTCTTCATCCAATCCATCAAAATTCCTGAATGCTAGAATGACAACTTCCCAGGGATGGTTTTTCAGCCATCGTAAAATATCCCACAGGACAGCCTCCAAAATCAATATGAGATGGGAAAAATAAGTGCTGTGTCATTGCAATAAACGGAAATCTGCAACTAGCTGCTTTCTTAAATTGTGCCATGTTGCATACTTCCAATACAAAAATGTTCTTTATACAGAACATTTCATATGACTAAAATTTCTTATTGGCATAGGCTTTCCTGTTTGACATGTACATTCTTCTAATGTATACATGTCTTCCCTGACTAAGTGAATTCGTGCCATTTTAGAAATGTACAGTATTTTTTGCACTTTTTTTGAACAATAACCTACTGTCTAACATAGATTTTCTTTCACAGAATTCAGTACAAGCTTATATTTGAGTAGGTATGCATAGGATGCATTGTTAATTGATGATATAGGTTCAATTTGATTTCACCAGAAAAAGATGTCTTAGATAATGTCACAGCCAGCATGGCTTGGTGGTGAAAGTGCTGGACTGGGCCCTGGGAGATCCAGGTTCTGGTTTCCACTGACCAAGTGATTCTCGGCAAGTCACAGACTCTTAACCTAGCCTACCTCACAAGGCTGTTGTGAGGATAAAATGGAGAGAACCTTATAAACTACCCTAGACTTCCTGTAAAGGAAGAAAGATGAGGTATAAATGTAATATAAAAATAATCACACTCATTGGCCAGGTCATATTCACAATGTATGCCACATATATCAGGATATCCAACCCATTGCCTCCTAAGTCCAGCCATGATAGAACATTCCTAAAGATCTCAGCTCTACACATGGTGTTAGTAATTTTAAAAGCCCAACACAAGTGCAGCTTATCACAGTGCATTAGGACTGACCCATGATGCCAGAAGTCCTCCTTGAAGATGGGGCATTGCATAGTTGACGGCAGACATTTAGGACATTGTGGCTGGAGATATGAAGAGGGCTGATACCTCTGCATTAGCACTTACATTGACAGCTAGATCGGAGTGCAAAGACAGAATTCCATTTCTCTGTTACATTGTTCATAAACAGAACAGACTGGATCTATTGACACTATTTCTGATCCACTTAAAGATTGCTTTGGAGACTGTGCAATCATACACACCCAACTCTCTACACAATATTAAGCCTATTGAGACAGCAACTTAAGTATGCCTGAATCCTATTTAAAAAGCTAATATCCCTTCCCAAGTATAATTATGTGATTCTGAGATGCCAATTCATATTTTGAACACTTGGTAGTTACAAGTGTCACTGTCCTATAATTGTTGCTTAATGTGTTGTGGAATCCTAACAAACTTCAAAAAGAGTAAAATATATAAATTGGACAGAAGATGTTACCCAATGTCTATATCAAAACAGACATTCCTGGATCTTTAGTAAGCATAAAGGAGTGAATCTCATCAAAATGGCAAATACTGGTGAAATAGCATCTTAAGATCTGTCAAAACAAGTCTCAGCACAATGGGTTGGAGACAGATAAATGCATTCCACTTTAGGTCCTGCTGAAATCAATGGTACAAATCAGTTGTGACTTCAATAAATTCCACTAATTTAAATGGGAACTAAAGGAAAGTAATACAATGTGGATCCATCAGCCTGACACCAGTCAATATTCCATTCCAGTGTGTCTTCATAATTTCCATATTCATCATGTACATACTACAGTGTCCCCAATCCAGAAAAGTTAGTCATACATGGGAACTATTATTCCATTTATACCCCATCTATCTTCCTTTTTGCAAGGAGAAACCCAAGGAGGCTTAGAAGTTTCTCCTTTCTCATTTTATCCTGTGATAAAGGACAACAACCCTGTAAGGTAACCCAGTGAGCTCCATGACTGAGTAGAGACTAGAATCTGGATATCTTCAGACCCAGTCCAACACTCTAGGCACCCTGCCACACTGGTTCTCAACTAGGAAAGCTCAACTACCTTCTTCTGGACTGGATCACTGCTACTGTATGTACAGAAAATTCCCAAATTGGATATGGAAGGTCAACCACATGCATACACACAGTGCTACCAGCCTGGCTTACTGCCACATACAGGTTACTCTTGTATGGATGCCAGGCAGAAGACTGTTTGCAGGAGCCTAAAGTTTGTTATTGCGGCATCTCAAAAGCCTTGAAGACATAGTACCCATCCCATTGCTGCTCCATTTAACTTTCCAAGAACTTGTTAGAACTTGTTGAATCCATCTTTCCAAAGTGGGATGGTGCCTCCCACCTCAACCCAGGCTATGGCAGGTGCATGAGAGTAAGGCATAGTGTGCCTTACTACACCTCCTAGATTTCTTCGCAGATGGGCTGGCTGATACTCATTATTGCTTATTTAATAGTTTGATCCCTGTCTAACTGAAACTGATTTCACTTGAATAACTACTTCCACAGAATTCATCTAAGGAATCATACCTCCACATCAATGGTTGTATACAGCATATGAACAAAGTACAAGTTCATTGAAGGATCATCAGGCTTGTGAGCAATCCTGAAGTCAAAATACCTAATCCCAGCATCCAGTTGTTCCAACACGGTCAGCACCTACATAGTTTAAAACAAAACAGTTGCTTGAATGCTCACAGGGAAGACATGTTTAAGGGCCCAATCCTAGCAGGGTGCCTTTAAGTAGAGGCCTATGGGCACAATGCAGAGCACCTCCTGCTCTCCATGGTCAATAGACAGCCTTGTTCACCTGCCTGGCTGGAGTGTCTCAGCAGAGAAAGGAAGGAGGCTACAGTAGCTTCAGGATACTTTTTATCCTGGCCACCTCCGTCTCCTCCCCCATCCCTTTTACCCTTCTCCGAGGCCACTTCTGCAACATCAGAAGCCAACACACAGTCCCAGTGTCTGAGACTGGCTCTAAGGAGGAATTGGAGATCCAAGTTTAGAGCAGGGAATCCAAAAGTCCGATGGCCCCTCAGAGCCAGCCATAGGATAGCTCCCTAATTTTCAGTTGGTGGTCTACTGTTTTGACTTAATGGTTAATATTTGCACTCAAATACATAAACGGAGTTAGGAAGGCACTATTAAGTTCATTATTAAGACAAGACAAAATTGGCCTTCTTTCTTCCAAATTTGTTCTGTATCTTCTTATGACCCCTGTCATAAGATCATTAGATCAAATACAAAAAAAAAAAAAATGAAAAGGAGGCAGCAACTCAAAATCAGTCAAACCAAACTTCAAAAATAAAGACATAAAACTTGTTTACCTGTGTTATGGACCAATTCAAAATGATTGGGTGCACTACGGAATGGAAATGTTTGTCCATAAACTGTAACAACTTGGATTCATTTATGCTTACTCTTGATTCCTTATCCAAGCAGTAAGTCATTGCATCATGGCTCCCTACATAAAAATAAAAACAAAAGTTAAAATGAAGTCCAATATTTGGTCAACTTCTGTATATCTTATCTTTGCACTTCATCTCTATCACTTATGACAGGGTGGGTTACATGCATGACTCTAGACCTAAATGTGTGGTTCCATAAGCATCTAACAAGGATTACATCATTATTAAATCCTATCTCAGTCTTTTATCCACAGATCATTAGGAGGTTATGCCCCATCAGCACTGAGGGGATGACTGGGTAAATGATGCAAGTTCCTCCTCAATGAAACAAGCCCTCCTTTGTCTTTGGTTTTAACCTCAGAGATCAGAGGTTAAAACCTCAACTCGAAGATTTTGGATCTTCTAGCTGGAGAGGATGGAGTCTGGGCAACTAATCATCTGTGGAATCTTCTACCGTCCACGAGTTTGTTCTTTTGAGGTCTAAGAATCCTACAAAAACTGGAACCAGCAGTGCTGAGAGTCACAGAATCATAGTAGAGTTGGAAGGGGCCATGAAGGCCATTGGGTCCAGCCCCCTGCTGTTGCAGGACACCAAGTTACACCATCCCACTTAGATGACTGTCCAGTTTCTTCTTGAATGTCTCCAGTGTGGGAGAGCCCGCCACCTCTCTAGGCAGCCGGTTCCACTGTCATATTGCTCTGATAGTGAGGAAGCGTTCCTGATGTCCAGCCTGAATATGAGTCATTGCACTCTCCCAAGCTTGGAGTGTTTGTCCCTGTAAAATTGGCATGGAAGGAGTGGCCTGTACTTGCCCCATCACCACCACCACTGCACTGCTGCAAGGGGAAGCTTTAAGCCAGGATTGCATAACCCACCCATAATACCACTGTTGGAGAAATGCACACATTCCAGCATCATCCTATTATATTTCTACCCTACCTATCTTCCTCTTACGAGGAACCTAAGGTAGCTAAACAAGATTTTCCCCCTTTCTATTCTATCATTTCAACAACAAATTTGTGGGGTAGGTTACGCCGAAAGTCCATGACTAGGTCAAAGTCACCCGGGGAGAACTAGAACCCTGAGTCCTGGAACTAGGGTTCCTCAGGATTTCCTGAGTCCTAGTCCAACACTCTATACACTGCACTACACTGGCTCCTGTTATGGTTTGCACTGCAAAACATTAAGCCAGCTGATTGGACAGCCACCTCTGCAGTCTCAGTCTCTCTTAAAGAGACCCTATGGGGCCCTAAAAGCTCATTATCAAATCCAGTGGCTCGACCATGAGCACCCCTTCTCAAAAACAACTGAAAAGAAGACAAAAACTCCCAAGGAAACTATGAAAAGAAAAAGATGAAAAACAGAAAGCTCCTCAATCCACACTAGCAAAAAGGACATGAGGAAGAGTAAAGATGCACCCAACCTCTTAATTTAAGTTCTCTGGCATCCACATCATCAGTCAAAGGGAACAGAAGGAACTCTGTGCTCTGAAAACTTCTGCAACCTGGCCTGCATGTGCAGACATCCTGCAGGTGCCAAAAGGAATCCTTAATCCTAAGCAGAGCACAACATGGCCATTAAACAATATCTAGCTGCAGTAGTAGCTCTCCTAAAAGGAGGTATGAATTACCTGGAAGAGATAGATTTGAGAGTGGGACACTCCAGAGACATTCTGGTAAATGAGACATCCACTGATCGCCTTCACACAGCAGGTCAATTGATTTCTTTTTGAGGTGTTCCTTCATTTTTCCCCTTGCAGGTTGTTCTGGAAAGAAGAAACAAAAGTAGACCTAACTCTGTACCACGATTGCATCTTTGATTTGCTTGCTGGGAAACAATAAGGAACCCCAGTTGAACAGCATAGACTAGACAGCACACAACTGAAACCAGTCTGCCACCTCACCCTTGCACACTCTTTTATATTATATCTGAATATATGACAGCTGCAGTCTGATTAATTTCTTTCAGGCAATGCTCCATTGACCTACTTTTGTAAAATCCCCATTCCAGTGCCTTGCCCATTGTTTCTTAAATAGGTCATTTCCTCCCCATAAGCTACTAATCAGTAATGCAGCATTTCTGGAATAGAGTCCTAAAGCTCTGGTATCAACCTTAGGATCCTCAAGCAGACACATTTGTATCCCAAGGTAGACAAACCTTGGCTTTAAGAACACCACTGCTTTGATTAACTCACCTGTATAATAAACACAGTCACCTGGATCCATCAATAAGACAGGCACTGCAAAGTCAGTTTCTGGGTCTGACCATATGCACACACAAAGCTATTGGGATGGTGTGAGGAAGAGGAATTCTGCATCTGAACCCAGGGAGCTGGGTCACACACTTGTACTGAATGTAGTAGGATGAACATTTGAGGGACAGCATCTGCTCCACCCTCATGGAGTACATCTGTTTAGGGGAAAGGATGCCTAGAATCCAGATGACCCATGCTGTAACCTTCAAGAGGTGATCAGGGTCATGCTTGCACCTCTGTTGTGATGTGCAGTAACAGCAGGTTCTGCAAGTCTAATATACAGGACCTGCTCAATCAAAGTCATTACATGGAAGCCCCGCTATCTACAAGTGGCACAATCAGTAAGATCTATATTATTTCCTATGGAGAAATGTCTCTGCTAGTCACAAGAGGCTATAAGGCAGTTCATCTGTAAGGGGATAAAATTAAACTGAATTGCAACATCTGTATTGAGCCCATCAATGACTAAAAAATATTTTTACCTTAAAATGACACTGACCCCCCCCAGCCATGTCTGCCCCTACTAAACTCCACTACTCAGCTCAATCATACTCCCACATAAATGGATACAGAAGGGGTGAGCAACCAGAAGCTGATGAGTTATTACTCCCAGACTCCCTTACCACTGGCCAGGCTGACTGGGCCCAACAAGCGACCTGGTTCCCCAGACCTTTTGCAGCCCCCCACAACTGGACCTGAAACACAGCTTGCAAAGGTTCTCTTCCTATTGGTCCCTTCTATTTCTAAGCCCTGCACTTTGAGTCATGTGACAATGCAATACAGTTGTAAAATCACAATACATACAACGGCACTAATGTATTTTAAATATGGTAAGACCTCAGGCCTGAAAGCTTGGACATTCAGAGCCTAAGTACAGGAGTGCCCCTCCCCCAGTGGCAGCCTTCCTTCCCACACCATATAGCAGCTTTGCTTGGGGGGGGGGTCACGGGGGTGCAAAGGACAGAGAGTTCTCTGTGCTTCATAGTCCCGATTCTGATCTTCTCCTACCCCTCACTGTGACTGATACTCAGCAAAAGCAGACCACCACAACAGACATTCAAGGCACAATTCTCTTTAGTGTGTTGTTTGGCCCTCAGATGCTCAGATCAAATCAGCGCATATCATGCCCTGCACACTCACTGGACGTAGAGCATGAGATGGGGTTGGGTGCATTTTTATATTTTTATTTATGTATTTAAAACATTTCTATGCCGCCCCCATTGCAACAAAGCCTCGGGGCGGCTCCCAACAAAAACAAACATACGCATATAAAAATTATACAATAAAAATATTAAAATATTACCAATGACTCCAAGTGCATGGGGGTGGGGGACACTCTATCACTGAAAGCAGTGGAAGGGAAAGGACGTGTGCCAACTGCAAGTTGGCACCATTTGCGGGCCATTGCAAAAGCCTGTTGATGCAGCAAAGGGACTTTGGATCCTGGGGAACTCAGCCACCCTGACCTGTTAATTCAACAGGAGCCACCTGTGCCAGCAGTTCTCCTACACTTGCAGACTTGAGGCAAGAACACCATGACCCTCTGGGCAGATGTATCACCTGTTCACCAGAGACTATTTTCTGCCGCATCTGAACCCCCTTCAGTCACAAAATAGAAGTTGGAAGGGGCCAGAAGGCCATCGGGTCCAACCCTCAGCTTTTGTAAGGCACAAGAACTTACACCATCCCATTCAGATGACTGTCCAGATGCTTTTTGAATGTTTCCAGTGAGGAAGAGCCCACCACTTCCCCAGGTAATAGGTTCTGTTGTCATCCATGCTAAGATTGTTCTGCCTGGGTGGCATTTACATATACATAGCAAAGACTTGAGTTTACCACCAAGCCAATCCTAGCAATTGGATGAGTATACCTCATCCAGAGCCAGTGTGGTGTAGTGGTTAAGAGCATGGGACTGGGACTCAGACGATCCGGGTTCTAGTCCCTGCTCAGCCATGGAGCCAACTGGGTGAGATTGGGCCAGTCACAGACTCTCAGCCCAACCTACCCCACAGGGTTGTTGTTGTGGGGATAAGATGGAGGAGGAGAATGATGTAAGCTGCCTTGAACCCTTTGTAGGAAAAAAGGCAGGATATAAATCGATAAATAAATAAATAAACAAACAAACCAACCTATGGAATACAGAACCTCACTCGTAAAGCACAAACAAGTCTTCAACTGAGTTACTTAGAAGGATGCCACAGAGCTCTGCAATTTACATAAGCAACTACCTCTCATTTGCGAACAGCATCCAGGATGTTAGAAACAAATCATGTTGTTACAAGTATAATAAATGTCACTATAAACAGAGTAATAAAAACTGACCGAAAACAAGCCTAAACCCAATTCTCAAATAAATAATAAATGACCGGACGCACCTTATTGCTGTTTTAATGCCAGAGTTAATTACCCCGGAGTTCAAAGCTGTGATATATTCAGCAAGGAGAAATATTAAGGTTGCAGCGCTACTCACACTTACCTCTGGAAGGAAACCTCATCGAACACAGCTAGGATTTGCTTCTGAGTGTCAACAGCCAGTCAGGCAGAGAGAGAACTCACAGCATCCTCTTGCTCTTCCCCGAAACGGGAACAGTAAAAAGGGGGAAGCAGAAAGAGAAAGAACTGTCAGCTATTTAGGAGGAGCGAAGCTACCGGTCAAGGAAGCACAAACATCTTATTCCAGGAACCGATGCAACTTTTTCCCGTGCAAATCAGCTCGTCTTATTAACAGTCACGAGTTACTCCGACTTGCGGTGTTGCAGCCAGCGTGCTGCTGCGGCTACTCACGGTGCGGAGCGGCGCCCGGGCTTCCGCATCCGTCCCGGAGAGCGAGCGGCTCGGTCCCGGCGCCCCGCCGAGCCCCTGCCCCGGGAATGAAAACAAAGGCACGCCGAGCGCGATTTGCATGCCGCCGCGGGATTGGGCCTGGCGCGAAGGCTCCGCCCCCTGCGTCGCGGACAGGTCGGCCGCGGGCCGCAGGTGCGCCGGGAGGAGACGAAGCGCGCTGTTAAGACGGTACCCACCGCCGATGCGGCGCTAGCAATGGCAACACAGGGGTAGATCCGGTTGCGTTGCGAGCGATTCTCCCCGGTAAATGGAGGCAGGGGGACAGCCGAGAATAAATAATTCAGTAGCCGTGTCCTGCAGTGTTCGTCTTAACAAACAAGCAAACTATTCTTTTCAGTAGGTCTTCTCTACGTAGGACTAACATTGGATTCATCTCTTCCAGGGCAGATTAGCAATGGCCTAATTATTAAGGGTCAGGTATTTGGAGGAGATAGATACAAGAACTGGGGATACTGCAAGCCTGTTTGCATCGAGGATGCTTCCAGAAATAGGTTTTCGTTGTGCGATTGCTTGTTCATGAAATTCAGAATTTTGTCCAAACAAAATCATGGTCTTATAACCTTTCTGTGAGATGAAGTGGCCTTTTGATTGGTTTTGCTGAGCTCTGCCCATCCAAAAGCAGCTGTGTTGTTGCTACGTGCCATCAAGGCATCTCCGCCTTACGACAATGCTATTTATGAATGCCCTCCAAAATGTCCTATGCTTGACAAACACGTGTAAACACTTGTAAACACAAGGTTGTGCTTTCCTTTGGGAAGTCGATCCACCTCATGTTTGGTTTTCCTCTTCTTCATCTTTGACTTTCCCTAGCATTACTGTCCTCTCCAGTGAGTTTTGCCTTCTCATTATCTACTCCAAGTACAACAGCCTCAGTTTCTTCTATTATTATTATTATTATTATTATTATTATTATTATTATTATTATTATTAATTGTATTTTTATACCACCCAGTCGGCAAAGTTTTCTGGGTAGTGTGCAACAAAGTATAAAACAAAGCAATAAAATAGAATGGCATGAAACAATAATGTTAAAACTGTTAAAATTGATATAAAATAGCTTTAAAATACTATAATACAATAAAAAGACATGGGAAAAAGAAAAAGAACCAGAATAATCCCTCAGGCCCCTGGATAACCAAGGAGATTGTTAAAGGCTTACACATTGACAGCAGTCTTGACCTGGCACCAAACCAATGGCAAACTTGGTGCCAGATTTTTGCTTCCAGGGCAAGTTCGGGCTTGATTTGATCTAGGACCTACTTGTTGCTCTTTTCTGACAGTCCAGCATATTTTCCAAGCTTCTTCCAGCATGTTTTCAACTCATCGATTTTCTTCTTATCAGCTTTTTCACTATTCACCTTTCACAGCCATAGACAGTGATCGGAAATATAATAGTGCCGTTATCTTGGACTTGCAGCCTTACTTGGAATAAAGCCAGAATACAAGAAGACTTGCTTTTGAGTAGCTATAGATTGGGTTGCTTGTCTGTAGTCCTGTGCCCCCTTAGCAGAGAAAAAGTCAGGACTTTCTTCCTAATCGGCAAGTTTCTAGATGGATCTCACCTAACACTACCAGATTGTGAAGCAATTCTCTCTCTCTTTTCCCTTAACAGATTTTCAGCAGTTAAAAAAAAGACAAAGACATGGGAAAAACCAGGATGTTTCCCAGCCACCACTGATTTAGTAAATGGAGAAAGTGGTTCAACAGAACTTTTCCCTAACATGAAATATAATCCAGAGCTCCAAAAACAAAGTTGTTTTGCTTTCTTTTTTAAAAGCAAAAGTGAGATTTGTTTGCAAAGTTAAACCAGAGCTGCTTGGATGCAAGGCTCACCAGGACTGCAAAGGGGGCTTGTCTGTGAGGAAAACTAATCTTTGGGGAGCGTATCTGTCGGCTTGCCACCAGGCAATTAGGAGCCATAAAAACAGGTGGTGTTTTCATTATATGCAGAACACAGCGGTGGCAAGTCAGAGGTTTGTTCAGGCTTTCCCCTAGGCACAATGGAAGCTGTTGTGCAACTCAGCCGGTTGACAACAAGTAGCGGAAGACATAATGCACTGGGTTCAGGGAAGAGGAGGCTATCTAGTCCAGCATGTAGTTCAGTATTAGCAACTAGCCAGATCCCACAGGAAGTAGGACATGGAGATTACGGCCTTCCCTGTGTTGCTTGGTTTGGTTTTCAGAGGTTCAAGTGGCTCCCTTAATATAGTGATTCAGAAATCCTCTTCTGGGATCCAGCCAGCCATGCCCTTTCTTGGATATTCCATTCTATCTCTTGTCCCCAATTTTCTATTTTGCCCCTTCCAGTAGATACTTGGCATTGTGACCATTGAGCATGCTCAGTCCCATTGGACTGTTTTAGTTACACCCGTACATCTACTTAGCATGTTATTTCTGTATATTATGGGTTTTCCCCAAGCCTGCTGATATCTGCCCTGCAAATATGGATAGTGCTGTGGTTTTGCTACAGAGCCAATGGTGCTCAGAAAACAAATTTGGTATGAGTAGCTATCAGCTTTCCCCAACATGGTGCTCTCCAGCTTTTTTGGACTTCCATTTGCTCCAGCCATAATGGCCAGTGGTCAAGAATGCTTGGAGATCTGATAGGAATGACTTCCATAGATGAAGCTTTGGTTCTCTGGGTAGGAAGAGGTTTCAGTGAGCAGAGGCAACTACAAACCCCATGATGTAGTATGACTTGTCTCCAAACAGCCAAGCGCAAATCCATCCAAGAACTATAAAAAAAACACCCATATGCATTTAGTTGCAAGTGGAACATGCCAGCATTCTGATGAGCAGAAGCAAGTGGAACATTTCAGCATTCAAAATGGATTAGCAGTCAAATTGCAGTCCTTGGTTTTAAAAAATGAAGACTGAGGTTGTCATTATTTTTAAGGCTCATGAGATCACTGTGCTAATTGCAAATGCAAACATGCATACATGTATATACCCAGTTAGTCATAAGAACTTGAAAATAGGCATGGTAAGAATGCCCTGTGCTGTTTAGTAACTTGTTCAGAGAGAAGATGCATCTGAAGATGATGGCAGGCAATTAGGAGTGACCTGTTCATACCTGCCTTCCTCAGTCATCTTTAGGATTCCTGCTGAACAGCAAGCCTCAGGGCTGTAGGAAACTATTTAAACACTGGAATAACAGGAAATGCATGGGGAAGTCACTCACTAGCCACCAGTGTTTAAGCAAATTAGTTCCTGCTGGACCCATGTATCGACTGGGTGGTTTTGACAGGCAAGGCTGCGATGTTACTCACCTTAACGGAAGTATTAATGAATCCAGGGGGATTTACTTCTGCATCTCAGTCCTTGCTATCCCCATCTGAAGCATGGAGCTAAATTAGAGTGGTCAGCCAGGAAGGATGGCTAAGGCGACTCAACTGAGGTTTTGCAAGCATTTAGGAGAACTGCTGTGTAAAGATAAAGTTCAGAAGAGGAGCTGTGTTAATCCATGGTAGCGAAACAAAAGTCTCTTGAAGTTCAATGCATTTCCTGTAGCTTGTACTGTTTTTGTTATGTTATTGCTGTATTATTATATACAAGGGCATTTGCCAGTTGAGCAGGGTATAAATGTAATATGTAATGGGGAAAGCAGTCCCTGCATTACTGGACATGATCTGCGCTGGGAGAACTGCTCTGCCATGATGGGAAGGGCTGCTAGGGACAGGAGCATCAGTCCAAGTTGCCAAACAACAGTGCCCCAACTTTGCTTGTTTCAGCATGTCCAGTTCCCCCCAGAATGTCTCTTTTTGACTCTCATATTGCATACAAAGTAAAAATTCCTGCTGAGCATAAAAGCTTTATTCAGCAACTAAAGGTGATTGACCCAAAGAACAAAATAAATACCACACCAATCGCTTGCTGGTTTTTACTGAACTAAGTTTTTGTACTGGAAAAGTATACCCAGTACTGATTGCTAATAATCTTTGTGGGGGGAAGAACTGATATATCAGTTAAATAGGTGTAGGCAACTATCCAGTTTCTTTAGAAAAACAACTATTGGCACCAGCAAGCACAGGCAATGGTCAGGGATTATGGTACTTGTAGTCAGTATGTCAATTTTAGTGCATGCAGACATAGATTCTTACAATTTTGCAAAAATAAAAAAACGGGAGGGTTGAACATGCCACTGAAATCAGTTAAATGTGTGCATAACCTACAGCAATGGTTCATAGAGCCTTGGGTCAAATCTTTTTATCAGTCAGTGTAATTATAGCTAGGATCAGCACCTGAAAATAGCATCAGCTATTCCTCTCCACAAAATGTGCTTCAGCTCTTTTCCTGGAAATGACACACTGTTCACAAAGAAGGGTGCCGTGAATACTGCCCTCTATTCGTGAAGGGCATGGCAATATGGGAACAGCGGCATACCTCTCATCCTAATGGGAAGAAGGCGTAAACTGGAAGCCTGTAGATGTCTCCTTTATCTCCTAGTGCAGTGGTGGCGAACCTATGGCACGCGTGCCACAGCAGACATGTAGAGCCCTCTCTGTCGGAACACAAGCCAAGTCGCCCCAGCATCACCCAAGCCGCCGAGCATCAGGTAACAGTGCACACAGGGGCCATGCACATGCTCGGAAGGGAGTAGCGGCGCCAGGTGATGATGTCACAAGCCGTGACTCATTAGCCACGACTCGTCCGAGCTTTCACATGGCCAGTCAGTGTGCTGCCAAGGATATATATTTTTTGCTTGGACTGGCTGTGAGTTGGTTTTTCTAAACTAAAAACTCAGTATTCAGGTTTTATTGCAGTGATGGCACTTTCTGATAAATAAGTGGGTTTTGGGTTGCAATTTGAGCACTCGGTCTCTAAAAGGGTCGCCATCACTGTCCTAGTGTGTCAAAGAAGAAAGATCACTCACCCAGTTTTCAGTTATATTTTTGAAAGCTATATTTTCGTTCCTTTTCAAGAAAGGGGCAGTTTGAGAAAGGAGAAGAAATACCCCTAGTTTTTGGAACATAAGATACCTTTCTAAGTAGGATAGTTTATATTAACAAAGAGAACAGTGAATTTCGAATAAAACCAGTTAATTTGAAAATTGCCCCCAGTTTTAAAAAGTTAAGTTTATGGTGCCAGATAAAAACCTTTTTATTCACTCAATATTTTAACAGTTAAATAATTTTTTAAAATCTTTTATAACAATTGTTTTTATCATGTTTACATTGCATTTTACTAGATTAATTGTTGCTGTATCCTTGGACTAACTTGAGCATGGCTATTGTGAGCTCATTTTATTTTTATTTTATCGGTATTGTATTAATTTGTTGTTGTATATTGTGTTTGTCTGTGTTTTGATCTTGTGAACCATCCAAAGAACTATCTAGGTAATCGGGCAGGATAGAAATTAATCAATCAATCAATCAATCAAATAAATAAAAGCAGCACATAGTCGGAATTAAATTCTTGTGACTGAGCTAGAAAGCCACAAGGGGGCGCTCAAGGCTTGAATGGGCTTTTTTATGGCGACCTGAAAACTACAGAGCCAAAGTGAAATAGCAAAGGATTGTGATAAGCTTCCCAAACCCTCTATTTTTAAATAGAAAAAAACAGCCGCATGAGAGATTGTCAGAGGAATAACAAAGAGTGTGGTTGCTTGCCTTATCCACCCTCTGAGATTAGTTCTATTTATTTACTTTCATTTCTAAAACATATACCCTCTGCCATCAATGCAATTAGCATTCCCAGTTCAGCTATTTCAACACCTCTGCAATTCGTGTATCAACACTTAAGATTCATTGTTAGCTCGCTGACTCTTTTTTTCCCTGTGGGAACAACTGAACATAGCCTGCCATTTTTTCTGGCAGTGACTCTGATGACTGCTAACAGATTTCATATTTTAAAATGAGAGTGAGGAACCGATTGCCTTCCAGATATTGTTGGACTCTATCTCCCATCGATCCTGACCACAGGCTCTGCTGGTTGGGACTGATGGGACTTGTCATCTCTACTGGTATTCAAAAAGCTGGGAATCTGTGACACCAAAGGAGGAGGGAGAAACACACAATCCTGTGTGTGTTTAATTTAATTTAATTTTTCAATTTGTATCCTGCCTTTTTCCTACAAAGGGCTCAAGGCAGCTTACATCATTCTCCTCCTCCATCTTATCCCCACAACAACCATCCTGTGAGGTAGGTTGGGCTGAGAATCTGTGACTGGCCCAAAGCCACCCAGTTGGCTCCATGGCGGAACGGGGACTCGAACCCAGATCCTCTGAGTCCCAGTCCCATGTTCTTAACCACTACACCACACTGGCTCTCAGAAGAAATGTCCTGCAATGCTCAGCATTCTCCCCGTGGTATGGTTGGCTCAGTAACGCGGGGAACTGTGCACTTTTTTTCGTCTAAACCTGTACAGGATTGTGTCATTAGTTCAGCAAAGGAAAAGTGTTCCCTTCCACAAGGGTTTTTCTTTCTTCGCCTTTCTCTGCATTCAGAGAAAGCACTGTGGTTTAGCAGAACTGCAAAAATACAAGAGCTTCTCACAGTGAAATGTCTTAGAACTGAGCCTCCCAGGACTTGCACAAAAGGTTGCAGAACAAGGTTGCAGAAAAAATGCAGAAAAGGTTGCAGAACAAGGAAGAGGTCCTGAGGATGCTGACTTCATGTAAAGAAACCATAATCTGTCATGAATGAGGAATCACATATGCATAATAAAACCTTCAGGCAGAGAAGCCCAAAAGCAAAGTTGCACCAAAGTGGCACATTGTTTTCCATGCAATTGGAAACATATAGATTACTTGTCTGAGTCCTTTGCCTTCCTACCTGCCCCCAACTTTAGACTACCCCTCCCCAAACTGTTGATGTTTGGTCGGATCATTCATTTAGAGCCTATTTTCCATGTGCTGCAAAGGACAGAGGGATGTGTGGATAAAGGCTGAAGGCAGAGTCACACAGTGCATCATGGGCTTGTGTCTCCCTCTCCACTCCGGTGGTCATGCAGTAGCGTCGAGGGCAAAAAGTAAATGGAGTGTGTGTTCTCTTGCGCTCGCTGTGGGGGCTGTTCACAGGTGCATACGAGGATACCTGTTGGAGCGCCTCTTCAAGCCATGATCTACTCAGAAACCATGCTCGGCACTGGGACCTTCCTCCGAGTCTCAATAAGGGGAGGGCTTTTTCAGCAGTGACACCCCATCTTTGGCGTAAGTCCCTACTGCAACCCGCCTGGCATCAAATTTGCCATCTTTTTGGCATCAGGTGAAGACAGACATTTATGTTGAGGCCTTTAAACATCTACTTGGTTACCCATCTGCTTGGCCTGAGGGGGTTAGCCAGGTGATTCCTTTCCTTGTTTGGTCACTTGTTACTGTATGCTCAATTTTAGCTATTTTAAAGTCATTTTATTGCTCTTTTGTTTTTATGATATTTATACTGTATTATATTGCCTTATTTTATGCACTCTTGTAAACTGCCCAGAGAGATTCAGCTATGGGACAGAATAGAAATGAAAATAATAGTATTAGCAATCACAATAGCAATAGTGATAATATATTTATATCAGAAGAGATACAATTTGTACATAGAGGTAATCTGTATTAAATAATGGAAGATCCCAGATGATACTTTAAAGACCTCCAAGAATAACAATGGGTTCTTCCAAACACCTTCTAATGACCATTTACCCCTCTGACTTCTTCACCTCTCTGGTTCAGGCACTAATAGAGAGTGATTGCAGGTCTTCCCAGAACCCTCAGCAATGCTTTCCCATAATGTTTAGTTCTAGTTCCCTAGTCCAGCATGGATGATTTGCCTGAAGCCAAAGCGGACACATCCAGAACTGATTTGCACCTCAATTAGCCCTGTGCCCTCATGCCAAGATCCAGCTGGCCATGAGCCAGCAGTTAAGCTCTCACAATGCCCTGAAGCACCCGATGCTTCATCACTCTGGGAGAATTCTGGGCAATTAAAATAACGGCCTTCGCATTCCACTCAGTTCCCTGGAGGGACGCTGCAATATCAGATCTCCAAGTCCTCAGAGCTGCTATAAGTTCCAAATAAATATTTGTGTCCTGTATTTTACCTGTGCAGGTTTCTAGGATCCGTTAGATTGGATTCGGACAAAGTCAAGCTTCGCAGAGGTCCACTGAAATCAGTGGGGCTTCAGGTAGTCATACTGAAGCCCCATTGGTTTGGATGGGCCTGCTCTAAGTAAGACTAAGTTTGGATCCAACCTCTCTCTCTCTCTCTCTCTCTCTCTCTCTCTCTCTCTCTCTCTCTCTCTCTCACACACACACACACACACACACACACACACACACACACACACACGTGCGCACGCAAGCACCCAAAGGGCAAGAAACATGCAGGATGACTGACCTACAAGAGTATCCAGAATTGGTATGAGCCACAGATGTTCAGCTGGTAGTTAAATGATGTGACAAGAGTTCCCGCAAGGCCTTAGAGAACTGTAAAAATCAAAGCTTATAGCATTGACCTAGGTAATTATAGAAATATCTTCTAGTAGCATTTTCCTGTGGGGAAATAAGAATCATTATCATTTCTAAAGCACACCCACAGACACATGTTCTGTGACTTTCAGGCATGCACAAACATGAGCCACCTACTTGATAAGCAGCATAGTAGTTTACTTATCCATCCCAAAGGAAGACAGCAATTAAGGGTGCCATCCTACGCATCTTTAGACAGAAAGAAGTGCTACAACTCCCAAATTCCTGGAGTAGGCAGACATGTGATGCAAGGTGGGAAACTTCTCACAGCTGAGGGCCAAATTTAGTTTGATGGCAGTTCTCCAAGACCACATTACAAGAGTAAGTTTTCGAGAGTAAGCCAAAACTCATAGGCATGGGACTATACCTACCCGGATTTTTATTTGTTTATTTATTTGTTTGTTTTTGCATAAAGCTGTTACAGTGTGTTTAATTTACAAGGGGGTTAATCTACTGTATCCTCGTGCAGCTTTGTTAAAGAACTGAGATCTGAGATCAATACAGCGTTTCCTTTTCTGCTTCTCCAGTCATAACCTCGAAGTGTTGAATTGCTATTTGAGAATAATGCAATACACAAGTAGGAAAAAAACATTTTCTTCACTTTCCAAACAGTGTCCATTTTCCACACTCCTAAAAAAAAAACCTGAAAGTGCTCTTTCAAAACAGAAGGGAAACTGGGAAGTAACCTAAAGAATGATTTATCAGCATAAGTAAAAATGATTTATCAGCACAAGGAATGCCTTCTGTGGAAAACCGCTAAGACTTAGGAAAGGATTTCATCAATTAGAATAGGGAAAATATGTACATAATTCAAGAAAACATCAAATTATCAATGATTAAGTGTCAGGGTGTCAGGATTAATCACCAAATTATCAATGATTCAGTTTCAGGAGGGGGAGGCATCTGGGGAGGTCCAGATTGGGGCCCAAATCTGAGGATCCCCAACCCTGAAATAAAGGAAGAATTTTAGTTTGCTGGGATCTTCTGTTATTTGACTATCAATACATGATCTATAGGTGACTTCTAATTATTGATATGCTACAGGGATGTCACTATATTTATGTCACCTTTTATTTTGATGCAGGAGAGTGCAGTGTGTCAATGGAACCCAAAAGTGCTCAACTTTGGCTGGGTTGATGGCCCAATATATTTCATGCCAAAATCTTGGACAAGATCAATATGAACTTCTTACATGGTGTGACCCATTAAGTAGGCTTTTTCCTCTTTTCTGAAAAGTGCACTGCAGTTAAAAGAAGCAATTCTCCCTAATAATGCTTTAAAAATGAATTATAGCAATAATTCTGTATGTGGTTCATTTTTACTTCTAGGTCTTTGGAAGTCGTCATTTCATTATGGAACAGGGGAGCGCTTGATCAGAATTGTGTTGTGCAGTTTAATGAAACCTCATGCAGTGCGTTCTCCAGAGCTCAGGTTCTATGAGGAAATACATGCTGCCTCTAAACCTAATTGAAAGCAGAGATGATTATATACAATTGAATGCCTTTGCACGAGAAATTAGAAACATCCATTGCTGAACAGCTTCCTTTCCTTTTCTTTAATGGAAATAAATCTGATATTTATTTTTAACATTTAAAGGGTGGTGGTGGTGTTGTTGTTGTTTTTTTAGAAAACACCTGAACTGCCCAACCCTGTTTAAAATGCTAATCCTCATATTTACAAGCTAGCTAACAGGGGGCTGTTATCAAGCGCCAAGCAGCCAGAACTGACCCAACAGCCTGGGCTCGTAATAGCTGCTTTCCAACTTCCCTTTCATTCCTGCTGGAAGCATCCCAGGGGACATGGCCAGGAAGATGAGGCAGTGAGCCCCCACCACTCCATGACAGCACATTGCTGAGGCACATGGGAGGCAGCACAATCCAGGGACACCGAGTCCATTCCTCCTGCAGATCCAGTGCCTCCTGGTTCATGCCAAACAAGTCTGCAGTCAGGCACATGGGGACAATCAGCTGGTGTCACCTCCACTCCCACGTGAGTGAGGAAAGGGTGGGCTGGGCAAGGATGCACTAAGAAAGCAACGTCCCTGCGTGGCCTCGGTCCTCCCTTCCCTGCTCTAGAGGCTTCCTGGCTTTCTCAGGAGCAGAGAAGCCCATGCTTAGATCATTCCCACCTCCCAGCTCCTGCCAACTCCCAGAAGCCAGGAGCCAGCTGTCCTCTTGGTGAAATGGAGCAGTGCCACCCAGCTGATTGCTGGCTCCCCTGTCCTTCCCCAGAGTAGATTTTGGGTGCAGAAGAGACTCCTCTGACAGCTGGGCCAAACTGAGGCAGCTGCCAGCTGCATCTCTGGGTAAGCACCTGGCAAGAACGGCCACAGCTACTCTTGGCAAGCAGCTCGCTTCTTCTGGGGTTTCCCTGTGATGAGCTCAGTTTGGCAGCATCAGCACCTTCGTCTGCCTTGCCTTTCTCACTCAGACCAAGAGGATGGACGTGGGTTGTCTCATGTGCAGTTGCAGTGGGGCACAGCAGGGTAGCTGCCCCTCTGACTCTGCTGCCTGATCTGAGCAGCTCATCCTGGTGGGCCATCCCCAGCTGTAGGCTGTATATCTGGAGGACCACAAGTTGCCCATGCCTGCTTTGAAGCTTATGAAAAGCAACCACAGGAGCACAGCGGGGGTGTGGATTCAAAGCAGTATCATCATATTAACTGTGTCCAGGTTGCTTCTTTTCACTTTGCACAGGTTTCCAGTGAAAGTCCCCCTTCCCATTGAAGTTGCTGTTTGCCCAAAACCTAAAGCAGGTACAAAGAAAAAGAAACAGCTGCAGCACATTAAAGGATCACAATAGTTTAGTTTTCCTGTTAATATATTTATTAGCAAGTCGGGCTACTTTTCTTGAGCAGCATGGCTTCTGGCTGGATTGCACACCTGTCCCATAATGTGAATGAACACTCAACCAGCAAAGCAGTACTGCGGGATCCCTTTCACACCCAGGCCCGTTATCTGTTAAAGGAAGAAGACAGACTTTTAAAATCTCTTCTTCATTTACTTAGAGGAAATGCTGCAAGGGTAACTTAAGCCATTTCCCTGACTTTCACTCCAGCCACGCTTTCACATCCTTTCCTCAGACTGAGCAAGGCACATCTGCTTTGGCACATCCATATTTGCACCATGTTCAAATCTTGGGCTGCCTGCTGTTAATCAACAGCCTCTAGCAGGGAATGGTTCGAGCAGGAGGCTCCCGCAGGACAAGAAAATGCATTCATTTAAAGCATTTATGCATTCATTTAAAGCATTTATAGACTGTCCATCTACTGGCATCTCGGAATGGTTTACAACAAGCAACAGTTAAAATAGGAAATAAAAATCAAGGCTCCACCTAGGCTTTCTTGACTGTTTCATGAGGTTTGCCTAAGCCTCAGGCTGGGTGCAAGAGAGTGGCTGATCAAAGGCAGGGTTACATCCATCCACTGTCCATCATAGTGGCAGCAAGGGGCTGGAGGCTGATCTCAAGCACAGAGAGTGGTAGAGGTCCAGCAAATACTCTGGACAGGGGAAGGTGCTATACAGCAGAGGTGCTATCCCAACATGGCACCTGTGGGTCTCAGGGCACCCAAGGACACATCCAACGATGTCCACAAAGCTCTTCACTCCCGGCAACCATTCAAAGGATCAATAAAAGCACTGAAAAGTATTAGGGCACCCCGTTCTCCTTCTTGTTCATTGATGAGCAGAGCAGAGCAAAGCAAAGAGAAAAGCAAAGTAAAGCAGTAGAGAAAGAGTGAAGAAAAGTAGAAACAGTGAAGTAAAGAGGTCAGGAGGGGAGAAGACTGAGAGTGGAGGAAAAATAGCAAGATACAGGGGTGAAAACCAGCAAGGCTCCGGGCTAGAAAGGACGGAAAGGAAGAAGCTGAGGTTGGGGAAGGGAGAGAAACAGGAAGGATGTTGGGAGGGGGAAATAACATGGCTAGTGGAGACAGCAAAGGGGAAAGAGCTCTGTGAATGGAAGATTTGGCAAGTCAGGAAAAAACACTTGCTTCCCTCCCTCCTCTAGGCTCAGTATTTCTTTCCACTCCTCTCCTCCCCACCTCTTGACTAATCAGGACTTCACTGCTGTCATTGTGATTAGCCCTGGAGCCACACGGTGGCGCTCACACAGCAGACTTTAAATTCCCTGTGTGATCTTGGAGAACTTGGGAAACTGCTGTACCTTTTATTCTACACAATGAACAAAAAGAAAAAAAATACAAAGCTATTTCTTGAATAAACCCTTCACCTTCTTCAATTAATAAATCAATTAATTAATTAATATGTGCTTCCCAATAGCCAAAGCTCTCTGGTCCATTCACAGCAGCATATTTAAAAACAATATAAAATGTACCAATTAAAACATATTAAAATAGCATCATCAAAGTGAGCAATACAGATTGTAAAACCAAATAAAAACAGAAAATAACATATGTTAAAAAGACTGTGTTAAACTGGTTAGACAAAGAACCAGCAGGCTCCAGTCACTAATTAAATGCCCTGCATTTAAGGACAGTCTTTACCTGACACTGAAAAAGATAGTAAGGCTGGTGCCAGGCGGAGAGTGGAAAGCTTGTTCCATTGCTGGGGTGGGGAGACCACTCAAAAGGCTCTTCTTGTTGCCACCATCCAAGCCCCCCTCAAAGGTGGCACAGAGAAAGGCCTCGGAACTTGATCACAGTGTCCAGGTAGACAGAGGTCTGGAGAGCCGTTCATCAAGTGTTGTGGTTCCAGACCAGGTAGGGCTTTACGAGTCAAAACCAGCACTTTGAATTTGGCTCAGAACCATATAAGCAGCCAATGCAGGTCAGAATTGGTGTTATATGGTCAGAGGATCTGATCCCTGTTACTTATCTGGCTGCTGCATTTTGCACAAGCTGCAGCTTCCAAACAGTCTTCAAGAGCAGCCCCAAGTAGAGTGCATTGCAGTAGTCTAGCTTAGAGATTACCAGAGCATTGATCATTGATAACAAAGGCTAGCTCTGTCTGGATAGGGGTGAAGCTGAGCCACCAGCTAAAGCTGGTGGAAGACACTCCAAACCACTGAAGCCACCTGGACCTCCAGTGACAGATGGCTTAAGGAGCACTCCCAAGCTACAAACCTACTCCTGCAAGGGGAGTGCAGCCCCATCTAGAACAGGCTGGATCGCTTCCATCCATTCAGAAGAACCACCCACCAACAGCATCTCAGTCTTGCTACACTGAGCTTCAGTTTTTAGCCCTCATGCAGTCCATTGCTGCAGTCAGGTGCCAGTTCAGCACCAGTTCTTCTTTCTGAAGACTGCATTCCCTGTAGGGCCAGATGTAAGAGTGGATGGGAATGTGCTCACTCTCTTTCTCTCACGCTCTTTCTTTCTGAACCACCTCCTTCTCTTGCTGTCCTTCCCTTCCTCTTCATCCCTGTCCAGCTGAGATACCAAGGGACAGATAGATGGTTCTTGCCAAAGGTCTGAATTATTTTCAGCTAGCTTTAAAAATGGAGCACTGCCAAATCTTGATTACCTAAACAATTATTGATGCTACAATGCATTCACATCTCCTCTGGGCAAGGAGGCAAAGGTTTTAACATCTGCAATTCTGCAGTGCTTCAGTCCATTTCACAAACTCTCTTTACCTTGAAAACCTCTCCAGCCTGAGGCTCCTTGGCTAATGCCGCTCTGTCCAGTCCATCACAGGCAGACGTGACATACATTTCAGAATAGTCTTTTCCTCCAAAGCAGCAAGATGTGATCCTGGAAGCTGGCATCTTCACAGTCTGAATTCTTTTTCCTTATATGAAGAGATTCCCCACCAGAAGAAGTAGAAAGAAAATCAGGGAAGCAGAACACTTTTGATGTATGATTTTCATTTAGCTTAACATTAAAATGTCTGATTTTAAGAGTTATGATTTTAATGTTGTTCATGATTTACATTATTATTATTATATGGTTTGTCAGCTGCCCTGAGCTCTTTGTGATCCACCCATCACTTCCTTAAAATCTCTTTCCCATCCCCATTTTTTTAAAGAAAAAATTCCCAGTCACATGAATGGGAACTTATTTTACAAGCCCTTTTATTGCATGGGACAAGCTGAGGAGGATATTGGCAGACATGTTGCCCATCATGGTCTTCGATCATCTTATGACAAAGAGAATGAAAGCTCTTGTAACTGAGATTGAGTTTCAAACCCTTTTCTAATTTCTAACAAGTGATGTAATACTTCTCGTTATTTTAATCTTAATTATCTTGACATCAATTCAGACAAAGTTTTAGCTAATAAGGAATACATACACTGGAGGGGATTGGTGAATTGGGACTTTTGACAGCCAACTCCTGATCCTCTTAGTGACAAAGGCTAATTGGTTTGTGCTCCCTAGCTGAACCATCCAGAGACATTTGCTGCTGATGGACAGGTTATAAAATTTATAAATAAATAAATAAATAAATAAATAAATAAATAAATAAATAAATAAGTGATGTAAAAGATGGTCCTGCTTCTGTGATATAATCCAAGTTTAACCAGTAAACCTGCTGTTTTACTATTCCAAGCAGGGTATATTCTTTTCTTTAAAATACTGGAAACTGTTCTAATTCCAGACTAAACCTTTTGCTCTGTCCTTGAGCATCCACTTCATTCAATTTGCAATTGCGTGGTTTTGTTTTGAGGGATAAGTAACAGATTGGGAGTGGGGGTAGGAATCCCATTTGGAATCATGGTGAGGAGTGATTTAGCACTTTGCTTTTGGCAGGCCACAACTGCTATGGCAGGAAGAAGTCTCCCATTGATGCAGGATTTTTTCAGTGGATCAGACTATTAAGTAGGCATACCTTAACTGGGTACATGCTATCCAACTAGCCCAAATAGCACCCATTTAGCTGCACTGGAATGACTCTGTGATAGCCACCTCTTGTCTTTGACAAAACAGAATTCATGGTGACTCCATAAGTTATGATTCAGCCCGAGAATGTAGCATAAATACTGAAGCATTACATACAAGGGCCACAAACCCTCATGTATGTAAAAAGGGGGGCTACATATGTGAAAGTGCCAGGAATTGGGCCTTTTATGGGGTTCACTGCTCTGATTTTTTTCTAAAATGGGTGGGAGGAAGGTAGATCACTAAATGTTTGGGATCTAGACTCCCAGATGTTCCTCCCAGCACAGCCAATGGTCAGGAATACTGCAAGTTGAAGTCTAGAACATTTGAGGTGCTTCTTTATCATCATTAATGCCAAATATTTTCAGACAGTTCATAATGCCTGAAAGACATATTGTTTTCTATATACTGCCCCATCCCCATAGGCTCTGGTGAATTCACAAGAGATTAATCTGTTGGAAGTTATTCATTCTTGAAAGTAGAAGTCTTGGCTATCTGACACATCTCTCCCAGCAGGTCATTCCATAGTTTAGGGATAACCGCTGAGAATGTCCTCTGGAGAGCTGACATTAATCTTCAGAAGATCATCCTCAGCAGACCTTAGCAGGCAAGAAAATGACACATGCAAAGGACTCCTAAAGGCATTTTGCACCTGAGTCATGAAAGATTTTAAAGGTACTATCTTGTACTTCTGGGCCTTGTATTGCCCTCAGAAATACACTGACAGCCAGAGCAGAGATTTTAGTATCACTGATATATGGTCTCTCCATGATATCCCAGACACCAACCTGCCTGCAGATCGCAGTTTTCAGAGGAGGCACAATATAGGGTGCCTATAGGGTTTCCTATAGAGAGCAGATTGCAGACATCAGACCTAGAGGTTGTCAGTCCATGCACTACTGTTTTCAGGTAATTCTCCTCCAAGAAGAAATGTAGTTGGCAAATCAGCAGAAGCCGACAGCAAACATTCTCAACCATGACTTCTGGCTGTGCTGACATCAGAAGGGCCAGATCAAGCTGCATCCCCACATCTCAAGCACAGACAGAACTGGTTGACACACTCCTAATCCTGGACGTGAACCCAGCAAGCACCTCCATTTTGTCTGCATTCAGCTTCAATTTGTTTTTGCTCACCTGGCCAATTATCAGCTTCAGGCAATCATTCAGAGCGGAGAGGCTGTCTCTAGAAGCAGCAGCAGGTGGTGGTGGTGGTAAATTGAGCAGCATATTGATAACACCCAGAGCAACTCCTCCAGATGATCTTTCCCAGCAGCTTCATGTAGATGTTAAACAGCAGTGGAGACAAAATTGAGCCCTGTGGGCCTCCACAAGTCAGCTCCTTCTTGGTGGAGCAACTTTCTCCATCATCATCATCTGGAACCAACCTGAGAGGTAAGAATGGAACCACTGCAAGCCAGTGTCCCCAATTCCCAAGTCTCTCAGGCGATCCAGAAGGATACTATGGTCAATAGTATCAAAAGCTGCTGAGAGATCCAATAGAACCCACAAGGACATGTTCTCACTGTCAATTCCGACTCATGTATCATCCACTAGATCCACAAGCAGTCTCAGCTCCTTGTCCTGCCCTGAAGCCAGTTTGAAATGGGTCCAGAAAGTCAGTATCCCTTGGGATCATGTGGAGTTGGAGAGCCACCACTTAAAAAATCACTGACGAGGCCACTGATTGACATCAGCTGAATAGAATGCCTGAGTTTATAAGCTGAGCTCACTCCACTTTCTAAAACTGGCTCAGCAGGATCCTCATTAACCTTTTACCTGTTTCAGGGTCAATACGAATCACACGCCCACCATCCATACAGGCCACCCAGAGTTTTCCTTCGGCATCAACACACATCCCATCAGGCATTTCTTCTTCTTTTTCCAGCTTGTACACAGACCTGCAGCTGCCACAATCTGCGCAGAGAGTAATGCAACCAGTGTGGATGATCACTGTAGGAGCTGCCTCCGACAATGCTATGTTTTCTGCCTTGATCAGTTTACAATGTTTAAAAGCTTCTTTGTAGACAGTGCTTAAATTGGGCTTCATCAGAAAACAAGATAAAGCTAAATTCATCCCTTATTCTCAGCCTCAGCATAAAGTGTTTATCTCTTACTTTGCTTCAGTTTAAAGTGTAAATGCAGTCAGTAAAGGAAGACTGTTGTTCATCTCCATTAGCATACAAGCAATAAGGAAGGCTCCATGGATTTGAATAAGATGTTGGTCTATTTTTCCAGCTTGGCCAGTGTATAGTTCTTAAAAGTAGAATTGCCACTTTATTCTGGCAGGGCTCTTTCATGACAAGCAAAAAATCCAGAGATGGGCATTTCCCATCAATGCATTTCTATGCTGTAGAAAAACCACACCAGTGGCAGCTATGCCTGCCTTGCAGCCCTTAAAACACAAGACCACTTCTGGACAAGCCCCATAGGAGCATTTTCTCATAAGTTTTCACTGGTTTGAACTGTATATTTTATGCAAAGATTGGGGAGGGTAGGATTGTCAAATATTTTGCAGGTAAGATGTAAAGTCTTGCCTTGAGAGTTCCCTCTAGTGCACAACTAGAGGTAAAATATTTGGTAATACCTCACCTACTCAAGAAAAGCTGATTCTTGCCACAGATTTTTGGCCTGATTGTGTGTGTGTGTGTGTGGTGGGGGGGAGGGGGGAGAGAGAGAGTTCTGTATTAATAATGATAGAAAAGCCCAATGTACCATATATGTCCACATGACATGGTGTAGAAAGAAAAATGCTCTGTAGATTGGCCTATTAATCATCTACAGAGATTTATTTATATGTTATAAAATCATTTGGAAAAAAAGAGTATGTACCAATTTTGCCCATGGACACATCGTAGTTGAAAGCATACACTGCAAATGCTAGACTATCGATGTAGAAGAAGGTTCTGTGATCCAGCGACCAATCCAGGCCATTCGAGATGTCCACCTGTTCTAATTGCTTAATGACACAACGATCAGGAAAGAGAGTGTACAGAGCACCTTGGTGCCTTGCCCTCACTCCGGGCGCTGTCTCCTCAGCCATGGTACCTAGAGGATGGGCAGCAGAGACACAAATAAGATAATCTGGCACTGCAGGGCCTCTCAGCAAAGTTGGTGTGATGGATCAAATGGAAAGTGCCCATCAGACATTTCAGCTTACAGCTTACAGCTTCCATCACTCCTAGCCTTCATGGCCAAGGGCCAGGAACTCTGGAGTTGGAGTCCAAAAAAACCTGAAAAGCTCCAGCTTGCCATCTTCTACTTGGCTTTCATGCCACTGAAGAATTTTATTTAAAGCCTCAACAAATATTTTATGTCATGTCTACAAGAGTGCTCCTATCTATGAATTTGCTAACTTATTATTATTATTATTATTATTATTATTATTATTATTATTATTATTATTAATATGAAAACTCTAACCCAGTTATCCTTAACATGCTCATATCCAAAGTGTTGGTCTGCTGAAGCAAAGCTGGAGGGGACCAGGTTAAGAAATATCTTCCTAAAGAATTGCCTTTTTATATGTAGCAGCTGTCTGACATTTACTTTAAATGTTACATTCTGCTCAAAAAATAAAATTAAAGATGCTTTCTGGAGATTTAGATGGAACAGGAGTTGAACTCCTCATTCTGCTCATTGCACTGGCCATTTCGTTTTAATTAATGTCCTCTCCAATACTTTAATGAAATTAAAAGGCTAATTACAGTGATTTAGTTCATGTAAACTACTTCGCAATCTTTAAAAAAAAATCTGGGGAATGTTTTGCGGCCTGAGCAACTGTTACTTTTAAACATTTCCTTTGTTACTTTTTAATCAGAATACCTTTTCATTCTCATTAGCAGTAAAAACAAATGTTAGCTGCCTATTCCAGTCACTTTTTGTACATTGCAGAATTGAGGTACTTGCACAATGCCCCTTCTGTACTCTGATTCTCCCGGCCCCTCAATGTGGCATCAGGCTAGTAATTTGAGTTTGTTCTTTCTCTGCTCATGACACTCACAACCCTAAAAAAGTTCTTGAGGACCCTGTTCTGCCATTCATTAGCAAGAGCTCTGACCAATCATTGCGTTCCTCGTGCAAGTGGGAGGAGCTACACTTACCAGGAACCTACCAGGCAGAAAAGCTTGATGTTACATCCAAGCCACAGCCTTGCTTGTCATTCCTCTAAGTCTAAGTCAACTGCAAGGCTGAGGTTTGGACCCAAGGAGCCAAGTGAGAGAAAGACAGTTTGCATCAAAGCTTCTGCTCACTACTGCCAACCCAGCCCTGTAAGGAGTTGTTCATATTCTGTGCAAATTTAACTACTGCCTCCTAATAGACTGAAGTGATCTGGAATCAACTTTGCAGTTAGTGATCCAAAATTCAAGGTGGCCCAGCACAACAGTTAACAGTAACCCTATATAAGTGCAGTATTTCAAAATCCACAGTAGGTTTTATTTGGGACCGGCTTGTCACAAAATAGCAAAAAAAAGCCTTTGCATTCTCCAGAATTCTTCAGGCTGAATGCTATTTTTGTTTGTTAATCAGGATTCTATTAGATTCAAACTTCTTTTAATCCCCTTTTCTTTGGTTTGCTTGGTTCAGTTAGACGGTTGTGTGTGGTCAATAATAAATTGGAAGCACATTTACACACTGTATTATCCTGATTATTACACTATGTATTGTATTTTAATAATTAGAGCACAATAAGTCTGGTGGGCCTTTCATACCAATTACATACTTACATTTGTTTCTTTCTACATTAAAAGAAAAGAAATGGCTATTATTGTTGACTTAAACACATTAGTATAGATACATCTATACTCAGGAATAGGCAACTGAGCCCTCCAAATGTTTTGAGATACACTTCCTATGAACTCCAGCCAGCATGGCCAGGGGTCAAGAATCATGGGCACCACAGTGCAAAATGGTTGGTGGCAATCCCAATAGCCCACTCCAGCATTCTGTAGATATATCCATCTGTTGGAAACTCGGCAGGTTGGATCTGAATCCAACTCATTAAGAAAAGCCAAACTAAACACACCATAGACTTGTATGCATATCAGATATATCTGTACCTGCAAAAAATCTCCCCATTGGGTCCACTTTTCCATCATTAAATCTGTTGTGTGGTTTATCTAATTCCAGTTCTGTGATGGAATCAACTGTCTGATCTTCCCAGTTCAGGAAAGCAAACCTGGTTCCTACAGCGATCACATAACTGCCATGCTTACGAAGGGCCACTGAGCCAACACGAGCATCTGCAGAAAGGAAAGAAGTTGAAAAGCTTTGAAGCTAGAACCAACGGCAGTGTTCGCTCTTGATGTAGGAGTGGTCCAATCTAGAAATAGATGGTGCTTCTCAGAGTCCAATACAGTCTTTCTCAACTGGAGCCCTCCAGATGAGTTTTGAATACACTTTCAAGCATCCCCCAGGTATCTCAGAATCACTAAACTAATGGAAAACATTAAAACACTGAAACAGGCTAAACATTATAAACAATTGACTGGGTCCACAGAGGTGCAAAGAGAAATCCACATGGCTCAGAAACACCACCAGAAGGGAGCAGGAGGTTGGCAACAGTATTTGATAGATGAGGTAGCCCTGTAGAAAGAGAAGTGGATTTCTATTTATGGAAGACACCTTTGTGTTCAAGTCAGTAAAAGCAGTAACAGTCAAAACTACCACAGTTTAAGAATGAAAGGACGGGGAAGATAATCATCTTTCTTCCTGATATCCAAAACAAAATGTAAATTCAAAGCAAGCCTACCTGAGAAGAAAGAATTCCATAGACAGGGTACCACAGCCAAGAATTCCTTATGTCCAGTCCCATCCACTTCATGTCAGAAAGTGGAGGCACCATGATAAGGACTTCCCATGATGTCCTTCATCATGATCAGAGCTGGTCCAACCATTGGGCAGATTGAGTCAGCCACTCCATACAGCTGTTTTGGGGGTGGCATGAATTGACAGCAAATAGTTATTCAATTTATTATTATAGTATTTTTACTAACATGGAAGGGAATTCACTTTCTTATGTGACAAAATGCTTTGCACCCTGGGTAAGGTGCATCTTGCACAGGTCAAGAGTGGGAAATGACCTTTACTGCATTGCCTCAGGCAACAAAATGTCTTGGACTAGCATTGAACTCAATGCACAGACAAGATGGTTTGTATTATGCTAAGCATAGGAACATGAGCAGCATAATACAGGGAGCTTAAGTAGGTGGATACTATGGCACACATACCCAGTTTATGGACTTCAGCTAGGCAGCTGGTTGAGCGCTCTGAGAACAAAATGGTGGACTTCACAGGCCTTCCATCTGATCCAGCAAGGCTGTTATTATATTAAGTTCCTATCGCAAAGGAACAAAGGACAAACTGTCCCACTGTAATTGTAAGCGAATCTTCTCATGAGATATCATGACTGCATATATGAATCATCTCTAAGAAAGACCATGTGAATAATCCTTCCGTAATCCCAAATAAGATCATGTTGCATTAACATTCTCTAAAAGACTGAAACTATTCTACAAAATAGTCTGTAGTAGAAGGTTACCATTTCAGAAAAATTGTCTTTCTTACCCACTGGCACACACTGAACTTCATTGGTGATGGAGTTCCAGCGGCAAACTTTTTGTGAGTTGATATCCACATATACAAGGGAATTCTGCCTTTCTTCCCATACGGGGCATTCTCCCATCCTGTTCTTGTCCTTCACAACAGATTCAATTTTAATGGAAGACATCGTCTACAAGGAGAACAATCGGCATAATAGCAAATTTAATTTCAGCAGAAAGTATTAATTAAATGGGATCTAAGAAATGGATTGCAAAGGGGCTGAATATAGCAAAAGACAGCTTAAGATGTCAGTACTTTGTCTATGTTGGTGTTGTTTTGAGGATGGTCTTCATCAGCAATGCTAAACCAACATGTTTCTATTATTTATGAAACAGATGTTAAAATGAATGAAGACAATGCCCAAATTATCTTTCTTAATATAGAAATGTAACTTTCCATTTAAGCAGCTAGTAGCCAATAGTTATAAATGGTAAAAGCATTGCCTTGGATCCATAGGTAAATTAGTGGAGAGAAAGTTTCTCAGCCTTCCTGCAAACACCTATGCCCCCATCACCCACCTCTCTGGCTCACTTATAGTTGCAGTAAAAGAAGATTGAAGATGGCAATGATTTGCATTATATTTGTATATCCTAATTTAAATATGAAATATAAATTTAGAACCAGATATTTAATTATTATTACAAATGATTTATAGCAGAAGACTGTGATTAGGGAACCTAATGCCTGTCTCTTCGGTCTGGTATCTGGGTGCTGTAAATGGACAACCATTCCTAATTTGTCAATCTTTAAACCAGTTTGGGACAGAAAAGCCCTTCAAATAATATTCAGTCATCTGGCAGCCCTTCCGATAGAGGACTGTCCTCCATGAGGACGCCTGGCTACCCTACAAGGACAGGACTGGACAATGTGGGATGGTACCACACCTTATTCTGAAGTATTCCCTGACAGACTGGAGAAGTGTTTCAGGGGATGGAGAATGCTTTATTCTGGAAAAAAAAAGTTACTTAATGCTCTTTAAATGCAGGATGTGCAGAGATGGACTCAGTTTTCGTGGTGGGCCTGCTATGGAAACAGTTTTGGTCCAGTTGCTTTCCTTTACTTTCATTGTGGCTCTACATAGTCCTGATTGGCTGGCAGAACTGTCAGTTGCAAACCAACCCCAAATCCTCTCCTTTTCAGAACTATGGTTAAAGTATAAGAGTGCCAAAACTTCAATTTAAACACAAAATTAAAAGCACAAAACAAATTTTGATGAATTACCATGCAAATGCTTGAAAGGGAAGGAAAGTAAACAGCTGTTCTGAAGCATGCGAGGCAGAAGAGGCAAAGTGCATGTAACTTGGTGACAGGACATCTGGCATTGGAGGAGCAAATTCAGCAAGAGAGAAAGGTGCCCATCCAACACCAAGAATTCCTGCTCCTGCCTGAAAGCTTTACTGGATCTTCTTTCTTTGCACCATTAGTATTCATTAATGTACATCATTAGCATGCAGACAGCTGTGCAGGCAATCACTGTTCCCAAATCTGCAAATAAACTCGGCAAAGAGAATATTAAAATATTCTTAGGAAATCTCCTGGTATAATTTCAGGCAACTGGAAAGCCAGGAGAAACTCAATAGCATTGAGCAATGAAAGACACCTGTAAACAACACCTGGCAGTATATACGTCTTGCTCAATTCCTGCTTAAAGAAGCATGTGAAGCTGACTCACATCACATTTTGTCATCAGAACTCTTGGAATATAATACATACAATGGCAAACCCACTCCAATTGATTTCGTATTAAGAGGTTATTTAAAAAGCTGCAAGACTTGATTTTATCTGCCCCTGGAAAGCTGTTGATTGCATTTTAAATCCTGTCAGCAGAAACCTGAACCAAAGGACATAACTTAATTCTAGGCTGTTCATAATAGCATGTTCTGCAATACCAGCTGTGGGAGGTAGCAGCCCCTTCTTGATTAACATTTCACTCAAGGGAAGCATTAATTGATGGCCATGAGGAAAGAAACAGAGACACCTTCCTGATGTTTCATTAGTTATTCAGACCAAATCATCAGCTGATGCTAAAGAATTATCCCAGCAATATGGACCACTCTGGAAGAAGCTCTTCAGTCTGTCAGAAAGAACTGGATATCTCAAAGGATAAACAATCAGCATGGATGCATCAATTTAAGTGTCCGTGTGCAATAAGAGAAAAGGCTAGCTTGACTTTCACTCACTTCTCTCTCCTTGGTTCAGTGAACCAAGGCTGAGCAACTAATAGTTTCCAGATGTTTGGGTCTACAACTCCCATCCGTTCTAATCAACATAGCCATTGATAACATAGCTTCATGGGTGCTATAGATCAAAACATCTGGAGCACTAAAGATTGTACACCATACAACACACCTGGAATTCCACTTATCCAAAAGATGAGGGAAGACAACAGGGCTGGGGATTATAAGTATACAGATGCTGTGCAGTTCCAGGCCATCCTATTCTATTCTTATTCTGAGGTCATCTCAAAATTTATTGAAACTTTTCTGAATTTTTAATAATCAGACAAAACTGCACCTTTTTTATGATTAAATTCTTATTTAGAAACTGTTGATTTAATTGTATTGCAGAGGTATTTGTCCTGATATTCAGCCATCCAGTACAACCACAATTGCCATTGCCATTTAATTGCCTGAAACTTTACTTCTGTTGGTGCTGCAGAATTGAATCCTCTGGTTCTAAGTGGCACAATAATGAACTAGGACAGTCATGTTCTGCAGGTAGTTCATACACAGACAAGGGCAAACACCTTTATAAGGCTGTAGATACATGACATTCACATGTATTTATGCTGCAATCTCATACCCAGGGTGGACAACAAAGATTATGGTCTGCATACAAGCCCCTCTGCCAACCACTGCATCCCCAAATTTAGTGGGGGGAAAGAGTCAAAATGGTTCTCCACGGTGGCTTCAGGGTGCTAAAAGACTCAAATTTAGCCAGCAAACAAGCTACATTTAATTTATGTAGTGTTACTGAGACTTCTAAAGAATCAGTGGGCAAAGAAACTACAGTGGCTTCTTTTCTTTTCCCCATGTCTGTATGGGGTAGGCACACACCGTACAATTTGTCTATTACCCATGTGATAGGTGGGTTCTGGTAACATCCAAACCCAATGAGCTACACAGCCTCTGAGTCCATGGATTGTTATAGAGTTCTAGGGTTGCAACTGCCACCCCAACAGGTACAGGTGAAAAGAGAAGCAACATGATGCGCAGGTGTGAATCCTCTGTGGCTTTTTTGGTTATCCAAATCCAACCATAAAATGTTTTGCTACTGAAATTCAGCTTCAAACCAGCATGGATTGCATGATTCCCAGTGTATCCAGCAGCATCTACCCCGATATACACACTTGCAACAGAAACACCGCCCTTTGAGGAGAGACTGAGAGAACTAGACATGTTCAGCCTTAAGAGAAGACTGAGGGGAAACATCATATCCCTCCATAAGTTCCTGAGAAGAAGATCAAGATCTCTTCTCACTGATACCAGAGTGCAGGACATGGAATAATCAATTCAAGATGCGACCACCCCGATTCAGGCTGGACATCAGGAAAAGCTCCCTCACAGTCAGAGCAATGCAACAGTGGAACCAGCTGCCTAGAGAGGTGGTGGGCTCTCCCACACTGGAGACATTCAAAAAGAAACTGGACAGCCATCTGAGTGGGATGGTGTAACATGGTGTCCTGCAACAGCAGGGGGCTGGACCCAATGGCCTTCATGGCCCCTTCCAACTCTACTATTATATGATCTTATAATTCTATGAAAGTAAATCTTATTGAATTCAAAGGGGTGTTTTTCTGAATAGACACAGGTACAACTGCTGTGTAATTCATTTATCTAGTAGATTTCTAAGCTGCCTCAGTGACTCAAGTTCTCTGGATATTTCTTTTCTAAAAATATTTTAAATAAAAACAAATAAATTTTAATATACAATTAAAATAATTCTTATAATACAATACTCCCCACCTTCAGGACCAATGATACATGTTACAATCAGGGGGAAAAAACCCTCATTCAAGCATTTCAGGACATTCTACCCTTCCAAAACTGTACTGATTCTTTCAAAGGCTCACATTCTTCCCCTCTTTTTAAAAATATACTCAATGAATACACATCAAATATCATTAAACATTTTCCTTAATATGTCCTTGGGTGTTTCACAAAATATGAAATAATAGACTTGATGAAAGAAAATATAAAACCTTTATAATTTACAACAGAATTAAAGCAAAATAAACACCAGAGTAAACAGCAGCAACAGGGTAAAGATCTTAAAGCATCTTTAAAAGCAACAAAAAAGGACAAAGAAGCCTGGAAAAATACAGTCTTCATCTGGCACTGAAAAGACCACAAGCTAAGCACCAGGTGAGTTCACTAAATAGCTGCTTCAAATGATATTTTCTTCCTAATTTCTTCCAGACTAATCCTATCATTTGTACCTTCACTTCTGTGTGGTTATTCAAAGATTTTCAACAGCATATTCTTCAAAATGGACCATTCTGGTATTTCATTTCATTACCTTTATAGTAAAAGCCACCTTTAAAAGTTTCACTGATGCAATGATGACCTCTTAGAATATTCCCTGTCTGAATTAACCTTTTAACCCCAAAAGCTTTCAACAGAATGACTTTTTTCCAGAGAGACACCTTGAATCATTCTCTGAGATTGGTTATTAACTAATACATTCCTTGACTCTAACTTTCCAGCCCAAGGGTGGAAGAGAATATTTGTCAGCTCTAGCAGCTGCTCTGGCTGCAATAATGCTTCCTGTTGTTGAATTCTTGCCCAATCTTATTAACCACAGGAGTACACCAGAATTAATGAAGCCCAAAAATCTTGCCTTTAGAAAGTCTTGGGTCTGACGACAGTCATTCTTTCAGGCAAGCACAGGCAGAACTATGAATTTGAGGAGGAGAAAAACAGCTGCTTCAGCAAGTTGAAATTTCCAGCACATGTCATAAGTTATTAAGGTGACTATAGAGGTCACTCTGAACAAGTTCTGGGCACCAAAATGAATTAGTAGGAATTAGATTGTTAAAACGTTAAATTATTTCCTTTCATTACTACAGAACCCATCCTGGCAGAAGTTTCTGCATGGGGTTTAGAAGCGGTAGTGCAAAGGTCCCCATTCTGGCACTCTCCAGACATGCTAAACTATAACTATAGGTAGTTCAGCATGGTCTCTGCTGGCTGAGGTTGATGGAATTGTAATTCACATCTGGAGGAAACCAGGTTTGGGAAGGCTATTGTAGAACCTAGATAATGTTGTGTTTTTCCTACACTGCATCAGCCTAATTCCCCATTTTTGTGCTGTTTGTGCAAAGCATCAATCCATGCCAAAGATAGAAACTACTGTTATGCTAATTCACTGAAACAGCACTAGCCCCCTGAAAGAGTAATATTGGGAAGGCGAAACCCCTACAAATATATAGATAGATAGATCTGTCTCTCTGTCTATGTCCTAAAATTAATTTATGCTACCAGTTAATGAGACCTAGTCCCTCTTTCCTTCATCCTCGTAAATCTAATCCCCAGAATAATAATCTCACCAAATTTGAGGCCCAGGTTCAGTCTGTTCTCAGACTATCCGCATGGAAGTGGACTGCTTTCCAGAACTCCTACACGGCTGGCCTTCCCTGTGTGGGTGGCGGCAGCACATGTGATGCAGTCTGCAAGACAGGAAAAACAAAGTAGACATTCCTTGAGTTGCCAAATGCTTCTAAGGGTTTTCCAGACCAATGCTTCCACCCTCTCCCCAGTTCTGTTGGATCCAATGTCAGGATAGGAAAACCTCATTCAGATATGTGTTTATATGCAACAGATGGAGCACCAGTAAGAAGTCAGTTTTCCCTCATTTCACGTGTATAAAAGGCGGGATATAAATCTAACGAATAAATAAACTGGATGCACTATGAAATTGTTGGAAACACATACTGGGGATGTGCAGGCAGGAAATCTCTAACTGTTACAATTGAGAGATGTGTCCTGGGTGTATTCTGTACCCCTAAAATTACCAACAAATCCTTATTGAAGGTAACTAGCAATTATGGGTTGCCATATGCAGCATCTCTTCCAAGCCCAAACAGCTTTTTACAATCCTAACAAGCAATGCAAAAAACCCAAGGGGAAGCAGATCACTTCCCCTTTCCCTTTCCTTTCAAATCATTCAAAATGAAAACTTTTAAGTATAGTTCTTATTGAAGCCTGCCTGGTTACAAAACAGTATCGATCAAAGAAGCCTTCTACCAGTGGGATAAGCACCCAAACTGAATCCAAATGCAAACTTCCTCTGTGCCCCTCCCTTTTGGTAGTAACTACACCTCTTGCATCTGTTCCCCCTCTCTAGACACTGAAAAATCTTAAGACACCTTCCGAAGCAGGCAAATTCTCATGCTCTAGGTAACCTTCAGCCCCTCTTTCCTGCTTGTTCCCTACCTCCTCCGAAGAATCAGACAAATCTTTCCGAGCAGTCTGCTCTCTACATCATGGTTCTTGAACCCATGACAAGTTGCTATGCTATCTGAACCCACTGAAGGACACAAGGGGTCTGGTCTTGGTGCACAAGCCCAATCAAACAGGACAAGAACGAGAGGAAAAGAATCTAAGTTTTATTCTGGCAGGACGTCTCAAGTTACCAGGCATGAGAATGTACACTCGGATTCACAGGGAGATGGATTTCATTACAAACCTCAGCAGTTTATTAGATTGAACCCTCAGGTACCCTCTGCAGAAACAAACCTTATGAACAGCTGAAACCAACTACAAGTTTTTAGAACATATACCGAGTGTTTTATAGGTTCCAAGTCACATGTGTACAGTGGCAGGGCAGAGGATGGGGGACACAGTCAAAAGAATGTGAGAGATCTGCAGAGGAGACTTAATACAATAGCATTGATAGACATAACAATTCAGGAAGGCAGAGATTAATGCAAACCTTAGCTGTGAGTTTGAACATGCAAATTCGGGTGATAGCAGCCTTATTTTGCTGCTGTTAGCAAGAGAATAGGCAGGGATTAACTTCCCCTGCAGCATCTCCAATCCCTTAGAGCAACAGCTAAGCAGAAGCCTGGCTTGGAATTCTGATACATTCTCAGAAAGAGACAAAGGGATACTGTGGGTTTGGTTTTTTAACACAAAGGTACATATAAGCAACCTTCTTCTGCCAGGATTTAGCTGCATTTCCCCTACAATTCTCAAGAATAGGTTCAATCACAAGTGAAGGGGCAGTGTAGCCAGAACACATGGTGCAGTCCCCTTGTAGGCCTTTCCTGACCAGGTAGTGATGACCATTGGTTCAAAGTTCCCACCACAGGTGCTGATTGGTACATTTGAATCCAGGTACCTTCTGTGCTTTACCTGGGGGCTTGGGCTCAGGTGAGGGATTGTACAACCTTTGCCTGCATGTGACCTGGCTCTGGTCGCACAGATATCAGTGGTATGAGAGGATCCTTCCTCTGTTCGAGGGAGTTAGCATGCCTGGGCAAGCTTGGGCAAGGCCCTACACATCATGGCTTGCAGAAAGTGGTGAACAAGCAGCTGGTACAAGCGAGCGGCACAAACCTCTTGCTGCTCTTAGCTAACCCATGCTGCTGTTAGCAGCAGCCAAGGAATGGCCCTCCATTGATGGCCAGGCAGCATTTTGAATAAGTCAGTTGTTGCCCAGCCTTGGGATCTGAGAGGGATGAAAGGATGCTTTGAAAGAAGGAAGCAGGAAGAGTGAAAATGTAACAAAGAAAATTCCTTAGCCATGGGGGAGGGGGTCACGATCAGATAGCAGGAGGGAATTGGCACGGTAGAAAAAACAGCAGTGTACACTTACTCAATGACCTTGTAAATATTAACTAACACACTTACATAGAAAATAAGCTCATTATAATGCGCATGGGAGGTATGAAGTGGGAAGGAAGAACAGGTATTGGAGCAACACAAAATAGGCAGATGGAAAGATCGTAACCACCCAGTCCTTCAGCAAATGAGGGAGAGGAAGAGGGAGGAGCAAATGGGAAAAGGACATAAATATGGGATGTGGACATGTGCTCCAGGAGTTGGAAAGGGGAAGGAAACATTCCCACTCCCTTTGTTGCAAAAAAGTTTCAAAATAAAAGAACTGTCTTTTGCCTGGTTCATTTTCTCTTCCAGGAAAAGGAAAGAGTGTTACTAACACTCTCCAAGTATATTCTCTGTCAAAAACATGTACAAATTCCCCAGACACTTCAAAAGCAAAACCCCTTAGAGGTTGCAGAACAAGATGGAAAGAGTGGGGTACAAACCCCCCAGACACACAAACACAATTCAGTCCTATTCACTCCATCCTTTGCAGCTGCTTCATGAGGGTTTGCTTGGATTTGTTTGTGTTTTGAAGTTTTGTTTTGTGTGTAGTTTGCTGGCTTTGTTTTGCATGTGGTTTTGTAAATTTGTTTTTTCTGCTTTTTGTTTTTGAGTTTTGTTTGGTTTGTTTGGTTGGTTTTTGTTTGTTGAATGTTCGTGATTGCTGAATGTTTGTTGCATGCTTGTTGCTTTGTTATTTAGTTTGCTTTCTTTTCTTTGTTGTTTTTCTTATTTATTTAAAGCATTTGTATGCCACCTAATTGTGCCACAGCACCTCTGGGCGATAAAAACCCATAACATATTATATATTAAAAACAACAATAAAATACAGTAAAACATGCAAAACAGAGGTTTATGGCAATTATTTAATTAAAATGTGTTTTGATGGTTGGTGCTTAATGGTGGTTGTGTTGATTGGTTATTCTGCTGTTGGTTAGTTGATGCTTGGTTGATTGATGTTGGTTCGTTGGTTGTTTTGATGCTTGGTGACAATTGTTAGTTGTTTTGTTGTGGGTTTGCTTGTTGATCGCTTCATGTTGATTGTTGGTTCATTGTTGGTTGTTTGTTGATAGTAGTGGGTGCCAGGGGACGGTAGTTGGTGGAAATGGCTGGTAGTAGGTGGTAGTGGTTGAAAGTTGGTAATAATGGGGGATATGGGGTGGTACAGGGTGGTCATGTGTGGTAATTTGTGGTAGCAGCTGTTAGTGAGTGATACTTGGTGGTAGTAAATGTTCATTGGGAGGACCGTGGTAGTTTACAGTAGTGAGTGGTCGTTGGTCTTGGCGTGCGGTAGTTGGGGTAATAGATGGTAGTTTGGAATACAGGGAGGTCATTAGTGGTAGTGCATGGTAGAGAGCGGTAGTAAGATGTACCGTGTGGTAGCTGGTGGTTGTGGGGTGGTGGGTGGTAGTTTGGGGTAGTGGGTGGTAGTTTGGGGTAGTGGGTGACTGTGTGTTAGTGGGTAGTCATTGGCAGTCGTGGTTAGAAGTGTTTGGTGGTAAGTCCTGCTGTAGGGTAGTGGGCACTAGTTTGTAGGCGTGGTTGGTTGTGTGACACCGGGTGGTGGTTTGGGATAGTAGGTGGCATGGGTGGTACTTGGTGGTAGCTCGTGAAATTTGGCAGCAGTGGTTGGTAGTTTGTTAGCGGGTGGCAGTGCATGATCGTGTGTGGCAGAGGGCATTAGTTGGTGGTAATTTGGGGCAGTGTGTGCTAGTGGGGAGGAGTGGGTGATACTTTCTTGTAGTTGGTTGCAATGTTTGGTAATTTGTGTTAGTGTGTATTACTGCTGTTTTGTTTTGTTAATTACTAAGGCATTTGTGCCACCCTCCCTCACTCAAGGAAAAGGATGACAATCCCATGACAGTCACTCCAAAGTGTCTTTCGCATCAGTGAAGCAGCGCAAGTTCCAGAAAAGGAGGACAGGGCAAGGATGAGGTTGCAATCAAAGGTGGAAGGGGAAGAAAAGACCGCCGAAGGACTTGGGGAGCAGGTCAGGGACAACGCACAGTAAGCCTAATCAAATATCAAATGACTAGGAATTATTCCATGAACAACACATGCTGCATAGCTTATTTACATGGCGGGCTCATGTGTCATGTTAACCAATCCCATTTGCAGCTGCTTTTAAATCTATCTTGAAGTGGTGAGTATAGTCATCATAATATAACCACCCCCCGGGCCTGTCGGTGCTGCTGCTTAATGCCAGGTCGGTCCACAATAAATCATCCCTCATCCATGACTTGACCTTTCCCATATGTATATGTGTATATGTATTATGGTTTTTATGCAGATATGTATGAAAGGCAGGTTGCTTACTTGTAACTGTTGTTCTTCACATGGTCATCTGTGCATTCACACATACAGGCTGTGTTCACATGCATGGAGCTAATTCAGGAAGATTCCAGAGCTGATTAATTATTATCTGGTGGGAGCCCAGCTCCTGGGCACACTCGGCGTGCAGGGAGGGGCTCCCACTGAAATCTCAGTTCAAATAAAAAGACTGCTATCTTTTTATTTCCTATCCCCTTAGGAGACATCTCTAACCCAGGGCAAAATATGGCACTAGTGGGGTGGCAGGTGGGTTGTGTGAATGCAGAAATGATCACTTGAAGAATGACAGTGACAGGTAAGCAATCTGCCTTTATTCTTCGTGGTCGCTGCATCACACATACAGGCGACTGTCAACTTACCTCTCAGAGGAAGGTTAATCAATTGAGTAGAGAAGAGAGGACAGCTCTGCTGAAGGCACAGACAGGTCAATAATGGCAAGCAAAGGCCAAGGGATTTGACCAGGCTGTAGCTCTTAGAAATCAAAGAGAGATACTCTGGCATGTAAAGCTGTGGAGATCACCCTTGCTCTGGTAGAACGAGTTCAGATTGGGGCTGATAGTTGAATGCTGGAGAAGGCATATACTTTCTAAACTATTCCTTTAGAAAGTCTTTGTGACAAGATGGGGGAGCCTTAGTGTGCACCCCCATTGGCAATGAAAGGCCTCCAACATTGTCTGATGGGCTGTGATTTGTAAAAAGCCAATGCCCCACAAACTAAGTGACTGGGGATGCAGAAGGGCCTAACCCTATTCCGGTGAAGATACAGGGCTAAATACCCTGCTGCCAGCATGATCACCTGACCACACTGTGCACCTGCAGTTAGACTCATAGAATTATAGAGTTGGAAGAGGCCTATAAGGCCATTAGGTCCATTTCCCTTGCTCAGTGCAGGACTCAAACAATCCCTGACAGGTGGCGGGCTAACTAGATCCTGAGTGCCTCCAGTGTGGAATTGCCCATGAACTCCTTATGTATGCAGCCTGGGAGTGCTCCTCGACCCGGAGCTTTCATTGGAAGCTCAGGTGACAGCAGTGGCGAGGAGCACTTTCCTTCAGCTTCGGCTGATTCATCAGCTGCGCCCCTACCTGGAGTATGACTGCCTGGCGACAGTGACACACACGCTGGTGACTTCCCACCTTGGCTTCTGTAACACACTCTACGTGGAGCTACCCTTGAAGACGGTCCAGATACTTCAATTGGTTCAAAATAGAGCTGCCAGGCTGCTGACGGGGACTGGGCGTTATGTTCACATGACTCCAGTCCTCCGTCAGCTTCACTGGCTTCCCATTGAAGTCCGGGCCCAATTCAAGGTGTTGGTGATGACCTATAAAGCCCTAAACGGCTTGGGTCCTGGTTACCTGAAGGAGTGCTTACATCCATATATGCCCGCCCACCCCTTGAGATCTGCGGGAGAGGCCCTTCTCCGGGAACCCTCCGTGAAAGAAATTAGGAGGGTAGGTACTTGGAGGAGGGCTTTCTCTGCGGTGGCGCCCAATCTATGGAATGCGCTCCCCAGAGAGGTCCGCCTGGCGCCGTCGTTATTTGTTTTTTGGAGCCAGGTGAAGACCTTTTTCTTTAAGCGTCATTTTAATTGTTAATATTATGCTTATTTTATCTGGCCAGGGCGACTTATTTTATATTGTTATTTTTTGTATTTTAACTTTATGTTGTGAGCCGCCCCGAGGCTTCGGCGAATGGGGCGGCATAGAAATGTTTTAATAAATAAATAAAATAAATTCATTTTATTGTCACGCTGCTGTAACAGTGAGAAAGATTTCCTGTTGACCAGCTGGAATCTGGCTTCCTATAACTTGAGACCATTATTTTGTGTCCTGCACTCTGACATGACTGAGAAGAGATCCTTGTCTTTTTCTGTGTGACAGCCTTTCAAGGATCTGAAAAATGTTCTCCATACTGAACTTGCCCAGTTCTTTCAGGCTCTCTTCATAGGGCTTTGTTTCCAGATGCAGAATCATCCTTGTTGCTTTCCTCAGAATACTCCCCAGCTGGTCCACATCCTTCTTGAAGTGTGATGCTTAGAACTGGATAACCTATCAAGATACAACCTAACTAGTGCCAAATGGAGGGGAACCAGCACCTCATGTGATTTCCAGCCAATACTTATATTAATACCTTGTTGACACAGATTCACCTTGTGATTAACAATTCAAAGTTCCTTCCCACTTGTAGTACTGTTGAGCCAAGTATTCCCCATCCTGTAACTTCATTTGTTTTTCTTTTTCTAGGGGTAGATCTTAGCATTTTGCTTTCTGTTGCTTTCAGCCCAGTGCTCCAGCCTAACAAGATCACTTTCAATTTTGCTTCTGTCTTCCAGGTATCAGCTATCCCAAATATCTGATCAGCATACCCTGCATCTCCTTGCCTAAGTCATTAATAAAAATGCTGCAGAGTACTGATCCCAGGCCTGAGCAGTGTGGTAACCCACTCGACACCCTCTCGAACTAGGGGAGAGGTAACATTGAGAAGCGCTTTTGAGTCTGATTCTGTAGCTAGCTGTGGGTTCACTTGATAGTTCTTCCATCTAGCCCACTTTTAACCAGTTCACTGATCAGAATGTCATGGGGCACTTTGTAAAAGTTTTTGTCCAAAGTTACTCTTGCCCAAACTAGATCTCCTCCCAATTCCAGTTACAATGCTAAGAGAGTAACAGAATGCCAGGCACTTTTAGCACTACACAGGGGACCTTTCAAAATCTCTGAGATGAAAAGATTCACCCAGAGGGCACTCCAGAGGAAGCTGACCTTGGAGAGAGCACAGGAAAACTAGGCCAGGAGAAACTGGAGGATCAGCACTAACTGTGGGGAAAAAAGCTTAGCTGAGGGAGTCTGTGGTTATCTATTTAGATGTTGAAGTATTTTGTGGATACTTCAGATATCTTGGAAAGACAGTATGAACTCAACGCACAAGGCAAGAATATATTATTGCTTCCTTAGTTCATGAAATCAGTGGCAGAGACAGGATTATGTAGAAATAGTGGAAGGCCACAATGGTGCATCTCTGTTTTAAGATGTATAAATTACCTTGCTCAGAGTAGGTACGTGAAAACTTTTTGAAATGTTACATAACCAAAGTTGAGATCTCAATAACTTGAGCAAAATCATTAAGTTAAAGCAATCAGTTACCAAAAAACATTGCATCTGTCATGTTACAGTTAAATGTTTTGGAAAGAAAATCAAGACAAAGATGGGTATGCTAGCTACAAAGTTCTAGCTTTCAAAATATTTCAAACTTTATTAGGAAAGAAAAGTAATTAGAAAATGCGTTTCCCAAGTTGGTACCAGTAAACTGCCAATTTGACTAGATACAAATCTTTTTAAAAATTAGTGTTGCTGAGTTCTATTTTTCATATCGGCCAACTCTCTATAGTCTCCAAGGAAAGATCAATAGATTCCCAACCATGCTTACACATTTCACAGTTTCGCCTTTCCTGATATTGATGCTCGTCTTCAAGATTAACCTGCATATAAATATGGTGGGATTCCTTTCACCCCAAGTCCAGTTATCTGTTGAAAAGGTAAGAACATAAACATGATAACCCCTTTTTTTCAAAGCCAAATGTGCACTAGTATCCAAGTTAAGATAATTACTTTTGTTCGTCCAAACCCACTTAAAACAAAACTGCAAACAAGCAAAAAAAAATCCAGTAGGAGTTCTGGTCTTGTTAAATCATGAGCATTTAAAAGTTATTTTTTAAAAACAGAAGGTTTCAGTGATATTTTATCCTATATTAAAATGCTTCACAGATGTAACTAGTCTGTATGTTTACATTTTTAAATGCACTTTGTTCATATTTCCCAGAAGGAGAAAATTAATAAGTGTTTTATATTTGGTTCCAAACACCGCTCTGCCAGAGCACACACAGCACCCATTAAAATGCATGGAAACGCTCTAATTACCTTGAAAATGCCACCAGCCTGGGGCTGCTGTGACAGGCCAGCCTCATCCATTCCTTGGCAAGCAGATGTGACAAACAACTCTGAATAATCTTTTCCACCAAAACTACAGGAGGTAGTTTTATCAACAGGCAGCTGCACAGTCTGGATTCGTTTTCCTATTAAAATACAAATTCTTAAGGCTAATGTCTATCAGTTTAACATTTCCATGGTAGTCCTACAAAAATTATAGCACTAAATTGAATCCCAAAGTAATGATTCAGAAGCAACTTTGCTGCTGTAAAATAATCTTCAATTTGAATTCATAGCCATTCATCACTTTTTCCTAGCATTATAAGCTGCCCAGAGAACCTTTGGGTTATAGGGCATCATAGAAGTGGAATCAAACATACATACATACATATTTAAAACAACACAAATAAGAGGCATATATGTCAAGAGTTGGGAAAAAGAAGTGCTCAACTTTTAAAGCAGCAGATTTCTTTAAAAAGCAATAAACAAAACCCTACACGCATGGGTAGAACAAACAGGGTACTCTTGCCAGTATTCACCATGATTTAAATGTTAATGTACACCTTTAAGAAAGACTAGGCTTGAATGTGCACAACTGACAATGTGAAGGAGTTCACAGTGAAGGTTGTTTGTGGAACAGTCACAGTGCGCTCAACAGATGGTCAAATGAAAGCAAAACTACAAGATGACCTTTGCTTGTAGAATAGTAAAAGTAGAACACCCACTTTACAATGAGATTTTTTAGGTTTTAAGATTCCGTTTTATAGCTGTCGGTGTTCTCTGCCTTTTCCAGCCTTCCCAAGACTCCAGGTGCTCAGAAAAGCAGAAAAATGAAAGGCACCTCAGTTACATAAGCATTGACTTTTGACAGTTGCCCCAGGTAAGTCTTTCTTTTTCAAACATGTTAACAAGGCAAAAGAGGGTGTTTTGAATATGCCAGTTCCATGACAAAAGGGGGTTTTTCCACACTAAGCAGCTCTTCCCTGAAAGTACAATGGAATCGGTATATCTGGTTCAGACACACTCACACATCATGGGCCCAACAACCTCTACAACAAGCCATGATTTGACAGAGTAGCTTGCTTCTCCGAAACAAGCCACCCTGTGTTTGCATGACACAACTGTATCCATAATGAGCTGCCATGCCACACAAACCAAATCTTAGCAATTGTTGGCAATGTGTGTTGATCTTTGATCACTGATTGCTGGCAATATGGAAGAGACGAATTACAATGTGAAACATCACAAGCTGCCTTATATCAGACCAGATTCTTTGCTCATCCAGCCCAGTGTATTCTTCCCAGGATCTTAGGAAGGAGTCTTCTGCACTATCTGCCACCTGATCTTTTTCAATACCTTCTTTAAATGTAAACTATGTAAGAAAGTACATGCTATTGTCTTTACAGTACTCCAATAAAAAATTCTACATAACATAGAATTATGTTTTCCCTCAAAAGTTTCAGGTCAAATCCTTGTGGTGTATTGGGCCATATATTAATCCGGTGTGCTTTTAAAAACTTTCTTGTTTAAGGAAAATAACTTGCTAAATGAAAAATGTCCAAGTGTGTGTGCAGGTCTCTCCACCACTGAGCAAATACACATCTCTTGGAAACTGAAAAATGCCATGTTTGTTGTGGATATCAATCCACATCGAAAAAGTTAGACAGTTTCTGATAACAATCACTTTGAACAATAATATTGTTGGATTGCACCCACTGGGGTATTAAATAAAGCATGCATCCAAGTAAGTCTTAAGGAAATGTTTGAAATGGCACAAGGACCCGATTCCCAAGGACTCCTTAACAAAGTTTCTTTCATTCACCCTCTTTGCAACTGCTTACCAGTCTCAGGGTCGATGCGTAACACTCTTCCTCCATCGTAACAGGCCACCCAGAGCTTCCCTTCTGCATCAATACACATCCCATCAGGGATATGCTCTTCCTTTTCTAACTTGTACATATTCCTGCAGTTGGCTGCAGAAAGAAGTTGACACGAATCATGTACTACACCACACATTAAATGCTTTGCACATCAACAGGTGTTCTCCATCTCAGAAGCTGATATGGGCTGACCATTCAAAAGCTGCAATGCACAGGGGAGGAGCACAGTTCACAATCTAAAAGCATCAAATAAGACTTTAAAACAGCATTTAAAGGGAAGTAGTAAAAGGTGGTATAGAAGCATAATGGCGAATTGGCATAATTGGCCCAATGGAATTATGCCCTATACCATGTTGCATTATGTTTTGTCCAGCTCAATTATTAAATTACAGGACCAAGCTGCTGGCAGTATGCCTGACAAAGCAAAGCCAAAGGCCCTATTACAGCTTCCTGCTGATGACAAGATGAACAAAACCATAATCCTTCAGTTCCCCAAATCTTAGCTGAATTATCAGTCTGGAGAAAGTCCCAAGAGCTAACAATGCTGGAAAATGCAGGTCACCATTGCACAAAAGAGCTCTCAAATTCCCAGGAGGAATTCCCCTGGCGGAAAAAAAACCACACAAAGCTCATTGCTCTTCTATAGAGGGCAGACCATCCCATATTAAAGGACCAACTGTCTCTCACACCAGCCATGCCTGGCAGTCAGTCTTTTCTCTCTGATTGGTTAATTAGTTAATTAAAACTCCAAATAAATACATAAATTAGTTAAAGACAGGTGATTAAACAGCTAAACATTAACTAGTTGTCAGTCCCATATGAAGGAGCATCTTGACAGATTCTGCATGTTAGAATTGGTATCTGAAAAGAGGCTGTTAGGATTTAGGCAAACTGCTATTTTAAATTGTAAAATGAAATGCTGAAATGTTTGTATTCAGAGTCAAACCTTACTCCTGGGATGATAGATAGTGACTTTCCACATAGGTATATTTAGTGCTACAACTGCTGTTAAATGCTTACAAAGTGTTACTTAATAGGCCCATACATGAAATGTGTTTTTGCGCTAAGGCACTCAGGCCTCAGCTGAGAGGACAAATGCAGACAAGAACAAGAAACATGCTTGTGGTCATCAAAACGCATTTTCAAGCAAACTGAAAAGTGTGTGTGTGTGTGTGTGTGTGTGTGTGTGTGTGTGTGTTTTACACATGTCCCCTATAAACAATTACCTAACTTCAGATAGACTGTACCTTAGGAAACAGTTTTATACTGCTTTTGACTTACACAGCTAAGGTTGCAATACTAAACACACCTACCAGCAAGGACTTATCATTGAATACAGAAGATTTTACTTCTGTGGAAATATGCATGGGATTTTGCTGTAAAGTTTTGCTCAATATACAAGGAACTAATTTTCTCAACAACAGGTACACTCAGTATACCTTCCAGATTTAATTTCCTAGAGAAGATATTTCTGTAACCAAACCTGAAATTTATCTTTATCTCAGATTATCATTCATATTAGTCTGTGTTGCATATCTCAATTATATAAATGTTATCATATAAATGTGGCACTAAGGAACCTATTCCTGTACTACATAACCCTTTTAACCCTACATGGAGGATCAAATTAAGTAACACTATGTGAAAATATTCCATAGTTTTCTCTGCATTCTCCTCTTAATTTTTTCACAAGCCATTCTTATAGAATTATAAAGTAGTAGAGTTGGAAGCGGCCAGAAGGCCATTGGATCCAACCTCCTGCTCAGTGCAGGAATCCAAGTTTTAGCATCCCACTCAGATGACTGTCCAGTTGCATCTTGAGTGCCTCCAGTGCAGGAGAGCCCAGAAGGTAACTGGTTCCACTGTTGTACTGTTGTAACAGTCAGGAAGTTCTTGCTGATGTTCACCTGGAACCTGGCTTCCTGTAATTTCGGTCTATTAGTCTGTGTCCTGCACTCTGGAATGAAAGAAATCCTAATCCTCATCTGTGTGACAACCTTTCAAGTATTTCAAAAGTATTTCAAAAGTGCTATCATATCTCTCCTCAAGTCTTCTCTTCTCAAGAGAGGACTTCTCTAAACATGTCCAATTTTTTCAATCTCTCCTCACAGGGCTTTGTTTCCAGTTCCTGGATCATTCTTGTTGCCCTCCTCTGAATGCTTTCCAGTTTGTCTGCATCTTCTGATTCCCAGAAGAGGATGCAGTATTCCAGATCCGGCCTAACCAGTGCGAATTGATCATATACTAGGCATAGTCTGAAAGTAAAAGCCCTAGGCAGTTGCTCTTTAAAGGCAAAGTACTTAACCTTTCTATGGTGGTCAAAGAATTGGGATTCAAAAGCCCTGCTAAAACTTGGTGACTTGGATGTGAGACTACCTGGAAACTTTATGAACACTGCCATGGAGTCCATGGCATAAAGCAAGACAGAAAAAGAAATGTCCTGCTCTGTAAAGGCCTCAGAAATATTTTATAGGAAAGGCTAATACTCTTCTTTAAGTAAGATGCCACTCTCTCCTACATTTACCCATTCTTCTGCATGAAAACAAACTATTCCACTGTGCTTGCTATTACTTCATGTCTACGTAATTGACAGACTAACACTTTTAACATATAGTAAAAAAAAAAAAAAAAAACCTTTAAAAATTTAGTTATTTCAAGAAATAACACACATGCGGTTACAAGTGTTAGTATATAGCCGATATGTAGGTATGAGAAGTTTGATCAATACGTGGTGAGAAAGCTATAAATGTCTTATAAATTTTAAGGGTCTCAAAATATGAAAGGTAGCCTTACACATCTTTCCAGTTTGAAGATCATAGTCAAATGCATCCACACAGTAGGAAAGGCTATCGATGTAAAAGAACGTTCTGTGATCCAGCGACCAATCCAGACCGTTGGAGATGTCCACCTTATCAAAGTGTTTAATTACAGAATGGTCAGGGAAGATGGTGTAAAGGGATCCCTGTTGCCTCTCTAAAACTGCAGGCCGAATCTCCTCAGCCATTGTACCTACAAGAAGTACAAGTTATTGGTATGCAAAGACAATAGAATGCCAAAGATGTGGTATCACAATAGTGTAGGTCTCCTATTGAACAAAGGACAGAGGTTCTAACATAACTTTCCTAAGACGCAATTTAAAAAATGCAGAAATTCTTCACTAGGTTGACAGAACCTGAGTTACAGTTCCCCATGGCCATCCAGAACATGTTCATGAACACAGAAGCAGTTGTAAAACATGGAAAGCAGTTGGGGAATGATGAAGAGAAATGTTAGCTGTGTTGTTCACAAGTGATACAATCCATATTGCTGGTAAGAACAGGGTTTTAAGTTACTTAGCTGCACCACTGGAATACCAAGATGCACAAATGGTGAAAGAATTTCAGGGTTCACAAAAGCTGCTGAGCCATCCCTCTGCATCACCTACCCCCTCTTTCTTGTTCAAACCTGGAAGCAAAGTAAGGTACGACACAGCCCAGTCCATCAGCTCTGCTGTAACCAAGGGAGGGACCATAGCTCAGCATGACAGAGCGCATGTTTCATATGCAAAAGGCACCAAGTTTGATCCCCAACACCATCAGGTAGTGCTAGACAAGAATCTGTCTAGGGCCCTGGTGAGACTCTGCCATTTTATGTCCCAAGTCTTGGGCTGGATGGACCAATATGAGTATGTAACATAAACCAGCTTTCCAGGCTCCAGAAGGCTTTAATCTAGGAACTGAAAAAATACTGGAAGTACCAGGTGCCAGCCCAGGGGGAATCTGCTGCCCAAGGCCTTTGAGAGACATCATCCTCCCTCCTGTGTTAAGGAGGTGAGAACTGCCAGAATTGGCCTCAAGAACTCCGGGCTGGCACCTGGAGTTAACGGTGGCTCCAGGGACTGGGAGATGGGCCACTACAAGAACTTTTGTTTCTCTCTCAGGCTGCTCTTTTTCAGTGCTCAAGAGAGCTGTGGCATCCTGCATATCCTCTGCAGTTAGAAGGTAGAGTTATTGTGTATAGGCTAGGATAGAAGCTGTTCGACATTTTGTTGGACCTCTGAATTCCAGTCCTTTTCCCTTTTCCCCTCGACAGGTAACAACATGGCCAGCCATGGACTGGGCCATGGACAGGACTTAACAGCTGCTGACCAGTGATCTACAAAATCACTAATTTGTTAAGAATAAAAATACTCAAGAATGTATGTGATGACCAACCCACCTGCAACCAGTCTTCCTACAGGATCCACTTTTCCATCGTTGAATCGGTTATTGGGTTTATCCTTGTCAACGTAAGTAATGGTGGTAACAGACTTCGTTTTCCAGTTTAAAGCAGCAAATTGGGTTCCCATGGTAATAACATAATCACCAGATTTGCGAAGAGCTACAGAGCTCACGGGAGCATCTAGAAAGCATGTTCCAAGGGGAAACAATAGTATAAAAAACATAGTACTAGCATACATATACCTCTTGGGGGATTTTTGTTGAATGATATTACCTCAGATCAAGAAGCCCTGAAGCCTCTGTGCCATGTGACACAGAGCTAGCAGATGGAAAACAACAACTACATGAGTGTCTTCCTCCAAATAATTGCTAAAGATTTAACAATAGTAATTTCAAACACCTAATTTTTAAGATCAAAAATATTCTGTTATGAATGCAAAAGCAAACACAAACCAAATTAGACTTTTGAAATATGTTTCTTACCCACAGAAACACTTTGCACTTCCTTAGTAAGGGAATTCCATCGATGGACCTTTTTACCAGATATGTCCACAAAAAGAAGTGAATTTTCCTTTTCTTCCCATAAGGGTGATTCTCCAATCTTGCAATTCTTTTGCACAACACACTCAACTTTTATGGATGACATTGCCTTTGGAGTTGTAGCAATCAAGGAATGCAGCCAATGAAAACAAAGAGACAAAAAGAGCACACTTCATTTAAGTTGAAATGAAATTGGGTGTCAATAAATGAAATTTGCAGTTATTGTTGATCTATTTTTACTTCATTTTGTGTATACCTTGCCCTTCTTCCAAATGTGGTTAACAAAGTTCTATCCACAGCCTCATGCTGTGTTTTATCTTCACAATTCTGTGAAGTAGCCCAGGCTGACAGAGAATAACTAGACCAAAGTTACTCATGATCTTCATGGCTGAGCGGGGAATTTAATCTGGGTCTTCCTGTTCCTAGTCCAATGCTCTAATTAATTTTGGCTATGCTAAACACACCTACATAGGAGTACATCTCATGGATATTAAAGGGTCATTTGCTCTTCTAATAACGCAACAACTGTGGACTCATTGCGGGCTGATGTAGGGTTGGATGGGTGCCAGATGCACATCTGACCTATTAAACAAGCAAACTCCTGACACAGATGTGACCTAAGGGAAAAGTTTAAAACTGTGCAAAATGACAATACATGCCCTGCTCTATAACACATAATTTAGGCAAAGTGAGACTTTTTACAGGCCCAATTCATAACCAACTTACCAAAATAATTAATTAATGGAAAGGATTAATGGAATTGATATGGATTGGTCCAGCTATTGTCAAAGATTTATGAAAAATATGGCAATCCCCTTGTCCAATATCAATATAACTCCCACCACCAGATGCCAAAGATAAATTATAAGTGTTCCCTTACGTCACCTGTGAGCTTCCTAGAAGATAAATTGTCAGACTTTTTAACAGGGGGGAGAATGCTCTCCTAGAAACAGGGCTGGCATCAGGCATAGTTTGGTTGGGCATCTGCAAAAGTCTGCAGCCCTGCAGGACCTCACTGCTCTTTCAGGGAGCCTCGTGGCCCTGCTCTTCCTTGCTGCCACTCTCTGTTCCCCTTCACAGCCCCAAGCATGTGAAACATGAAAAGAGTGAGGAGACAGAACAGCCTCTTCCCCTCATGTAAGCTAAAACCCAAGTGAGAGCACACTCTGCTCAAGCTTCCCCACTCCACCAAAACCTGGAGCTGGAACTGACTAGACTGATATATGATCTACCACATTTGGCATTTGAGGCTACATGTAAAGTGGCGAAGAAACACAAGCTACACTCAATTCTTTGTTCATCACAGGGACACAATTATTTCAGCATTACTCCCCCAGACAGTACAGCCATTTTGAAGGCACAAAGGTTGCTGTAATATATACCATATAAATTGTTGTCATCAACATGTCTGCACATCATCACCAAAATATATTATATTGGCACTTTTTGTTTACTTCTGCACAAAGCAGCCTCCAAAATGTTTGCTATCACTACTCATAATATGATGATTTGAAATATCTTTTGGTTCTCATGTCACTTCTTTGCTCTTCCAAGATTTCATTTTCATGTACAGGAAAATCAGGTGGTAAAGGTCCTGAGCCAATAAGTGTGGACGGTAACATTTCAGACTTCAGGTAGAGTCCCCATTTTTGACTGCTTCCACCATATATAAATTGGAGGGGGGGAAATATCCATTTCATTCTTTATTGTGCTGGTTAATTGTTCACAGGGATGGTTTTTTCACATGTAAAGAAGACTTGAAAATCATGTACCACCACTGAACTTATACGGCATTAAGCTTTTTTCACTTAGACTCTCACTGCTTCATTCCCACCATAGTGTAGGGCCTTTCATAGGTAGGACAGTATTTTTTTGAAAAGATATGATCTGCACCTGCAGTGTGAGTATACGGCTTGTAAGACCATTTCAGTTCAACCAGTGCATTTGGTCCATGTGTAGATGAGGCCTGAGAAGAAAAAACACAAGCAGAGGGAGGACTACTCACGGGGTAAAAGTGTGTTTGCTCCTCAGACACATGAATGGGGAGATGCACTGTGCAATGCTTGCATGTGGAATCCAATTCCAATACTAAATCCCATTTTCCAAGACAAAACACTGGATATAAAGGCATTTTCACATAGCTCCAAACACACCTATGGACCTCTCCAATGCCAGACTGAGTCCTTTTGAACTAAATGTACATCAGAGCCTATGCAGATTTTGAATCTGAATCCAAACATGGAAAAAGCAATGTCGCATTTGAAGCATTCTGTCTGAAAATGCTCAGATGACTTACACCAGGAGTGGGTATCTATGCCTACTGAACCAAAGGTAGTCCACTGATTATGCATAATTGCCAGAGATTCACTACATCTCCTAAGACAACAAAACCAGGAGTTCAAGCAGGAGGCAGGCTATAATATGCAGCTGGAAGGTTTCACTCATCTTGGTGGATCACCGGTGAACAGACCTATATAGTGTTACCAAATAACAAGAGCTCCCTCTGAGCACAAAAGTAGGTAGTGAAGGCAATAGAAATGGAATCAAAAGCTGGCTACTGAGAGGAATATATCACTATACATGTGGAAAATATGCAGAAGTACAACAAACAAAATCAAAGGGGACAAACCCCTCCCAGCCAGAGGAGAGAGTGAACTGGCTTGCTTGAGCTAATATAATTTATATCATGGCTGCCTGGCACCTCAAACAAAAATACCCTCCCAATATTTATTATTTAATTATTGGATTTTTAGCCTTCCCTCTTAATCCCATACTCTCTGGGTGGGCTACATTAAGTGGTGAGACGAAACTGCAATATTTTTACTGCACTTTTGACTTGTAACTACAGATGCCTAAATGCATAACATGTGGCAGCTTAGTTAGGTATTTTACAAAACAGCAGAAGAAATAACATTTTAGTTTTCTTCAGTTTCACTAGTTCTAAAATGATAAGCAATACAATCCAGTGGAAAGTGTAACTCTTACCTCCTGCTGAGTTCAGTGGCAAAATGACACAGAGGATTGAACCTCCAAGGGTGGTTAATATTGGTTGGATGGCAATTCAAGATTTTAGTCCAGATACAGATGAGTAACCTAAGTATATAGACACAAACGTTATTTCAATAAAGCAACTAGTTAAAAACAACAATATGTTTGGCAACTGGAGGAAGATAAACAATTAATAGTTATTCCTACAGAATTTAGTATCAGATAGTTTTGCTTGGGAAATCCTTTTTCAGCTGGCTCTAGTCTAGAATTCCAGTCAGTATATCCAGTGACATAGACTGCAGCCTTGAAAAATTTATGCCACAATCAAGTCTCTAAAGTGTTCCTGCTTTTCTGAAGGCTAGCACTTCCGAAATGTCCTCACATTTACTTATAGCAGCTGGAATGGCTAATCTTTGCTGCTAGCTATTATCTTAACAGTCAAACATTACCAAGTTCCTGCTGAATAAGGTTTTTTGTGTGTGGGCACTAATAGATAGAGCAAACTTCAAAAGTCCTCCAATCAGCATTTTTGCTGGGAATGGGAGGCAAAGCATATAAGGAGCAGGGAGAAGAAATTAGGATACTGCAGATCATGCAAAGACTAATTTGTTGATTAAAAATAAAAGTGCACTGTTATAAATAAGAAACTGCCACATGTAGCCAAAATATATATAACTAAAATATTATATATGCTAAAAATATTTCCTTGTAGCTTATTTTTGGCACAGCAAGAAGTCCAAGGGAATGAAACTTTTAAAACGATACATATTAAGAGGAAAACTATTAGTATAACAACCAGTAAAAGTGGAGCTTTGTTTAATTTGGGCTGCAATCCAGTACACACGTACTTGGAAGAAAATCCCATTGCACTCAGTCGGACTTACTCCTTCACAGACATGCGCAGGATTCCACTATTATTTTAATATTTAATATGGCTCCAACAGACTCACTTTAGACAGAAAATATGGGGCTTAATCATTTTTTTAGTAAACAAATGTTAGTCTGTTGCAACAAAAAGCATTTTAGAGACTAACAAGTTCTGCCAGAAGCTTTTATTCACTTCATCTGCTGCATCTGATGAAGTGGGCTGCAGTCCATGACTCTTGGCAACAGAATAAGTGTGCTAGTCTTTACCATGTCACAGGACTCTTTGTTTTTAATTAACTGAATTATTGTTGCCACAGCATATTTTGCCCAACCTAACAAAGTTTGTTTGTAGCAAGGTGGCCACGGATCCCTATAGCTTAGCCATGCATGCATGCATGCATATAAATCAGTGTGCGGATTGGAGACCCTTTAGCTAATTGACCGTATACGCAGTTAAGGGAATCTCAGAGCGTTAAAAGATGGATTCTTCCCATGCGCCTCCTCTCACCGTCGAGTTTATAAGAGAGGCGACTCTGCTGGCGCTGCGCCAGGGAGGAAGCAGATGAAAACTGAGCGTAAAGCAAGACTGAAAGAGAAAGACTTCCAGGAAGAAAGGAGCGTTTGAAGCCCTTTCTCTGGGATCCAGGCGCGAGGGAGGCCGGATTCAGGCCCACGATTTCTACGGGAAAGTTGCAGATCGCAGGGAAGAGCCCTCCTGCAGGAGCCTAGTACTGGCGAGGACGGCAGTGCGGTGTCCCTTGATGGTCGTTTACCAGGACACACGTACCTGATCTGGAGACCTGGCGGCGGCCCTGCTCGCGGCTGGCTTTGCGCGGGGGGAGGGCCAGGCTCGCCGTGCGCCGCGCGCACTTGCCGGGGCCTGCCAGTTGGCCTGGGCTGCAAGGCGCTCGTACTGCGGGCCAGGCTCGCCGCGCAGCGATCGGGAAGGCGGAGGGGCAGGGGAAACGGGCCGGGCGGGGGGCGCAAGGCCCTCCGGATTCTGGAAGGCGAGGTTCCTTCGGGAAGAGAGGTCGGGACAAGTTTTGAGCGTCAGGAATCACATTTTGGAAAAGGAAAGAAGCAGGGAAAGAGGCTATGCGCCATGAGAGCGAAGGTTGTCTCCAGTTGGCCAGCATTGCTTTCTTTATTATTAACTGCTGCTGTTATCCAACCACAGAAGCAACAAAGGCGCTGCCAGCCTGCCTGCCTGCCTGCCTATCTCTGCCTGTGTTATTTCAACCCAATAAATATTTCGTTCTTATGAAGGAATAAACCTACCTCTACAAGCAGCAGGACAGGAAACCTGCTGGTTTTGCGCTGTATCATAGATATATACATTGACACGTGCACAGACCACAATGGGTGTGCTTGCATCTGGTGGCAACCCACTACTTTCACAGTGAGAGCCTCCACTTTTCATTTTGCCATACTGTCCACAGCTTGCTGCTTATATCACACTTTCCCTTAAGACTCTTGCTGCTCAGGAAAGTACAGAAGTGTGGCCCTTTTTATTGTTGCATTCCATGTATTGATTACATCCATTCTGGGATTAAAGGAGGCTCAACAGCTCGCTGTCAAAGACCTGGCTCCACTTTAAACGGGTGTTGACAGAGACATACATGCAAGCAAAACACAAGGGAATCCAAAACACTTGCCTGTACACCCAAAAGTTTACACAAATGAGTGTCATGCCGGAGTGACACAATGGCCTCAGAGAGGACATCCTTCGAGGACATCACAGGCAAAGCATCCCTGTTCTATCTTAAATCCTGGTTGCTGTGGTACTGGGGAAAGGACCTTGCAGTACCTGGATCCTGAGCCATTTAAGGCTGTTTAAAAGCAGTGACTAGCACCAGGAATTGAGCCCAGTTGGCTGATAGTCTAGACATTTCAAAACTGGTGCAAAGTGCTTGCCTCACATTTTAACCTTCTAGCATCAGCTCTCCTGGAAAGGAGATGCTCAAACTCCCTATTCTGAATGTTTCTCCTTTAGTCACTCTGGCAAACTCAAAACAGTCAAATGTTTTATTATACTATTTATATTATATGGACATCGATTTCTATTTTGTTGCCCTCAATACTAACATTTCCATTTAGAATCAGTAAGTTTTAATCTTCCTCTCTCAGGGTTATCCTCAAAAAAACTAAATTCTGTGCTCAAGCATACTCTGTTAGAAATCAGATGGTTAAACCTTCTCACAGCTTTCTTAGCATTAGCTGCTACTACTAGATTGTTACTGAAGTTGCTTTTTGTTATTTGTTATTTATACATACCTTGTATTTTAACTTGAATTTGTATGTGCTAGCTGTGGCTGCAATTAAAATAAGCAATATGCTCATATCTGTCCACCCATCAACATGCATCAGCTTCAGCTTCCAGACCATCTTCAAGGGAAATCCTGCATAGAGAGCATTGTTATAGCTCATTTGGGAAATTATGAAATTATTATTATTATTATTATTATTATTATTATTATTATTATTATTACATTTCTATGCCGCCCCTTGCTGAAGCCTCGGGGCGGCTTACAACACAATAGAATACATTGAAATACAATAGCACATAATAAATTACCATTAAATACAAAAATACAAAAAATACATTGAGTTACAAACATAATAATATAAAATTAAAATTATCAGTATAAAATAAGTAAATAAATAATATAGGAGGAGAAAAGAGAAGGAAGAAGAAGTTGCCCTGGCCAGATCATTTATTTTAACAATTAAAATGATGTTTAAATAAAAAGGTCTTTACCTGGCGCCGAAAAACCAGTAACGACAGTGCCAGGCGGACCTCTTTGGGGAGTGAATTCCATAGGTTGGGCGCCACCGCAGAGAAAGCCCTCCTCCGAGTACTTACTCTCCTAATTTCTTTCATGGAGGGTTCCCGGAGAAGGGACTCTCCCGCAGATCTCAAAGGGCGGTCGGGCATATATGGACGTAAGCGCTCGTTCAGGTAGCCCGGACCCAAGCTGTTTAGGGCTTTATAGGTCATAATCAACACCTTGAATTGGGCCCGGGCTTCAATGGGCAGCCAGTGAAGCTGACAGAGGACTGGAGTCATGTGAGCATAACGCCCCGTCCCTGTCAGCAACCTGGCAGCTCTATTTTGCACCAATTGAAGTGTTCGGACTGTCTTCAGGGGAAGCCCCACGTAAAGCGCGTTACAGAAGTCTAGGCGGGAAGTCACCAGCGCGTGTGTCACCGTCGCCAGGCAGTCGAACTCCAGGTAGGGGCGCAGCTGATTAATCAGCCGAAGCTGAAGGAAGGCGCTCCTCACCACCACTGTCACCTGAGCTTCCAAAGAAAGCTCCGGGTCGAGGAGTACTCCTAAGCTGCGGACCTTATCCCTAAGAGGGAGTGTTGCACCATTCAGGACCAGGTCAACTCCACCCTCTCCAAAGCCCGATCCGCCAACCAACAGGACCTCCATCTTGTCTGGGTTGAGTTTCAGTTTATTGGCCCTCATCCATTGCATTACCTCGGCCAAGCACCGGTTCAGCACAGCCACTGCCTCACCTGGATTAGTGGAAAACGAGAGGTAGAGCTGGGTATCATCAGCGTACTGATGATTCCGCAGCCCACACCTCCTGATGACCTCTCCCAGCGGTTTCATATAGATGTTAAATAGCAGAGGGGATAGAATGGAGCCCTGTGGTACTCCATGGCATAGCTGCCATGACGCAGAGACATGGTCCCCCAGCACTACCTTCTGGAATCGACCGTTGAGATAGGAGCGGAACCATTGTAAAGCAGTGCCTCCAACCCCCAATCCCGAATCATGAACTAGTATTGCCAAGTTATCCTGGTCTAGGAATGTTCTGCAACTCGCTATAAGCACTCCTTTCCACCTGGGCCTCTACTATCAAGCTTCAGATTGTGGGGCATTCCCAAGCTGCATGTGTTCCATCAGGGAGAGTACTATTCCACCTAGGGAAGGCCATGAATTCTCAGATTTAGGAACAACTTATCTACAGAGCCTCCAATTTACCAGGATTTAACTTCAGTTTATTCAATTTTGCAATACATTCCCATTCCTGGACTAAAGCAACTGGAGGCCTTGGGCTAGGAGACCTTGGGAGGCCCAAACTTAATAGCATCTGATCATGATAAACAAAATTTTGTTCTCTTCTTTATCTGCTCAGTGAAAGAACATTACTGGAATTTTAGCATTGATTAAAAGATAGTGTATAAATTTAAAACCTTTAATAACTTCGCAAATTAAAGTTATGAAATTAATGAAGATGTTCATTCAGAATATTCATAGGGGAATCATAGCTATGTTATAATATTACACTATATTCAAAGTCATAATAGGGTTTTTTTTAAAGTTTTTTGGATGCAAACTTATCAATTATATCATTAAGTAATTTGCAGTTTATCAAACAACTGATCTTGGAACATTTTTTGACCATGGATTTTTATACTTTTTTGTCTAGAAAATGATCTTTTGCCTACATACTGTTAGAAATGAAATAAAATGGTTGTTTGATCTGGGCAGGAGGCTGAGGCCCCCTTAGATTATGAGACCCTGGGCTGAAGCCTACTTAGCCCATACATAAATACTGCCCATTACTGCCTCTGGCACTTGCAAAGCCTCACCTGATCTATCTGGACTGGAGACATAAACCTTAATGCAGGACTTACCATCCACATTCAACTAGAACAGGATATGACCAGCCCCAGGTACTAGTCCAAAGCATGCTGCACACCTAGTTAATTTGCATATTGAGTATGATGATCCGGTAAGGCAGATTTCATAGTCACAAGACCTGTATAATCATATTGGACAGAAATACTTATAAGCCCCGATGCAGACCTTCGCATTCATCTTGCAAAGGTTTCTGAAATAACTGGGCATACACAATGCTTGCGAGGAGGGAATGCACGCACATGCCCCGTTTCCAGTTTGGCCATACAGTTGATATAGCCAGCTGTCATCCATGTATTGGATACATCCAGTGGCTTTATTCTATGTTATAGCATGGGAGAAAAGATGGAATCTACAACAAAGAAGTCTCTCATTGCTATACTCTACCCTGGATGTTGGAGTAGAACCATTCTAATACACAGCTTACTCCCAGCCCACTGAACAGGCCGGGAGGATGCTATAGACAACTTTATCAACTCTACACCACCTAGAACTCTGAACCCTCTAGTTAATGTATTGCAATTAACTTCAAACTGATCAGACACCAAGGGTCAGTCAAAGGTGGAAGGGGGCTAATGATTGATTTTTATAGTAAACTCAGGGAATGGGAATTAAACTACATGTAGCAAAGGACTCCAACGTACTGCCGAAGTTACAATTTTGCAGCTTATATTACAAAGCTCAAACAAGCCATGAATCATTAGTTTCATCTAGTCCAGGACTGGCAACACTGACTTGGCAGCCGTTCTCCAGTGCGTCAGGCAGGGAGTGAGCACAAGACCTTCAGCATTCGAAACAGGAATCCCATCCACCACTGAGTGACAGTGCCTTCAAGATAGAATTGCGACAGTCTTCTTGTAGAAAACCAGGAGGGGAACATTTCCAAAATGTTGTTTCCTGACATATTGAAATCCCTTGATAGAGAATATGTTCTTTTTCAAATTCATGTCGCAATGTCTTTGGTAGGTAGGAGCTGAAACAGCTTATTGTGGGAGGTAAGTAACATGTTCTGCAGGGCATCATCAGCACAGCCTGGAATAATTTGCTCCCCAAAGTATTAATATTTTCACTATTGCAGTCCATAGCCTATGGCAGGGTAAGAATATTTTCTACAATTAAGTACATTATTCCAACTCGGTCCTTCGAGCCTCAGTCTGAGTGTACCGCTGTCTTTAACCTCATTACTCAGCCATAGCTTTCCTGGCCACTGAGGTTTGCACAAGGCCTTTGTACTTTGTTTGTAAAGAAAAGTACAAGGATTATCTACTACTGAATTCTTCCCAGTAATGATGGTGAGGGATCTCATTAAAGATAAATGACATTCCTTGCTGCTGCCTTTTCTGTTGTTTGCATGACAGCAGTCCACTGCAGCTGCCTTTCTAGGTTTGCTAGAAGGAAGCCTGAATACTTTTTGTGCTGCTTTTTGCACAGTGCAAAGGTCTCCTGACACAGCAGCGAGTGAGATTAAGGAGATGAGAAGCGCAAATTTGCCTTTCACTCTTGCTGTTAACATTAAACTACTGCATGACTCTCTGGGCCAATAGGAAATGATCCAGAGAATTCCAATTTTGCCAACAAGGTATTAGAGCACTCAAAAACAGCCCAAACAGGACTGAGTATGCTCAGCACCAACGGAATATGGGCCGTTGCAGGGGAATAAACCCCAGCACCAGCATCACAGAGGTCAGGATGAAATTGAGTGACTGGAAAAGTGAAGAGTCACAGATCTAAAAGGAATAAAGCTCCATCTTATTGCATGGGAGAAGCCATCTTCTTGTTCAGAAGCTATTTTTTCCATTTAGAAGTGAGAACTGTTTCAAACAACCCCTGGGAAAGCTAAGACTTGAATAGTAGCCCAGATTTGATACTAGTGTCTCCATCCAATCCCCCTACAATGTAGCAGCAAAGAGAAAGTTCCTGCTCTTGCACTTAAGGGAGAAATATTTTAGAAGAATATTTTGCTCATGCAAATCCCAGAAGCAAAGTTAATTATAGCGATATTTCAGGTTGAAAGGAGTTGCGGCTGTGTTTATGATAATCTTGCACCGTAGTTCACAATGAATAATACATGTCTAGATGTTGAGTGGTTGGCAACAATTCTACAATGTTGCCTAGAAGTATTAGTTCATCTTGAGCTGAATGTGAGAGCACTTACAGAACCTTGCAGTATTAGCCAGTGCTTTCATAACATTGCAGCGGACCTTGAGAGTATTACACTCACAGTGCACCATTGTTTTAGCTACCGCAGAAAGAAAAGTTGTGCTGAAAAAGTGGCATTCAGTAGCCCTGCGACATAGCCCAGTTTAATATCTTCAAGCCAATTGTGAATTAAGGTACTTTGCATTCCAAATTTATCCTTCCCCCCACATCTCCCCAGTATATCTTAGGCTGAAGCAAAAGTAAAATTATTTCATTTACCCCCTGCCCCCTCAAACCTCATCTCTAGGCAAAGCAAGAATGGCACTTTCTCCACTTGTTTGCATGCAGATAGGCTGCATGTTTAAACATTCAAAAATTAACTAAAAATGAAGCAGTAAGAGCTTCTGGCTTTGTCAAGATTTGTTTTCAGCCAGGGACAAGAGGACATACTGAATCATTTCATTACAGGGACACGCTTGGGGTCTCTATTTGTTTGGCTTGCACTTGTGGAACAGAAATAGCATCACCTATGAAGTAGAAGCCTGGCTACAGGGGGAACACTACGGTTTGCAGACGTAAAAGCTCTGCAGTGGGTGAAAAGCCTCAAAACCACACAAAGACTGAGAAAGTTCAGTGGCTTCTGAACAGTGACTGTTGCAGGCATGGGGAAACGACAGAACACCAGCCCAAAGCGGGAGGAAAATGTAGTATTGCAGAGGAGGGCCCTACTCATTTACTGGGACAATGAAATCCATGCCGCAACAGGGTCCATTTGTTCCATTTACAGGTTCCATTTGTTTTTCTATTTCATAGTTCTCCTGGCCATGTTGAATATTTAAATATGTGCAACACGGATGCAATAGTACCCATATAGTGCCTGTATGGGACTGCAGGTGGCGCAGTGGTTTAAACCGCTGTGCTGCTGGGCTGGTTGATCGAAAGGTCACCGGTTCAAAACAGGGTGAGTTCCCGTTGCTCCATCCCGGCTCCTGCCATGCAAATGCAAGTAGATAAAAAGGTACCCCTTCGGTGGGCAGGTAACAGCATTCCATGCACTTCGGTGTTTAGTCATGCCAGCCGCCTGAACACGGAGACTGTCTGCAGACAAACTCTGGCTTCCTCTGCTAGGAAATGGAGATGAGCACCGCCCCCTAGAGTCAGGCATGATTGGACTTAATGTCAAGGGGAAACCTTTACCTTTTTTAGTGCCTGTATAAACATTTGATCATCCCCAAAAAGTTGAATATGCATGCCATTTCCTGCAGGGAATGTGTTTACATGGAAAAGACAAACATTAGGGTTTACATGGAAAAATACCTTAAACTTTGGGGTTTTTGAAATGCAGTATGTCTCCCAGTTATCTAATCTCTGTCCTTAGACCCTTATTGTGATCAAAGGCATTGGCAAACAGTTGCCTCATTTTAAACAAGACTGTAGTTTTTAAGACCAATCCCAAATTTCAGGATAAATGACCCAAAATGCAAATCAGCTAAGAAATCTTCTGAAACAATATTTGGCAACAAACCATGCATGTATTCCTTTAGCAGTAAGATTTCTGTATGCAGATTTTTTTGATTGTTGCACCAATTACAATTCAATTACACACTAGCTTACAATCCAAACATTGAGTCGGTTGGTGGTATTTGTATACAATGAACATTACCAGAGCTTTGGATGTGTGTGAAGCTATGACAGCAGAGGCACCCAGACTGTAGAACAATCTCCCTGAATGAGGTTCAGTCAGCTCCATCTCTCACGTTTTAGGATGCAAATACAGAATTTTTATTTTACTGAGCCTGTAATATGTTTTGATTTCCTGTTTTACCAATTTAATATGATAGGCCTTATGCTACTGTTTCAATGAGTTAAATAATGTATTAACTTTATTGTGTCTTTAATATAAAAAGCTGTCTTGAGTGGCTAAAGGCAAGCTGTATTTTTTCTAAAATGATGTATTTTATGATAGTAAAGCAGTTCCAGAAAATATTAACAAATATATATGGCTGAAATATTCAGTGATTATATATTCTAATTGGTCAATCAAGTAAGAAGTAGCCTGATTCACTGGGCTGTTTAAAAAAGTTAATGCAGTTTAATAAAACTGTAGATGACAAGCACTATCTTAAAGGGGATTCCCCCCTCTTCCATCATATAGGAAGATACACCTTTTGTAAGACAGGATTTGGTACAAGAGGTATGTGTGTGTGTTGTATAAAAATAAATCAACAGATTAATCAAACTTGTAAAATTAGCCAATTAAAATACATTTAATCCTGTTGCAGCCCTATAAATATAATTCAGACATTACCAAACTCCTACATGGAACATGTCCTTGCACTTGTAAGTAGGCTGTCCTGTATAATAATATATATGAAAAAATCTAGGTTCTGAATAGCACCAGAATTGACTTATTTGCTTTGTATATAGGAATTTTACAACTCCTTCAGCGATAGAATACTCAAACAGCTCCAACAAACAATGTATTTGTTCTGCAACTTTCCCACAAATATTAGTCCTCAAAAGATCACAATGAAGAAGATTTGGTTAGCAGTTTATAATTTAATGAAAAAAGTACTGTAAAAAGGGGACGTCTGAAAAAGACAGTCCATTTTTTAAAAATTGAATATATATATATCTATATATATATCTATAGATATATATTTAATATAAAGCAAAACAAGACAACAAATTAGGTTAAGAGGTAATACTTCAAAGTTAGCCACTGAACACACTGTAAAAACTAGCAAACATACTTTGGAAACAGATACTTGAAAGCTATGCAGCCATAGGGTCCTTCACGTATCTATTAAAAATCATGTAAAACTAACAAATCAGAAACACTATTGCCTGAACTGGTATAATTGAGTCATCACCTTTAAACCAGCAAGACTGTTGCTGAAGCACCTTCTTCCACCCTTTATATTATTGTCATACCACTGGAGAGGATGAACCATGATTATGTTTTCTCTTCCTGGCCACTGAAAGAGTTGTTCCCAAGTTCAGTTCTGTTACTTTCATGACCAGGAAGTAACAATAAATATATATTAAAAAGAGAACTAGAACCAATGTATAGAGAAGTGAACATTATCAGCACCATTCTGAATGGTTCACAACTTAAGTCAACCATTTCTCAACAAACAAAACAGATATTTGTTTTAAAAAAGCTACTGCATATTTACACCAAAGGAAATGCCTTAAAAATAAATCTCTTTGAAAACATAAAACTACACATACAAAAAGGAGTAAACAAACCAATCTTTCAAGAATGCTTAAAGCAAAACATATAGAACGGTCAAATTACAGATTCCTGAAGGATATAAATGCCATCAAGAATTTATTCTTCTCAGATAAATGAAATAATGTTAAGGCTTTCAAGAAAGATGTGGCTCTCACTTGTTTTTGCTGCACATTAATTATTAGATTTCAAATTAATGCAAATTACATTTGCTTTGCATTATGGCATTTCATTAACAAAGCCAAAGAATGAAGAGTCTATTAATGAAATGATTTTTGGATACTGCAGTTCTGTTTTATTCTAATTAAAAATCGAGGATGTGGAATAATGAATAAGAGTAATTCTTTGAGGCCACTGTATTTGTTTTAAACATGTTAGAAACTGTTTTCTTAAAAAAAAAAAAGAATAAAGTGGCCTTTATACTCCCCTAAAAAATTATTTCAGTTTACCATTTTTGACTACGTGAACTTGGAAACCAATAAGCAGATGTGTATACATACACTGATTTTTAACCTTTTGGGTCAGAAACCTGACAAAGTCTTTGCTAGTTGAAAAAAGTAGTATGTTGGGATGGGGGGTGGGCACCAAGTTTAAAAGAAAAATAAAAAGCCTTCTGAGTCAACAAGGGAGAATTTGGCATCACCGGTGATTGCCTGAATATGTTAAAGAGATTAAGTACTTCTAGTATTAAACATTATCCACATAGCAGCCACCTGTATTGGCTATCTGGGTAAAATATTTTACAAGTGCAACCCACAACAAGCTATTATATACACAGGAATTTTTTAAAAAGTCAAAAATACTGGAAGTTAAAGAGTATTTACAGAATAAAGCAAACTACTACAGTGAATGAAATGCAACCTTTAGAAGGAGCAAACTATGAAGGGAAAAATCTAGAGGTCAGTGTGTTTGGCAGCATTGAATATGGACTTTGTAAACCTACCTCAGCAGGCTAGGAGGAGCCATTACATATACTCTGATTCTATGCCTGTTACTTGAAAGCAAAGCCCAGAGTTTAAATGGTTCTTTCTTCCAAGGATTTAGGATCATACACTGTCTGTCCTAAAACTCATTGAGAACATGATTTCTATCTAGTAGTCATATATGTCCCAATCCAGAAAAACACTTAAGGAAACCATTTCAAATACGCAGGCATCTCTGTTGTTGCTTAAACATTTAAGAGATTGCTTAAGTGTTCTTACGAAATGAGCCTGTATCACAGCTACAGCTAGAACTGTCTGATCATCTTGCAGATTTTCACAGAAAGATGGAAGGGCCTTCTATAACTGTTTGCCAGTAAAAAGCCAATGCATAACATTTTATAGAGAAAAGCAGATAGATAAAACCTTTTCTGCAACTGCTACTTTAAAGAACCTTTACTTAGAGCACAATGACCTTGGGAGAAAAAAAAGTTAACAATCTTAAAAGGGCAAACCACTTCACAGTTGAGGAAAACACCTCTGTTGTTCACTTATGGGCCCTGCACCATAATGCATAACCTGCAAATTTCCCTAGTTTTGCGTGTTAGATATACAAAGGCTGAACTGCTCCCACTGTCCAGGATTTCTAATCACCTTTGTACCGAACTGTGGGAAATCAAATTTCTTTTATTCCTACTGTGACAATCTCTATTAAAGTCTTGACTTGGGCTCTCTCTCTCCGAGCTGCTTTTTCTCAATCTGAGTTGTCCTTTATTCTCATCACTTTCAGCTTCAGAGTCACTGAGTTCCAAATCGGGGCAATACCCATCATTGTCCTGGTAGGGAGCACTCCCCATTTGATATTCGAGCGTTTGCTTGCCCCATGAACGATCCCTCAGTGAAAGCCTTCTTGAGGGCTTTTCACAGCACCTGAGATCTTCTGTGGTCCTCACCAAACTGTTAGTTGCTTCTTTGAAGGACCGGTTAAAGTGTTCTATTGTGGATTTTCGGAAGCTGCTCTGGCTAGCTAAGTGGGAAGAGAGCACAGACTGCTGCTCGTATGTGGTTTGGCTGGAGCTATCCCTCTGAGTGACATCTCCAACTCTGTTCATTAAGCCATTTGACTTGGCTAGTTTAGTGTTCGGCTGAATTTTCCCATTCCCGATGGAAGACTGTCCATGCAATGCAGCTTGAAGTGCTAAGGGTTTCCCAGATGACTGCCCATGATGGAAGTCTGATGAGTGGGCAGGTCCAGAATCTTTTGCTTCATTCCTAGACTTTGCAAACCCACTCAGTAAGCCATTAATTCTATTTTCATGCTGAAATCTTGAGTAGGATTTAATATTTGAAACAAAAGTCTCCTTAGATAATGGAATACCCTTTTTGCTGTATACCGTAGAATTGTTTTCGGAAGAAAGGAGCTTGTTAGCAGATTTCAAGTTATTTTTGCAATCCCCCAGTGTTGATTTCGGCATTTTTAGTTTCAAGGTGATTCTAGGCGGTGGATAAAATAGTGTGTTTTCTAGTGCATTTGTCAGAGAATGTCCTAAAAAGGAAAAAAAAGTTTGGAATGGGGAGGAAGAGAGATATTTAATAGGCAGATTTTGTTTTGCAAATATATGCAACATATCCATTATGGACATCTTTAATATAGTAACCTGCTTGGATTTTCAATTTTAAATTCACATTTATTTAATTTCTTTACTTTCCATACGTCCAAACCAGCACACTGGGCAAGTCACATAAGTTTCTTTGTTCATGTTCCAATCAAATCAAATTCAAAAGATATTTTTTACAACCTATTACTCCTGGCATGTACACACACTAAGGCTCTATGTTTCTCAGTTCCAAGAACTACACAATTTATGAACATATCAGTATAAAAATACAAATTTAATTTGCATTATTTATATATTCTAGCATAGAATAGAAAACTGCCAATGTGTTGGTCCAGCCTGAAATCACTCCCCCATCTTCCCTGTTCTGGCCATCAAAATAACTGCCACCTCTGCACTCCACAAACCTGTGGCTTCAAATGCCCTCTAGTCCACCAGTGACAGCAGACTATTCTTTGTACAGGAAATTGCATTCCATAGTTGGGGCGCCACCACAGAGAAGGCCCTCCTCCGGGTACTCTGTCTCCTAACATCTTTCACAGAGGGTTCTTGGAGGAGGGCTTCTGTTGACGATCTCAGGGGGCAGGAGGGCAAATAGGGAAAATTATATGCTGATTACCTGCAGCAATTTCCTGATTAATAAGCTGGACTTGCAAATTGAAGACCTGCTCATGAGCTTTGCTGTGAGAAAGTTTTAACTTCTCTCTTCTGCTTACCATGTAGCAAAGATTCCTCACCTAAAGGAGAAAAAACTTCACACTTAAAAGCTTGTAACACGTTTTTAAGAATTACTACTTATGGTAATATTTGATTACAAATTACAGATTTAGAACCTTTACACATAATTTAAAACATAAAGAACACTGAACTAAGAATCAGATTCACATGCCGAAAAAACCCCAAGAATTGTTGTCCAAACCTACAAGGTTTAGTTTGACATCACACAAAAACCTGTGCTTCATCTAACAATCTCTCCTTCCATATTCAAGATTCAAAAAAGGAGCACTACCAAGATGCTGAGCGCTGTCAGGATTTCAAGAAACTAAGTTCATTTCTGAGCTCTGTGTGTACGCGCATGCATGCACACACACATCTGGAAGAAAGAGCTTTACACCATTTATTAGTTTCCCTCCCCCTTGTCCACCTTACCCTCTCTAGATCCTGCCTCAAGTGCATGAACATCCTCATTCGAGTATGAATGCTATCTTCTTTTGGCTGAACCAAGCCATTTTCTTCATCCTCCTTGGGAGGAAATAAAGGTTTATTAAAGTTACTTTTCCGTTTTAATTTCCAGTAATTATAAATCAAGTCCACAGTGAGCTTAGGGAGGCCCAGTTCTGCTGCAACATCATCTATTCTCACTAGTGAGTAGAACTCCTCTTCCAGTTCCCGAAGCTTCTGGGCACGCAAACTGGTTTTCTCGCTCTCAGTCTGCTTCTGGTCTACTGTGCACTTGGGATAGTCATCTGCATCAGACATCAAGTTCTGCTTCGTTTTGCTATGCTTCAGACAGTACGACTTGAACTTGACTTCGTCGCCATCATCCAGGATGGTTTTCATCTCTAGGCTATGCTCGAAGGCACATGTGACGTGAAAGGCAGTAATGCAGCTCTTCACAGAGCACTGTTGAGTGAAGGAAACCGCTCGCAGTCAATATCAGCACATGTACCAGCAGAAGAAAACTAACCAACGAAAACTCAGACGCATCAATCAAGCTTTTAATATTACAAATGCACCCATACGTGATTTTATAGGCGATATTCTGGAACACCATTTCAGGAGCTTAAAGACTGAATGGTAACTTCCAGACCAGGTCAAGTCAATTATGCTCCATTAAAGACACACAGGAGACACAGCTTATAGAAATGCAGCAGACTGACTTTAGGTTACAACACTTTATCTTCATTTTATAAGCGGTGCAGGTGCACTTTGGAGAGCCAAAATTGTGAACTAACTTCTAGATTAGGAACACAGATGATTAAACAAAAATACATTATGTATTCAACAGGGTTTTAATATTGTGGTTAAAAGTGTTTAGTAAGTGACAAAGGTGTAGTTCATTATATCAGTAATTTAATTCAGTTGCATTTCTACTAAGAACCATTTAACTAAAAATCACTAGCAGCACAAGAATAAAATATTCACAGCTTCATGGCAGAACTGGGATATGGAGCAGAACTTCCTTAACTACCAAGGTTATAAATGTTTAGGTAGCATTTACAAAAACAAATATGACTCTTTCATGGCTACTTAGCTGATTCCTCTGATGTCATCTTCATTTTTCAAGCATCTGTACCCATTTACCTATATATTTTCCACAGCCAACCTACATTATTCCTTGTGTAAAAGGCCTTGGATTTTTTAAAAAAAACCCATAAGAGTTTTTACAATGTTAGAAAGGTGCTATCTAGTCTTGATGTCTACAGAGTTGGAGCATTACAGGCATCCTATTGAAGGGCAGAAGTAGTGCAAAGGCGAAGATTACCTCTGTACTACTCTCACCCTGCAAAAGGAGAGAGCCAAATTTGGCTAAGTGTAACTCCACAGACTGGGACCAAGGAGGCCACGACACTGCCAGTGTGCTTCCTATTGTGGCGGCACCAGTCTTTTCCTCACCTCACCAGAACACGCTCAACACCTCCAAGGTTGCATTTGCTACATCAGTCTGTACACCACCAGCACAGTTCTTTCCATGAAAGATGCAAGCAGGTAAAAGGAGCTGCAAGCTTGGAATCCCAGCTGCAACATCAGAGCAGAGCAGAGCTAGGATTCCAACGAATCCCATGGCCATGCAGATGCTGCCTGCAGTCATAGCATTGTGCTGGAAGATATCATTCAAGCCATACAGAACAGTTTGTTTCTTTATTTCATTTTTCTACCACCCAATAGGCAAGGCTCTGGGCAGTTAACAAATGCTAAAAATACACGAAGTTTTCATACATTACACTCCTTTTCAGAGTTAGTGAGCCCTAAGAATAGCTGGTACACAGTGTTTAGTACAGCCATTGGCTGCATCCTTACTGAACATCTCAAACTGTACCTTTACCAAAGGCTAAAAGCAGGCTCTCTGTGCTAAGCAAATGCTGAAAGACTGAATAGGTCAAATTTGAACTGTGTTCAATCAGGAAGTAGGGTGTTTCAGCCAGTCCATTTTTTAAACATTCAAACTCAGCAAATCTATGACTGGCTCAAAAACCTGACTACTGATAAATACTTGGGACACTCTATTTGAAGCCCACTTTCCTCCTCTCAAAACTAAGTGTTTCTACAGCTGAAGGCTATTTACCTGCAAGATACTGCTGGGAGCAAAGCAGCTGCTACATTTGTCTTCCATCCAGCACACTATGAGAGAGTTGCTTCTCACCACTCTGAACGTGGTGTTTGCTACCGTGCAATTTCTACTCTGCAACCTCAAAGATCACAACACAGAATTAGCACATACCTGAATACAAGCACCAGTTTTCAATTTGCATAAGCTGCAAACTAAAGCCCATCTACTTGGTGGAATGTGGGACACTTTTGTAATTGGTTCCATCCTTTCTGGGCAAGCAATGCTTACCTACAAGCAAAACATGGTATGAATTACTACAACTGACATTTCCAGAGAGAGTTACCATATTATTCTGCTTCAGAATCTTCTAAAATAAGCAAACAGAACTGAAAACTGAGCTATAACAGTTAGGGATTGGAATAGGTTTGAACCACAAAAATGTTCACTTAAATACAGGGTAAAAAAAGATGGGCTAAAACCCCAAAATGAGGCTATTTATTTTTGGCATTTATACAATACCCAATAACTAAAGTTTATCAGGGCAGCTAACGTTTTGTTTTTTGTAGTTTTCAACAAGATGTGCTATTCCTAGCTATAAAGAAAGTAGGTATCCAATATACTGTAAAAGAATACCAAGTGGCAACAAATGTTCCACAGACTCCTTTAATCATGGATGACCAACTCTTGTACTCACTGGAGTAACTCTTTCTTCAGGTTCTAATACAAGGAAGTTCGGGAAGAAAAAAATTGTTAGTGGAACAATCTGACTCTCCCACAAATTTTCAGGGTTCTGTATCGCAAAATAGCTTCTTTTCCTTTCAAGCAGATTAATCTTTCTGGCCAACCTAATACAGACTGCAGTAGGTACAGGACCTTGATAATAAACAGTGATGATTACTACAAAGTTATCCATACCTCTGGAATCCAGAGAGCACAACTCACATGTGCCCACTTGGTACCAGTTCTCGTTGCTTTCATAGCTCCACCTCTCTTTGGACACAAGAGGCACTGAGGATGTATACCTAGAACACAAGTACGGCACAACCAGCTCCCTTCAGGAACCTTTAGGATACCATAGCATGCCTGCAGGATGAAAGCAAATTAGTTTTTTGTATGAATCCACCAGTAAAGGGATTGCCAATCCTTAATTTTAACCTTTACATCCTAAATTAAATTTGGAAGAGATTTCTTAGCTGTCTGAAACAGAAGGAACATAATATCCTGTTTTGCTTAGCAAAGCAAAGAAGTTCAACACTGTTTCTTAATAGTGCAATGCAGGGATTTTCTGCAAAAACCACCAATCCAAATGTCCCAGATCAGACGAAAGTGTCCCATGGGGTCACAAGCTCTGTCCCTACCTCTCTCTATAATATTGCCATATAAAAACAAATAGGGTTGCAAACAGAAATTTCAGAAAAAAATTGCCTCAGGTCATGAATTCCACATCAGGTGACAACCACGATTGTGCCCATCTTCACTGCACAAGCACAATCGTGATCACAGCCATTTCCCCCCCTCCTGAGCACAATCGCTATCGCACAATTATCGTTTGGACTCTCCCTCCAAACAATAACTCCCCCCCACCACCTAGGTTAGTGTTCTCTACTCTACTGTACTTTGTTGATACTTTGTTTCCATTTTTTGTGGTTAAAAAAATATTTACAGAACAGATTAATCTTATTTACATTGAACTTTACGAGGGAATTTGATTTGGCTTGCAACCAATTCAGGTCGCGACCAGAGTCGTGGAAAGGATTAAGTTCATGAGCCGAGGTACCATTGTACAGAGTCAGTTTCTTTTTTATATAAGCATTTGATCCAGATACAGAGTATTTAGTTATAGTATAGCATGACCTAGAAAGGTGTCCGTATGGATCTTAATAATGAAGGCTCCAGGAAAAAGTCAACTTATTTCTGAAACATTCCAGATGAATCCAGCAGAGTGCACTCTTGCCTAGGCAAGAAATTTAGCATTTTAAATTATTCTTCTGCATACAAAGGATTAGGTGGACTCTGGGGGATGGTGGAGGACAGGAAAGCCTGGAGGAATGTTGTCCATGGGGACATGACTTCGCAACTAACATAATAATACAAAGTATTGCTCTCACTTTCACTGTAAGTGTTACACTGTCATGAACCCAAATCATTTTATGACTTTCAAGAACACATTTTCCTCTGCTCCATTTTTTTTCTCTCATAGGAAACTCAAAGAAAAGCATCTTCTGAAGACTCTGTTTTATTAACTGGCTCCATTTATCACTTCTCTTCAAGAGTAGACGATGAAACTTTATATGAAGATGCCAACTCCCAGATACTTCAAAAACGTTCTAACACCCCTTGATCAATATTTATATGATCTCAGAACACATTGCTCAGGACAAATGTTATCATGGGAATTTTTAACCTACATGTTAAGAATGGCATGTGTATATATTACCTTCATGTGTTTAAGAGATGGACATAATCCTTATTCTATTCTAAAATGCCAATTTACAAATTAATTTTTAAGAAGCATGACCTCAGAAGCTGTATTTTTATAATAAAATTTCTTCAGCATGTGTAATTGCAATGTCTAATGAAGAGTCATATTTTCTGGAAAAAGAGCGCAACTGTACTATAACACAAACAAGAAATTTATTTTGGCTGATCTCAAGTTTCCTGGCAGAGTTGTGCACTGTATTTTTAAAATCTGTGGATTTTTTTTTAAATCCTTGCCTTTAAGTTAGGTAAGTCTTAATACCTTGATTGACAAGCTAGCACACAAAGAATGAAAATACTGTAGTTTCTCCAGAATATTTACATTTTTAGCCTTTGCACAGACTTTTAGAGAGAATAAAAATTCTAGATCTCACTTTCAGAGGCTAGTGGAAAGCAAGCTTTCCAATAAATTGTTTCCAATAGCCTCCCAACACACCTATTTGGAAACGCATTCAAAATCAACTCCATTACCAAAATGAAGCAGCTTTGCACTAACCTGATGGACACAGATATTACATTTATCACAAAACACCATATCATTCCCATCTTCACTGTCAGGTGACCGACAAACATCACAAATGACATCTTCATCATATTCTATTCCCAGCCCTTCTTCTGTCTCAATGGCATGGTTCATATTCTCATGGCAGTGACGTTCAAGGACTTCTACCATTCTTTCCATTGTGTTCTCATCAAGCTGCCCACATCCTGAAAGTGTATGAAAGCAAAATTATTTGCTTAATGCTACACAAAGAAAAAAAACACAGAAGGGAAAAAAATACTTAACAGTAATTTTGAAAAGAAATATACTATTGGAACTGTGTTCTGTGTCTACACTCCTATGCATTTCCATTAGGCTTTCAGAAGTTTCATCTCTGCTTTTAAGGGTTTATTATCTAGAATGCATTTGCTAGGTAAAATAACTGGGATCTCATGTTAAATGCAAATTATCACAGTCTCTTTTGAAAGCTAAGATTCTGATCTAAAAACTCCAACAAACAGGATTAAAACCCTTGAAGGAAAGCTTTTTAATGCTTTTCCCAAGTTTATGGCCAAATTATTATCATACAGAGAAAAGGGCAATAGGTTAAGCATCTGATGTTTTCCAGATCATTATTGTTATGCACAGCATCAGCAAAATGTAAATCTTAAATTACTGTACTTGCTATTTTTATGTTGACTAAAATCTCCTGAGGGAAACATTCAGGTAGAACAAGGGCTTTTCACATGCAGTTTTTTCCTTGCCTGAGGTGTTTTAGGTAACAAATGCAACTAGCTATGGGTTGTGAGAGCAGCCTGATGCTAAAAGATAACCACCCAGCAGTTCAGACTATATATCAGCTCACCATAATTACCCGAGATGTCCTGTGAACCCAGACTATGGGTATTTCTTAGCTTAAATAACCTACAGTTAACCACTGATTAATTCTTAGGTTAACTTTAAGATGTTTACCACAAATAATCCATAGCACCCTGGGTTGCAGATCACACAATCATGACATGAAAATAAGAGACTGATTATGCAAAGCAAAGGTGGCTTCTGCCTTGCTGTCATTACATACAAACAGGACCTACATTGCTATTCTTATTAACATTTCGAGAAACCCATATTTGCTAAAAAGCAATCAAGATGGATCTTAGTGTTTTCAAGTGAATGAACTTTAACATGATAAAAATAAGAACATTAAAAACTGTAAAACCTTTTAACATCGAAGCTAGATAATGTGAAAGGCCCAAGTTAAAGAGATGTAGTGTCACACAGTTTCTAAAAAGCCAAGAGAATGGGGCAATCTTTAAGGGAGTGCAATCTGTTTGGGAACAACACAGGAAGAAGTCTTTTATTTTTCCCAAAATCCTAGCATAAAAATGTGCATTTTGCCGGGAAGCAAAATTCATTTCAAATGAATAAGCATGGAAATCTGTTTCATGCATTCACATCAATCTTATAAAACACATTAAAATCTCATAAGGCTTCAAAAATAATTAGGTACAGTCAAGATCTATCTGAAAAGATACTTCAGAAGAACTTGAACACCAACTTGCAAAAAACCCCTAAAGTTTCAAAAACCACAATTAACTGAAAATTCTGTGTAATGTGTTTTAAACTAATTTTCAGCATTCTCACCCATTTCAGCAAGTTCCTCATTTACTTCTTGAAGCCAGAAGATGTCCATGTCATCCAAGTCATAACGGCACATAGATTCCGCCAATTCTAAGATGTTGATGTAACCAGGTTCAGTGGGTTCTTGACTTGAACAACGAATGTACTTTCTAGGCCTTGTATATAGCACCTGCTTTACTTTTTCTGCTACAACTCTAAATGACAGAGCATTAAAATTAGCTACAAGTTCTGTGATCAAACAATACTTCTACAAGTTGCAATAACCAATATTCCATGTACCTAATTCCTTCTAATCATCTAGATTATTGAAAAATGGAAGATCAAGCGTGACACCAATGTATCAGGTTTCAAGTACCGTATTTTTCCGTCTATAAGATACCCCCATGTATAGGACGCACCCCACTTTTCTTACCTATCTTCGAGCAAGCGAGCAAGCTGCTGCCATGTCCGCTGTCCCCCCACCTACCCCAGTTCTCCTCTCTGCCCCTCGTGTATAAGATGCCCCTCCATTTTGAAGTTAATATTTTTAAGAAAAAGTATCATCTTATACACAGAAAAATACGGTACCTTTAGGTCAAAAAGAGGAGGAGGCACAATCTCAAATTGTTCAGAGTACTGCAAGAGAACATGATCAATCAATTACTGATCTGACCTGCAACAGCCTCTTTCCTACTGTGAAAACCACTACATGGATAAATATTTTTTTCTCCATTTATGGTAATTTCATTCAACAGTGGCAAAACACTCACATATTTAGGACAAAAATACGTATGGCTTCTATAGGTCACTACAAGTCAACAGTTTTTATATAAATAAAAACAAGCTCAGATTTGAGACAAGGTTTTATGATTGGTCTTGGTGATGTATCTCTTTCAGGAGTCCTCTAGAAATCCACTAGCAAATTACAATAATTCAGTGACGATGGGTGTGAATCAGTGAATTAAAGTATAATTAACTTTTTGCTATACTGAATTAAAGAATATCATTTGTGAACAGAGAATTCAATCAACACATCTAGATAGAAAGAAAGTAGGTTTAAATATTCTGACATTAATTGAAAACTGTCTTATTATAAAGCACTTTAAACATATTCACCTTACAAATAAAAACTCAGGGATGAGTGAGGAATTATACAAACTAACATTGAGATATAAGTTGTGTCTGGTGATAAATCCAGCTATAGTTAGAAGTTTTAAGTTCAGTACCTTCCTGTTTTGCATGCAATGAAGTAAAACAGACTTTTTCTTGATTTCACAAAAAATGTACTATTTTGGTTGGGACTGTTAAAACTTTTTTTGTAGCACTCTGCTGTGCTCGAATGGCCAATGCACAAGAAACACCACCACACAATGCATTATGCTCCCCCCCTCGAGAAGATGAAAACCAGTGGTTCTAACTCTGGTCTATCCCACCCATCTCTTGGCACAAATAAGGGACATTATAATGAAGATAATTCACCAGTTACACTATATCCCAACTAAAATACACATTAACAAATCTCTTTCAACATTGTGCTATAGAGGACGTGGTCAGCCTGGTGCCCTAATATATACATTTTGGCAATTATTTCCAATAGCTGTGAACATTTGGAATCAAGTTGTTTCTACACGATGTGAAATAACTGAAAGATGGATTTGAAATTGCAGAGTTCACTCCTAAGATGAAAACAAACACCTTTAACATAAAGGCTTGACTGCCATCATGCTTGCAGATGCCTGACTTGCATTAAACTGGAAATGTTCTACTGGACTATTGATGCAAAACATGAATGAACCAAATAAGGAAAGGCCTACACACAAACTGATATATATAAAAGGAACAGAAAACTGCGATTTATTCACAGGTGCATGGTATCAATTTATTGCATAGGCACATATAATTTGGCAACCCTTTTTCCTTCAGCTACCTAATTCAGATTTGGGTATGAGGCACTGTAAAAAAGCAGGTTGCTTACCTGTAACTGATGTTCTTTGAGTGGTCATCTGTGCCGTCACACATATGGGTGCTGTGCCTGCGCAGTGCCTATGGCCAAGAGATTGATAGCTAACGGTTTTGGCGGGAAACTCCGCTCCCCTCCCCCTCCAGTAGTATATATGGAGCGGAGTGTCCGCCATTTTCCAGTCTTTGATAGACCGGACATTCGCTCTCTAGAGAAAAAATTTAAACTAAGGAAAAACATTGTAGGTACCGATGACAAGTTAAGAAATACGGTGAAGGTACCGAGAATAAAGACCAGTATGGTACCAATAACAAGTTCCACCCATCGACACCAAGCGAGGCCGGCGGGTGGGTTGTGTGACTGCACAGATGGCCACTCGAAGAACATCAGTTACAGGTAAGCAACCTGCTTTTCTTCGTTGTGGCCTTTGTGCATCACACATATGGGTAGATTAGCAAGCTTACCCTGACTGGAGGAGGGGAGGTGTCATCAATGAAGAACAGCTGAAAGAACAGCTCTGCCAAAGGAACAGTCCTGTCTCGCACGGACATCCAAACAATAATGTTTAGCAAATGTGCATGGAGTGGCCCTGGTGGCCGCCCTGCAGACATCGTCTATCAGGACCCCCACTGTGAAGGCTGAAGAAGCAGCTACTGCTCGCGTAGAATGACCCCTTGGGATTGTAGGTAAGTCTATCTTAGCCAACTGGTAGGACAAAGTTATAGTGTGAACTATCCATTTGGAGAGTCTTTGAGGGGTAACAGGAGAACCTTGGTCCTGCTCAGAGTATTTAACAAAGAGCCGACTGGAGCAATGGATAGATTCAGTCCTTGATCTATAAAAGGCTATGCAGCGCCGGACGTGGAGAGCATGGAAGGATCTCTCAATCAGATTCAATGGAGATGGAAAAAAAGCAGGTAAGACGATCTCTTGACTCAACTGGAAAGTAGTAGCCACTTTCGGTAGAAAAGACAGATCCATTCGCAGAACAACTTTCTCCCTATGGAAATTCAAATAGGGAAGGTCTACCCTGAGGGCACAGAGCTCACTAGCTCTTCGAGCTGATGTAACCACTACAAGAAATGCCGTCTTCCAAGAAACAAAGCGCAAATCAATAGTCGCCAAAGGTTCAAATGGAGCTCTGGTTAGTGCTTGTAATACCACTGAAGGACTCCAAGTAGGCATAACTGGTCTGATCGTCAGATGGAGGTTATGCAGCCCTTTAAGGAATCTCTTTATCAGTGGTTGAGAAAAAATGGAGGATCCCTGAATTGTACCACGGTAGTAAGAAATTGCCGCCATGTACACCTTTATGGAAGATGGTTTAAGTCCTAAATGGTGGAGTTCTAAGAGGAACTGAAGAATATTCACTATGGATGCTGAATATGGAAGAAACGAACGAGACTCGGCAAAAGTAGAGAATCGCCGTCACTTTGCCGCATATGATTTTCAGGTTGACGGTCTTAATGCAGATTCAAGAATGCTCTGAAGCTCCGGGTGGAAAACCGTCGAATCCGATGAAGCAGGGAAAAGCAACGGATTCGAAGCCTCGATTTGAGTGTCGGATCCGGGGACACGATCCATGGAAGAGGTAGACGCTGTTGGTACCGAGTCAGTACCGACAGTTATCGAATCCACCAGGCTGTTAATTTCAGCGATGTTAAATTCGGGTGATGAACTGTGCCCTCTCGCTGAGTTATTAGATAACTCAGCATTTGTCCGCTTAGATCGGCCTCGACAGTGTCCGTACCGGCTAGATGTACTGCTACAAGAGCAATGTCTCTCAGGATGCACCAGTTCCATATCTGTATCGATAGCCAAGCCAAGGTGGGCAACTTTGTCCCGTCTTGTTTGTTCAGATAAAAGACTGTAGCAATGTTGTCCGAGGTTATCTGAACAACTCGGTGCCGAAGAACGTCCTCGAATGATTGTAGGGCCTTGAATACTGCCAGAAGTTCCAGGAAATTGATATGATTCTTGGACCCCTGTCAATTCCAAACACCTTGAATGCGTAGATCTGAACACACTGCTCCCCATCCGAGCAGGGATGCATCGGTACTGAGAGTCACTGTAGGGCACCAGGGTCGGAACCCCAATATTTAAGTTGGCTGGAACTGTCCACCATATCAGAGATTGTAGAACAGAAGATGGGAGCCGAATTAACTTCGTAGGCAAGTCCTTTTGTGGTTGAAACATCTTGTTGAAGTAGAGCTGGAGAGGGCGAAGTCGAAGTCTGGTATTTGGAATGACAGCGACCGATGTGGCCATGTGTCCCAAGAGTCTTTGGACAGATCAGGGGAGGAACCGTCCCGTCGCATTGGATGGATGTGACAAACAAGAGTATGCTGTCTGTCTCGCGGAAGGAATGCTTTTGCCACCATGGAATCCAGACCGGCTCCGATGAAATTGGTAATCTGTGCAGGAACAAGAGAGGATTTCTCAAGGTCAATGCAAAGTCCAAGATCCTGCAGTAGGGTGCAAGTCACATGTATAGAGGAAAAAAGTCCTTCTCTGGTCTGAGAGACTAATAACCAATCATCGAGATAGGGGTATATTTGAACACCACGTAGTTGGAAATATGCGCAGACCGGAGCCACGCATTTTGTAAAGACCCTCGGGGCCGTAGCCAGTCCAAACGGGAGCACCGTGAATTCAAAGATTTCAGAAGCAACGGCAAAACAGAGGAAATGCCTATGACATGGATGGATTGAAATGTGGAAATAGGCGTCCCTCAAGTCCAATGAGGCAAACCAGTCCTCTCTCCTCAGCAACGGTAGACTGTTATGAAGGGTGGTCATCCGAAATTTCTTTGGTGTTATAAATCTATTAATAGCTCTTAGATCCAATACTGGTCAGAGACCTCCATCCCTTTTTGGGACCGTAAAGTATCTAGAATAGAATCCGTGGAGTCCTTCAGATCGAGACAAACGACGAACCACTCCTTTACAAAGGAGCTGGTGAACTTCGTCCAACAATACCGGCGAGCATAGAGTAAACCGGATCAGACTCGATGGTGGAACGATGTTGAATTCTATTCGATATCCATGCTGAATGATGGATAACACCCACTGATCAGATCTGATGGACTCCCAAATGGGGAGTCGGCCTTTCAGCCAGTCCCCAAATGAGAGAGGGAAAGGTGGGAGTGGGAGCAGAGGAAAGGTTCGCCCAGCCCATCAGCATTGGCGCTTGTCACCATCAAAATGGCGGCGGCCTTATCAGAATAGCTGAGGCGGCTGTTGTCTGTGGCATTGTTGGCGGTGCTGTGGCTGTTGTCGGGGCTGATATTGCTGTCGGTATTGTGGACAGGTCCAAGACCACTTGCGTCTAGGCTGAGGCTGCATCTCCATGCATCGAGCCATCATCCTAGACTCGTGTATCTTCTTCAACTTGTGGTCAGTCTTTGCATTGAAGAGGCCGGACCCGTCAAAGGGCATCTCCTCAATCCTTCTCTTTATCTCCTCCAGAAAGTTGCAATTATGTAACCAAGCGTGTGGCCGGAGGGATACGGCACTGACTAAGGCCCTCGAATCGGTATCCACATGGTGTCTGGCCGTGGAGAGCTGTTGTATTGCGACCTGCATGGCCTCATTTACGAAAACCCTTGCAAGGTTGCCTTGGTTGTCTGGGAGAGTGACAATGATGTTGTCCAGGCGCTGCATTATAAAATATTGGTAGCACGCCAATGTCGCCTCATAACTGGAGATTCGCAGGCCGAGTCCAGAGGCCGCATGGACTCAGCGTGCGAGGGAGTCAATCTTCTTCCCTTCCTTGTCAAGGGGCGCGGTGTGACCCCTTGCCTCTTGGCCCTGAGAAGACTCAACCATGACCAAATTCGGTCTAGGGTGACGTAGGAGGAACGGGATGTCTTCCTCCCGAACCCGGTACATGGCTTTGTATTGCCTTGATGTCAGTTGAGGGTGAGCTGGGAGGTCCCATGGCTGGGTCATCACCTGATGCAGAGTTGTAATAAGCGGCAAGGCGATGGAAGTTGATTGTTCACCCCGGACCACATCGTAGAACCGATCGGTGCTGAGACTGGGCTGTTCTGAGCCTCGATGTCCAGTGACCGAACCAGCCTGGACATCAACTCTGCAAAGGAGATGTGCGGCTCCTCTGGTGATCCGGGGCCCTGAGATGTGACAGCAGCATCAGGTGAAGTCGAATCAACCTCGGACTCATCCAAGTCCATCCAATAGGGAGCTGGAAGGCTGGAAGAAGAATCTCCTGGCGACACTGATCTACCGTCCTCCTAGTTGGTGCCGGTGGAGCATCCCGAGGAGCCTGGGAAGTGAAACGATCCCGAGGAGCTGGTGGAGAAGGCTGGTCTCGAGAAGCCGGATAGTAGCTGACGGATTGGTAGTCTCCCCATCTTGGAACAGAAGAATATCGGGAGTGGTACCAGTCGTAGGATTGGCCATCGGAAGATTGGCTTCTATGGCTCCTCGGAGGAGACATCCCGGTCTCGGCATCCAAGCACACTGGGGGCATAGGCGTGGGAGACCTAGCCCTAGGCGGGGAATCTTGGATCTCGCCGTCGGAAATCGAACCCCGGGGTGGATCCTCGGACCTGAGGGTGTCAGTACCATGACAGCAGTCAGGACCGAAGACGCCGCTGAACCCAAGTGTCGGTGTTTGGTATGCTCAGGTTTTTTAGGTGTCCGAGCAGGCTTTTCAGCCTTATCTTTCTTGGCCTTCTTGTGAACAGACGGCTATTCAGAGCCGCTGTGTTTCCTCTTTTCCCGCTCCTTTTTAGACGGGGAAACAGGCTGATCGCCCATAATGGAAACACCTTTGTCCGAAGGGCGTGAGGGCGGAGCAGCTGAGGAAAAAGCCGGACATTGCGGCAGAGCAGTCGGAGTTGGACAGCGGGCAGGGTCAGCTGAAGTAGAAGCGGACTTAGCAACCAGCCAGTCCGATTGTAGGAGAGCCTGGTCCCACAAAATTTTACGCAGGCGATTCTCCCTGTTCTTCCTGGCCTGCTTCGAAAAGGCCAGGCAATGGCTGCATTTGTCCGTTCTGTGACCTTCCCCCAAACAGAGGAGGCACAGGTCGTGCGGGTCCGCCACGGGCATCTTAGAGCCGCACTCTACACACTTGCGGAAAGCTGCTCGTTGCGCCATCGCAGAAAAAGAAAAAAGAAGATAGTGCAGAGGGAGTAGATAATATTTTTGGGTTTGTTTTTGTTTTGTTTTTTTAGAAAACAAGAAGAAGAGGAACGAAGAGACTAAAAGGAACACTATCAAGAGCAATAAGGATGCGGAAATATGAACTTGGAAAAAGGAGAAAGAGAAATCGCAAAAGTGGAAAAGAACAAGAAACGATCTTAGCGAGATGAAAGCAACACAAGGCACAATGAACAGCGGTCGCAAAGACTGGAAAATGGCGGACACTCCACTCCATATATACTACTGGGTGGGGAGGGGAGCGGAGTTTCCCACCGAAACCGTTAGCTATCAGTCTCCCAGCCATAGGCACTGCGCAGGCGCAGCACCCATATGTGTGATGCACAGAGGCCACGACGAAGAACTGCTAGCCGCACAATCAATACCTTTTAAAATGAAATTAAAACTCAATAATAGAAATACATGGATGAGATATATTTGCTTATCATACACCTAAGATTAGTACTTTTAAAAAAAATCACATGCTCATCTAATCTAAAAACCATTTCAAATAACAAAACCAATCATGGGCCACAAATGGCTCTGACCATGTACCATAGGAATCTCACAGCATTAATATTCAGTTTCTTGCTTTATACTTCTTATTCGGGTCTTCTTCTGTATGCCATAAACTGAAGCTACAAATGTTACATGCTGCTACGCAGGATGACTAAGTCTAAGTTAGAGGCTACAGACAGCAGCACAGGGTAAATGGGCAGCATATGCATTTTGGTTTGGGACAGAAGCAAAAAGATCCAGTCCAGAGAACTATTCCATAAAAATTACCTGAGAGAGGGCAGTGGAATGGTATCTGGACTGGCTGGGACTTGAACGCCCTTTTCCCATTCTTGTTTCCATGTATCCGCGAAGAGGTAATATTCATCCGCATTAATATGATGAGAATCTGGCAGCTTCATGGCACTAATGAGGTCCTTTCGAAACACCTGCAAACAGGATAAAAAGCAACTTGGGAAAAGACCTTTTTTCCTTCTTTAACTATAAAACCTTATTGTACTAAGACCTGTACTATATCCTTTCAATGTGAAATGGCAGGGGGTGCATATTGTCCTTCACCTCAAACAACAGTTTGTTTTCACTATTCCTGAATTATCCAAGAGGCTGTGTGAAACAGTTGTCAGACCTGTACTCACCAAAGCAACCCATAAGTTTAAGGGAGAGAATCACACTGTTCTTACATAAATGTGCCATTTTCAACATAATCTCTAAAGTATTCAAGTTCATGGGCTGCCATAGCTGTATCAAGCAAGCAGAAAGCTTTATTTTCCTTCGTCCTTCCTAAAAAGTAAAACATGCACTGGGCGACTCACAGTTATTTGAAAACAGGATGTCCCCAAATGTGTAATACTGAAATATCTACAGAAGACAATGCCAACTTCTAAACTTGGGGTAAGTCCAAGTAACTACAGGGGATCATTCTAAGGGAGCAGCAGAAGGTAGATCTCCAGATGTTTGAACATCCACTACCAGAAGCCCCTACCAATGTTAGTTGAGTAATGCTGTGAGTTGGAAATCCAAACATCCTGATATCTTTTAACCTACCACTGAGGTAAGGGACAACGAGAAAGTGAAATACCTGCTCAACTGGGCAGTGGGGAGAGGTATGAGAAAGGAAAGACATTCAAAGAGTTAATCCATTAAACATGAAACTTTCTTATAACCACTCCAGAATCTTTGCAAGTTTTTCCTTTAAATACTGTCAACCTTAAAATTGCTAGTAAGGAGTTAATCTCAATTCAGCAGCTAGGAGCAAGGGATTACTCACTTTAATTATTTGGGGAACAACTCAAAGATTTCAAAGAGGAAAACAGGTCCTGGGTAAGCCTGCATTTTTCAATACAGCTTAAAGGCAAATGTGACACTTACCCATCACTGTTCTGTCCTACCTTCATCTGCATTTCATCTTTGCACAACTAAACCTAATCACATTAGGCATTCAACAAATATTTTTACATATCTTGGGGAATGGGTAGCTCTAACCAATATTTTGAATGAATTACACAACTGCAACTTGTTTAGCAATTCTCCTAAAAAGCAACTCTAAATCTGCAGTGAGAAATTCATCCAACAAAATACACTGGCAAAATATCCAAGAGGTATATGGGGTGGGGGCAGTTTCAGCACTCTCCTCTCCACCAAAGCCCCCTGTGTCCTTCCTAAAGTCAGTACTGAGGATTAAGTGACCCTTCAGAAAGGCAGGGAATGTGATGAAATTGGCTGCCTTGGCCAAGCAAAGGTGCCGTCTGGTGAGAGAAGGTTTGGATTTTGACCAACGAAAACTGATAAACCACACGAAAAGTAAACCTTACCCTTCTAAAATATTTTGTTGCCTCGTTCTTCAAAAACTGTTTCACATTGCAATGCTTTCAAATTTGTTTTGTTTAATTTTCTCTGTTAAGTTTAAAAGAAAACTAACCTATCTTACGGACTGATCTTATTTTTACACAGAAATAAACTGAGTCCTACAGAAGAAATAACTTAAGTGTGCACAGTGTTGCAGTGTTAGTGGTAGTTACAAGTGAGAGGAATTTTTGCTGGGGCTGTGGCATGAGGGAGAAAAGAACTAACTCCCCCTCTCCCCATGCTACACAAACATGATGACTTCCCTCTGGGATTTATTTTAGGGTACAAAGATGACCCACTAAAAATGCAAACATTTCATATATCATCTAGACTGACTCCCTGGTGGCAGTTGCAATCCAGTAATATCTAGAAGGCCACATAGTACCCATTCCTATTTTAATGGAACAGGAAAGGGAAAAGGGGGGCAAGTTTTCTCAATGACATTTGGTAAACTGAGATCTCTGTTTGTCTGGAACTGACCTTACCTCATATAAATCCTACTTTTAACACAGCATCTAATCATAAAACACAATGGCTGCCATCAAATATGTACAAAAACTCAAGTCTTCCTATTTTCATCTCTTTAAAGGGAAATAGTGTGAACACTGGCTGTTCTAAAAAGACAACCTTTTAGCATAATCCTATTGAAATCAACAAAGTTTGAACTTGCCCCTTACATTTCATAGTTTGGGACAGTAACTTCCTCTTGACTAAATTCAAATATGAAATAGCTTTCCATGAAACCAACAACTATATAAGGCATGTGTCAGATTGGCTTTCAGACTGGCTAGACCTTGTTTTGAAAAGTTTGCTGTTCTTTCTCTTTAAGTTGGAGGATATTGTGTGATGGCTGACATGTTTAAATTTTGAAAATTGATGCTGAAATACATGTTTATTGTACAGCATATTTTGAATTCAGGAAAAGCAGCAAAAATGAGCTCCAACAAATAAATGGTGGCAGTGCAACAGGATAATTGTAGTTGCAAAGTATTGTTCCTTGGCATAACTCTCAGCATATTCAAATGAAATGTACAAATCATACATAAATCATAACAGATTACATACTGACTCTTGCCAATGTAGATCCCACTGTAAAAAGAAAATTAAGTGGGAAATGGAAAACTTCCAAACAATTATGCTGGTAAACAGTGATCATAGACATATCCAGTTTTTAGGAATCTGAAAACAATTCTTACCTCAGCAGGTTTCTTTTGCTCATTTGCTGGTGCTTTTGATTTGCTCCTATACTTAGAACAAAACGAAAAGGAAGTAGATGGACCTATATGAACAGTAACAAAAATGCAGAGAATTAAAAGCTTTCTGTAACTGAGTATTTTAAGCTTCCTAACATTATGGAGGATCAGATACTAGAATGGTCTCTGAGGCTGATTCAGTCACAACCAACAACTTTTGCCTGCAGATGTAATCACACTTATTCTGAGCCAAAACACACACACACACACACACACACACACACACACGTGTGCAACTGTAGTGACACAACTAATTTATTCAACTTTGATTTATATACACATTCCCATTATAAAAGGCTGAAGTAGACAGATCCCTTCCAAAATAAATGGTTTCTGACTTTCCCTTCTTTTCATACCAGCAGAAGTTGACACAAGGTTATCTGTGATAAACAGACTGTGAATTCCAAAAATAATCATAACGGCTTTTGAAGGATCAGTATTAGTCAACTAGCCAGCATGGTGGGTCCAGTGGCAGAGCCAGGAAGCCTACACACACACACACACACACACACACACACACACACACCCCTTCCTCCTGGGAGGCACATCTTCACACCTATGTTTCATTTCCTATTCCTCCTGTGAAGTGATCTTTTTCTGTTCCTCCTTTCCCCTGTACTCTCCCCCCTTTCTGCTCAGTGCTTGCTTTCCTACTAACTTGTCCATGTTTTTTTAAACCTGCTTGATAGATGGGAGGGACATGTTGAAGAGCAATGCTTCAGCCAGTGGGGCTACAATGTCTGTGGGAAGAAATGAAAACGGCACAGGGGGAAAATGAGTAAAACACTGATGGGGGAGAGAGGGAAAGCAAACAAGAACAGGTAAAGGGGACTACATTTGGCAGTTCTCCAAAATGTGGTGGTTAGAACCCCTACCTAGAAGTCTGCTCTTGAGCTGGCATAGGCTGTTCAAAACCTGCTCATAACTCAGCACTGTAATCTAGGCTGTCATTATATGCAAAGTAGCACTAGAAGTCAGGTTCCACAAAGCACAGTTGAGCTCACACTGTCCTGATGCCACATTAGCGGTGCATGTGCCCACTGCACCTGCTGTTTATTATGCACTGCATTCCATAAATATCTGAGTTTGCTGTCAAGAGACCATGTTCAAGCCCTTGCCCAACATTCCTAGCAAGGGAAAAGACACTTCTCCACCCGGCAATGCTGCTTTTTCTATTTCAGCAGTCAGAAAGTAGGAACAATGAAAATCAGTTCCCTCAACCCCTTTTCTTACTGTGGCTGCATTTCCCCACTCTCAGCTAGCTCTGTGGCTGGAAGAGTGCAACACTGCTGAAAATGCAACAGCAAGAGAGGAAGGAAAGAAAAGGAATAGATCAGGGCATCTTTGGCAGGGATACCTGCAGAGCTTGCCACCACACAGTTATGCAGCAGATGCACAGACTTTAGGACATTCAGTGTGCCTAACGCAGATGCTCCTTTGTAAACTAGACCTTAAGTTCACATGAGGATAAGCAACTGTAAATAGTACTAAAATATGGTAGCTGGAGTCAAAAAGGTACCTATTTTAGATGTGCTATATCAGAAGCAAGCAACCTGGTGCTCACCATATTATAACTCCACATTATAACTCCTAATAGTTTTGGATTATAATTCCTATCAGCACCAGTCAGCATGGCCGATGATAAAACTTATGGAAGTTATAGTCCACAATGTCCAGAGAGCACTGGGCTATCTATCCCTGCTCTATATATTTAGCTCCTATTGAGACCTGAGTCCTTTATTCAATATTAATCCCAAATCATGAAAAGCCTGCCATAAAAATCTTCATGTAGAAGAGCACAACCAGGGTATATCAGCTTAGAACACTGGTCTCAAATTGGTGTGTATTCATGTATTATTGCTAGTATTAATCTGATCTGTAAAATGGTACTCAAGGCAATTAACAACTATAGGAATTAAAAAGTAAGAACATAAACTTGGATAAAATAATAAAACAAATACACTAAAACATAGATAAAATCTATAGGATGAAAGAGCTTTATAGTTTATGAATTGCACCAGGATACAAATTAGAAGCTGAAGTTTCCAAACATTTTGTGAAAGCAGTTCCATAGAAAATGTCTTATAATAATCCAAATATGTAATTAAGGCATGTGACTCTGGTAAGATCATATACTTGAGTCTAACTCATTCTAATTTCTTGAATCAGAATTGCACTAGCTTTCAATTCTAAAGAATGTTTAAGAATATATATTGAACAACCACATCCTTTTTCTAAATGTAGGGTATCTTTAAAAAAATGCACCTACCTGAAAAAACTCAATGGGAATTTTTTTTTAAAAAAAAAAACATGCCTTTCTTAAACCATAAAAAGAGGTATAACAGTTTGCCCTCAAACCAGAAGAAACCACATGCAGACGAGACAGATCAAAGGAAGACTAGATCATGCTTACTTTCATTGTCTGAACTGTCACTGCTGCTTAGATGCCTGTGGCGTTTCATCCTGACGCATCCTAGAAAGGAAGAGGACAGAAAAAATAAATCGTTGGTGGAAAAAGTCAGGCTGCAAGGCAAAAAACAAATACACATACAGAGAATATTCTTTGCTGCTTGACAGCAGGATACTTATACAAGCTGAGGATTTTTGTAGTTTCCAAACACTGTTAAATGAGAGTTACTTAGTGTAATAAACAGACAAAGTATATTGAATGATCCATTGAGCCCTACTGTGCTGTTTATGCGTGGTCAGTCTACCATTAGATTTACAAGAAGAAGAGGCAATAGACTATTTCCAGCAGGAAAGATGGTGTGTGTCTGTTGCTAAAAGAAAAAGTATGTTTTCTCTTTTCTGTAGCAATTTCCAATAGAGTATATGCACAAATTTTCAAACTATTTATTCTTAGAACTAATTCAGTGTCCATTAAATCAGTGGTAAGTAGACTTCAGGCTTGTTAAATCTTTTTTTTTTTTTTTTTACTAAGCTCCTAGCTCCACCAACCAGAGCCAACTACCAAGACATACTTATAATTAAAGATAATTATTATGATTATAGCACATTTATATCCCACCTTTTTTTCCTCCTGTGGCTTACAAAGCAACCTCAGGCTGCTTAAATAGTCTTCTTCCACTCTACGTGGTATTTCTGAGGTTTTCCAAACCGAGAAATATTTTTTCAGTACCCAATCCTAACTAAACTCCCCCCACCCTTCACTTCTGGTTACTCCAAACACCCATCATTTAAGCAGCACAATTGAGGTGGAACTGTTCATGTTGTTGCTATCGTTAAACCACCAGGCATCATACACTCCTTCCATTCTACCACAAATCACCCAATGTTATTTATACAAGATGTAAGCCATGGTTCAGGTATGAGTTCCAAGCGTGACACATCGCATTTGTGAAAACATTTCCCTCATTTCACCATCAATTCACACCATTTTGTCATAATATGGCAGAAGTGACATGGGAAGAGGAATCTTGCCAGAGAAATCTTGCTATTCTGAAACATTACTGATTTATGGTTACTTCCAAATAACTGATCACCTGGTGATGGACCCAACAGGCCTTTCATTGGTCTATAATGAAATAACTGATAATTCAAAGTGCCTGAAATAGCATGACAGTCTTGATAAACTAAAGGTCATTATTTGACTCTGCACCTCATGCTGTCATCAGAGGAGGGGAAAAAATCCATCAATAGAGCCAATCTGTTCTCCAGCTTATAGTAAGTATAGATGGAGCTAACTAATCAGCACTAGAAATTTCCCTGCTTTAGCTCAGCATCAAAACACTTGCTGCTTGGAAACCCGGCAAAAATTTCCTTCTAAAAAGCCTGTTCTATCTGTACAAACCAGAAGTCTTATGTGGCATGTATGTTTTCAAACAACTAACTACTTTCCATCTTTTCAGAAATAAGGTGGTAAAGTAGAGACTAGGCAAGATAACTCTGCAAACCAAGTTACCAATAAAAAAGGAGAAGAGGTAAGATCAATTATTCCAGAGCAGATATTGGAACAATCAGAACAATACAACATAAAAGACAAACATGAGGAAAATGTTGGGAGCCAAGAAATGCAACACATTCAAAAAATAACATCTAAGTCTATGCCACCGCTTGAGAAGTCTAGTACATAAAACAAGGAAAAATCCTTTTAGCTCTGACCTATATTCAACAGAGCACAAAAAGACTCTTCTCTCCATACTCATATGCTGCTAGTAGACTGCTATATACTGTACAGGATCTCTAAATATAGATTCAACAACCAGCAGCCTAAAATAGCAGAACTGATACTACCAAGCATGCCAAACGCATTTCTTTTCAAATATTTATTAGACTGCTGCTCTTACATGATTCCCTTCCAATCCAAGGGAATCAGGTCCATACCCACTTCAGGATCAGGTGCTCACTCTCAAACCATTCAGATTCCTCCAAAATAACATTCTTAAACATTTCATAACCATATTAAGCCTATTATACTTCCTGTTTAGTGATGTGAACATTCACAGTACTGGAGTATTTCAGTAACATAATTCACAATGTAATTTCTACTGTTAAAATTATGAATGGGCCTGCTATTTTCCAAACTATTTGCCAAATAGTCAGTGCATGAGTTTTAATGCATTGCTTAATTTAATCATGAGTAACATAGTTAATAGTGATTATAGCCATTCTTTAATGTTCTTTTGAATTTCAAATATTTAACCATTGGGTGTTGGGGGAGAGAGAGAACAAAAGTGAAAACCATAGACACAAATTCTGGTCCAAATGTGTAATACTCTCCCACAATACTGAACAAATGTACACACATCAGAATAGTTCCACTAAAAAGCAGGTGAGCTAAATGTAAGCCAAGGTATCCTAATAAGTTTCTGAAAGATATTTTTAACATTTGTAGACCATGCAGAACAATTCTAACCCTTTGCAAACAAAGTAGCATCAACCTGAGGCTGTGCTGAGCAGATGGAATGAAACCAGACAAGCTGTTCTAAACCATGGTTTCCCTGTTGAACATATAGAACCTCAAACTGTGGGATCTCTTAACTACGTTTAATGCTAATAAAATGAAATAACACAGAATAATCAAAATAATCACATTTTCTCACCTTTTCAGTATTAATGGCTAGAAATCTTCCTCTTCAGACATAATTAAGTCATTGCAAAAATCTGTTCTACTCCACATGAGCTTGCTGACTGAATTGCTTAACAGTCCTTAATCAAGAACACAGGCCATTTGGTCTTTGGTGTTAAACAAGGGTAATGGGAGGAATGTGGGAGCAGCAGAAAAGAGAAAAATTCTTCTTTTGGAAAAAAACATCCTTGCAGTAAAAACATTTTATCAAAATTAACATGGATGATATCTGTTTTTCTATAAGCAAATGACATGCTGACAATGCTCAAAAACATACATAATGGGAGACCCAACTTTAAACAATGAGCTAGTGATTTCCACGAGGTGCAACAAACTGCAAACAGAAACCAGTTTAACTGCCATAACTTCCTTAAAAGAATCTTGGGAACTATAGTTTTATGAGGGTGATATGAATTCCATTAGAGGTTCCCAGCTATCTTCTAGAACCTAAAATTCTAGAGTATAGCCTTAGCAAACCAACTGCAGTGCAATCCTGCTGGGTTGAAGCTAAACTAAGAAATGCAGATTTGGATATCAAGTTTCCCCATAAGTTACAGTAGACATTTCTGTAGATGGTGCAAATGACACTGAGAACTGTTAAAATGACAGTTTTACAGCTTCAGGAAGCATGTTCTATGCTTCTGCTGCTTCGGAAAATGGGCACAGTTTTATATTTAAGTCATTTATGTAAGATCCTTCATAATATGTATGCTAGGGTGTTTTACAATACAAACAAACAGTGCACACCATAAGACAAAACAAATGTAAACGACTGAAAATTAAACACAACAGAACAACCCATTCAGTTAAATGACCAATTTTTAAAACATATATAAAATAGGCAAAGCAGTTGGGAGAACAGAATGAAGTTTCCCCAAACTTTGCTGCCAGTATAAGACAATAGTAGATACTACAGTGGTACCTCGGCTCACGAACACCTTGGTAAATGACCAAATCGGAACAGCAACAAAAAAATGTCATGAAAATTTTGATGTGGGTCGTGAACTCCACATTGGGAAGCAACCGAGATCGCAGCCATCTCCCCACCCTCCCCGAGTGGGGAGATGGCCACGATTGCAGTTGCATTCGTGCAGGGAAGACGTGCGTGATCAAGGGTGCGCTCCTAAGGGAAAGACAGGCACGATCTCGGCCATCTCCCCCCCCCCCCACCAGCACGATTGCGGCCATCTCCCCAACCCGAGTGGGGAGATGGCCACGATCATGCTGGGGGCTGGGGGGGGAGGAGAAGGCCGAGAACGCGTCTGTCTCTCCCTCCCCCAGCATGCCCCGTTCACACCCATCTCTCTCTGCCCCCCCCCCCAGCGTGTCAGGCTAACGGGCTCGTGCAGGGATGACAGGCGCAATCTTGGTCATGCTGGGGGGGCAGGGAGATGGCCGCAATCTTTGCTGTTCTTTGTCACTTTTCTTCACATTTTTCTCATTTAAAAAAATGGTTACAGAACAGATGAACCTTATTTACATTGAACCTTATGGGGAAATCTAACTTGGCTCATGGTCAATTTGAGTCACAACCAGAGTCCTGGAACAGATTAAGTTCGTGAGCCAAGGTACCGCTGTCTGTGTGTATTTTGGAGGCACAGGAGAAGAATTTTGCAACTATGGTGCCTCAACCAAAAATGTATGAAAGTTAGCTCTAACCAGATACATGTGCAATATATGTATATTATGGCTGGACTTATGACTAGAGCAATGCCTACAATAAAAGCCATATTCCTACAGCTTTCTTTCCACACAGGAGCACAGCAAAAGTACATTCATGGAACCCCTAGAAGACCTCAAACCAAGGAAACCATGATGCTTTGTTCCTAGTGTCTTATAAGCCAGTCCCTTTATAGCACTGGACTGAGGAAGTCTCCTTAATTAGGTCCCAGTTTATATCTAACTTTTTACCTGATCTCATCAACAATCCTTTTCTGCTCAATGTTCTGCCTCATCCCCTCTCCCACCATCCCTCCATCTCCCAAGACTTCGTTGCCTTATCATACTTTATCTTGTGTGATATTGTCCTTCACTAGCCATGCTGAGTTACTTGATGTGCGTTCCTATTGTCCACTAAAAGAGCTACACAGCCAGTTCGAAGACACTGTCCAGAGAGCTGCCATCAGGGCAAGAATGGTTATAATTGTGACAAACAGGAACTTCATCCATGCAGCACACATGTAACTGCACTTTTTCCTGCAGAATTATTTCCAGCACATGCCCAAAGAGCAGCTGATATTTAAAACCACAACCTAAAAGTCTATATTTAAATTATTCAGGAGTGAAAGGAATTGCCCAAGAAAGTTATGCAGCTGCCACACTTGTTTTCAACGAACATGTGTTATTCATACAAAACATCCCCAACAGGCTTCTGAAGTTTATGCATCTCACTGCAGAAGTATCCACCGATATGTCTTTCCAAATTATAGCAGAAATGAGAAATTAACAATTCCTTGGTCACCTGCAAAGGGCTACAAAGATTTATGCTATGAAGAACATAATGTGCCAATGAGATATAAGATTATGCATCTTCACTGCAAAAAGGCATCATTTAATCAAAGACAGATGCTGGTAAGGTAGCAGGTGTCAGAACAGGGTTCCCAATGAAAGCGGGCAAAATAAATGCTGTAGTGAGCAAACTCCAAGCTTACAGTAAACAAAAGGAAAGCATCTATATCATAATTTCTCCAAGCTATCAGACAGATTAATGATATGTTAGAACACTTTCCTAGTGCCTTCTGCAGCTGCTACTATAGTAGCACATGCTATTTTTTATGCATGTTTGTGTTTTCTACCAGCTAGTGTAGTAATAGAGAAAGCACAGGAATGAGTAAAATAATAGTCCCTCCAATGTACGGAATTTCTCAACAGTTGCCCCCGCTCACATTTTCAAATTTTATTAATGTTTAATTAAACAAAATGAACTTTGCAGAGTAGGGGTTGCTAAGCAGCTACACTTCCTTTTGTTTAACAGATGGCTCTATGAAAACATGCATGCTTAGCAGTTACTCTTTATTGTTCTGTATGCCTTTGGGTATGGGGATTTTTAATCCCCTAAACTTTGCAGGATTGTTATAAACTACATGACTTAAAAGGTCATAATGCTTTTGCAGTCTCTATTGGGAATTTACTTTCTTTCTTCCAGCATGTGATAATTGGCATCGTACTCCCTAATGGGTTATTATATATTTAATAGTTAAAGGCTCAACTCCTCCTCGTTTCAACACATATTCTTCCATTAATTCAGAATGTAACCATTATACTCTGCTTTATAACTGATATTAAAATAGCTATTCCATAGTGTGCTGGAGAAATAAAGGAAAATTATATTTTTACTTGTGAACTGAAAAATATCGGTCCCCAGAGTCTGATACCACTTTTACAAGATCATGGCCTTAATTTAAATTTAAGCACTGCAAAACATACCTCTTAATTCTGTATCAAGGATAATCTCTTTATATCTTTGCAGAGGATGGTTTCTTCATTTAATTTCTACTGGTTATACACATGTAACCAGTTGGACCAGTATGCTAATCCTCCTAGCATCCTGACTGCTTATCAGTGGGTTAATTTCTTTTCCATTTAGGAACTTGGTTAAGACAGCACACACAGTGAAACAATGAATGAACTGAATGAGCGAAAGCTTGGGAAGTATTATGGGGAGAAAGCTTAAGAGCAACCAGGTAACTGAAAATAGATAAAAATGTACAGCTCATTTGTGCAGATTTTTATAGAAATATAATTTTAAATATAATCAAAGGCTTAAAAAACTGGTGTATTTCTCTTCCCTGATTTGGTAAAACCAAAACTTATTTCACATCTGCCAAGTTACGTGTGACAACAATACTTAGTAACACTGACAATGGACAGATATGCTGATTCCTCACTATCAGGCAGGACTGCTTAAGTAATGCTTAATAATTAGGTACAGATGTTAACAACTAATTGGTGATATGTAGCTCACCTGATATCAAGGACCTCAGCGATTTGTTATTGTATTCTTTAAAGCAGTGATTTTTCACCTCCTGAGTACCTCTCCCAATGCAATTTGCTGAGCAGCTCTTCAGCATCTGCTATGAAAATGCAGAACTGCTGAAGAGATTTCTGGAGAATATTCCAAAATGCAGAGTCTGCTCATGTTGGATCTTACTATAACCCCACACTGAATGCACATCTCAGATCTGCAAGTTCATGTCCACATAGTCTGCTCAAATTAATCTAGAAGTAACTAGGATTACCCAATCCTATACTCAAAATATCTGTAATACGTACATTGACATGAAATTACATCCACAGCATTCATTTTGCCCACCTGTAGATAAGTCGGATCATCAAAAATGAAAAGTTCCACCATTATAAGACTCAAAATTCTGATGCTTATGGAAACAACACCAGAAGAGTTAATAGCTTAAAACTTGGCATCTGTGCTCTACCTCACAGAAAATTTCAATCCAATCGGGTACAAATTGCCAGTGATACAGCAAGTTAAATGATACTGCATATAGATGCTGTTGTACGTTTTGCTCAAGCTGTAGCTCAGCATATTGATTTCTTTCAAATTCTGGAAAAAACTACTGGTATACTTTATTCAGGCTCATTGAGGACATGTGTCTTTCATTGGTTTGATGAAATTCTCTGCAGCAGTTTAAAAATCATCAAATTTTTCCTTCTCTGGTAAAGCCTGGGGCAACATTTGCTACCAAAGTTATGTTAGCCTTGCTCAGTTTCACTGTGAAATATATGTTGCCATTGCTCTAGTGCTCTGAATGCCACTCTTCTGTAAGCACTCTAACAGTGGGAGAGGAAGAGCAAGACACTGTCAAGTGAGATAAGAGTGAGGTAATTTTAAAGGCTGACAGAATAATTTTCACTGATGAAGAGAAGAAAGAGAAGTAAAAATCTATGTGGAGTCCTGCACAGGCTTACTCAGAAGTATATTCTGAACATACAGAAGCACCTATTCATTTCTACACAAGTTAATGGCTTGCTTGTGTCTTGTTTTTTAGTTTGTGTTTCAGAATATTTCAATAACCTTTTTTTTTAAAAAAAACAGGAAATTCGTTGATCAATTTAAAAAACTCTTGCCGGTTCTAAAGTTAGCTCATATTGGCTCAAGGTGCACGAAGGCAAAAATTGGAAGCTTATTATTCTTATATGACATTTATATCCCACTTTTCTTCTTCTTGCAAGGAAATCAAGGAGGCTTACGAGGTTCTTCTCTCCATTTTATCTTCACAACAACAACCCTGCAAGGTAGATTGGGATGAGAGTATATGATTGGCCCAAAATCACCTAGTGAGATCCATGACTGAGCAGGAACTAGAACCTGGATCTCTCAGGTTTTCAGTCCAACACTCTAACCACTACACTACAATAATTCTTACCAGCTTTGACTGGTGTCTTTATAGGCATGGTCCATTATCAGTGATATTGTTAAATGTCATAAATTGTGCTTGCTTACAAGGAATAAACAGTCATGAGCCAATTCACACAAGGATTCCATTAGCAAAACAGCAAGGTTCAAGTGCTTCACAAGAAACGGGAACCAGACATATTTGCTACTTCCATGCACTACATTCTTCCCATATGAATTTGAGCCCCAAAACATGTAAAAGTGTACATACAGGGAGGGCAAGTTTTAAGCTATCACCATTTGTGACACTGAACATGCCAGCATTAAAAACCAAGTATGATTATCTGTTGCAAGAAATTTAATAAATCTAAAGAATAAAGACAGGTATTTTAATTTTCTTCCTCTATTTGTCAAAAGGCCCTAATGCAACTGGAATAGCTAGTTTCACTTCCATGTGAATGTTATGGCTGATGAAAAAAAAAATATTTCCAGGAGTGACCATAGTAAAAAGTCCCAGACTTTCCCAATCATCTAAAAAATATCTGTTTCATATGAAAACTAAATTTGGAGGCATGCTTAATTTTCAACCTAAAAGGAGTTACTTTTAGAGTGACAAAGAATTATCTACCTAGAGAAGACTTAATCAGTTCTATGCCTGCATGGGTCATGCTGTTTAGAATGTGCATGATAAGTAAAAGCAGGCACATTGAACAGTGATTCCTGCAAACACAACATTACAGAAACAAAAAAGAACACTTAGAAGATAATTCTAAATCAAGGTAGTACTGTGCAAATAAAATGCAGTAACTCTGTCATTCTAAACTCAGCATCAAAGAGAAAAGGTATAATCACAAGTGCACTGCGATCATGTTCCCATGATATGACAACCCACCCTACCAATAAACTATGGAAACAATAGAGCTGACTGTGGGTTAGTATCCCAGGACACTTGGCAGGTGAACTTTCAACAGTAGTATCAGGTGAGAGATGAGACAAGGCAGCTTTAGCTGCCAAATCCTCAGGGATACTACTGAAAGTCCTGAGGGGGTTAGGATTAGGGAAGGGCTACAATTAGCTTAATTACAATAACAATTAGAATTTTCAGTAACAAAAGGCCTAAAATACACATCACTTGGAAATGTTTGTACCCAAACCCCATGACCACTTCTGGAAGAGTAATTTGCAGCAGAGAAGAGGCAGGTAGGTGTTTAAAGTCTGCCTCTGCTGCACTTTCCTGAAGATGGTTTTCCCAGAGAAAGGAAGACAACAACAAAAAAGAGAAAGGTCTATTAGGGTTCAGTTATCCACCTTTGTTAAATAGTAACTACGTTTAAGATTAAAGCCTTTTCAATGTGGCTGGTTTTCAATAATAAAACACCACTTGTACAAAATTTCAAAACACAAGTAAATTACACATAAAACTGTACGGACCTGCATAATATAAATGTTAAAATCCAGAAATGGTTTCAACTAAACAGTTTCATGTATAACTTAGTCTAAGTCAGCCCTGTCTAACCCAATGCCTCTAGATGCATTGGATGGCAATCCTCAACATACCCAGCCAACAAGGTAAGTGGCCAGAATGGTTGGGGATGGTGGGAGATATAGTTCAACACCAGGCATCACATTTGGGAAGGCTAATCCAAACCTTCGACAACAGCCTGATCATCAGTGATGTTTTGCTACTGCCCCAAACTGAAATTATTAAAAATATATTTTGAACAACAGTGTATGCCTACAGAACAACTGTCTTATATCTACTCAAATATATGACTTAAAGTTCAAATTGGCACTTAACTGTAATATTGCAGATTCCTTCCACATACGCCTTTCTTCAAAGATAAAATGTGTACGTATGTAGATCAAAGTGCTTTAAGGCTACAGTCCTACACACTTGCCTGAGAGCAAGTACTGCATATCTCACTGAGGCTTATATCTGAGAAGACATGTATAGAACTACACTGTCAAGGACTTCCTGTGGAAACACACACACACACTCTCTCTCTGAATAAACTCGAAGTTATGATTTTGCTAAACTAACAAAACCAGCCATCTACATTTTGACTTTCCCCTTTCATGAGTAAAATTCAGAATGCTCACAATGGGACTGACAGAACTGAAACTTACATTATTATATTTTAAACAGAAGTGAATGTGTGCAGGGACCTTTCAATTAGAATATTTTAACAACACAAGGAAAGCAAAGCAAGATTTTTTTATTTTTTATTTTTTGCATCAGGGGGCCTGGTCGCACCCTTGCCATGTTCCAGAGCTGCATCAAGAGGTACAAGAATTCAAACTTGTGGAATACTCTCAGCGCTGTTTGCCTTTGATTCTGTATTTCAATAATGCATTAAAGATGCAGTTGCCCCTGAAAGAATACAAAGTAGCAGCTCATCTCTACATTTTCTTTAGATAAAGAACTACAAATAGTTTCCACTTTGTTGCTTAAATAGTTGACAATATTTACATCCCCCTGGAAAAGAATTCTCTTTTCATTACCCCCTTCCATTCAGTCATTTTCTAGAAAGGAACATTTCTGCGTTCGCTTCCTTCCGGACTAAAGCAAGAAACACTGTTGTTCTTTACTCCCATGCTGCATTTGAGCCACCCCCTCAGTGAATAGCTGCCCTGTGTCTAGCTCTGGGAAAACTGTGAGGAATAGCCAACAGCAGCAAAATGATTAAACCTAATCCTTGTCAGTTTTCACTGCAGTCTACAGACTCAAGAACAGTTTCCCTCTACCCCTGCTTGCTTTTCTGCCAGCAAACAAAAATCACTGAACTGGAAAACTCAGCCTCAAATGATTCTAGTACATATAGGCAAAGTTATATCTCTTTAAACCATTTTGAATAATAGTACACATATACAGACAACAAAGAAATACCACCAAGGAATTGAGCTTAGGAAAAAGAACTCAGAAGAAGCATTTAAAGAAATGAATGGAGCCTGCAATACATATTTCCCCAACAATAGCTTATACATTGCCCATTTAAAAGGGAAAAATAAAATGTTAGTAAACAAGCATAGCTTCCATTTTAAAAACTTGCTTATTAAGCCTACTAACTAAGGAATACAAAATATCCATAGAATATATCCCAGTTGCGTTCAGACCCATAGTTTAATTCTACATGAGAGAGCCTCAGAGTCACACACTTCCCTCTCTGTTGTGACTGTGACAAGTTCAGAAACATCTGCATTTTTTCATTTCACCTGAATGGGAAAGTGGGCAAATGAGCAAAGATCATAGCCATTGGTTGATCTAGGCTTGTTTTGACAAATTTGTTTGAACCAACCAGACATTATGCCAATTCAGCCAAAACAGCAAATTTTAATTAACTTTAGTTGAAAGTATTTGCTTCTGATCTCATGACTGTCAAAGAAGGGAGGCATGGTTTAGTATTATGCCTGAGCATGGATTCTGAGATGGAAAACTCTCCAAAAAACTTTGCATTTGCATCTCCATCACAACCTTGTCACTAGCTTTCACTTCAGAGATCATAAAAAGTGACCTCCAAAACAAGGAGGAAAAAAAGAGGGGAGCCATGGCAACTTCAAAAGGGTTCCTGATCAGAGCAAGGAAGAGAAACACAATGAGTGCCATCCAAAGTAGCACCTGGTGAACCAGGTGTCACTGGTGGTGGCTCAAGCAAACCTGGCAACAAGAGCAAGGTATTTCTGCCACTCTCACTAATGGGCTTGCTTACTGCTCTCTGCAACTCATAATGGGATCAGTCACACAGGTTGATTTGACGCCACAAGCCATCCCAGGTTGAACAATACCAGAGCAGGCCCAGGGTGGGGGGGGGGGGGAGCTATCCTTCAGGAAACAGTCTGGGGTTGAATGACACAACAACCATGGCTTGTTACCCTTAATGGAATGTTGTCTCATGTGACCCCAATCAATGTGGGAAAAAACAGGTTTTCCATTTTTCCAAGAAAATTTCTCATACCACTTATAAAAGCTATTAGAATTGCTTTTACTGGAGGCAAGAATCCCGTTTAGAGATGCCTGCATAATGATAATATAATTCTCTGTCAAACAGTTTGGGATATTTGTTCCATGGTAAGCCTGGAAAGTGCTTTTTCCTAACTCATACTTTAAATAGAGCTATAACAGAGGTGCATAAAATGATTTTCAGATCATCCAAAGTTCTCAATACTCACAGGCCTAAAAGCAATTATTACAGATAGAAGACCAACATTTCTTCTCTTTGGAATGCATCTTCTTTCTTGTGCTATCAATTTCAGTTCCCCTGCATCTATCAAGAGCCTTCTTTCATTGACATAAATATATACATACATTCATAGATATGCATGAAAACACCAAGCATTCAAGACTTGCTTTCCGTACAACCACACCTTATTACTATAACCATTTCTGAAAGGAAAGCAGCACTAAACACAGTCACACACATACACACAAAAACCAAAATAGCATTCAACTACTCTTTTGTGGGAAAGAACTAGTTTTAAAAGTTGGTACAAGCTATTTAAAATTCCATTAAGATTTAGGAAATTTTTCAATCACAGAATTGTCCAATGTTTCAGTTAGCTAAAAGAGTTGCTATTATTAATTTTAAATATAGTTAATTTTAATGCTACAACCTGAATACTTTAATATTGGGGTGGGTTTATCTCTCTGCATGCATCTCAATCTTTGATGCACAAAAGCTGTATTTGTGTTCATAAGTAACATCCAGTGATATTAATGGGTTGTAAAAGTAAGATTCTAAACTATTCTATTCTAATTTCTCCATCCTCTATAGTGTTAATACTAGAGAATGGAGTCATTTAAAACTCAAGTCATTTACAATTTTAATAACTTCCACAGAAGCAATAACTTCAGAATTCTCAGTTTGCAGACACTGCCAGCATTAGTTTTCTGGTATTAACTCACTGTGTAGGTTGTCAAAAGTAAAGCTCCCACACACACCACAAGTATCAGAATTTGGAAACAGTTTCCTATTCATGTTAAATTGCTATTATTACATTGCTTTTATATCCTACCTTTTTTTTTCTCTTGTAATCCAAGGAATCCAAGACAACTTCCTCAACTCCTTATTTATCCTTACAACAATCCTATGAGATAAGTTAGGCTTATTTGGGGGAGGGAGAGTGACTGGCCCTAGTTTACCCAGTGAACTTTAGGCTAGATAGGGCTACAACCTGGATCTCCCAAATCCCCAATCCAACACTCTAGGTTTTATCTACATTCAGGACTTATGAAAACTATTAGTCAAAACCAGGATTGACAATAGTCAAGACAGTCCCAAAAATAATCTCACAGAATGACTGGAACAAACAATGCAATACAGCCCAACATATCTTTTTATTCTAAACACCCTACACATGGCTTTGGTGTGGGGAGAAAATTAGTTATAGCAGACTCAAGGTTGGGTAAACTGCAAAACCCAGTCCAGGTCCCTCTCAGAGAAATGCTAGCTCTATACCACCTCTGCTATCAGGTTTTTATATTTGCTAACAGTGCTACCACAGCACCAAGACCCATCCCTCTGTCAAAGGGAACATGCCCCCACTCTGTCCTAACTCTCCTCTCCAAGTACTGGATGAAATTGGGGGACACAAGGTTGGAGGTCAGATCAAGCGGCATACAACAATTTTGTGGAAAGCAACTGATATTCCAAGTAAACACAAAAGGGACTGGGATAAGTCCCAAATGAACTCAGTGAAACTTACATCTAAATGCAAGATCAGAATACAATCAAAGTATAAGTATCAAAAAGATTGAGATAGGTAACAGAACCAACAGAATTTAAAACAACATTGACTGACTTTCCATACACTCAACGGCAAGCCCATGAGTAACAAACTCCAGTGTTGCACTTTTCAATTACAGACAAAATATTAAGAGATAATTAGTTAATGCGTTTCAACTTAACAAAAGGCTATTCATCAGAGAACTTCAAAATTATAAAGAAAACTCTTTCTTTCAAATATACCTTTTGAAGCATGCATGGTATAGGTATAAATACCTATTTTGCATTTCCATAACTTCCCATTGAAGTCTCTTTCATAGCTCTTTCATTCCTAATCTAGTTCACTCGGTTACATTTCTTATGTTTAACCAAGGCACTCAAAAGATACACTGCAAGCTTTTTCATGAAATTAGGCCATATGCAAAGACAACCAGCAGTCAGTTCCACAAATGGAATTCCACTCCAGTTATGGGACTATCTGTGCCTGTACAGTCCAGCAGAGTATTATCTCTGATGATTATCACATGCATTGCCAAAAAGGGGCAGTAGCTGCTTGCATATAGGAGAACCATCTCAGTAACTCTACAACACTATACAGAGCTGCTAACTTTCCAAAGCACTATTAGCTGGCTCCCAATGTACTGAGTTATATGTGCAGGCAGAGAAGATAGAGATATAATAACCAATATAGATCTTGAGCTCACATCTCAGTATCTCTAATAGTCTTTTCTTTAGCTTGCACACAGAAGGCACAGCCATTAGATGCTACTTGGTCACAAGCCAAGAAATGCAATCAAAACCGTTCAGATTTTTGTTTTCCTGTACTGGTGCATGGGCAGAAAAAAGTTCCTCACGTCTCACCTGACTAGCTCTGTGTGGTGGTTGGAGCACTGAGCTGGAGACCTGAGAGATCAAGCTTCCAGTTTCCATTTGACTGTGAAGTTCACTCAATGACTTTGGGCCAGTCACTTATTCTAAGTTACCTTACAGAATGGTTTCTGTAAAGATAAAATTCAGCTATGTAAGCTACTCTTATGAAAAACAAGAGGAAAGAAGTTAGTTATAAATGCAATGTAATAATTTTATGCAAGCATATGTGCATATTTTATACAAACAAGGGCTTCCTTCTTGATAAGTGTAGATAAAATGCCATATTTGCATTAGACCAGCCTTTAACACAGAATGCCTGTAAAACTGTATTTGCTTCCAAAACACACACACATACCCATTCTAGGTTGCATATACACTTAAGCATAATGGTTCTTAAGAACATATTAATGCAGTATGTTTACAAGCAGTTTACAGTATGATCATCGTAGTTCGGGCAACAGAGAAGGTGCCAGTGTGACCAAGAGTGCTTCTTAGACCTCAGGGTACCCTTCCCTAACCTGGTGGTCTCGGGATAGCCATGCGGTTGGAAAATACGTAAGTTGCCGTCCAATACATTCAGAAGGTATCATTTTGGAGAAAGCTGCCTTAAAGCAAGCAAGCAAGCAGAACACAGAAGGGAAACTTTTAAGCGCAAAGGATGTTATTAAAGCCCTAGAAGTCAAACCCAAATACCTCTAGGGCTCAGTTCTACCTGAACACAAGCTCCTCCCACTTATTTACATAGAGCGCGCGCACCTCCGGCAGCCCAAGATGGGGAAAGGGCGAGAATGCTCTGAGCGGGCCAGCCCATTCACAACCAACCACATGGCTGCGGGCACGGACGGATGCGCGCGGGCGGGCGGGCGGGGCGCGGGCGGGCACGCACGCAACCACGTGCCCCACCGCCGCAAACGACTACCTTCCCACCTCGGGCGGCGCGCGCAGCTCCTCCTCCCGCTCACCTCATGGCTGCTCGGCCCTTCCCGCCCCGCCAGCGTGACTCCGGCCGCGCGGCCTTGGCGCCAAACGCCGCCTGCGCACGGGAGGGGGCGCGACCGCGGTGGCGGGACCGCCGCGCGCCGCTAGAGCGCCACCCAACACCGCCTCTGAGCCGGCTTGGCCCCGCTCTCTGCTCCTGCACAGGCCACCTAGGCCGGACGGAGCCGCCCCTTCTCCGACTGCGCAGGCGAAAGGGAAGAATGGGAGAGCGGGGCTCGTCCTCGGCCCTTCGTCTCGCAAGCCGCGCCGCCGCCGGCTCGGCCGCTGGCACTGCTCCGCCCGCCGCTCACCTTGTGGGTCTGGAGCGGGCGGCACCAGCGGGGACGCGGGCGTGTGCGTGTGCCAGGGCCCGCAGTTCAGGCGGCCGTTGCTATTCCGCCCCGCTCATCTTCTCCGGGCTTGTTGCTCAGACGCAGCGCCTTTCTCCGCTCCCTCTCGGTCCTCCCGGGCCTGCGCTTATCTCGACTACGACTTCGTCATGCCGCCTCCTTGGACACCCGCTTCCCACTTGCTCACCCTCCCGCGGTGCTTGCACGACGAGCAGGCCGTTGCCCTTGCAGCCTCCCACCTTTGGCAGGCCAGCGGCGGCACAAGAGCCCTATTGTATTATTGACACCGCCGCCGCCGCCGCCGCCTCCCTGGCTCCGCCTCTTCCCCTTCCCTTCTTTCCCCTTCCCTTCTCTTCCACCCTGCCAGCGGCAGCTCCAACTCTCGCTTTGGTCCGGGCTCGGCTGCTTGCCACCTGCACGCTTGAAAGAGGCTCCCAAGACGTACGCTCTCTAAGTCCCGCTAGCTTTCTCCTCTTCATTGACCCCTTCATCCTGTGCAGCCCGAGCCTAGGCGCGTTTTCACGCCTGGAAAAAAGTCTCAAGGGGGCCGATTTTCAACTACAGCACGTTATCTACCGTCGCCCCCTAGATTTCGACTTCTTGCCAAAGCAAGGATCGATTCCCACGTTTTTAAAAGACCAACCCATTCGGAAATCACTGTATTCTTAGGATTGTTCAATAGGCACCAACGCATTACGATACCCATTTTAATTATCTTTCTTCAACTGTGTTTTCTCCCCCACAGGTTGACAATGAACGATACAAGAAAGGAAGATTATTTCACCTCTCTCCCAACACACAGCGATGCCTACTTGGCTATTCCGAGTAGCGCACCTATGCCATGTAAGAAGAAAATAGTATTTTATACTACTCTCTGTGCTCCTGCAATCCTGGAAAGGCGGCTTTGTAACGTACTATTGCTCAACTGATGGAAGGAAAAGTACCTTCCTTCGAAATCAACGAGCAACTCACCAGTGCATAAGCTGTGAAGAGAGGAAAGTACAGCTCTAAGAAGTGGGCAAAGATCACCCCCAGCTGTGTTAGTGTAAGTCAGAAACAGCAAGAATTAGAATTCTCTGTGACTGTAGTTACACATCATTGGGTGCTGCCTCATGCAAGTTCAGTCTCACTTTCAATCTAACCAGCAACAGCAACATAGATATTAATGAAATTTGTGCTAAAATATATACTAGCATAACAGGAACTAACTAGAAACTAAGCTGCAGAAGAATGGGTACTTATCTTCATACAGATACAGTATTATGTTCAGTTTGCTTAAGACTAAGTAGCTCGGTAGTTTATGAAGAAGCTGTCATATGCCAATAATTCAAATGTGCATGGAAGGCACATTGAATCCAGCCTTTCAAAGTTTCTAACTTTATAGATAGTGTAGAAGCTTCTTACATTTTGGAAGGTGTAGATAGCAGTCCAGTCACATAAGCAGACAAGAACTAGAACCCCTGAAATATGCTGCAGCACTGCCATCTCCCATTTTATCAGACATTAAGGAATTTATTGCATTAGAAAGCTGCTAACTCACATTCACTCAACTTACACGAATGGAGACTCACGAGTGTCAGAACAGGGCTGAATGTAACATGAAATTGTTCACTCTGGGCACAAAGTGATGTTCTACTTAATGGCAAACTAGAACATTTTCCCTCCAATTTTAAGAAGCTGCAGGTAGAACTAGTTTTATGACATAACAAGGGGCATCAGATGGGGATGCAGTCTCAAGCCCTCCCCCGCTGAGAAGACATTGTTGATTCTTGCATATGATAGCCAGAAACAGGTAGGCTTAAAAATGTAGGTGGGGAAAGGTGTACCTTTCAAGCTACAAAATATTCCATATATTGTGGACATTAGGCATACAGTCATAATGGCTGTCAACTAAGGTTAAAAATGAAAGCTTTAGCAAATCTAGGAAGACTCTTGCACATCTATCCACATGTACAGCTTTCATAAAATATGAAGAATTACCAGAAGAGAAACTCAGTTCAAACTCAGGCATGAAGGTTATTGGATAAGCTTGGTAATTTATCCATTTTGGTCCACAAAGGATCACATATATTAAACCAGATGCAGGTATAAACCACAATTTTCCAGTGCTGGAGTTCTATAGAAGACCATTGAGCATACACATAAGATACATGCTACCAACTACAGTTTTATAGCAAATTATATAAAGAATATTGGAAATATGAGGCCTATGGCCTCATCTCCCCTGTCTATTTGCAAGTCTGTCCTTCACACATTGTTACTGATTGGAACTTAGGAGTTCCAGTCCCTACAAAAGGTATTGTAATTGAGGTCTACTTTAACTAATTATGTTAAAAGAACCTAAGGTAATTTTCTATCAATATTTGTGTATCATCTGAAGGCACATGGTTTCCTGAACTTAATCAGGTCTGTATCTAATTGGTAGAATAGGAAGGGATATTGTCTTGGGAACCTTATGTATGCTGCATTGAGTTCCATGGAAGAAAAACAGGATATAAAGAAAATGGATAAAAAAACCTAATATTAACATTATATATTAAACACTTTTTAACTTGCAAATAACTAAGTTATTCTAAAGCATTTTATACAGACTTTATATTAACAATACCAAAGTAGTTTATAATCTAAAACTACAGTACAATAAAACCGATAATTAAATAATAAAAATAAATTAAAACAACTATGAAGAGTTGACAATACTAGTGTCAAGAAATTGTTTGGACAAAAAAATTGTCTTAAGTTATCATTAGAAACACTCCACATGAGCAACTCACTTGATCTCAGTGGACAGATCATTGCCAGACTTTTCAGAAAGCTGTTCCTTTGCATTAGCCTTAAAACTTTTTCTATCTTTTGAGATGCCACTATGTAATTACATAGTTTTAGCTGCCAAATCCTCCAGGATATCAGGAGGGAGGGATGGAGTGGAGAGATGGAGTTCTACAACTCAGTTACTTGGATTATCTGTTGGGTACATCATGAGTTGCACTCCAAACAACCCAACAGTCATTATTCACAGGGGGCCTAGAGTAAATTGCAAACACTCACATTGATAGTGTTAGCATTTCACAGCTGGAGGGGGAGAGCAGGGCAACTAACCATAAGCAGAATCAAGGGGTTACTGTAGGCTTGTGCCAGAGTATGAATCCATTACAGGAAAGAAAAGAAAACTGAGGCACAATCATGTGTTGAAGGCAGAGTTGGGGCACAGCTGTAGCCAGTACAATACCACAAAAGCATTCCTTTTGCCTATTCTACAGTGGCCAACAGTGTAGTCCACTACACAGTAAAAGGCAAACTAAGTCAAGCAATTTCAAGATCATAAGTGCAAATATTTTTTTTAATGGAAAGAAATGTTAGGGGTGAAAGTCCTTTTGCAATTGCACCAGTACTTTAAAAAGGAAAAATAGCAAGAAGTTGAAAGTTTTGAAAATACCTGTCATCCCCCCCCCCCCCCCGCATACACACTTGACATGTAGGAAAGAAGCAATCTACCTACCTTCTGGCTGCAGCAACTGGTGCCACCTTTCCCATAATTACTCTTAAGGGGCCAGAGAGAATAAAAACCCAAGTACAGTGATTGGCTACAGGTAGCCAAAAGTCCACTTAGTGCAAAGGCCTGGGTCTTGATTGCCTCTGAAGGAACTGAATGGAAACTGGGCAGTATGATTTACTCAAAGGGCTTCCTGTTTGCTTGCCACTTAAGGGAATGACCTTTTGGAATGAGGAGGACTAGGAGACAAAAGACCTGTCCACACATGATGCTGATGCTACATTGCATAAATTGTTACTGTGGGTGATTGTTGGGTGGCTTACCATGATGTCTGAATGTGGAATAGTTTTTCCTTCATAGGTTTTTTTCCCTTAAAGAACAAGCTTGTAGTAAGATTGCTTAGGGCAACTTATTCTTAGGTTAGCTTTTGCTGAAGTCAGAAACTGGCAAGGTGATTTTATCATGAGATGTCAGGAATAGTTAGCCAGCAAGAACAAGAACCCTACCAGTCATTGTGATCCGATTCATGTCACTGCTATTTCTTCCTTTTCAGCAACCTCAAGATGAAGTTTCATTTTTTTCTAACATAGTATTGAAGAAAGGACACCAAAGTGCTCTGATCATGTTCACAATTAAAAAAAAAAAGCTCTGAGCAAGCATGTAGGAATGAAGGCCACTGCTAGGGCATTTGCACAATTTTCCTTTAGTTTTACAGCTTTGCCTTGAAATTAACACTATTTCTCCTTGTATTTTACTGATTTGTTCATAAGGGCTCAGAAAATTAAATTCTTTTAGTAATCTGATACAGAAGCAGGGAAGCTCTCTCATAAGCCAGCAATGTCAGCAAACCATTTGCATCATGGTTAGCCAGAGGGAACAAGAACTTCTGCCTCAGATGCTCCTTGGCCACATGCCATCTGTGTCCAGGAAAACAGAGAAACAAGCCACAATTAGCTATAAATCCAGAAATAGCCTGTTAGGAATAGTGAACAAACCATCCACTCACCATGGCTTTATTCTCAGAGTGGTGTAGAGTGATACCAGACTCACCCAGTGCCTACACATTCTTGCCACCCAAGACCTGCCTGCTATTAACGGAGATAAGGAAAGAACAAAGCATATAGACCATAGGTCCTCAAACTACGGCCTGTGGGCTGGATCCGGTCCACCATAGCTCGCCACAAGTGCACATGCATGGCAAGGCATTGGCTTGCTTGCAAGGAGATCATTTTGGACTCAGGAGAAAATAATCTCTGCGCATGCATGCCCCTGCCTTTCTGCGCGTGGCCCCCCTCCCCGTGCCGCCCGTGCCACCTTGGCAGCCCGCGCCCATCCCTAGCACCTTTCAACTGGCCCCCTATTCAAAAAGTTTGAGGACCCCGATGTAAACCATTGCTTTCCTTTTCTCTAGGGTAGATACTGGGACTCAGTTTACTATTCCTCACTGCTTTAAGACATTGCCTCCATTCAAGTCTACACTGGCAGACGAGCACCAGTCTTAAGGCACCAAATTTTCAAGAGTTGGACTATTTGGTTAGATGACTCAAGACAAACATTTAGCTAAAGTCAGCAATTCTGTTCTAACTTACTGTCCCTATCGAAGTTTTTCTAAAAGTCTTTGGACATCTCTTTATCAACAGAAACATAACATGCCACTATAACATGGTCTGTTTAAATGTCTTCCCTCTCACATACTACAGTTATTTGCTTATCTGTTTTAGGGAAGCAGGCAAGAAGCATAAACACAATGAGTGCACATTACCTACTCAAAGGATGCATATCTCGTTCAGCAGATACATTCTACTCCCTTATCCATTGCAGTTAAATAATACTAGTTTTAAGGAGTTTCAACCCCATAACTGATATGTTTAGGTTGTATTCTAGAAGCAATGTTCATTCCTGTTGGATGCTGTTATCAGGTGAGTGGCAATTCAGGGATTCCTTTTTCAGAACAGGTTTCATGGAACTATTTCAACAGTAGAAACAGTGACACGCTTGGTTTGAAGAGCCTTCCAGCAGGGGTTTTGTTTTGTATTTTTACATCAAATAGTGACAATTTCAAAGTGATTTAATGTATTTGAGGAATCCAATGCTTTGCTTGCAAGTTTCCAGATGAGAAGAGTTTACCAGGAGGAATATATCTGATATTCCTTCTGATTTTCAAGCAAAGTTGGATCTCCCCAACCTATCCCTGAATCTACACTTTGCTATCAGGCTTATCTACTTAGATTAATATTAAATGTTGTATCAGTATTAGTTCCAACCATTTCTATGTGAAGAGGTTAAATATGCATAGTCAGTACATTAGACATTCAGATTTAGAAACTAGCTACACATAAAATTGAACAAGTTTAAATCAGAACAGATCATTCTAAAGCAAAAATCAGGGTTATTTTAAAATATTTATTATAAACCACATTTCACAAGTGCTAGACAATAGCATATAAAAGCCATGACATACAAAATCCTGATAAAGCACCTACTGTAATATGATAGTAAAGAAATAACTAATCAATTTTATATTAGGGAAAAATCCATATTCTTGGGTAAGGTAAGGAGTATTTAATTACAAATATTCAGAAATTATGTAGATTCCTTCAATTTTGACAGTACAAAAAGGAACAATTGTCATAAAAAATTCCTGATTAGTCAAATTAGCTCTCCCTGAACATAACAGGGTTTTCTTCTGATTTTTTAGAAGTGATTTCCTGCTAAAGTCTCAAATAAAAAAATCTGTAGCGTTTATCCAGCATAAAAGTGCTAATATATGACGAAATGCCTTATTTACACATAGCAAATATTTAAACAGTGATTGCGGATTTTTTTTTTACTGTTTGTGTAACACATCACAGTTTCTACAAACCTCAGTACAGTTACAATCCTTGAGTACTATATTTACTCAGTTTAATTAAAGCAAGCTGCCATCAACATTCAGCATGGCTAAGAAATAGGGACTTGACTCAAGCACTTAGAAACAGACCAATTGCATTATCAGCTTGGTCTTCAATTTTATTTTGCTATCCTAAACCATCTCAAAGCCCTACAAATACTTATTTCTTAAACATTTGATACCTAGTCATCTGCACAATTGAAGTTTATAGATGATTCTCTTTGTTCCAAGTTAATGACAGTTACAAAATTCTCAGGGTAGATTTGAACACCCAGAAGTAGGAGTTGTATGCTTATACTTTGGATTTAATATAAGGAAGGAATCAAAGATATGAGCCTTTTATTTCTACAAATTCTGCTTCTTAAAAATTCAAAATACTTAGACACCTCATATAAGAATCCAAAAGCAAGACTCTCAAACAGCAGCAAGAACTAAAGGTCTCCATGTTGGTTGTTTGCATCAGTTTCAGGAGCACTAACTCTGCATGCTTGTACAGACCCTACTTCTGTTCAAGTTTATCTAAATCACTCAACTTGCTAGATATTGAATATTGGTCTAGAACAGCAATCTGAGAGCAGAAGATTATAAACAGTAAAGATTATAAAATGCAGAGTAAACATGTAAAACAATCCAGCTAAAGTTAGAAACTTAGATTTTTCCCACTGAAAATCATGACAAATGTAACTTTGGCCAAATGGTGGCCATTGGTCACCCATAAGAGAATAATGCCTACAAAAGGTGAATTTAGGTTAATTCAGAAGTAAAAGTGCACATCAGTTTAATATTAACTAAAGCTAATGTGCATATGTACCAGCTTTGTAGCTTTCACAGAGCTATCAAATGTACCGTAATTGGTGGAAATATTTTGCTCATCATAACATTTACACATATGCAACAATGGACAGAAACAGGATGGACATTAAAAGGAATGCAAAGGTATTGAGTTGTATGCTATTTGCAGGATGCATTCCATTTCAGTAATGTTTTCAATGGCAAGAAATTCTTACCTTCCTTAAAACATTTGGCTATTAATTCAGAATGCTAGATAAACCTGATGTACATCTCAACCACTGAGATGATCATGTCTCAATAAAATGTTTGTGCTTATTTCACATTCCCATTTGCATATCAGCAAAGTTATAGAAGCTGTCTACTTCTCTGGATGCAGATAATTTGTCCTCTGATACAAAGACCTGTATTGTAGAATAAAAAGAAAAGGCACTCTTATTTACCTTTATTACAAATGTAAGCATATCCACCCAAAACCTGATAGTTTTACTCCAGAAGTTGATAAAAATAGATTGTACTGTTAAACCTCTCATACTATTAACAAATCAACTAAAATTTAAAAAGTATTTAAAATGCCAGAAACCAAGATCACAGCAACAAGTCATTGTGTGCTCACAATCAAGTGAGCTCAATAGTCCCATATCAGAATTTCATTTCTCCCTCAGAACTCTCAAAATTTTTGCTATCTTAAGTTTCCACATTTAGAAGCTCCATTATACAAAGAGGATGGCAAATGAGATTTATATACAGGTTTATTTATGCCAAAAAACAGTATAGTGTCTTGGTTAGAAAGTTGGTTCAGGACCCAGAAGACCAAAGTTCAACTTTCTACTCTGTTAAGTTGCTGAATGGGTGAAGCTGGGTTGGTCCTCATGCCTCAATTTCCCTCACAGCATTGAGTCATATGTGCTGCATGCTGCCCAGAGCTCTTGGTGTTTAAGTAATTTAAATAAGTCAGCACAAAGTGGTTTCATAGTAAATAATTCTTGTGAAGAACAACATGTGAAGAATAACACACTGTAAACAAATTGCAAATTAAAATAGTGCCAGAGAACACTTCTGAGATAAATCTACCACCACTCACCTTAGCTCCACTGAAGACATTAACAACGATATCTTGGCAGGCTACTATACAACCATCTCCACTGAACTCTAAGGCAACAACAGGACCTAGAAAAAGAAGGCTTTGTATTTGTAAACAATATCTTGGAGTACCAACTATTTTATTGCAATGCAAATTTAGCTTCCTATTTCAAAGAATAAAATTAGTTCATTATTACTTTTGCTGCATTATTACTGTTCTCCAGCAAAAAACAAAAATAGCAATAGAGATGGGGGGGAAATAACAAGGCTACTGCTAAACAGAAACAAATTCCTTATGCTTCACCAAATTAGCCACAAGCTTCAGCAGTGAAAAAAACTCAAGATGAACGCTACTTGATAAGGAGGTACTGGAACAGGCCTTGTTAATTTAGTCCAATATCAGACCATATACATTAATAGATCATGAAAGTAAGATCTATACAGAACAGTCCACCCCACAATAAAGCTGTACTTCTTGAGAGCAATTACTTTTATTACCCATCCTTACCCTACACATGAAACTGGCTGATAAGCAACCTGATTAACCAATTCTGCTTGTTGTTAGTGATTCCATCTCCAAACCAAATCCCATTCCAAGCCAGATGGAAGAGTGATTCGTCTCAGAACCTAACTGTGCTGATCCAGATATTTTCTAGCACCACAACCACCGTGATAACGCACTTTTGCTCAAGAACCTCTCAACCTTTTAAATGGGATTTAAAATCACTGAGGCTTATGCAGTTATACTGAGTTACTGCTAGAGATATATATTGTTTAATGTTAGTAACAGTAACACAAAAAGGTTCATATTGTGTATTTTAATGCCAGAAATTTTTCAATTTGGGTGCAGAAACTTTGAGAACTGCATCTAGCATCTGCTGGGGGGTTGAGGGAGTGTGCCTACACTGTATGTGCACATGCTTCTACTAGTGGGACATGTAGCTTTTTCACCTCTACATTTTCTACTCATAAGCAAGCAAGTCTGAATCACTTAGCAGCACTTTCAGTTAGCATCCACAATACCAAGTCTCTGCAAGCTGAGTGGACAAGCTGCCCGTGTCCATTTGTATGCAGGAGTGAATTACTCTGCAGCTCCTTGCCTAGCCCTCCCTCTTCCCTACCCTGGGTGGATTGATTCAGATATTTCCTGATCAATGGTTTATAAATAATCCATTGGGAAAAGGGGAAGAATCTAAGACAAACTGGCAGGGGATCAGTTGGACTGTGGGAGGAAAAGGTGTTGGCTTTGCTGGAAGTTGCCAAAGGGCTCTTCTTACCACTCATATTTTTCAGATACTGCTGAAAAAGGGAAGAGAAAATGATACCAAAGTTATTTGTAGTATATGAATCCTGACAGCAAATGTGCCTAGAATGAATGTGCAGGCAAGCAACATAAGCTTACAAAAGCATAAGCGTAGTTATCTGAATAACTTCCACATGAAATATAAAATGGATTTAGTAGAAACTAAGACAGATAAATGGTTTTTTAAATTCACTACCAGATTCTAATCCTGTTAAAGAGATGGCTTTGTCTGTTTAAAGTGTCACATCAAATAGTGCCATATGAAGAACAGTCCCGTATTCCTATGTTCATGTAACCTATTTGTGCATTTTAATACCTCTTCAACCTTCACGTTTCCTTCAAGCTTTAAATTTTTAAAAGGTTTATCTTTGTTGCTTATACAACACATTTTAGTACTTCTTCCCACTGAGTGTAATTGCAGAAAAGTTTGTTTTTATGAAACATTCTTTGCTTTCATCCTGTTGAGACTTCTGAATGCTGGCCTCAGATTGACAGAATAGAGAACTATATTTTTCTTAAACTGAAATGTTCATGATTCTGATACCCCATTAACAAAATTTGCTCAGGATTTCAATTTTACTAGATGTCATCCTGCATCAACAACAGGTGGTGGAACATTGCTTATTAGGTGTCTGATACTTATTTAATCCAGCATTCTGGGAATTCAAGTTGGCCTAATTGAGTTTTATTAAGGTTTATGTGCAGCACCTTTAATTCTTATTATCCTTGCTCTATGAATTCTAACTAGGATACAAAAAAAAATAGCATAGTCATACCAGTTTCAAGTAAAGGGATAAATTCAGATGCTTTTTCCTGGAACACTCGCCGAGCATCATCAGCTTTCATTGAAACTTCTTTAGTTTGTACCAACCAAAACCCTTTGCCAGTCATCTGTTGAATTTCAAGAAGAAATCAGAATTCTATATAAAATTTTAGATATTTGATATCATTTTGCAATGCTTCAAGGCTACAGTAATCCTGATATAATATTAAATAACTTGCTATATTCTGAGTTTTTAATACTACTTTTTCTTCCTATAATAGGTACCTAATTTTCCGAACTTCAGGTTATCCATAGCTAAATAACACTCTCATAGAAGATAAAGTTATAGTTGCAAAATGAGCAAGTATGAAACAAGAACAAGAATTCTATTCCTTTAGGCAGTTCAGAAGTTGGGTAATAGACAAAGAAACCAGCGAATGATGCCACTTGTGACAATTCAAATCACATCAAACTATTTTCTTATGTACAGTATATCACAGGAATACACCCCTCACATTTTGTAAATATTTTATTATATCTTTTCATGTGACAACCCTGAAGAAATGATACTTTGCTACAATGTAAAATAGTGAGTATACAGCTTGTATAACAGTGTAAATTTGCTGTCCCCTCAAAATAACTCAACACACAGCTATTAATGTCTAAACCGCTGGCAGCAAAAGTGAGTACACCCCTAAGTGAAACTGTCCAAATTGGGCACTATTAGCCATTTTCCCTCCCCGGTGTCATGTGACTCATTAGTGTTACAAGGTCTCAGGTGTGAATGGGGAGCAGATGTGTTAAATTTGGTGTTACTGCTCTCACTTTCTCATACTGGTCACTGGAAGTTCAACATGGCACCTCATGGCAAAGAACTCTCTGAAGATCTGAAAAAGAGAATTGTTGCTCTACATAAAGATGGCCTAGGCTATAAGAAGATTGCTAAGACCCTGAAACTGAGCTGCAGCACGGTGGCCAAGACCATACAACGGTTTAACAGGACAGGTTCCACTCAGAACAGGCCTCGCCATGGTCGACCAAAGAAGTTGAGTGCACATGCTCAGCATCATATCCAGAGGTTGGCTTTCGGAAATAGACATATGAGTGCTGCCAGCACTGCTGCAGAGGTTGAAGGGGTGGTGGGTCAGCCTGTCAGTGCTCAGACCATACACCGCACACTGCAACAAATTGGTCTGCAGGGCTGTCGTCCCAGAAGGAAGCCTCTTCTAAAGATGTTGCACAAGAGAGCCCGCAAACAGTTTGCTGAAGACAAGCAGACTAAGGACATGGATTAGTGGAACCATGTCCTGTGGTCTGATGAGACCAAGATAAACTTATTTGGTCCAGATGGTGTCAAGCGTGTGTGGCGACAACCAGGTGAGGAGTACAAAGACACGTGTGCCTTGCCTACAGTCAAGCATGGTGGGAGTGTCATGGTCTGGGGCTGCATGAGTGCTGCCGGCACTGGGGAGCTACAGTTCATTGAGGGAACCATGAATGCCAACATGTACTGTGACATACTGAAGCAGAGCATGATCCCCTCCCTTCGGAGACTGGGCCGCAGGGCAGTATTCCAACATGACAACAACCCCAAACATACCTCCAAGATGACCACTGCCTTGCTAAAGAAGCTGAGGGTAAAGGTGATGACTGGCCAAGCATGTCTCCAGAAACCCTAAACCCTATCGAGCATCTGTGGGGCATCCTGAAACGGAAGGTGGAGGAGCGCAAGGTCTCTAACATCCACCAGCTCCGTGATGGCGTCATGGAGGAGTGGAAGAGGACTCCAGTGGCAACCTGTGAGGCTCTGGTGAACTCCATGCCCAAGAGGGCTAAGGCAGTGCTGGAAAATAATGGTGGCCCCACAAAATATTGACACTTTGGACCCAATTTGGACAGTTTCACTTAGGGGTGTACTCACTTTTCTTGCCAGCAGTTTAGACATTAATGGCTGTGTGTTGAGTTATTTTGTGGGGACATCAAATTTACACTGTTATACAAGCTGCATACTCACTACTTTACATTGTTGCAAAGTATCATTTCTTCAGGGTTGTCACATGAAAAGATATAATAAAATATTTACAAAATGTGAGGGGTGTACTCCTGTGATACACTGTATATATGCAATGAAGTTTGCTCAAAATATTCAGTTACTTGTTTTTACTGATCACTTAGTTGTCGTGGAACTGGTCCAAGAATCAAGTCTAAAAATATATTCATAATTGGCATAATGCCAGTGTACCTCATACAACAATTTACTATGATAATTACAAGCAGTGTAATGTGTTGTTGCCTTAGCCAAAAGACATTGCCAAGAACAAGTTTTAAAATACAAATGTCTATGACATTTTATTGTATTATCCAGGTCTGTGCCATTCCACAGAACCTAAACTCTTCAAAGCCTTAGTCCATAAGTGCCAGCTTTGACTGTCAACATCAGACTGTCTCAAAAGCTAGAAGAAACTTTTGAATCCCTGATGGTCTCTGTAGGTCCACTTTCCCAATGTCCTTCATAGCCACATTTGGAAAACAAGCATGCCACCCCATTCAGAGATCACATTGTCTTAGCCGACTATGTTTTAGCCAACTATCCTTTAATCACTAATCCTTTTTTTAGCCAGAAGAACAGAAATCAGTGAGCTATATGATAATCTTGAGATAATTCTCAGCCAGCTCCACACAATTTCCCTACATATTGCAAACCTACAAAGCACATGAATGCATATTACAGCTCCAGAGAAGCAGTGTGCGATGCCATGGAGACTGGTCAAATTACACAACAGCCACTTAAAGGCTATATAGAGACTAAAGTGTTAAACTCCTAAGAAGGTTAGGTCACAGAACAGCATTTCTTACCTCATCAATTAACTTTCTAGCATTGGCGGTTGTATAATCCCCAGAAAAGAATACTGCAAGGCAGGACTCTTCACTGAGTTTCTGACGTCTTCCCTGTGTTACTGGAATTATGCTTCTGTTGGAATCTGTTGAAATTCTCACAGCTTTCAGTTCTTCAGCAGTTGGTAGTGGTACATAGTCCTGAACTAAAGCATCCTCAGGTAGAAGACTCCAGTTGTTCTCTCCTGTATCTGGTGTAAAATCATGGATATTGCTCCATGTGTTGTTAAAGATGCTCAGTCCAGCATCTTTTAGCTGCAAAGCCAGTTCTGGATAGTAGTATTGGAAACAACCAAACTTCATACCTGTAGAAGATTCAATAATAGGTTGAGTAGCACAACAGAGAAATACATCCATCTTCCTGCAGTCCCGAGTACGAAATTGTTGGCAAGCCACTATACATTTACAGTCTTTGCAGTCACGGAAAAACACGCTGCCTTTTACAGGCCCTAAAAAGATTCGGCAGTTTGAACAGTCATCGATGGTGATCGTAGCAGAGTGGTCAAAGATGTAGATATTGCAGTTCTCACAGTCCTGAATAACAAACTGTTGCCCTGCAACTTTCCCAGGCAAACGTCCCACTGTTTCATCCTTGAGTCCAGAAAACATGTAATCTTTAGGATCAATCTGGAAGAAAAATACCATGTGATATAGCACTTCATAGTTAAGTCTTGTTTCCATAAAGATAGGCCAATTACATAAAATGATTGCATTGCAGTATATAATTTATTTTATTGTGAAGACTGAGGGGGTGGATTGCTTGAGAAAAAAATAATGAAGTGATAGTATGTTATAGCCAGAAAGTCCTAATATAAACAGAGAAAAAATGCAATGACAAAACGTAGACTTTAAATTTGATATTCCTGGGTGAAACAGGTAAAACTTGATTCACAAAATTAAAAAGTCCACATGGAACATATCACAACTAGTCATTAAAACCCCAAATGAATAGAATTCTTCTCCTACAGTTGGCAGAATGGCACCAATAACAGAACAGCAGCCAGTTAAGACTGAACAGACTCAGGCCAAATACTAGCAACTTTTGTTTCTTGTTTGCCTTCTTCCTCAGAGTTGCCAAATTCAAGAACACAGTTGCAACACTGTTTTCAATTTAGTTTCTTCAACATATTTGAAGGAAAAATCCCACTTTAAAGCAGACTAGGTTTCCTCAATATCACCTGTTTGTACAGAAAATATACATCTTGCTAAATCCAGGTGTTTTTTACTTGACAGACTTACACAGAAAAACAAAACATTCTGGGACAAGGAATTGAATTATTAGCTGAAAACTGAACAGAAACACTCCAACACTTTGATGCAAATCCAACCTGAACTGCACCAATTAGGAATCCTTCAGTGCTATGTCTTATCTAGAAGCCTCCTTTGCCTCAATTCTAATCCCTACAGTATTAGAACATATTAAAACCATGGCTTTATGTAATCCACTCAAAAGTTTTAGGTGACAAAGTGCAGCTGGTCTTACAAGAATGTAAGAAATAATGATGTGCAACAACTCTTCTGTTGCAAAATATAAATTATCCTCTTTCTCATTTTAACCCTTGGGTTTCAGTGTCATTCATACATCCCTACATCCATATGCACCCATGTCTAGGGCCAAGCATTTAGAAGAAAGAGGTAATTGTGGAGCTTGGGAAAGTGCAAAGGTAGTTAAATTTATATTCAAAGTTCAACTTATTTAGGTTTTCTCGAGGAGATGAGAACTCCAGGCTTAAAGCAAGGAATGCTGCTTCCTGTTGAATAAAGCAACAACAAAATGGCATCTGGTCTTTAATGATCTCTAACCTGTCTCTAATCTTCATGCCTGTTACTTACACATTGGACCTACAGATTATTACGAGTACATTTCAAAGCAGTCAGTTAGCACTTAAAGACCATCACAGTCATTAAAATTTAATTGGTAAGCCCCACCATTTAGCCACTTCAGTCTTCAACAGAATTCTCCACTCAGGTTTTTTCTTTAGCCCAGCCTACCCACCAAGGCTGTTGTTCAAATGAAGTACACACATGTATATGTCACCCTTCTATGATCTTTGGTAAGTGATAAAAAACTGTACATAAAAAGCTTTTCTTCCTAGAACCCTTACCAAGAATACTCTGACATAACAGATGAAAAAACCATAACCACCTTCATAAGTCAAGTTACTCTCAGGAAGACATTCATATATCTGAATTTGTACTTTTTTATAGTAATTGAGAATAAAGAAACCAACAGTAAATCATCCTGTCATTGAACATACTGTTTATTAATGAGTTTAGTGTCACATATCCCTGAAATAAATTAAGGAAGTGTGCCATGCAGCTAATGAAAATAAACTGTACACCCAGTAGTATGTTTCACTGCTTCTGCCTTTAAATTTAAGCAAGACTGCTGCAGGTATAGGGGAACTTTTAGAACTGGAAGAAACATAGTAAATTAGTATGACTGTTTCAGCCCCAGTCCCCAAATTCATATGGCACAACAACCCACTGAATACCAGCCACAATGGATTATCATGTCATCTGAAGCCATACCACTTCTCACAGGGTAGCCTGCTTTTTTTCGGACAAGCTACCTTGAGATGCCCTAGGCTGTTCTAATGGTTTCTTTATCCAAAAGGGGTTGTCATGTCATTCAAACCTGAGTAACTAACCCCCACCATGCATAAAGGGAAACGGGGAAAAGCAGGAAAATAGCCCTTGCCACTCTTGGTGATCTTGCCCATGCTATAGCAGGATGGAAACGGGAAGCTTCAAGAAGTTTAACCAGTATGAATAAGGAGCGACAAATAAGAGGAACTGGAGTTGGTCATTCTAGCTCAGTGGTGGTGAACCTATGGCACGTGTGCCGCAGCAGGCACACAGAGCCCTCTCTGTCAGCACACGAGCCAAGTCACCCCAGCATCACCCCAGCAGCTGAGCATCAGATAACAGCACACACGGGGGCCAATCGCATGCTCGGAAAGGAGCAGCAGCACCAGGTGATGATGTCACGAGCCGCGACTCATTAGCTGCGACTAGTCCGAGCTTTCGCTTGGCTGGTGAGTGCGCTGCCAAGGAGATATATGTATTTGCTTGGACTGGCTGTGAGTTTTAATTCGTTCATTTTTATTAACACAAGATTTTAGCTTTGGGTTTTCTTATGAAAAATAGAAATTTAATATCTAAGATTTAGTAAAGAGATGTTCTAATTAAGAGACTGAGATTCCTTTAATATTGCACTGTCCCCCTTGCATATTTGAATCTGCAGCATCATATGGTTGTTTGTGAAGAATTTATGAAAATGAGAGCAAGGATATATATACACAACACCATGCATACAACAGCAAAGATCACATTGTATAAAAGCATGCCAAATGCAAACTTTTGCCTTTCAATAAAAAGCTGTTTGTATCATTGAAAGCTCTGTTATTGTGTTTTTCGTTTAGGACAAAAGATGTTAATGTATGAGTTGTTTTTTCTAAACTAAAACCTCAGTATCCAGGTTTTATTGTAGTGTTGGCACTTTGCGGTAAATAAGTGAGTTTTGGGTTGCAGTTTGGCCACTTGGTCTCTAAAAGTTTTGCCATCACTGTTCTAGCTAAATAAATAGCTAAGAAAGAAACAATATGATAAATCACCTTTAAAATTTATCCTGAGCATTTTAACAGCATACTGTTCATTCATAATTACTCTAGATATACACTCTTTCCTTCAATGTGAAAGAAAAATTGTGAATTCATTTCAATTATTAATCATCTAGGTTAGTAACCATTTATACACCACATTATCATTAAGATTCCCAAGATCTAGGGTCTTTGGCAAATGTAGCCACATCTTATTAAACATATCAGTGTATGAATATCAGTTACAAACTATGCAGTATTACTGACAAGTTGAAAAGTTTCTTTCATTACTACATGAGGAAGTGAGTCAAAGACTATATGGGAGTTAACTCTCTTGAATTCACAAAAAAGCAAACCATACCATGATTCAGATGTTCCATGTTTACATAATTTTCAAACTACTGAAAGCCTCTTACAAATAAGATGTATGCAGTTAGAAAGAGGCTGTGGAAATAATGCATTTAATTACATACACACACTGAATCCACTGGGAGGTAACAGCAGCATTTGTCACTATGTATTGGCTCTTTCCAATAACCAAGGGACACCTGGAGGGGATGCAGGATGGTAATAAAGCAAAACATAATAATTATGTCTTATGTACATAATGTTGTACTGGTGAGACCTTAGTCCAAAACCCACCAAGTTCAATATCTACCACCTCTAACCCAAATTCAATCCAGAACAACAGGCATATTAGTCTTGCTTAGGAACAACCTATCCGGAGTACTTAAGCAACTGGCAGATTTGTGGCAGAAGCCTCCATGATCTGAAACAAAATTCATGCTTCCGATGCTTTCAGCTTTAATTCAAACAGGTTTATGCCACAATCAGTGTGTCATAACACTCTTTAAATATTTTAAGGAAGAGCTGAAAGGGCTAGAGAAAGGGGAAGACCTGCCTTTCACTACCTCAAGAGTAAGAAAGATGAGGGGTAAGTGATGTTGGGTATACTGAGGATGCTAAGAGGAAGAAAGTATTAGAACTGAGGAAATGCATGGAGTAACAGGAAGCAAGTGCAAAGAAAAACTTGGGTTGGAGAAGCACAGGAGAACATATTCATGAACATGGCACAACATTCAACTGTGCACATGTCAGCATTGTTTATCATGCATTAAAGAGCTGTATTATATTAAATTACAACAATAATTTCACACAGAGATGCTCATTATGGAATGAGCTTGAATACCACTTTTCTGCATAAATATTGACCTGGGAAAAACCCAGGCCATCCAAAAGAATGCATTCATTGATCACCAGTTCGACATGTACAGAGGATAATTCACTGGTGTTAACTACAAACAAGCAATATAATGACAATAGACACATTGTCATTGCACAGGGAGTACAGGGAGGGACCCCCTAGTATTTTAACTTCCCCATTCCAAGAAACTACTATCATCCTCTATCCTGCCAGTGTCCATGCGAGTGCTGCCTCGTGTTCACAGAAAAAGGGAAGTATTGCAGGATACTTGCAAAAGGAACTTGGGTGTGTGTTGAGAAAGAGGAGAGAGAGACAAAAGCAGAGGGATAGGTATGCTTAATACGGGAGAGAAAAGAGATCTCGGGGGACAACTATTTGATTGGGGGCTGGTTGGCAAATTTTACACGCTGCTTTTCACGGAAAACAGCTTTTTCAAAGCTCCTCGCTGCATAGGGATGCTACCATAAATACAGTTTAGAACCACGAAAGAAGAAACCCAGCAGAGACTCCTCCTCCCCCGTCTTTTCCACTCTTCTGACGGTCAGTGAAATACCGCACACGTTCCCTCCGAATTAAGTACCACTAAGTTGAACTGGGCTTCCCCCGCGGTAACTGGAATGGCAAGCCCAGGACGACGACGAGGACAGACGAGCGAAAACGCGGGCGACATCGAGGGCAAGGCGGACCCTGTCGCAGGGGAGGAGCGGCTCGGACCGGAGGCTCTCCTGAGACGGCCTGGCTCACCTTGGCTCGCTGGTCCCAGCTGTACTGCGCCTGTTTCTCGGCCTCCGGCGGCCCAGCGCCGCCCTGCTCCGCGCTGGGCTTCAGCTCCTTGGCCTGCTTTCTCCGCTTGGAGAAGAAGCAACCCATGGCTCAGCGCCACGCCACGCCACGCCACGCCACGCCACGCCACGCCACGCCACGCCACGCACTCGCCCTGCGGGAGCGGGAGCCACTACTGCAGCCGCCGCCCGAGTGCGCCGCGCCCTGCCCTCCGCTTTAAACACCCGCTTCCGGCTTCTCGCTCACCCGTCTCCCAGGGCGACAGCGGCTCCGCCCCTTCTTGGGCGCCGGCGACCAATCAGCAGCGCGCCACGTCTCGACTCATTTCCGTCAATCAGGCTCGCTGGCGAAGGCTGAGTTAAGCCTGCGCTGCTCCGCACGCTCGTCCCGTCCCCCTCGCTCTGTTCCCAGCTGCCTGTCTCAGATGTGCCTCTCGGTCCTGTTGTCGCATTCCGCTATCTTCCCTTTCAAAAAAGATAAGCCAGTACATTTCTACGAAAAGCACCAAGATTCTAACATTTAACCTTGGACGCACGAACTTGGTCCTAATTCCAAGATAAAAAGGGAAAGATACGGATAATACCTCCTCAGTGAAGAGGTGGGCAAAGCACTCTGCACGTGGGCAGAGGCGTACATAATGTACACAGCAAATAACACAATAGGTGAGTTCTTGTGAAGCCTTAAAAAAGGATCTGTATAATACAAGGTGGGAACAATGACACAGTCCTTGTTAACACATGTAATTGCTCAAGGCCTAATAAAAGATCATGGATGATACTAGAAATGCCAGTCATTTTGCATGCTGTTACGTTAATGTACAGATTTCCTGCAAAGGTTTAATATCCATATTCAATGTTAAGCAATCGACAGTTCCAGGTTTTTTAGGACCTTGGGCAAGATGCCTTCAGTGGGCTGTTCCCTCAGGGACACAGCAAGGACTAGGTAGGCGCAATGGAGGGTGGAAATGTCGTGCACCCACCAATTTTCATCAGCAATCCACAATTTGCTCCTTTGAAGGTTGCTGAGAACGATGCACAAACCCAGTCTGCTAACTCGGTTCAAGACCTGAACACTCCAGCAGTCAACTTAGGTTATGCTGTTGGGTTGACCACTGAGTTATATAACCCACGGGCTGTTGTTGCTCAGTCTTCCCACCACAGTTACCATCAGCTGCCATTACTCCTCACCTTCTTTCTCATCCTTGCTATCACTTGCTTGACAGGCAGTGCCAATGAACAAGTAGGCAGTGGCATCTACTTCTCCTTCTCACCTGTATAGTTATCTGGACCAGAGTTGTTACCAGGTTGTGATAAAGACAAGAAGGTGGTCAAAGGGGCACTTGTCAGACAGCCCATGCTGGGCTGCAGTTCTTCAGTAGCTGTGCAACCATGCCTACTCCTGATGCTGATACTTGCAGTCTGTTTATTTTTTTGTTAGTTTATTTCATTTTTATACTGCTCAATAACCAAAGTTCTGTGGGCAGTTCACAGCCATTTAAGATTAATACTGTATTCCTGCTATTGTTGTAGTCCAATATTTCAGCCCAAGCCATGGTAATAATTCTTATCGTATATTCAAAAGCTGAATCAGCAAGGCTGTGCACAAAGAGCTCAAAGTATGCATCTGAATAAGATTGTGCTATAAATGTTATTATGAACATAATAGCTGCCTTATATTGAATTGTGCAGACCATCCAACCTGGAACTGGAGCCCTGTAATCCCTCTCCATTAGTGCTCCTAGACTTGAATTCTCTTCAGTTTTGCTCATGGTCTTACTTTTTACAGCACTGTTCTTCCTGTCTGCTTTATCTTGTCTGCTTTTATCATCTGCTATTCCGATTGTTTCCTTGTTTTAAGCTTTAAATACTTGCTAAGTGAATTGTTAAGGCTGCAGACCTGTGTATATGTATTTGCAAAGAAGTCACACATTTGGAAAACAATTGGATACTTTCTAACCATATCATTTAATATTATATAATCAAAAACTTTAGCAGCCTGGTTATCCCTTTCATCTAGCTGTTACAAAGGAAGCCACCAACTGTGGGAAGCACACAGAGTACAACTAGACAACTCAGTTCCATGTAAAGCAAGGGAAAGTACCTTTGGTACAACTCCTGGGGTGAACTCTAAGGGCACAATCCCCTTTTTAAAAACATGCTTAGGATTGTGCTTTAGAGGCTTTCAATTTGTGTCAGAAAAGCCCCTACTCCAGCATCATATACAATTTTTTCTTCCGTGAAAGTACTCCAGCAGATAGTACTGTTTGGATACAGAGAACAGGGTGAACTCTCCATGAGCAAGGAGACAGTTTTCCCCTTTTCTTGGGATTGTGGACCCAAAGCCTAATTCTGTGTTGTAGGGCAACATGCTCAGTCGAAATTGTATTACTTCTGCTGACTGACCTTTCCTTTGCTGAGCAGATTGCTCATTCATAGTGCAAATGATTGGCTGATGTTTCAGCCATTGACAGGAGATGGTCTCCTAGCAGCTGGGGTTCTCCCGAGTTTTTGGAATGAAATACCCATCGCAACTTGGGGAAAGTGAGACTCTTCCAGCAGAGTTTAGGGAAGAGGGAAACAGGGAAAGGCACTTGGCAGTATGAATAGGGAGAAACAAAGACTGAGAGCAGGAAAGGGGGGTGCAAAACTTGGGGTGGTTTGTGGTACAGTTGTTTTCTAATACAGGTTTTGCTGCCTGTTTTTAGGAGTGTATTCTCCTTCACTGTGGTTTCTTGTATATTTGTAAGATACAGTTTCTCTTGGATTTCATACTCCTCCAACCTTATGATTCCATGCTCCTAAAAAGCAAACATTACAAAAACATTTCCAGGTTCTCTTACTGAAAACAAATAGACCTTGTAGGATTGTCCCTAGAACTTGTATCCCTAGTTAGGTATCAATTAGAGTAATAGTAGGGTCAATTTGTAAATATGGACTGACTGTAGAACCTAAGTTCCTTTTAGTCTATCTTAACATGATGTAATTTAGTAATGTACTGGCAACAGGATTTTGTAGGTCTTTCTTGCCTTTTTGCCGTATAACAGCCTGATTCTAGGGAGGCTTAGAAAACACTAAGCCAGGCTTCCACAAGGTGGTTCTTTCCAGATATTCTGGAATACAGTTCTGTCAGCCTTCATGCAAGCTAGATCTCATGGGAGTTGTAGTCTAAAACATGTGGAGGGCACAATGTTGGGAATGCTTGCTCTAACACAACTGATTTTATTGGACATGTAATCCCATTGTGTGAGTCTTCTTGTGTCCTGTAATACATGCCAAGTAAGGATTTAACATGCTTAACTCTGTATTGGGTCAGCTGCACATAGTTTTATCCTCATATCTTAATTCTATACCCAGTGGTGTTTTTAGCTATTGATATTGTATATATTCTAACCATTAATTTAAAATAAAACCTTAGCAGCTAAAATATCAAATGCATATGACATTACTCAGTAGAATATACAACAAACAGTAAAGCTCTTTGGGAAATACTGTTAGAGAACCCAAAGGAATTAATTATTCCAATTGTTGATAGTACAAAATATCAAGGGACTTAAAGGAGAAGACATGAGAAAACAAACATTGTGGAATGAATAATCTGAAATATCTGAGTCCTATATAGGGTACAATCCTTGAAAAACTTCCTGGGAGTAAACTCCATTAAACTCATGAGATTTATTTATATGTACTATAAGATTGTGCTGTACTGTTATTTAACAATTATATAGTAATGTTAAAGTGTTTGCATATATTAACTCAATAAACCTAATAACAATGCTCAGGTGGCACAGTGGTTTAAACTGCTGTGCTGCTGGGCTGGTTGATCGAAAGGTCGCTGGTTCGAATCTGCACAATGGGGTGAGTTCCTGTTGCTCCATCCCGGCTCCCGCCAACCTTGCAGTTCGAAAGCGTGCAAATGCAAGTAGATAAAAAGGTACCCCTTCGGTGGGCAGGTAACAGGCGTTCCGTGCACTTCGGTGTTTACTACGCCAGCCGCATGAACACGGAGACTGTCTGCAGACAAACTCTGGCTTCCTCTGCTAGGAAATGGAGATGAGCACCGCCCCCTAGAGTCAGGCATGACTGGACTTTAATATCAAGGGGAAACCTTTACCTTTACCTTTTACCTTTCAGGATATTTATCCCCAGGTTGCTTCCGAAGGCTGAAGCAGAGACAGAGCACCAGAAACTCTGGTAGGTATGATGGGGAGGGTCTCTTCACTGGCAGAACCAGAATCCCTCATCACTTCCAGGTTTTGAGATAAATGTTGACACAGTCTGTGTTCCGTTAATGCTGTGCTTGAAAATTGCTTATCTACTTCTGGTCTTAACTGATTTTTTTTTTTTTTAGCTGTCATTTGCTTTCTTGGTTGGTATTAATGTCAGTATTAATGTCGTGCTGTTAGGTGTTTAATATCCTTGCCTATGTGCCTTCTTGTGAAAGCATTGTGCCCCGAAAAGTAAATTAGAAGTTCATGCATGTTTAGACAGAAAAAGTTCTACAATTCTCGAGGCATACTGGGAACTCCAGGGCGTTATTCTGTCTAAACATGGGTAGGATTGCATCCTTAACAAATGAATACACTACTAGGGTGCCTGAGAGGAAATTTGATCTGGATGCTCAAGTGGCTCCCAACTGACAAGCAGTACACAACACGACCTGTGTTGCACACTCCTGTCATGTTTATTTGGAGGATGTAATAGATCCCAATGGCAGGTAAGTGCGCCTAGGATTTCAGTCTCGGCGTACAGCCACGACCAGCCACTAGTTTCGCTGGCGTGACACGTTGGGACTGGAAGCGGGGTTATTGTCGGCAACTTCGGCTCTCTACGTTGCTCTGTCATGCGGCTGTTTGCGATTGGCGGGGCGCGGGCGGGCAGCAGCTGCAGAAAGGGCTGAACGCGCCCCAGGTTAAAAGGCTAGGGAACTTTCCTTAGCCGCTGCAACTCACTCAGGTCTGGTCCGCACAGGGGTAGGGATGAGGCGGCAGCATGGACTGCACCACATCAGAGCCTAGGGGGACAGTATTTTGGAGTCTCCCCTTGTTTTAGTGACTTTCTGCATTTAAGACGAATGACCGACCCAAACAACGGGTTGAGAGCCACTCTTTCTTCTAGTTATGTTGCTTTGTAGGGAGCTTCCGTTTTTACCCGGGGAGGAGGAACATTCCAAAATGGCATTCCTCCCCTCCTGCAGTCTGAAGTGGTACAACCACGCTACCTCTTCGTTCTGTAGCGGGAGCACAGGACGCCACGGAGTTCCTTGGCTCGGCGCTCTTTTAAGGGGCGGGGGCGGGGGCGGGGCGGGGCGGGGCGGAGAAGGGCCGCCTGTTGGCCAGCTTCCCCTGGGGGCGGGGCCTGCGCGTTTGGGAGAGCGCGCGAAAGGGGGCGGGGCAGCCCTGGGAGATCCTGCGCACTGAATCGGCTCCTGCTGCGGCGGCGGCGGCGGCGGTGGCGGCGCGGGCGGCTGTGCGCCGCAGGAGCGGAGGGTGGCCGAGGACTGGCACTGCAGAGGCGGCGGCTGGAATCGCGGAAGGACGCAGGCGGGCGCCCGCAGGGGAGTCCACCATGACGCGCCCGCTGCTCCCGCTGCTGCGCCTTCTCCTCCTCTACCACGTCCCCGGGCTGTGCGCAGGGGAGCGAAGCAGCAGCAGCGCCATGGAGGAGATCGACACGGAGCAAGAAGCGGAGGAGAGTCACCGGCAGGACAGCGTGAGCCTCCTGACGTTCATCCTGCTGCTCACGCTCACCATCCTCACCATCTGGCTCTTCAAGCATCGCCGAGTTCGCTTCCTCCATGAGACTGGCCTGGCCATGATCTACGGTGAGGCTCGGGCGCGTCGGTACCCTCGCTGTCCCCAGAGGAGGGAGAGGAGGAAGGGGAGAGCGAGGCTGGGGGAAGGAGATGTGGCTGGATGAGATGCGGCGGCTCCAGTGGGGCGAACAGGCTCTTGCGCATTTGCCATTGTAGCGAGTACATGCACAGATGGGACCGGGAACAATGTAGTGCAACGTAGGTGTATGTCCGTGTGTGTGTGTCCGTCCGTGTCCGTGTCCTCTCCAGCCTGGTGCTGTCCAGGTATTTTGGACTACAGCTTCCAGCATTCCCGATCATTGACCATCCAGGTGTAAGGGAGCAACCTTGCTGTTCTTTGTCTTCCTTTTTTCGGGCTTTCTGACAATCGACTCATGTGATGACAAACTCTTCTGGGTGATGTTGCACGTGTGTGCATGTTACCCACCCCCTTCGGGCTGCTCCAGTCTTCATTTGTAGAGCAGTTATATGAACGTCAATACTGTTTGCTGATGCTGCTTGCCAGCAGCAGATGGGGGGAAGAAGTACGCTGAACAGGTAGTTGGAATATGTATTGCTCGTGGTGAAATGCATTGCTTGATATGTGGGCAAATGGTGTTGACATCTTTGTGAAGTCAGTCAGGCATGGGGATTTGGAAAGCAGGGGCAGCATTTGTTTTGCCCTGCTGCCACTCCAAAGCATCTTTGCCTCAGAATGAGACTTTTCTTTCCATGTCTTCCCATTTTTTTACTTCCATGAGTTCAGGTGTATCTGTCTTGTTGTTCCTGCTTTCCTAGAGTCCAATGGTATCCATGGTCTAAATGCATAAATATGCATATATGTGAATTGACCCATTCCCTGTTGGAGGAATCAGCATCTTCTAAAATGTGTTTATCTAGGCTGCTGATGTTTCCTGATTTGGTATTTCTGTGAAAGAAAACCTGTAAGAAGGAGGGTCTGTCTGTCTAAAGCTGTAATAAAGGCTTCTCCATTTTCCATGATTGAAACTGGCTTGGATACTAGTTTTGAGTCATGGGAGGTTGGTACTGAAAGTCAGTTTTCTTTCACAGAAATGAAAAGTTAGGATATGACCTTTTCCTCATGTTTGTAAGTGCTTTAGTGCTATGTAGTTTACATAGTAGGTTTGCATTATGATGACATTTTAAAGCAAGCTTCCCCAAGGTAGTACACTCCAGATATGTTGACAACAATCATGCCAGGCAGGCTGTGGGTGATGGGAGTTGTAGATCAACACATCTGAGCAATCCAGGTTGGAGAAGGCTGCTTTAAAAATATATCCTGGTAAAATCTTTGTGCCTTACCAAAATGGATGAGCAATATATAAGATGGGATGGAAGTTGTTACCAGTAAGAAAAGGGTGGAATTACTGGAAATTATTGGCATTGTGGCCTGTCATGCAATACTTTCAGTTTGCGTTACTGTTTTCTCTGTAAAACTGGAGCATCTTGTTTTGCTACCTTGAAATATATCCTGAACTCTGGACAGGATGAAAAGACACATCTTTAAATATTCATGCCCTTTCTCTGGTAGCTGACTGCCAACTAGCTGTGTGTGTGCGTCTAATCTTTGACAGGCAACACTTGCTGAGTTCTACCTGATTGTAGTGGAATTAGACTCCAGGAAAGGTTATACAATACACCTTAAGCCCATTGTAGGTGATTAGGCAACAAAAGGAGCAGAGCTTGTCCTTCAGAAGATTTTCATGATACAAGACTAAACAACCCTGGTGGTGCATTTATCCCTGCTCTCTGCCATTACCCTAGTAATGGCAATCTGCTCAGTATCCCCCAAACTTGACTGATGACTGGTGCAGAGGACAGCATATGCATTGGTTTCCATTTTATCCTCTGCTATCCAAGAACTTTTGCAGACAGTGTTTGCTCACAGGCAAAATGCTTTTTAAGTGTGGATTTGATATCTGGTTCTTTTTGATAGACAAAATAAAAATTGAGAGATCTAACAATATCTGTGGTGCAGATGTATGCTCTGATAAGGAAGCAAACAGAGAGCAGAAAACAACTGTTTCCTCCCTAGTGTTTGCTTACTGATGCCTTAAAAGTTAAAATGCATGAAAAGCTATGGAATTTTCCTCTGCTGAGGTTTTTCAACCCCTGACAATCTCCTTAGTCATTTCTTCCTTGCTGCACTGCTGTGTAGTGTTGACATTCTTTCTTTTTGTTTTAAACACCATGAATCCCAGCAAATGAACGTCATAAAAGACAGGAATTTTTTTCCCTGCAGTGCAGTGCTATATATACTTACTCAAAATTAAGCTGCATTGACTCCCAGGAAAGTCTGTATAGGACTACATCTTTAGTGATGCAATTTGCATTTGAACTGTTTCTGAAACCATGCACAGTATCCTTTTGGTGTATAAGTAATGAATGATTATGGAAAGGAAATACTTGGTGTTCAATTCTATGCCTGTTCAGTTAGAAGAAGATCTAAAATTTCCACGGCTGGCTGGAGAATGCTGGGAACTGTAGGACTTACTTCTGTCTAAACATGCATAGAATGGTGCACTTACTATACTTATAATTTTGTGTGGCATGTTATGTGGGTCTTCCTAGAATTGGTCTCTGATCCAGGTTTTTAAAATCAATATTCTAGAGCCAGATTTCATATAGTGCTGATCTAGAATGCCTAGGTTTTATGCAAGCTGTGACAGGACACTTCCTAATGTCTTATAATCATATGCATGTAACTTAGAATAGGCAGCTGTAGACAGTATTACTTATATTCTTTGGTATATCTGTAAGTTTTCAGTAAAAGTTTGAAAATCCTTTCTGTGTGTATGTCAATTAGCAAAAATAACATCTGGCCTAAAATATTGTGGTGAGTGAATTGACTTCTGTCCAGCTCTGGATATTTGGTCAAAGTTAATTGGTAGGTGTTTTGTTTACATTTGGTTGCTTTAAAAGGGAAGAGTTTTGTTTAGGTTTATTATATGTTGCTCACTAGGTGCTTTCCCTGTGGTGCTTCTAAACGAAAATTGACTGTGGACGAAACAAGAGAGGCAAAACAACCAGAGAAGCAAGTGAACAGATGTGATGATGTATCCTTAAACTTCATTTTAGTTGAAAAGAAGGAATTACAGTTTAGATGCCTCTGAGAAGACCACAGGTTGGAACTCCTGAAATTTGTTCTTTCAGCGTTCAGTATATCCACCCATGTTTAAGTTAGCCAACTGCTCTGTTAACATAGAAAAGGGCTCTTCCAGCCTTAAACAATTATTTACTTTTTGAACACAAAGGTGCTTGTGCTGGTCCATGAGGAAAAAATAAACCAAAAGAAGACAGTACCTTTAGTAGAACCAACCAAAATTGCATAAACAGGTGCAAGTATTTGAGTTATTCAGAACTCTTTGACTCGTTCGTGGGGAGCTGGTTTTTCTTTGCCCCTACTCTTCATATTTCTTTTGGGGAGTTTTTCCTTAAAATGCTCACATCACAGCCTTAAGTAGTTCTATGTTTTATGCTATTTCGCTTGGCAGTATTGTTTGTAGTACAAGGCTATAGCATTTCTATTTAAACCAAGTGCAGTTGATGCTTCCATAACTGAGTTAGCTACAAAATTAGTGTTGCATAGAACTGGGAATGGAAGTTTTGTGCCTGACCTGAGATCTCCATTGCTGTTATGTGCCATCAAGTCATCTTCGATTTATGGTGACCCTGTGAGTGAAAGCCCTCCAAAATGTCCTATCCATGACATCCTTGCTCAGCTCTTGTAAAATCAAGGCTGTGACTTCCTTTATGCTGTCAATTCATCTCAAATTCAGTCCTCTTTTTCCTCTTCTGGTTTCAACTTTCTCTAGCATAATTGTCTTCTCCAGGGAGTTTTATTTTTTTATCATGTGCCCAGTAGTGGTCTATCATAGTCTTCATAAACAAAAGATAATGTATATTCTTAATTATAGAAAACTGTTCAATTCTATATTTCCGCTTGGGTTCTGTACTGTGAAGCCCTTCCCACAAGGAAGCTTCATCTCTGTTACAGAATCCACCTACTTTTAACAGGATCAGCAATTGTGGCAAAATATATGTCTGATTCCTTGATTGATTGATTGATTTCAGTTTTATACAGCCCCACAACCCAAAGGCTCTCTGGCAGTTTACACAGTCAAAAACATATACATAAAACACAAGCAGCATATGACAATAAAACAATAACACAATAAAAACCAGTAAACAATCACAACGACAACAAGCCCACAGCAGCCATAATCCAATGGGCACAGCAGTAGTATGTAATAAAAATACGGATTTGTTTATTTATTTATTTAAAACATTTCTATGCCGCCCCCATCGCAACAAAGCCTCGGGGCGGCTTCCAGAATTAAAATACCTGGAAAATAAAAAGGTTTCTACCTGGCACTGGAAAGAAAAAAAGAGTGGATCCCAGGAGTGCATCTGGAGGACAGAGTTAGTTGCAACTTGACTGTAAAAGTCAGCCACTCTTTGCTTCTGATAACCTACTGAATAGAATAGAGAGTTCTGAATAGCTGAGTCTTGAATGGGTAGGATGGGTGGGCGTCACCTGACCCAGTTTTGCCCACTTGGCTACTCAATGCATAGGCTGGGGGTGGGTGTTGCGATGATTCACCAAACTTCCACTGTTGACCGCTCTGCCTTAGACCAGGCCTTGAGAGTTACACCTGACATTTGGCCACAGGGACATTTGGGGTGAACTGCTGGTAACTTCCTGCACTGCTGCCCAGCATCCTTCACGACCAAACAGGCAGAAGTAGTCTCGAGCATGGTTCTGGAGAAGCCAAGGAGAGTGGTCCTGGGTGACTTCACTTTCCATGCTGAGGCTGCTGCTGGAACCCTGGCTTGGGACTCCTGGTAGAATCCAGTGGGCTTCGGAGTGTTCTTGGGGATTTTGCAGTGGGAGGAGCTGGTGATCTGAGGTCCTGATCTCACGATGGAATGATGAGATGCAGAGGGCTGTGGTCCCCATTGGACCTGAGTGCCTTCTCCAGTGCTGCTCTGCTCCTGCATATATTGAAGATCTATGGTCAATGAAACAGGCTGAACATTGGCCAGGGTGCAAATGACATAAGACTCAAAGTGAAGACTGAACATACTCTAGTCTAAATCGCAAAATTGGGATTGCGCCATGGCAGTGTGGGCAGCAAAGAAACATCATTTTTCTACATCCACTGTGTCCTCCACAAGCTATCCAGCAGAGCTAGGCGAGGTAGTCTGGAGGTTGTTAACATTTTCACCAGTGAATTGGACCTTGGCCCTCTCAAAGACCCGCTCTGACCTTTTTGCATCATACTTAGTGCAAAACTAAGCTGTGAGCCGCCCCGAGGCTTTGTTGCGATGGGGGTGGCATTGAAATGTTTTAAATAAATAAATAAATAAATAAATAATAAGCTGCTAAGTGAACTCATCCCAATTGTTAGTGCAGCTCCAAACAAGGTGTCTGAAGCCATCATCTGTCTGATTTTGTGCAATCTGTCCCAGTTTTTATGGCCTGATGGTGCAGACAAGGGACTTGCTGTGTTGCAATTAACCACATGCTCTTTTGATCCTTGTCTTTCTGGGATGACAAAAGTTAGCTGAGCGGGTCTAACTGGGTGGGTACAGGAATGTTAAGGGCACCTTACTGTCCTCAGTAGTGCAACTATTCCTGGAAAAAACCCACTCTGAACATTTATGGTATTTGGTAACTCCCTCCCAATGCCTTTTTGGGGAGTCCAGACCCATTTCAGTCCAGATCGTCTGTGCTTTTGAGCTGGTTATGGGACTCAGTCAGCGTGGGTTGCCCTGACGGATGACCTTTGCCGGAAGAGAGCGGGAGTGTGACCATGCCAGTTCTGCTCAATTTCTCATCAGCTTTTGACACTATTGAGTGTGGTGTCATCCTCAACTGACTCTATGGGCTGGTTTTTGGAGGCACTGTTACAGTGGTTCCAGCCCTACCTGTGGAGTAAATTCCAGAGAGTCATGCTGGGTGACTATTCCTTGGATCCCTGGCAATTGAGCTGTGGGGTTCTGCAAGTACCATCTTGTCTTCAGTGTTATTTAATATCTATATGAAGCTGCCGAGAGTGGTCATTAGGGGGTTTGGAGCCAAGTATCGTCACTGTGCTGAATCAGCTATGACAGCTGAATCAGGAGAGGCTGTGCAAGTCTTAGATCAGTGTCTGGATTCAGTGATGGACTGGGTGAGGGTCAGTAAACTGAAGCTGATTCTCAGAAGGATGGAAATCCGGTGGGTGAGTGGTTCCCACATCTGAGTGATAGCTTTATTACTTGTTCTGAATGTCCCTAAAAGATCAGGTTCATTGCGGGGAGTACTCCTAGATCTGTTTCTGGAGTCCCAAATGACGCTGGTGGCCCTGATCATGCCTTTTACCACCCATGGCTTTACCCACCAGAGATTGCTTGACCACTGTATACAGGTGCCAGTAACCTCAAGACTGGACTACTGCAGTGCGTTCTGTTTGGGGTTACCCAGAAAGCTGATCCTGAAGCTGGAGCTGGTGCAGAATTCAGCAGTTTAGCAGCTGGTGGGAACTGCTTCTTTTCAGTATGCCATCGCTTTGCTGAAGGAATTGCATGGGCTGCCTGTTCATGTATCAGGCCAGGTTTAAAGTTCTAAATTCTGGTGTGCAAAGCCATGAACAATTTGGCACCAGGATGCCTGAGAGAGTGCCTTCTTCCTTACTAATCTGCCAGGTCAGTGAGGTCATCAGAGAACATTCTTCTGGTGGTCCCACATCAAGTCTGGTCTAAATGGAGTCCTCCAGGAGAAGAAACTTAATCATGGAAGCCCCATGGAAGTCCCATTTCTGTGGAAGTCCCTGCCTGGGGAGGTCAGACAGGCACAAACAGTGTGCTGTTTTCTGCACCTGCTGTGTTATCTTTAAAATCTTATTCCAGGAAGCCTTTTCTGGTTGACCAGCCACAGTCTTCATGTTATTTTGTTTTTAAACGTTTCAGATTTATTGCTTTTATTTGTATTTGTTTTAACTTTATACTGTTGACCATTCTGGAATCTGTTTGGGTGTGGAGTAGTACAGAAAGATTGTAGATACATACATACATAAATAAATAACCTCCAGTTCTTGGCTTCCTGAGTCTAGATATTTCACACTGGTGCATAGGTTTACACTTTTAAGGAGGACTTGATGCTAGCTGTTAGAGCAGCTTCCCCCTCTTGCCAGCATTAGCAACTGGCTAACCAGTCATATCAGCTGCAGTTCTAAAAAGGAGAAGTGTGAAGAAGATAAGAGAAGCTCAGCTCGTGACAGGGCTGCAGAAATCCCCATCTTAGCAAATGGGATGGAGTGTAGCATCTGGGAAGAGGCTACCAAGTGTGCAGATTTTGTGGTCAGAGGAAGCGATCTGGAATGTTTTTTTTTTTTTCTGGTGGTTACTGGTAGGATGCATCTTTGCATGTTTCTTTGTGCCTTTATAAAAATAAAAATATGCATTTCTGGCTTGTCTGTTATCAGTGGTTGTTAGCTGCTTTTGACTGTTATTGCTTCTATGCAGTTTAGCGAAGAGTAGGGCTGTGCCGGTTAGTCCCACCTCTGACGGCATGCAGGCTGACCAGGAGCGGTGGAGCTGTTTCCACGAAGGTTTCTGTGTGATCTGGAACCATATGCATGTGTGGGGTCCCAGATTGCCTGGAAACTATTTGCACCAGGCGTTCACCCTATATGAGTGGACGCCAGGGGATGAGGCTAGTTGGCTTCAGAAAGTGAGGATTGTGGCATCTACTATGCATGAGCAATAATGTCTGGTCTGTGCATGAGAAATTTCTGGCAAGGCTATTGTTGCTTTTTCATCTGACAATAATGATCACCCTGTCTTGAGCCATCCAGCCTGTTGAACTGGTATGCATAAAGACGCCAATACCTCTGGTTTCTGTACTTGATAAGTAGTAGCCAAGTTAAAATGCTAGTTGTAAGGTAGAAATTAGAAGTGGCTGACACATTTAAAAAGAACATGCAATAAACTGTTTCTTATACACTTACTGAGAAATCAGTGACTATATGCATGATGAGATGATTGTTTTTGGTGTACCACTGTTGGGGGACTGCTGCTGGTATATGACCAGTACTAAACTTATTTATGGGTCACCTTCAAATGCCCCAGCATGCAAGAGTATCCTTGATTTTCTGTGTAAGGGGTCAAGAATCATTAGGCAAAGTGGATAATTTTCCTATGTACTGGCGCTTCTGATTGTTCACTTTTATATATCTGAGTTTATCATCATAATTATTGTTACATTGCATTTATATTCTTCCTTTTTTCCTCTTGTGAAAAACCCAAGGTGGCCATTCTGTTGTCACAACACCCTGTGAAGTAAGTCAGGCTGAGGCCTAAAGTCATCCAATGAGCTGCATGGCTTAGTGGGGACTAAAACCCAGACCCCCGAGGTTCCCAGTCCAACACTGTAACCACAACAGCATGCTGACTGGTTTAGTGCTTGGATTGTAAAAAAGGCAATGAAACTGGCGTCCCTATACTGCACTGTACAAGCCTGGAGGATAAGTTTGTGCATCTGTATACCTGTTAAGTAAATGTGACTGATAGCCTTCAACAGTTTGTTCAGAAGGGCATATTAGCACAACAGTAGCTTCAGCTGATAGTTTCCATTTCTCTCTTCCCTGCAGGTCCTCAGTATGCACTTTACTGGTGATATCACACCCACAATAGACCAATGCAGAAGCTTGCACGCTTCATATAGGGGTTAGGTAAGTGTGAAAAGTTTCACCAATACTGTATTTTTTACTTATTTCAATATTCTTATTTTATGCTTAGTCTATAAAATAAGAATATTTCTTAAAGGAAAACAAGCCATCTTGCTCAGCAAAAGGAAGACAACTTCTTCCCAGGAACAGGCTTCCCATCAGTTTTTTGGAGGGATGTGATGTCACCAGCAGAGTGCATCCTGGGCTGGACTGGCCAGTCACTTGGGACCTGGAGATGATGCTGGAATCTTGGATTTTGTGGACCTCTGAGTGTGGGAGAGGAGAATTTTTGGGGTGGGCAAACTTAAGGTAAGTTACTGTTATAAAATGCCACATGGACGTCTGGCACAGGGATGGGGAATGCAGCCCTCCAGATTAGACTTCAACTCCCAGCATCCCTTATTATTGGGCTAGTGGGAATTGCAATCTAACAATCTCTGAAGGGCAAAATGTTTCCCATCACTGATCTAGCAGTATGTCTCAGGTGTGGTATGCAATGGCAAATTTTCACCAATATTTTAACTCCTTACTTTATTCTGAGTATATATTCTTAATCCACTCTGGTATGGTGACTTCAAGGGCTTAGAGTACAATCAGAGGCATGATGGAAAAATGCAGGATTCCCAGTCTTCCACTTATCTCTAAAGAGCGAATAATGGCCTGAGGGCATTTCTAGGCAGGAAATTATTTGCAGGGAAGGCACAGAGAATGAGTATGCTTAACCATTCTGCTGTCTCTCCCCCACCATGTTCTTTTTTTCTTCTTTTCTTCTTTTCACCACACTGGAAAACTCAGTCTTGAATCCAAAATGGAAGAAAGTAAGTTGGGGTGGAGAGGAGTTGTAGGCAGGGAAAAATGAAATACCACTCTCCTACCCACTTCTTCTCTGCTGCCTCTTTTCATGTCTGAGACATACGCAGATTTGCCCATTCCACATAGGTTGCTGAAGATCAAGTTCTTGCCTTAGCTTAGCAGGAGTTTAGACTTGTACATTACTGTTTGGAGGAGCACTTCATCAACTTCCGAAACCTGGGGGGGATTGGACAATAACTTGTGACCTGCCATAGGGAGTCTGTTCAGTGCCACCTGCAGAATTTTAAGGGCCTTTGAGCAAGATACCCTCAACAGGCCCTTTACCGTCTTTTCACCACCATAGTCACAAGCTGCTATTGCAGATTGCTATCTGTCTCAGTTATTGCTCTGTTTCATTATTTCTACCTCTCGCTTGCTTGAGCAGCAGACGGTGTCATCTACTGCACTTCCTTCTCGCAACTGCTGCTGTCTGGTTAGAACAAGAGGCAAGAAGGAGCAGGTTGCAGTGGTGAAGCAGAGAAGCAAGGCCAGGATATCTTGTTGGTGGGGCCCTGCTGGTCCTTGGGCTCTTAATGCCAGCCTGAACTATGTTGTTCAAAAAAAGGCAAATTTGGAATCTGGTTGGGTACCCAAAAAACCTTGGGTGTGCATGAAGATCTCTGGATTGTGGCCCTGAGCAAAGAAAGCAAAACTTATGTTTGCCCTTTTGTCCTGTCCTGACTAAGTCCAGCTCAGCATCACAGCAATGCATGGGGCAACCTAAAAGCAAGGACTCAAAACAGGCAAATGCTCAAGGAAAAAGAGTCCAGTTCAGTATGGGATCATGCTAAGGCAGGAATGTTCAAGATGTGAGCTGTGGTGGCATAGAGGTTCACTTACAAGGCAAAGTCAGGAAAAGAAACTGAAAACGGTTGAACAGTGTTGTTCTAGGAATGGGTAGCCTGAAACTGAAGGCTTGTATAGCTAGAACTCCTTCTGGCAAAAGTCCTACTTGGGAAGAAGGGCTTACCCTTCAGGAGTTCTTTTTTATACACATGTGCCTCTTCTCAAAGGAGGCTTGCTAAACTGGCTCTCTCCCTCTCCATATGCAGAAGTTGACTGGATTGGTAGTCACTCTTTCTTCATTACTGCAATGGGACTGCATCCTCTGCTCTCTCTGAAGACAGCTGGCTAGTTTGGGAGATACAGGGCAGACTGTAATGTGCATAGCTCTCTCCCGTATCAGCTCCTTCATTCTGCCTGGTAGTAGGGCTATGTTCCTCCCTGGACTGAAAAAGCTCAGCTCAGGATACAACTTACCTTCTGGGGATCCAAAAGGAATCTGTCACTTGGAGTGCTTCTCCTGCTCTTTTGGAGTATCAGCAGCATCTCTTTCTGGCAAGAAATCTTCTTGCTCAAGGTGTCTAAGTTTTAGTAGCTTCCAGGATAAGTGCTGCGATTGATTGATTGATTGGCTTTTTATCCCACCTCATTAGCCAGAAAGGCTCCTTGAATGGGTGATGAGATTTAAAATGCAATTCATTCATTTAGAGGGTTTGCCGCTAAAAACATTTGGATTGAGCCAAAATATGACAGCTGAGCTGTTAACTGAGAGAGAACGGGTTTGCATGATACAGCACCAAACAAGAAGTTAACACTTGGTAGCTGCATCATGCAAACTCGGTGCAAGTTACCCACTGTGGGTAAATTTTCTTCCCAAATGACTCACACTATGATTGATTTCCTTACTATGCATTGTGGGGTCATCTGAACACGGACAGCCATTTCTACCATAGTTAAAGGACAGGCAGCCCATGGCAAGAACACTTGGCAAGAACAAACAGGGAACCAAAACCTTGCATTCTTCCTGAGCTACGCCTGGTCTGTGCCAGGGCCAGCTGCCAGCTGGGGGCACTGGCACAGCTTTTCCCTCCTCCCTCTTTCATACGGAGCTGATCGCAGGTCTTTGTACTTTAAAAAAGCCACACACACACACACACACACACACACACACACACACACACACGGTTTGGGATAACAACAGCCAGTTTTCCCTGTCTGCACAGGCATGAGAAGCCCCTTCAAAGTGCTCCTAGGTGCCTTGGATGGGCTCCCCATAACAGCCAGCGTTTTTATACAAATGGGTACAAATATGTTCTTTTAAACAACAACAACAACAGAAGTGCTAGTATACTGGAGCATTTCAGCCCTGGCCCGGTCCCTTCCCTGGCCAGAAAAAGACTGAAATCCTGTTACTGATTCCCCTGGCTTTCTCTTTCTCTTGACAAGTTGGAGATGCCAACCCAAGAAACCCAAGTGGTATTTGGCTGAATAGGGAATGTTTGGGGGGATTTCTTCCCTTCTCAGCAAGATCCTCAACTTTTCAAGTCCCTCCCCTGATGGTGTAGACATTTAAAAACAATAAAGGACAGCCTTTTTTTCCTTGTGATCCTGATCAGTTATTGATCTCATTGCCAGAGGCTTCGCTTCAGGTATTCTGCCCTCATAAATAAGGTTGGCTGGACTATCAGACAGAGCCTTTTCTGGGATACTGCCTCCTTTTTGGAGCTTCTTCCCTGGTACATTTGCTGAGCCATGCTTTTGGCAGAACCGTCATATACTCCCAAGTTTTTAGCAAGGAGTAGGAATCAGCTTATGGGTTTAACTATATTACTGTTTAATATTAGTGTTTTGTAAATATTTGGTTTGGGGGTGATTTTAAGCTGTTTTTGATGTCTGCTTTGTATTGGTTTGTTTAAAATGAATTGTCAGCTACCTTTATGGTGAACCTTGATTGAAACAGTAAATAGACCATATTAAGGGAGAAAATATGTACTGCAATGCATGTTAGTCCAATTCAGTTGTCTATACCATTGTTTAGTGTTCAGATTGAAACCTCCGGCTTGTTGGTTCTATAACAAATGAGAATCAAGCCAAGAACAAATTCTGGTTTATGATAACTGCTTGTTAGGAAAAGAATGAGTTGGGGGTCTCACTTTGGACACTGTGCTAGTTTGGACATTCGCCATGGATACAGTGGGCTTTTTAGCCACTCCCACTGGCAGGGCAAGTCAAGTGGGGGTAAACTATCCCATTTTTTTGAATTCTTGTGTATATTTGTTTCTGGCCTTCTGGTTGTATGCTGCAGACAGGGTGCTGAAACATGTATCATGCCAGAGAGTGGAAGTATCTCTTCCTTTTTGGGCTGGCTTTTCGCATATTTGCCAAAAAGGAAAATGGGAACTAGGTTTCACTATTAATTAAGACCAAAGAGAACAATTAAAACAAAAGTAGCTAATCATTTCTTACCAGTGCAGTTAGACTTTTAAATATTATTTTCCAGCAGATTCCCAGTTATTTTAAATTGCCCTAGTATACAATAGATTTTTAAAATCCTGGTTTGAATGGCTGCTTCCCTTTGGTGGTTATATTCAGTGCTATTTTGCCATCTAGGAAAAGAATGCTGCCATTGATTAAAACAGCATCTGCAAAGGATGAAGTGCAAGTAGGAATGATGGACTCCTGCACCAAAGAAAGGGCAAATTGTCTTGTTGTATGCTTGTTTTATTGGCAGTATCTTGGAATGCGTGTACTGACAGAAAGTGTTGATGATGTTCATGGAAACTATTTGTTACACCAAAGGCCATTTCAGATACATTTGTGGGAGTGAGGGGAGTTGTTTAGGAAAAAGGTATGTTTCTGAAATATTCAGTTCTCATCTTGTAATTGCAGAGCCTTGCTCAGATGTACATGCAAATTCACAGGCGTGCACACCTTTTCAAGAGGTGTGACATGTGCATTGCTGATTATGCACTGTGTTTCTAAGTGGGAAAATAGTTACTTAGCCTTTCAGTTATAAAATTTGAAATGGGCTGAGCACGCACCCTTATTATAGATAATGAAATGTATCTTGTTGTGAAAAAGCTTCTTACACCATGTCCTTGGATGGTTGAAAAGGCAAGACTAAATGGAGGTAAAATTAATGTTGGGGATTCTGAAGTCAAACAATATAGTTGTAAAACTAGAATTTAGAGCAGAGAACTTAACACTGGGGTGTTTCCTTGTACCCTGACTACTCTGAGGAAAATAACAAACATGGGGAGAGGTAAAGAAACTGGAGCGGGAGGTAAGGGTGTGGAGTGCTAACAGAAAGCATGACCAAGTAGGCACTTACTTAAGACCTTCATAACAATAACACAACACTTCCAGTTTCCTGTTGATGTGGGAGTCAGCAACTTATACCAAAGATCATGGTTTCCATAAACTTCAGAGCATGTATAGGGCAAAGTAATGAGCTCAAGAGGATGAGCTGTGCTGAATTCAGAACCTGGCTGGAGAACTTTCATGGGAATGGTGGCTGTGATCATGCTCTGGCTAGATACACAAGGTAACTTGGTTGTCTCTGGGCAAACAAGACAACAAGGGATTCAAGAGAAGGGAAGAGAAAGAGATTCTGGCCATATCAACATGGGCTAGGAGAATGTTAGGGAAAGGTAATAAGGAACAGGCCTGAGAGTTAAATGAAGAGGAACAGGAATAAGCACTGAGTGCCCAAATAAAATGGGCTTCAGAACCAAGAATAAAAGGGAGCAGTGGCTGATGAGCTGGACCTACACTGGAATTGGTTCCTGCCCACTTGATTGAGCCAAGGCTAGTTGGCTAAGCATTGCAAAAAGTCATGTATCCTGACGATACAGTCGGCTAAAAGATAAACAGAACAAAAAGGATCATGGGGCGCCCAAGTTGTACTTTAGGCAGCTAATCTGTCTTGGGGTGGAGATGCGTAAGGATTGGTTCATGGAGGTCCATGGGAACAATTCCCTGTAATTTGATCAGAAGAAGATGTCAATAATGGCTGAGGTGCTTTCCAGCTAGAGCACTTTTTCTGACAGCCTCCAAGAATCTTATTCTTGCAGCCTTTTTCAGAACATTTTTTCATCTGAAAAAAATGAACTATGTGTGTACAAAAAACTGCTATGGTTGAGCTTCCGTAACATGAACTGTCTGCAGATTTGCTGTGTAGATGGCAAATTCAGTTATTTATAGGTGTTGGCCAGTATCCTAGAAATGGCATGTAATGCAACAGAAACAAGCTTTACAGTAACTTTGTGCCACAAAACAGTTATGAACCCCAATATATTTACAAATTGAAACTTTGATGTGATCTGGATCATAATATTTGTGTTTAAATACGTATATATGTATTGCTGCTTCTTGGCTTTCTGCCCACTGGAGCAGTAGTATTTTCTTTGCTTTGCAAAAGGGCCACAAGTGAATGGTTGAGAATAGTGAAACAGGTTACTGAAATCAACAACTCTCATTTGCAGCACCAAGAAGGAAATACCCATGCTAGTTTTAGTAAGCGAGACATCATAAAGCCATGTGTAGTGTATACATTAAAGGGAAAAAAGCAGTACAAATGTACTGGGCCTCTTCACCAATTCAAAAAGAAGCAGCAGCTAACATCTTCAAGAAGATGAAGCAACTTTCTTACAAGGGAAAATTTGGGAGCTTTTCTCAAGAAAGAAATGGCCATTTGTAAACACAGTAGTAGACTAATACTGAGAAAAGAAAAAAGGTTTTGGCATGGTACTGAAATGTATAAAAGGTTGGCACTAGGAGTAACTCTTGGGGGAGCTAATTCCATAGTCAGGGTGCTACAACCAGGAAGGCCCTTCCCTTCATTGCCACCTTCCTTGATTCTTTTAGAAGTGGCTCCCAGAGAAGAAACCCTGTGGTTGATCTTAAGGTCTAGGTAGGTATATGTAGGAGGAGACGTTCCTCTAGATGTCCAGGCCCTAAGCCTTTTAGGACTTTGTAAGTCAATGGAAACACTGACTTTAAAGGGGGTCCGGACTTCAATTGGTAACCCGCGAAGGTAATAAAGGACTGTGCTTATGTGTTCTTGTCCACCAATCCTTGCCAGCAGATGGGCTGCCCTGTTTTGTACCAATTGAACTTCTGGACCATTTTCAAGGACAGCCCCACATACAGTAGTTCAAATGTGAGGCAACCAGAGCATGGATTATCGTTGCTAGGTTCTGCCCATCCAGAAAGGGATGTTGTGGTTTATCAGCACAAGTTGATGGAAGGTACTCCTGGCTACAGCTGCCCTTTGGGATTCCAGAGACCATTCTGGGTCTAGGAGTACTCCCAAGGGCCATACTCTGTCCTTTAGGGAGACGGCAACGCCATCCAGGACAGGGCAGATATCCTCCCTCTGGACAGAGATCCCACCTACCAACAGCACCTCCATCTTGTCTGGATTAAGCTACAATTAAGCTATGAGCACTGATCTAGCCCTCCCAGACACCAGTTCAGAGCCATTACTGCCTCACCTGATGCACAGATAAGGTAGAGCTGAGTGTCAGTACCATACTGGTGACACTACAGCCCAAGCCTCTGGATGACCTCTCCCTATGTGTCTCCTGCCTTAAGCATACAGCCTTTTTATTATTTCAAACTGAATTTGACATTTTAGTGCTCTGCTTGAATGGCTGTTCTTTTTAATTTTATACCATTCCTTGTGGCTGCTTTGTCATAATTATACTATTCTATTCTGCTGTCATTGTTTAACAGCTGATATCCTATTATAATTACAGTTTTATGGATTGTAATATGTTATAATGACATCTTATATTTTAATATGTTGCAAGTTAATCCTGAAAGGCTGCCAATATATATTAAAAGTCATAAACCCATTCACTGCAAGAAGATATGGGTATGGTTCTCTGATGTAAAATCTTTCCAGGGTGTAAGATTCATAGAAGGTGTAGACGTATCTTAACCAAATTATTGAACTGAACTTCACATGCTTAGTACCTGATGAGTATATGTAAGGATACCTAGAGGAATATCATGTCTTGCTGGTGAGGGAATGAGTTGTTGATGATAAGCCTGCAGAAGGCCTCATGAAGATGTAAGGCAAATAGATTCTGTACAGAAATCGTCTATAAATAAAAAATATAACATTTCCTTGCAGGCGAAAGGCTTCTCTGGCCCAGTATGTGCCTTGATGATTGCATTCCTCATTTGTTCTATGGAACAGGACTCTGTGGAAGTATCCAGCCTCTAGATCAGCAGTAGGCAACCCAGGGCTCTCCAGATGTGATGGACAACAAGTCCCAAAATCCTTCACCATTGGGGCTATGGGATTTGTAGACCAACACATTTGGAGGACCAGAAGTTACCCACTTTTTCTCTGAGCAACATAGTGTTCCCTACTTAATGTATGGGTGTGCATTTGCCAAACATTTTTCTTTGGAGCATTGTAGGTGATTTCTGGGTGTGAGCCCTTCACCCATGCCTACCTTTGTCACCAGCTCTGATGAGAACAAAGCCCACCGGCACTGTATCAGTAGTGATTGTTCTGGGGTGATTTCAAGTCACACCTGAGCATTGGCTTTTAAGATGTTGAGAAAAGCAGAGCAAACAGCTATGCGGGCAGGAATCTAGAAAGTCTCATAGATACTCACTTCCCGTGTGGAACATTTCAAAAAGACTTTCAGAACATCATCAGGAACCTGCTATTTTATCAGAGAATCAGAAAGCTTGAAGTTTGCTATTGCTGAAGCTCTCCTTCTACCACACCGATGTCAAAAAGGAACATCATTTCATGAGATAACTTTGCGTAAGCTGCCAAAAAAGGAAATAGGAAAAGTGGGATGCACATTCTCAATCCTATGTTTTATTATGTATGCCCTACAAATTTTAATGTATACCTGCTTGTGACTCCTCTTCCTTTGGGTCTTTTAGTTCTGTGAGATGGTTTCAAGACCTAATCATTTTTAGCCTGCACATTTCCTGTTTTCCATGACATGCTTGTGACACTCTGTTTGACTGAACAAGAGACCTTTATTTACTCTTATCTGTTTATTTTGTATAAACAGGGGACATGGGGTAAGGTTTAGTTCCTCTGTGAGTTCCTGTGTGTTTCATCCTCTAGTTGTCCTTGTTATATCTTTTGCTTTCTCCATTCCTACCCCACTTGCAAGATGTGCAAAAACAGGGAAGACTTGCTGAACGAGAGAGAGAGGCACAAACAGAAACAAAGCCTGCTGTGTTGGGTAAAGAAGGAAGAATCTAATCTCCTTTCACAGAGCAAGACCTCTGGCTCTCTGAACTGCAAACATTTAAAAATAAACCTTGGCCCGCAGTTATACCAAGCGTTTAGAAAAAGATGTGGGGAAAAAACCCATTGTTGAACTGTTATGTGACTTTCAGTTTTAGCCTACTTTGAGCATATTTAGCCTCCATTAATCATAAGGGCTAGAATCATTTTTCTCATACTGCTGAGAACCTTGGCTTCATCGTGCTAACAATAGTTATAGAAGTATTTCAGTAGTGGAAAATAATTCGGCAGCTTGAAATTCCCAACCTACGGCTCAGTCTCCCTTTTTGAAGTAGATCTTTTCCTGAAGGTCTTCAAACAATTTTTATTGTGGTTGGTTTCCTAACTTGCTCTCCAGTTTAGTGTCTTGTGAGCTATTATATTTAGTTATTATGCTTGTAAATTGGTTATTATATAGGAGCTCTATTTTTAGACGCAGTGCTTTCCTAGATTTATGCTAACTGCTTATTCATGTCAGCAGTTTAGCTGGAAAGTTCAGTAAAATTGTGCAATATATGTCTGCCACAACCCTTAATTTGGCTACCGGATGTACATTGGATTTCTTATGCCATTTTGCTGTGCATATTAATTTTCTATTAACTGTTTGATGCTTGGATACTGAACTATATCATGTAGTGAGCAAAGTGACAAAGAAGCTGCAGATCAGTGTTTCTATATTTGTGATGGCCCTGAGGAAGACATTCTCAATGGCCCCCTTCTCCATGAGCCTACCTTCTTGTCATCATTGTCACCAGCTGCTATTTCTTCTTATCTCCTCCTCCTCATCTCTTTTCTTGCTTCATATGGAAAGAGAGAGAGCCAATGAATAAGTGGACAGTGGCATGTAATGTTCCTCCCCCTGTACCTCTCCCGTCACCACTACCACCATGTTGCTTGGGTCAAAGCCAGGGTCAAGTGAACAAGCAAGGAAAGAAGAGGAGTACCCCACAAGCTCTTATCATGGGATCCTGGTAGGGTGTGAATCCTCAGCAGATACCTGAGTACGCCTACCCTTGACACCAACTCTCTTCCAGATGTAAATATCTGAGATGAAATGGCAAGGCCTAATCAAAGTTCTGTGAAGCTTAAACCAGGGTATTCCTCAGGGGGTGCAAGACAGACAGATTGTGTTACTCCTCCAGAGAATTCTGGAACCCGTACCAGATAATTGGCCTTGAAAAACGTAAGACTTTTCTGCAACTTGCTCTTATTGTGCCCTCTGATCACACTCCAGGTGATCAAAGAGCATAATATACTGTGAGCATCCCTCTTCTGCTGCCCAGCTAACCTGCTGTGCCCTTCAGATGAGTTGGACAGCGACTTCTATCATGTCTGGCCAGCATGACTGGGAATTGCAGGAGCTGCAGCCCAACACACCTGGAGAGCACATCAGGTTAGGGAAGCATGCAGATAAACATTTACAGTGGACTTCCTTCCCAAATTTGGAAAATAATGGAAGACAGGATCCTTTTTGTGTTCTTCTGATTGTGCCTGCTTTTCCATCCATTGCATGGTTTAATATTACATTTTCTACCTGCCATGAGATTTCCTTTTGGTATCTAAATTTCTTTCATCTATTGAAACCATTGTACAACTTACACAAAGATATTAATTACCTTAAGGGTAGTTCTGTGCTGTGGATTTGGTTTGGTTTGCTGCCAGCTGAAATGTTGGGGCTTTTCCCGTGGAATGATAGGACTTGCAATGTGCTGAAAATGCTGAGAATTTTGTGCTAGAGATTCCTAGGTCTTTCCTCCTCTGGACTATGATTGCCTGAGGTAATGGAATGATTAAATAAGTATTGTCGATAGCTCCTTAAAATGAACAAATGCCCTGCTGGAGCAGACCATTTGGATATCTAGTCCAATATCCCTTGACAATTATTTATTTTATGTATCTTGCAAACATTGTTTTTTATGACTGAATTGTTCAAAATAGACTTCTGCCACATTGGGTTCATGCCTGTTGGGGTAAGTGAAAGAGTAAATAGATTTAACAGAGTGAATTGGCTGCAACTTTCAACATATGTGTTTTGATTGTTCAAATTGTCCAAACTTATAGGCCTCCCCTTCCCTGGAGTGGTGCCTTCCACATACTTTAGACCAGAACTGAGGAAGCCTGGCCTAACATTGGCCATGTTGGCTGGAGTGAAGGAGAAGGCCACTGTTTAGTGGCCATCAGCCTAGGGAAGGTTATCAGCCTGGGCCACTGGTGACAAACCTATGGCACATGTGCCACAGCGGGCACACAGTGCCCTCTGTCGGCACATGAGCCAAGTCACACCAGCATCGCCCCAGCAGCCAAGCATCAGATAACAGTGCACATAGGGGCCATGCGCATGCTCGGAAAGAGTAGTGGTGCCAGGCAGTGACGTCACAAGCCACGACTCATTAGCCACAACTTTCCGAGCTTTTGCATGGCCGGTGAGTGCGCTGCCAAGGAGAGAGAGTTGTTTGGACTGGCTGTGAGTTATTTTTTCTAAATTAAAACCTCAGTATTCAGGTTTTATTGCAGTGTTGGCACTTTGCGATAAATAAGTGGGTTTTGGGTTGCAGTATGGGCACTTGATCTCTAAAAGGTTCACCATCACTGGGCTAGGCTGTGGCAAGGTTGTGGCACTTCTGTATGTCAGGCAAACAATAAGATGAAGGTATTTCTTTAGTAACCTAAAATAATTTTTGCAGCAAATATTGTCTTGTAGTGTTGGCGTGACATCCCTGCATCTTCCTGCAGCTCTTTATCTTTTGTTCCCATTTTGCATGTGCTTGTGTTCTTTGCTATTTTTGTTTTCCCTCAGGGCTCTTATTTCAGTTTGCATCTGTGATATTTGCAGCTTATAGTTGTTTTATTTCAAGTTTCCTCTTAGTGAAATAAAAATGAGGCCCCATGCTGATCCTAAGTGAGATTTAGTTTTGTGTGTTTTTGTAGCATATTGTAGCCTTTGACTGTGAATGTATGGCTACAATTCTACTTGCTAATTTCCTGGTAAAATTGTTTCATTTAACTGTCAAATGGTTATATATTACAATCTTTAAAAGGGAGAGAGTTGTAAATGGTCTGGAAAGCATTCGGAGGCTGCAGCCATTCCTGAAATTGGTAACCCAATCTTGCAGATTCTGTTCAGAAATAGAATAGTTCCTTGACTCAGAAGTCAAGGAACCAAGATGCCAAACTCAAAGAACCAAGGTTCAATTTGGATTCCAGGAAGTACTTCCTGACAGTTAGGACCCCAAGGATATGGAATGGGTTTCGACAGGAGGTGGTTGAGGCCCCATCGGTGAGGGTGTTCAAGGATAGGCTACACATGCACATGGTAGGCATGTTGTGAGCAGAGCTGGCTAGAGCTGGGGGTCAGACTAGATGGCCTGGGAGGTCCCTTCTGACTTGCTCTGTTTCTATGTTTCTAAGTCCCTCAGATTTCAGTGCAGCTTCCTCCCAGGTAAGTGACATAGGTTGCAACCTCAGAGGGTGTGGCCCTGATATGTCCCTTGGATGGGAGACCAAAAGGACACCAATGTATTTTTTTTTTTTTTAATTGGCAACATGGACATGCATGAGGATAAATAAAACTACCTGCTTTTCTAAATGCTAGTCTGTGTGGCAGCACTAGGGTTTCTTGGATAATGCCCTGCAGTAGATATTGATCTTTCCTCTCACCGCCCACAATTATTGCCAGAATCCCTAAGTTTGAACACTCAGTTATAGAGCATAAGGCCCACAACAGAGAGGAAGAGCATGCACTATGCTTTTACAGGGTCTCAGATATAATTTCTTGCATTTCTGATTTCAGCATTGGGAAAGGCTCTGCCTAGATCTTGGGAGATCCACTTCCAGTTAGTATAAATGGGTAGCAGAAGCAGGCAGGGAGCAGGGAAGCTGAGATCTACCAGAAGATTGCTGGATGATTTGCGGAAAACTGAAGGGTCTCTGATTCCCGATTGTTTAACAACAAGATTAAAAAGGCATCTAACTCTTCCTGAATAAAACTGTAAGAATCAGATCAGTACTTGTACAGTAGGTCATCTCTGTGCTCATGAGTCGGTGCAATAAGTTGGTGGATCTCAAGTTTCCAGCAAGAAATAAAATACGGAGTCAATCCCACAAGCCTGGGATCTGCCCATGCTTGGTGTAGGTAATACTAGGTTGGACATATCAATTGTCTGGTGCAGTATATCAATATATCTTTAAGAAGAAGGTTGTATTTATACCCAGGGATCTGTCTCTTTGTGTCTGATATAAATGCTCGGGGTTATTAAAATGTGTCAAAGAATCTGTGATGCCTTCAGAAGTTTTCAAGGAACATGCAGTTTTAAAATCTGTATATGCTCCATAAGGTGTAATTTGTTTCTTACAATGTGTCTTTCAGGATTGATTGTTGGAGTGATCCTGAGATACGGCATCCCTCCCACCAGTGGTCATGATAAGCCACTCAGCTGTTCCCAAGAAGATCGGGCTTTCACCACCCTCTTGGTCAACATCAGTGGGAAATATTTTGAATATACTTTAAAAGGTGAAATAAGCCCTGGAAAAATACACAACGTGGAACAGAATGACATGTTGCGCAAAGTGAGGGCTACATTTTGCTAACCTTCTTCTATAAAAACAGTTTTTGTGTGCTGTGCTGTTTGCTGTCTTTCAATGCTGTATATGTGGAAGAACACATGACAGTTCATGATAGTTGTTTATAGTTCATTGTATTATTCAGCTCTGGTAAGACACTGCTTCTTCTGGAATCTGTTGCCCGTAGCATGCTAGAAATTGTTCTTCTTGGTCCTTTTATATTATCAATTATTAATATTTGTATACTGTCTTATCTGCTAAAAATCCATCATGGCTATAAACAGCCATTTAAAACAATAACACCTTAAAGCAAAAACATCAAGAACATTAGAATCAGCATATTTTGGAAGACTAACTGAAAAGATGCTGCTTCACTTCCATTCTGAAGGCCAAGAAACTTGGTGGCAATCATAGTTCATGAGGGAGCACATTCCATAAGGTTGGGAGCAACACAGAAGAAAGCTCTTTCACAGGTTTCTGTGGGGAACACTGTCCTCGAGAGTAACAGTTCTGTGGATCTTGACCTATGTGGCCATTCATAACAAGTTATAGGGGGTCCCTCAGACAGCCAGGTTCGTAAGTTGTTTAGGTTCAAGGCAACAGTTTGAATTGCACCTGGAAAACAATTAAGTGGCAACTTGTTGTGCCAGTGGAAGCTTCCGGGTGGTCTCCAAGAGAGATGGTGTTCTGAATCCATCTTGGGCAGTGGAACATACTTGAAAAGTAGCTCTTTATAGAAAACTAATTTTTTTCATAACTTATCACAGAGGAACCTGAGTTCCCAAGCCACATTTTATTGCTGTTTGAATTGATATGGTTGAGGGTTGTTAGGATGGACGAAGAACATCCATCGGCTAATAGCTTTTGATAGCCAACTGTTTTACCACTCGTTGGTCTCACTCACTCTCTTCTAATCTCTTTTGTTCCCTTTTAAAGGTAACTTTTGATCCAGAGGTTTTCTTCAACATCCTCCTGCCTCCCATTATTTTCCATGCTGGCTATAGTTTGAAGAAGGTAAGCTGTCTTGCCTGGAAGGATTTTGATTTTGTATGTGTAATCCTGAGCATTTGGTGCTCATGTGACATTACTGCTGAACTTTTGAATACAAGCATTTTTTTTCTGGACAGTTATCAACACCAGTCTTCTCTTCTCGACATTGTATATTACAGTAGGGGTGCTCTTAGAGCAAGCTCTTCCTTATCATATTTGTCCTATAATTCTGTACTGATGCTATACTGGAGTGTATTATTTCAAATGCTGCTCTTATCTATGATAAGATAGGAGAATTCTTTACCCCTACACTCCCAGTGCTTGCCACAGCTGAATCCCTAAAACAAACCTTTATGATGACCGAGTGGGTCCAGCCTGGATACAGTGGAGACAAACAGAAAGTATTTTTAGTTGTGCAAGTGTGTGTCATGCAAGAAATACTGCAACTGCAGCCCCTTCTTTTCCAAAGCACCTTTTCATTTGCTGCTGTAGGCTATTCCAAAAGCTACCTCAACTTATGTTAAGTTTTGAGTTTCTCAGAAAAGAAGACCTTGGCAGTCACAGTCTCCATTCCTTGCAATAGAAACGTGTCTATAACATTAACAGGCCATTAATAAATTAATAGAAATTTCTTTCAGGAAATAAATTTGGGGTTCCTTCTCTTAAGAAGTCACTATTACATCCAGAGCCCAGGTGGATACAACCTGCTTTTACAGCAATTCAGATGTGCCTCTCATTATAATTGTTATTTCCCTCTTGTAATCTTCTCAAATATTTACTGTGCAGTAAAACAAATAGACTGAAATTCGGACTGTTCTGAGAGTTCCCTGTAGTTAGTAGGAGGCTGGCTTGTTTTGGAATGACGTTGTGGTCACTGCCATAGCACAAGCCAAGTAGCATGTGAAAAAACCAAAGCAGTAAGATTTCTGTTCATTCACATCAGCCTTCCCCAACTTGGTGCCCTGCAGATGTTCTGAATGTCAACTCCTATCCCAGCAGCATGACCACGGGTCAGGAATGCTGGAATTTGTAGTCCTGGACTTCTGAAGGGCACCAGGTTGGAGAAAGCTGCATCCCACTTGGAACTTCACTGTAGTGCAATTGCTGGACTATTGGGATTGGACCTTAGTTCAAATCTTCTTTGTCAGAGAATTAGGAATGTAGCAATTCTATAATATGTAAATTATAGAAATTACATATTCATCTGTTTCTGCATGACTCAGCCTCTCTCCATTTCTAAAGTTTAAGTTTAAGCTGCTTCTTTTTTCACCAAGACATTAACTGTAGTGGGAGAAGCTCAGTTTTGCCTTCCTTTTATGTTCTATCTCATTGAATTATTCCTGGGCAAAGCTATTAACTCCACAGATTTTACAGCCAGGTTCTCCCCATTTGTATTTGTAATACATGCACATGCCAAGCAAGTCTTTTGCTTGGAATCCTCAGTCTGGAGTTAGCAGAAAATATGCTCATCAGATTCCATACTGCATCATCCATGCTGTGCAAAAGGACTTTGATTATTTCTTCAGAGTGCTGTCTTTTGCTATAGATTTTCTGCAGCTGCATGAAATACAACCTTCATGCTTATCATCATCAAGATCATGATTGTCTATGAAATGAGAACAATTTTGTCTTTTTTATTTGACAGCAATTCTATATTTCTATTTATTAACATTGGTGAAGTAATCCCATTATTACTAAAACGGTGTACTCTAAACCTCTAACCTAATTATTAGAGTTTGGAAGCTGGCAGAGTCTTACTTAGTATTCCAGTTCAAGTTATGACATGAAATATAACAAACTTACTTGCTTCTGACAAACTAGTATCGTAAGGCAGCAACTATTGGCAGCAACTATTGGTGTGAGCAGCAAAGTGTCTTAGTTTGGTTATCCTGAGCCATTTATACCAGGCAGTTGCTGAGTGTGTTGAAATAAGATGACTGATATCAGTTTTCCAAATATTTCAGACAGTCTGCATAGTAAAGTTGAAATTAGTCAAACAATGTGACTCAACAATATCGCTTAAAAGTTCTGTGTTCTGTTTTGCACTTTGGAAAGCTTTCCTAAGGACTGTTTGTGTTATGTTTGTGTCACATCTGTCCTCTTCAGAGGCACTTCTTCAGAAATCTGGGGTCTATTCTGACTTATGCCTTCTTGGGAACTGCAGTCTCTTGTTTTATTATTGGGTGAGTAGAGATTTACCATTTAGTCTTGTGGGTGTGACATAATGTTTGGATCATTTATCCCTGATATAATTGTGCTTCAACTCATTCACTGAGATCAATGAGTTAGGCTGGTTTGTATGTTTGCATATAAAATATGAAGATCTTGGCAAAACTGATAGACAGTGGCAATGGTTCTTTCCCTCCACATGAAAGCTAAATAAGCTTTCAAATGGGTGTGCAGTTAAAGGCAGGTGAACCTGGTTACCTTCTTAAAGTACTTTTACCCTATGGGACCATAGTACTTTCCTATATATAAAGTCAGGCTTGTACCTGCCAACTTTCCACATAATTGTGCACTAGCAGAAGATGGTGAAGAACAGTTACATAATATTAAGAACTTTATTATCCTATCTCATATTAGTTAAAACTCTGTCTGAACTCACAACTGCCTGACCATCAGATGAACTGAGATTCTGTTTACATAATTTCTTGTAATGTGCTACCTGAAAAGAAAATTGTATTGGCATTATTGGTTTGGGACTATCCTTAACTCACAGCAGGGGTCCACATATTTTTGACAAACCTTAGAAGACAGACAAAATGTGTGGTCCCCACTCTGTTCCTCCAAACAATCCCTGTCCACCATGAGTGACAGGTGCTTCATTGAGGTACAGGAGCCTGTCCCCAGCTGCAAGCTCAGGATGAGTCTCTGCTATTCTGTGCTTCCACTGGGACAACTACCAAAGTGCAGCTCAGAGCAGGCTACCCTGGCTTCTCATGGCAAGCGCCGATGGAGTAATTGCTGCCCAGCAGTGTGCCTGCCTGTGTGCCCAAACTGTCCCCGCTTCCAGCCATGGTCTCCCCTCATCAGCCGCAAGCTTAGGAACAGGATGAGTTCTCATGAGGAGAGAATATGTGCCATGGTGAAAATGGCATGTCCATTTGTGGATCATAGATATGGATGTGAAAACTGGACAATGAAGGAAGATGACAGGAAGAGAATAGGTGCATTTCAAATATGGTGCTGGAGCTTTGTGTATACCTTAAACCAGCCGGAAGATGATCAAATGAGTCCTAGATTGAATTAAGCCAGAATTTTCCCTGGAAACAAAAATTATGAAACTGAGGCTGTTGTATTTTGGGTGCATCATGAGAAGGAAAAGTTTCCATCATTTATCAGGAAAAGTTGTCAAACTGTCAGAGCAATACAATAGTGGAACCAGTTTCCTAGAAAGGTTGTGGGCGCTCCCACAGCAGAGACACTAAAATAAGAAACTGGGCAGTCATCTGAGTGGGATGGTGTAAACTGGTTCCTGCAACAGTTGGGTGTTGGACCCAGTGACCTTCTTGGCCCCTTCCAGCTCTACTATTCTATGATTCCATGAAGGCGAGGAGAAGACTATCACGTTAGGGAAAGTCAAAGGCTGGAGAAGAAGGGGAAGATCCGCTATGAGACCAACTCCGTTCCATAAAGGAAACCACAATTTGAGCTGAGCAAGACTGTCAAGACAGGTCATTTTGGAGAGTACTCCATCATAAGGTCACCCTTTGTTGGAACGGACTTGGTGTCACAGAACAACAAAAATTAAAAGTGTCTCTCCCTGTGTTGGGGTGTCTACAACTATAAAAGGAGGCCTCTTTTCTCCCACTCCCTCTGCTTTCCCATAGCATCTCCAAGGGAAAAGTCACAGCTTGGGAGTTCCTCTTACAGTCTTTCTTTCCTCCATCCCCTTCGGCAAATCCTGAGTGGTAATCTTCTGTCTGTTTGCTTGGGAGTAAATTTCCATTTGCCTTCTTGGAAAGTCAAGATGGTTACACATTCGCCAGTAATAGTGTTCGTTAGAGAGGAAATGTACATATTGCAAGTTTGTTTGTTTGTTTGTTTGTTTGTTTTAATAAAGTATACAGTAGAATAAGTTTAAGTTCTGGTTTAAAGAGATTCAGAAATTAAAAGTCGTATTTTATCCTTTATCCCTTTTCCAACAGGAATCTTATGTATGGTGTGGTAAAATTAATGAACCTGGTAGGACAGCTCTCAGATAAATTTTACTACACAGATTGTCTTTTCTTTGGAGCCATTATATCTGCTACTGATCCAGGTACTGACTTTAGCATCTTAAGATATATATGTAATTTTTATGCATACCTTGATAATATTTTAGCTACAGCTATTAATTTAGATGATGAGCACCTTGAACAAGTATGGCAGTTACAATGGGCAATGTTTGTGTAGTTTCTGACTGACCCACTTAGCAGGAGAGGAAGCCACCCTATGGCCCCCTAGGCTGGAGCTGCAGGGCCACTGGGTAGTTTGGATTTGCAAGGTCAGTTCTCTGACTTTGACGCTGGGAACTTTGACACCACTGCCCACCCTGCCACCTCACAGCTGATGGGGGGAAGACCACATGGCCCGCTGTTTGAAGCTGGAAAAACTTTGGGTACAGATGGGGGAAGAGACTGGAAAGGCCAACCTGTGGGCTATCCTGATTCATCTCCAGCTTTCTTCCCTCCCCCTCTGGGACACTCAAGATAGATGGGCCAAAAAATGTCTGTCTAGTGAAAATGCAGCATGGGAGGTTGTGGAGACAAAGGCTGCCTCCTCCCATTCTGTATTGGGTGACTGTTTGCCTGTAAGTCGGAGGGTTTGCAGCTGCTGTGGTGGACGTGCATCCCAATTAATTTTACTTCCATAATAATAAATGAGAGAAGGAGGGAGGGAGAGGCTAATTAAAAGTCAATCTTTAAGAGAAGTGGTATTGACCATTTACTGAAGTATGGTTGCATGGAGAATTCCGAAATGTAGCATGAATTCAAAGCTGCCTCCTGCTCTATTTGGAAAGTTTGGAGATTATTTACTGTTAAATGGTGGGGAAAATGTATAAATAGTGCAATGTAGCTCACTGGTGCCCCAAACTGTATCTGGTGGAGCTACTCATATCTCCATATGACAATTTAATCTAGGGAGGAGAAGAGTCTTACAGCAAACAGGCCTTGTCCTGTTTTAACTTTCAAGTCCTGATGGGCCATACATCCCCCTTTTTTTATAGCCCGAGCAGCATGGGTACATCTGCTGCATGAGATTGCATGGATTGTAGCCACACTGGCATTTCCCTTTTGGAACCTGGGCAACGCAGGCACACTTAGGAGACTCAGTGGGTGCCTCCTCCTAAGCCTTTGCCTGTTACCTGAACCGGGACCAGAAGAAGAACTGCTGACTCTTCTTCTTCCATGCTCTTCAATCATAGTAGTCCCAGTTGCATTCTGCAAACTCCCTTGCACCCTGTGAAACTAATCCCATTAAGTCTGTACAACTTGCCCTGTTCTGTCACTTTAAGACTGTGATTCATTCAGTCTTGCAAGCAGCAATTATTGCCTGCTTTCGCTGCTGCTCCTCCACCACCCCCACCATCCTCTGCTGTGTTTTTTAATTGCTGAGCTGGCTGAGGAGTGCTGGGGGATTGTTAGCATGCTCACAGCCTTTTCATTGGCCCTAATACAGGTATTGCCATAGCTTTTGGATTTTTTTGTCTAATGGACCAACACGATTTTAGCATGGAATGGAGGAGGGACATACACACATTTAACACAAATCTTCCGATAGTAACTGAAGTTGCTCCCCACACATTTTGTTGATGTGTTCAAAGTTCTTAGAACCGACATATCCTTGATACAGTCATGTTTTCTTTTCTAAGGCCAGACTCCTCTGTTAATTTTGGCTGGCCTTGGGTCAGTCCTTATCATAGCTTGAGCAGTGATTTTGATGTTGGGCGTAACACCATGTAGCAAAAGGGGGCATTTCCCATGTCAGGAAAAGGTCCAGTCAATCTGGTGAATACCAGATGACTCCACTTCAGGATGCGTAGTGAAGAAATGTTTCCCCATGTGAAAATAAAGGGCACAGGTTTCCTTTTGAGCACTTCAGCAAGTACAAAAGGAATGCAGGAACTGTGCCCTGGAGAAATGTTTAGCTTAGAAGACCTTTCACCTTCTGTCAGCTTGCATTAAATATGTTTATATTGCCATTGGATAATATTCCTTGTGTCTAGAGAACATTTTTTTTCGCTTCCAAATTTGATATCTAAGTCTAATGTTAACTCTTTTGGGTTTTTGTTTTCCAATTATAGTTACTGTACTGGCAATTTTTAATGAGCTTCATGCTGATGTTGATCTCTATGCACTACTGTTTGGAGAGAGTGTCCTAAATGATGCTGTTGCTATCGTACTGTCTTCGTAAGTAAAACGTTCGGCTGTTCCATGTGCTACATGACAGATAATGATAAATTGATCATTTGTAGACAGTTTCGTAAACTGAATCTGGAGAGACAACTGCTGTACCTGAAGATATTTGGCAGCAGATATGCAGATGAAAAGTAGACAGATGTTAGATGATGAATGATCTGGGAAATGATCTGGGACAGCATTATGCTAATGGAAAGCTTTTATACTATAAATAAATATTTTTGCTTACTGCTATGTTTATTTTTCCTACCCCATGTAGTTCTATTGTAGCATATCAGCCCACAGGGGGCAATGCCCATGCTTTTGATGCAGCAGCGTTTTTTAAATCCGTCGGTGTCTTCCTTGGCATCTTCAGTGGTTCTTTCATGATGGGACTAGTGACCGGCGTTGTGACAGCACTGATATCCTTCTATAAAAGTCTGTCGAATTGTTTAGTTGCAAACCAGCTTATGTCTTCTCTGTCTGGTACAAGCAGCCCATCTTTCAGTCTGCTTCTTTCTGTGGGTCTTTTTTCTATAGAATTATGGTGGGCATTATGTCATCTCTAAAGAATTGGAAGAATTCTGCTCTGGGTGGTGAATTGCTTTGGAGGCAGAGTCTGTTGCAAGCAAAGTCCAAGTCAAAGATGTTGTCTAAGAGAAGCTGAGATAGGGAAGCAGGCAGAAAGGAAACTAGGTAGGTAAAAAGGTGGACTAATGAACAGAGACTCCTGCAAGGAGAGTAAAATGCTAAATGGATACAGTTGGAATTTTACTATTGTCTAGGCAAAGACCCATGCCTAGGCTGGAAGCATTTTAACCTGTCCAGGTTAGGGAGTTATGAAGAGCTAATGGTTTTCCTCCATAGCCAATGTACCACATGTATTGTGTCCTCATAATCACACCTGCTTTCTAATAGCTGTAGAAAATATCTGGCGATTTTTATGATCCCTTAACAGAATACTTACGTAACCAAGTTTACAAAGCTGCACTGCTTTCCCTTGCTGGAGACGGCGCTCTTTTTTTTGATGTCTTGGAGTACATTCTTGTTGGCTGAAGCTTGTGGTTTTACAGGTAAGGTGCTCTGATAGATAAGCAGGAGATGCCAAGCAGTTTTGGGTTGACACATTGCTGTAAGATGCAGCTTATGTCTATGTCTTATTTGTTGTTATATGCTATTGAGTCATCTCAGACATATGGCAGCCCTATGAATGAACACCATCTGAAATGTCCTCTCCTTGACAGCCCTGCTCAGCTCTTGTAAACTGAATTTTTAAGTCATTATACTTGCACAGATATATAATACCAATTTGATTTCCAATTTATTTATTAACTTCTATATAATCCCATAGCCCACTGGGCTCTCTGGGCAGTTTAAAAAATTTAAGAGCATATATGAATAATAAATAATCATATTTAAATAGACAAACAATAAAACCAATACAGCAAAAAATTGCCAGCCCACAGCAACTGTAATAAAGTTAATATACAGCAAATACCGAACAATCCTATTATTGCTTGTAAAAAAATACTTTCATGTGTAGCGGCTAGTTGCAAGCAAACTTGAGGGTACTATGCTATTGATTTTTTGACAGAAAAAGTCGTACAATTCACTGCATTCCCCAACTAGTCATGCAGGAATTGCAGGACATTTTTTTCTGTCTAAATATGCATCAAATTGTATCCTACATAGTAGATCTTTTTCCTGCAGTTTGGATAGAGGGCCTTCAAGAGGAGACTATTTCCAGAGGACTTCCTTTCTTCGATTTAGTTCCTTGAATATATCTATCTGTGAAACAAAATAAGTCACAAATACAAGCATAGAAGCTTTTAAAAGGAAACGTCAATGTAGTATGCAGGCAGAGGGTGGAAACAGAGTCTCAAAGCCCCTTTGGCTGTGAGAAGCAGCCCTAGATGGATTATATTGGAGTTCCAGTTGAAGTCAAAGAGGGTATGGCGAAAAACTTTGAAAAACTACCAGCATACTGAACCTTAACTTGCATACTGCCAGTAACTAATTTCTTTGGAGAGGCCTTTTAGAATGAAGACACAAGGAACAAAAGCTGGGAAACCCCCAAACAATTGGTGGTGGGAAAGAATTGGCAGAAGGGAGGGGCATGGCACCTGGGAGTTTGTCTTCTGGGTCTGCCTTGTAAGTTTTAATGCTTTTCTTAATCCAGCAAGGAAAAAGTTTCTTTTTCGGTTGGGGCAATGTGGATAGGCAGCATCTTGTTGTTGTTAGTCGCAAAGTCGTGTCCGACCCATCACAACCCCATGGACAACATTCCTCGAGGCCTTCCTGTCCTCCACCATCCCCCAGAGTCCACCTAAGCTCATGCCGACTGCTTCAGTGACTCCATCTAGCCACCTCATCCTCTGCCGTCCCCTTCTTCTTTTGCCATCAGTTGTTCCCAGCATCAGGGTCTTCTCCAGTCCTTCCTTCCCATTAGGTGGCCAAAGTATTTGCGTTTCATCTTCAATATCTTGCCTTCTAAAGAGCAGTCAGGGTTGATTTCCTTTAAGATTGACTGGTTTGATCACTTTGCAGTATCTAACCATAACTAAAATGTAATATGGCTGAACATTGGGATTAGTAGTGTTACTTGGCTGATTAGCACTATTCTTTAGTCATTTTGCCCACTGCTGAAATACACAACATGCCAAGTGAATTGTGAGTTGATCTCACAGTATGTGGATGTGCCCAGCCAATATAAAAGGCAGAAAGAGAGAGAGAGAGAGAGAGAGAGAGAGAGAGAGAGAGAGAGAGAGAGTCCTTCTGTAAATGCTTGAAAAGATTGGGTTAAGGTTAATTTATGCGAGGGCTCAACCAGTGGGGCTGTGTCATAGAATACATATAATAAAGTGCTTTGGAGAATGAGCAGATTGCCTATCCTTACCTCAGCATACATGTAATTTATAGAATTGGGTTTCCAGGACAGACATCTAAGCTTTCAGGCAGGATTAAGCTTCATAGCCCGTCACCAGCACCAAACAAGTTTGCTAGGAAAAGCTAATGCACAAAGCTGTTATGCAAGTTAGTAAGCATGCATTAGTATCTAACACCTCAGGAACTGGGATTTTAAATACAATTAAGCCAGAAAAAAAGGATCTACATTCACACAATGTTTCTTGATGTGCTGCTTTTCTCTGCAGGTGTGGTGTCTGTTTTATTCTGTGGAATCGCGCAAGCTCACTACACATACAATAATCTATCAGTTGAGTCAAGAAGCCGAACCAAGCAGGTGAAAGAACATGTTCTTAGTTTGCTTTTTAAACAGTAAAGCACACTCGGTTACATCGTATGCCTTCATTGCTGGATAATGGCTTCCGGTGTGGTTTGATCAGCTGAAATGCACAATTGTGGTGTAGACTTCTCTAGGCTGCACCGTTCAGACTGCAAGTGTGCGATTGCATATTTGCTCTGCCATGTTTTCTTTAATCTTCCAAAAATCCTTGTACCTACGAGACCTAGTGGTTGGGGGAGAGGGGTTCTGCCTTAGCCTTCTGGCATTCTGCCTTAGCCTTCTCACATACAACAGGAGTGACATATAATCAAGTAAAAACTATGCCAGTGTGTTTTTCTAGGAATATCTTTTATAAGTTACAGAAGTAGTGAGCAGAAAATACAACTCCACGTATTTTGGACTTTTAACTCCCAGGTTTCTTGGCAACTGGCCATGCACGAAGAGGCTTCTGGGAGCTAAAATCCAAAACATTTGGTGATCTGTCTTCTGCCCACCCCTGTATTACAATGGGGGAGCTGTTTGTTTCCGTGACTTCATTCTTCAGCTCTGTTGTAACCTTAAAAGACACAGGAAACAGGAAACCAGTTGGGGTTCTCCCCACTAATCACTGCCTCAGATCTTGACTGGATAAATGACTGAGGAAAACCAAGGACCTGACTAATGATAGTTATGGCTGTCAATCTTTATAGCAGCACCTTGGGATGAAGCATGGCCCCTGTGCCACTGCTGTGGGGAGCGTGTGTGAGTCTCCTGTGTGTGCATGTGCGTTTGTGGCTCCTGTGTACACATCTGTGTACAAGTGCATGCACACACATACACAGGTCTATGAATCTGTGTCTACATCTGTGTACATGTGCATGCATGCATGTACAGGTCTATGAATCTATAATCAGCCCTGATTCAAATTAACTTAGCTATATTTATGTACAAAAAACAAGCTTTATGCAAGCAGGGTATTGCCCATTATATGAACTGTGTATTGTATTGAACTTTTTTTTTCCAACTTTCTCCCCAGCTCTTTGAAGTTCTGCATTTCCTGGCTGAAAACTTCATATTTTCTTATATGGGCTTAGCCCTTTTTACTTTCCAAAAGCATGTCTTCAGTCCAGTTTTCATCATTGGAGCTTTTGTATCCTTTCTTGGTTTTTCTGTATTGTAATTCCTGTCTCAGTTGTCTCAGAGTTGTCTAGAAAGCTTTCAGGATCTCTGGGTCTTTACTTCACTGTACTTTTATGGGCTAAACTTAGTCTGGTATTAATAGTGAGTTTGATTTATTCCTGTGTAAATATATACATCATTGGAGTCTTAAAGTGTTTTTTTCTTACACATACAGCTATAGGCCTATAGAATATGCTGTTCCTTTTCACATTTTTAAAATGAGACTTTAGAAACTTTTGCTACAACTTCCTTTATAATATAATTAGATTTCTTCTCTAATGCTGTAGACAGTACAAGAAATGAGATACTGGTTTTCTTAAGTAGGCTCCTAATAGTTAATAGTTAAATAGATTATACAGAATAGGTAAAATATCAGTAGAAAGCCTTATTTCTATAGTGATCCAAAGCACTATATACTGAAAAGATGTGGGCAAATTCAGTGCATATCATAAGATTTTGAAGCCCACATGTCTAATGAGTCAATCTTGAAATTGCTGGATCTTTGGAAGCAGGTTGGGAAAAGAGGAAGCCCTGGTACTGCCAGACATATCTGACCATCTATGGGAAAAATCAGAGAAAGGGATACTATAACCCTTCTTGGGCCTTCCATAGCTTTCTTTCAAATGCCACTTCTGAGAATATGCAGGCTAGACTTGCATCTGGTCTTGGAGCCTCAGGACAGGAGGATTTTCAGAGGAGAATGATAGGCATATTGCCTGCTTTTTAATGTGTTGTTCTGCCCTCAGAGATAATTGTAATGTTTCCTCCTGACAGTTCTTCCTATCAAACCTTTTCTCTGATTTTATTGTACACTTGAGACTCCTGTCAGCCCCAGCGATAGCACTACAAGACATCTTTTATGTGGAAATCCAGTTTTAATCCCTTCAACAATGTTCAGAAGGTAACTAAAACCCTTGTAATAATTAATGTTAATATATGCAGTTAATACACAGCACACAACTTGAGGAACTAGCCAAGGAAAGACTTTTAATTCCCTTTCTTGTTTCTGCTGTCAATTCTGTTTCTGTTTCACACTTCTAAGGCAAGAAAACCAGCATTATATCTGTGACAGGGTATCTGCAAATTGCTGAATATTGGCCATACCAGGCAAGTGTTCTGAATGTCTTGAATTTCAGAGATCCCACTGAATGTTGTAGTTTAAGACATTTGGAACATTTGACATGAATGTTCTGAATGACTTTGACTGACATGACATAAATGAGATGACAGCATTCATTGAAGTATGACTGATGAGTGAAGATATGCTTTAGTGAATACTGTCATTCGCAGAACTTATCTGGAATTGTCAACATTCTTCCATATTGCAGATAACTCCTTCGAGGAGCATGCCATTGGGTCAGGGATTTCCAAGTTACTCTTATCTGGCCCCTGGTGATCCAACTAGATTTTATTTAAGACCAGTGTTTCCCTCATAAAGGAAAGAAGACCCTTTTAGATGGTTTAGCATTTAAGTATAGGTTATACTGGAGGCCTGTTTAGACCAAAAGGTGCTTCATATATTTACACATTAAAAGTGGAGGTATAATTAGGTATACAAGCAGAATGTTAGGTTTTAAAAAACCATCTCATCATAGCTTCCAAGAGATAATCACTGGATCCTTAACCACAAGGTTGACTTAGATTGCTGTCTTCCTGGGGCGAGCTGCTCACATCTATCCACTCTCTTTCTTCTTGAATTTGGGCAGAAGGCACAAGATCAGCTGGAATTTTCAGCATATGATGATGTTTTCAGGTAAAATAATCAGATGGAACTAGTCTTTTTCCCTTTAGATGGCAAGAAGGCCTATTTGCATTAAAAGTAGTACAAGTTTAAGCTGTGTTTTCCACTGGAAGAAAATACTTTTGTTCTAAAACAACCTGCTTCATGTGTGCTCTTTTCCATCCCTCCTGCTGCTTTGGCTGCCCTGATTTGTGTCAGCTTCCCTTGTTCACCAAGCTCTGCAGAGGTGAAGAACTGCAAGTCACAAAGACACATCTGGCTCTCCTGTGTTCCCTGTCCATCACCCTCGGGTTGCCCAGGTGGCCACAGCCTTTGTTCTTGGCCACACCTCCTTTCCCTTGACCACTGATGGGTTCTTTTGTACAGCCATTTACCCATTGCAAAAGGTTGAAATTGCAGCCTTTGGCTCCACCCATTCCTGGAATGCTGCTGCCCCCAAAGCAACTCTGAAACAGAATTTTCAGAATCTTGGCCTGCAAGAGGTTCTATGCCCCTTCTGAAGCAAATACTCTGACCTGGGCTTGACTTGCCTTCCCTCTGCAATGTGAAAGGAAGACACATGCCATCTTATTATTTTAACAAGCAGATAAGGCATTACTGTATGGAATGGTATGAGTACATCGCATGCATCGTGAACATTATTGTTTGTGCTGTGAGAAGATGTGAAAATCAAATGTGGCAAGTAGAGTTAGCCCCAAACATGGCTTGCACACCACTTTGAAGGGTCTTCTGCCACCCTTAAGTTTCAGAAAAGAAATCTTTTTTAATGATGCTATAAAATGACTTTAATGTCTCATGTCATCTCAATTAGCATGCTAGGGTTGTACATGTAATGCTTATTGTAACTGTTCTGTTTGGTTTGGTTTGTATGTCACCTCAGGAGGATTTCATCCTTAACATCAGTCTAGAAATAATTATAACAACAGTCCCTGATATTTGTTTAAATCTCAAAATATATCATACTTCTTAGCTCGCACAATCAGGCAAAGTTCTTGGAACTGCAAATGTCCGAGGGAAGTTAAAATGGAGTAGTTATTGAATATGTGTTTTTTGGGGTTAAGATTCCAGAACTTCAGTGTTTCCTATCCCAGGTGTTTAATTTTTTTGCCAGTTTTCATGTGCTGACCTACTTCCTCACTGCAGGTTTTTTAAACTGGGTAAAAGCCTGGAAGCTGAATAAAACCTGCATATCTAATAGATCCACTAACTGTAGAGGGAGACTCTTTGTCTTTAAAAAGTTTACTTTGTACAAAATAATCAATACTTAATTGTATAGATTAATGGTCTCTCGATTTGGACCTAACCTGTCCTTCACAACTCACATAGTAACAACATGCCCACCTTTATTAGAGCTGAGACAGCTTTACCGGAGTGTCCAAGGATGGGCAAGTGGCCAAACCTTTAACACTTCCATCTGATGTTGGAGGAGGTATTGCACACTATCTCTTCAGCAGTGCTCTCCAATGTTATCTGCAGGTCTGAGAGGGGCCATGGCATTTGCTCTAGCCATACGAGACACGGCAACTTACGCTCATCAGATGATGTTTTCCACAACTCTCCTCATTGTCTTCTTTACTGTGTGGATCGTTGGTGGAGGCACAACACCCATGCTGTCATGGCTAAATATAAGGTACCAGTCTTGAATCTAAATATCCTTAAATTTTATATAAGATAATAACACCAAATCAATGCAATATAACAAGTACTCATTGTTTTACTGTTTCATAGAAAAATGACAATATTATCAAAACCTTTCTATTCATTGAGAAGCTAAGCATCAGCTTGTTCATAATTCCAGGTAATACTGAGATTTGCTCATCTGGTTTTAGGGTGAGGAGTCAAGATCAAGTTAGTTCACACTAGATGATCACTCTTAAATACCAGGTTCCTTCAATTGACTTCTTCTGAAATGTTACTGCCTGCTGCCCAACATGAGCAGCTCGTAGTCAGGAGTGGGAGATTATCAGGTGGATACTCAGAAGATCAAACTCAGTGGAACTTATTACTAGGCAAACACTAATACCACTGGCCTAGGACCCTTCTTTGATATCAGCAACACATGGACACTTATTTCCCATTTGCTAGGAAATAAATATTCCCAGATATTTGCTGTTATGTCAATACTGCATTATAAGGTAATTGTATCTTACAAACACTTAAAGCTCAATATTTATATCTGGAGAAATGTGTTCTTGTGCCTAGGTATCATAATAACTTTTATGAAGATTCTTTTGTCATTATTCCACTGATTAATTTTGAAGGTCTGTACTTCAACCTCTACAGCTTCAAAGTGGGTGGGCATACAGAGCCAGACAGTAGGAAAACGTAAAATTGCACTTATAGTTGTAAGATCATTTAGAATCCTTCATCACTTATGTAGTAATTTATAAGCTTCCTTAATTTTATGTAATGGGATTTTATTTTCTGGAAACTTATTTCAATTATTTTGTGGGAACTCTCTTATACATTTCCATTAACATTAATGGGAGAACCAAAAGCCTCTTGAAAAGCAGTATTAAGTTCTAAATTGTCCTAAATGCTTTCTCGTAACAAATTTGATGTTGACTAAATGGAACATTTCTGTTCCCAATATTCTTGCAGGTATATTTTAAGTAAAGAGGCACCAAGAGTGCCATTTCCATCCTACACCGCATCCCTCAGTGTTTCAAAAGAGTATCCTTGACCTTTTACTGCTCTATTACTTTTGCCCCAGATGGTGTCTGGGCATCTGTTTAGAACTACTTCCAGTAAAGACCATCCTAGGCACTCTAGCAGCTTTACTGGGATCTGCCCACTGAGGGGAATAAAGATGTGCAAATGTAGCTTTCTTCTTAGTGATTTGCATATTACAGTTTATCTCATGGACAAAGAAGTGTGAGCTGTTTCTGAAGTACCCAGGTAGATGTTGCTAGTTGTCCGGTTTGGCACCATTTGTCGTTCTTGCTCCTAGCATGCTGTTTAGGAAATGGAGTACTGAGGACAACTTTTACTCATTCTGCCTAATAATGTAGAGTGAGGGGATGGGTCCCTAATTTCAAACTTAAAATGTTGGTCTCCTGCTTGGAATCACACTACAGTCTGTGCCATGTGCAACTGAGTCCACTTCGGTATGGGACAAGCATTTGGTGACTTAGAATACGATCCAGTCTAATAGCTCTTCTTTTCATTGGTCTGAATCATTTTCTGCTGACCTGCAGCAAAAATGGCTGCAAGGAAATAGTTGCAAAAGCTGCATGAGATGTGCCCTTTAATCCAGAAGATGGCAGTGATGTGCAACTTTAAAGCAGAGAAAGCCTTTGGTCACTTGTTTGGTTCCCAGTACCACCAATTAATAGGGGTGTATTAGAATTGCAAGGGGAGTGGTGAAAACTCAATAGATTTTCTTTTCAGAGTGGCCCTGTGGATTTTGTTCCATTTCTTCCTACTGGAGTCAACCTAATTCAAATCAAACCTATATGTGAATTCCTTTGACTTAGGGGTAGCAATTTGTGCATTGTGGTGTGGGGGGCATTTGCATAAGTAGTGTAATTTTCTCTCCTAAAAATGTTGGTAATATTGTGCTTTGCAAATCTGCTCATGACTGCAGATCTGCCTGTCCACTAGGAAGCCTGGGCAAGGCACTCCCCTCTTGTCAATAGCCTTGTCAATTTCATCTTTTCCATGCACTACTGCCTTAGCCCAGCAGAGTAATATTCTGTAGCTGTCAAAGGATTTGTCAATTCCAGCTTCCCACCCCACCCAGCCTGCAGAGGAAGCCTTAAAATGAAGGATGCAATTAACTAGTTCTTTGACAAGCACAGAGCATAGCTTTGCCGAGCTAAATAAAGTAGCGTATGGACACTTAAAATTGCTACACCATGTGCACAGATTTTAAGATCTCCCCTCACTATGCAAATAATTTACGGAAGTGGCAGAACCAGAAAAAAATCTGAAAATATTTCCAGAAATGGAAGGGGAAAATCTGCTAAAATCCATTAGTTTAAATGAAATAGACTCACAGTGTTGTTCATTCTTACTAGTTAAACCAGATAACATCTCTATAGTAGGAACTCCTGAGGGCTAAGAACTAGATAGTGATGAGATGTTGACACTGCAGAAAATGCAGCTCATTCTACCACCAACCTTCCATCTTCAGGGGGGAAAATAGCTGTGTCACAAAACCCTAAACCACCAGCAGTGGCAGAAAATGGCTGACTTAAGTGTTGCTGTTAGCTCTAACAAGGGAAGGAAATTAGACCACAGCCGAAATTGGCTGTTCGTTCAGAATGGGAGACCCTATTATTATTATTATTATTATTATTATTATTATTATTATTATAACATTTCTATGCTGCCCCTTGCCGAAACCTCGGGGCGGCTTACAACATGATAAAATACATTGAAATACAATAGTACATAATAAATTACCATTAAATATAACATGAACATGAAGGTGTTATAAAGGGCTGCTTTTGGAAGGCAGCAGCTATTTAATTCTACTCAAGTATCTTTTGTGGTTTTCCATTCTTATGCTGTACTAGAGTTGGCGAACACATTCCATCGGTAGAAGAGATGAATGAAAGCCGCTGGCAGTACTTCAGGTGACCATGTAGCTCCACTGGTAACAAGCTCTACCTGATGCTTGGCTTTCTTCATCTTTCTGACCTAAAGTTTGTGCATTTTCTGTGTGCTGTTGCATGCCTTTCTCTTAACACTACAGAAGACTTTACAGCCTTCCTGATTTTTTTCTGCAAATTTCACTTCTCGCAGGCAGAAAGGATATACTTGATATCCTCCATGGTGCACTGTCTAGAAGTTAAAAGGAGGGCAAAAACCTACCAGGAGGCACATATCTGGACTTTTGCACAATCAGTCTTTTCTCATTTACCTGGGCTCTGCTTGCAAAGGCCGTACAGTCTAAGAAACGGTCAGTTACAACAAGTTAATTTTCCCAGTGGCAACTGGCAAGATTAAAAGAACAGAAACTTGCCTGAGACTCAGAGTGCAAGGCAGAGATGGGACCTGATTGTAAAATGGAAAATCACCCCTTTAAAGCTGAAAAAGAAGATTCTGGAGGTCAGCACCTTGCTTTGCAGAAACTCAGCCTCACAACTAAAGACATAATTAAAACATTACATTATAAACAAGAGGGACAGGGAATCTGGGAGTCCTCAAGAAGTACTCATGAGTACCTCACCAGAAAGCCATGGAATAGAAAATACCTTGGTAAGGCAAGTCGAACTGACAGTGGAATTGAACATTAGTCACTTAAGCAGAATTTATGCACTAGAGGGATTTATGTTGACTTCTGAGTAATAGGGCTGATACCAGAGAACTGCTTTTTGGAACATCCAAGCAATGAGAGCCTCTTTTATTTCGCATCTAGAGCTGTGAGAGGCACAAGTTTATAAGGAAATATACTGAACTGTTCTTTTGACTCAGTGACCAAATATCTGAGTAGAGTTTGAGGATTTGTGGATGCTGTCTACATGAATATGGGGTACTGAAGGTTCTTATGGAATGGATTTATGGAAGGTTTTTAAATGTATGATAGCAATGCCAAATAAAAATCTTACCCAAGTATGGATCCTTATAAGCTAGGCTGGGAACATAAACGGTTAATATTATATAATGATCTTAGCAGCTGAATGCCTTCACCACTTCCTTTCTTCAAAAGCTTCAACAGCAGAGACCACCTGGGAATTATGGGAGTTTTTCCTCTGAAATATCTGGAGTGTGCCATGTTGCTACCACTACTGTAGGATGTCTCCAAGGCATGGTGGCTGGAACTCTGATAGTCCAGTGATCAAGCTCATTGTCTGGTAGCTTCTCATTTTGTAACTCGGCCACATGAGTTCTATCAGCTGGCAAAGATAAGCACTTAGATCTCTAGGATCCAGGTGCTACTTTATTCCTTAATTAACTGCTATATGCTCAGTTGAATATACCAAGCATCACATCTGTGCGCCGATAGATTTATTTGCAAGGTTCCTCTGGATCGCTGATAGACTTCACTGCTCCTGTTACTAAAAGGCAAAGCCTTTTCCTGTTTCAGGATGAGGAGAAATGTGTTTTTGATCCCCATTCTTGCAGTTTCCACTGAGCTAATCTCTTGGCTTTCTGTATAACTGGATCTTTACTCTCTGTGCTGTTCTGCAGCTGTTCTCACCAACTCCTTGAGCCAGTTGTGAGCCAATTACAAACTGATCCTGCCTCTATTGTAGGAGAGCCTTCCTTTCACCCTCTGTGCTCTGGGGCTGCTTTTGGAGTATAAGGGGAACCTTGCTTTTTAACTGTTTCCCACTATGCCTAGCCAAAGAGCCCATATAAAATCAGCAGTATTCAAAATGGAAATTGTAATTCAGCTATTATTCACATACTTTCAGGATTCCCTAATATGCCTGTAAATACATGAATGATTTCCTATTTGGAAAACAAATCTGTTGTAGTATTCCAAGGTATTGGACATGCCAATTGGCATCCCCTGTCTAAACACACTCACACACACTGAATGCAGGTTTTTAAAAAAATGACTGTTTTCTCCAAGCTTTTGGGCTCTTAGCATAAACGTTAAGTCTAATATAGTCAGCCTTGGAATATGAGCCTGTGACTTAACCAGGCAATTACATTACAGAAGTAGCTGCTAAAAATTGTGCTTTATGAGACATGTTCCAAGGTGTCTTGCACCATAAACAGGCAATCCTGCTGAGTTTTATAATAGTATTGAGCCTGCTCTGGAGGGCATTTCAAGTTCTCCTAACCTCACAGTTTGCTTTTCCCCCTCCTTGATGTTTGTGCAGAGTTGGCGTTGACCCAGATCAAGACCCACCACCCACGAATGACAGCTTTCAAGTCTTGCAAGGAGTGAGTAGTTGACTGTTTCAACAAGTCCATGACATTCTAATACTACTACTAACAACTCACAGCTATACGAAAAGGTTTGAGGCCCAGGATTCAGAAATTCATAAGGCCTCCTTTTGTCATGTCTGATCACGGGAAAAGCTGGTGTTACTAGGAACACAGTGTTTGAAACGTGAATTTCTTAGAGTCACTTTTTTTTTAGTTCTTTAAGGAGCAGTGTGAATGGCATAAAGGTGGAGCATAAATGGTTCAAGTAATAACATCGGATGGTGTAACTTGGTGTCCTGCAACAGCAGGGGGTTGGACCTGATGGTCTTCATGGCCCCTTCCAACTCTACTATTCTATGATTCTATGTGAAGTATTGGGGTTATTTTTGCTGACATCTGCAGAGCTAGAATTGGGCAACAGAGGCATATGTTTTAGAAATAAAAAAGGACCCAAATAACTAAGGGCTGTTAGTTTTCTCCTCCCTTTGACTGTGTAAACCAGGGATGGAAAGCTTGTGGCCCTCCAGATGTTTTGAGCTATAATTTGTATCCGCACTATTCAGCATTCTTGATGGTGTGGAATCATGGGACTTGTAGGGCAAAACATCTTGAAGGCTGCCAGTTGTCCACCGCAAGTCTAAACAGGCATGTGCAGTCATGAGTGCAGGCATGGGAAAGCTTTAAAATATAGTTTTGGTATTATATTCTATAATGTTATATAATAGATTAGCAGTTGAGACAGAGTTTGCATGTCTAGTTTGGTCATCATGAACTGAGAGAGAAGATGGTGAGGCTAAACTATAATTTTATCTTTGTTGGCTTTTCAACTCACAGCATTTAGGATGGCTTAGAAGTGTCTTCCTGCCCTTTTGTTCACAGTGCCTACAAAGTAGGTTGGGTTCAGAAAGAATAACTGGCCCAAGGTTGCCTGGTGAACTTGATGGCTCAGAGAGAGTTTCAACCTGGTCTCCCAGGTCATAGGATGAAGCATTCTCATCTTGCGTCATTCACAGAACTTTACTGGTATTGTGTGTGTGTGTGTGTGTGTGTGTGTGTGTGTGTGTGTTCCCAAAGCTATTCATCATCCTTTTGTAACTGATCTCTGCTTTCCCTCTGCTCCTTCTGCCTTTTTTCCTTCTACAGAAAATCTTTTTAAGAAAACAAGGTAGAATTGTGTAATTCCTTCTGCATGGTAGTGCTAGGAGTTATCTCCCCTGAAGCCCCGAGCAAACTCTCCCACTGACTGCATCCAAGCTCCCTGGAATCTGGCTGCCCAGAATGTCTGCTCGGAGTGTGCTGGCTGTCATGTATAAATGTCATGCTGGAGACAGTGGCACCACAAATGTGCAAGTAATTACAGGAGATGCAGGAGCGAGCTTTTATGAGGCCCAGCCACAATTGTTCAAATGCATTCTGAGCATTTGGTTCATCTGCAGGGGAGCCCTTGCTGATTTATGATTAGTGCTCCCGTTTGGAGTGAGTGACAGAGATAACATCCATATAGTCCCATGCTGAATTATTCAGCACGCAAAATGTGTTGGGACAAGAGTTGTGCTTAATAAAACTGGTTTGTGCACTCACTGGAATTGCTTTTTGCAGCAGATTTAAATGAACGGCGGCTCTGTGTTCCTCTTGCCGTCTTTGTGAGTGTGCCTTGGAAATAGATGATTCCATCAGTTTCACATTTTTTAAATCTGAAGTTCTTCCCCAAATGTGAAGAAACGTGTGAATGGTTATGGGTTCTTACCTAAACTGGACTAAAACAAATTCTTACCCATCTACCAGATTCAATATGTTCTCAGCCTGGAAAGGTCATGTTGTCTCTTGCCTGTCATAAAAATGTTAAAAGTGCCTATCAGAAAATGGCATGCTTTAATTGAGTATACAAATATGATTGAATACATAGGGATTCAAACCCAGGCCTTTAAGGCCAAGCTTGACATAGCTATCAGTTTTGGTTTTTCCCCACATTCAAATATGTTTAATCTCTTGCAGTCCCAAACATGAAAGACTTTTGTGAATGTGGGTGAATTCTTATCAAAAGCAAACTGAAATGCAATTCTAACTCATCCCTATATGCTCTTCACATCTATGAGAGCTGCCATTCGATGCATTCCTAGATCCAGACAGTCAGCATCCAACTGGGAAGGAATGCAGACTGGTTTTTTGTGGAGAAAGCTCCATATATGTGGAGAAAGATCCATGATTCACAGGCAGTGTTCATGCTTGTACTGTCACAAGAAAGGGTACCCACATGCCTTCTTCCTTGTGAACTTGCTTCTTGGTTCTTCCTCTTCCAGTGGAGTGCTGGTGGGATTGGGGAAAAGCTTCAGCTTAATGTTTCTGAGAACCTTCACCTCTGGCCAGTCCTCCTCCTGCTCTGTCCTGCATATCACATCTGTATGATGTGCCACCACCATAAGAATTTCTTGTAAGGGAGACCCAATTCCACCACCACCTTTTGCTTCTTTATCATGCAGTCTGCTCTGAGAACTCTTTGTTCTTGGCCAGACTAAAAACTCCACAGACAACTATAGAATGCCTGTGTAAACCAACTTTTGATTATCATGGTTTTCATGATAATCGTGGCTGTTTTAGATCAAGAAGCTCTTTTTTCAATAGGTGAAGCTGCCTATCCCTTCTGCATAATGGAGGTACTTGCACAAAGCAAACATGTCAATCTCATTTTTCCTTGATACTATCAAGAATAGTTTGACAACTGGGAAACTTAACCTATTTTGTGCTCTCCACCCTACCCGCCAGCCCCTGACTTGACTCAGCAGGGCTTTTAACTAAAGGACAAAAGAGGAAGCAGAACTAAATCAAATAACAGCTGGAAAACAGGTGGCCTGATCACATTGTGTTCCGCTATTGCATTAAACAGATTACATTTAACATGTTAACACTACTGAAGCCTGGCCTGATCTGGGGTTTATCAAACCCCCCAAGACAAGGGTACAGTGCTAACTTGCTTAGACCTGTTAAATGAAAGATGTAATGCTTTTAACTTGAGCAGCTCTGAGGTGGCATTCAATCCATCTATGTCTGTTTATGTCTGTTTTTTAAAGGCTCCTTTTTCTCAAAGGAAATGAGAGGCTTATGGCTCAGGTTATTTTAGGAGAAAGCTAACAAAGTCAGAGATATCCCTGCCCTTTTAAACTGACACACACTTTCAAAAACAATTGTCAAAGGATACTTAGAGCCCCCCCCCGCCCCGCTGGTGTGAGTGTGTGTGTGTGTGTGGTTTAGCATTACCATGTGCCCCAGGTGGATATTCATTAGATAGTCTAACCATTCTTTCCAAAATGCAAAATTTGCAAAGACACGTATTTCAAAGATACCTGTGTGGAGGCCAATAAGCTGGGGGGCTGTTTTGCTGTGCTTTGTTTTATGGTTTGTGGCATAAACAATCCCTATTGGCTGTGTACTCGGCCATATCTTGCAAGAAACAGCATTAGGGCCTGCACAAGTACCATTGCCTAAGGCTCCTCCCATTTCCATTCCTTCCAGCTGCCCCAACTGAATCTTCCAGCCTCCTCTGATCTTCCACCAGCCTCACTGTCCAATCCCAATCAAATTGAGGAAAGAACCCCATTCATTCTATAAAATCTCCATAGCCAGGTGAAACAGAACGTTTGCTTTTCTTTTTCCTTCGCAATGATCAGCATGTGTTCTTCGTTGTTTCTGTGCATCACAGATAATGGGTTTCTGGGCCTGCGCAAGGCCTACAACCAGGAAAAACTTCCTTTTTTGAGCAGCCGTTCCTCTTTCTCTAGGCCCATGTGTTGTTCTCTAGGCCCGTCTTCTCCATTTTTGATGCTTGCCTAACAGAAGGGAAGACTATCATCTGAAATGTCTTCAGTGTGGACTTGGAGGGGCTCGGATCACTTTTCTGCCTTATTTGATTGAGCTCACTAAGCATAGCTCAAGAGTTGCTCCTCCAAAAGGCATTTGCCCACTTTTCTGAGCACCCTCTAGGTCCCTCATATTAAATAGATCCTTATATTTTCAGGATGGTCCAGAAGCTGAACAAAGGAACCAGGCAAAAAAGGAAAGTGTTTGGATCTTCAGGCTCTGGTACAGCTTTGACCACAAGTATCCTTTTCAAGCTGTTAGAACCAACAGTGGAAAAGAGGAGCTGTCGGCTCTTTGACTGGTCCTTGGACCAACATGAGAAGGAAAAGCAGTAGCCAAATGAAGGTCCTGCACATTTGCAGATCACACATGGCCTAAGCAGTGGCCAAACTGGCTGCCTTTGGTGGATTCTTCAAGCCACTGCTGCAACTTGTAACATGGTACATTGTGGCCTTCTTAATGGCTTGAAGCTTGTTCCCGGGATGCTTGGACTGGGGTAGGGATGCATGATACTTCTGCATGTTGTGACAGTGATATACATAAGCCTTTACAAAAAGGACATTTACAGCCTTTGCAGGCTGCCTCCAGACCTTTAATCACTTTGCTCAAGAATTTCCTGGATCTGGTGAGTAAGTTAAGGGTAGTGACTATGTCTTTGTTTCAAAGATATTCCTTAACAAGATTTTAAAGTTACCTCAAGCCCATTCTTACACACAGTGGCCCTCCGCTGACAACAACTCTTCCAAGTTGGTGTGGATTGCTAGCACGTTGCTTGACCAGTCCCCAAGTTTATGAGGCAAGTATACCTTTGTTTCCCACTGACTTCTTAAACTGTCACAAAGATTTTTACTAGCGTTGGAAAAATGAATGAGAGAGAGATGAATGGTCCAGGAGACAAACTGTGACACTCATGTTTATCATGTTAAGCAATTTAAATAGGAACAATGCTCTGAAGATGAAGCCCATGCAAACAGCCTTGTCCTCTCTGGTTATGAATAACTGCAGCTCTATTACAATGATTGGAGATAAACTTTGGCATCTGTTTGGGACCATGACCCACTTTTTAAAAAAACCATAACTGCACACATGAATAATACGGACACTCACATAGCAGATGTTTCTAAAATACAGTTTATCTGTGTGCAAGTATGTGTGTGCATGCATGGTTTGCTTTCTTTGAATGGAAGGGCTCCTTCCATCCATGGAAGTCTTTTGATCCACTGGCTGAAGCCAGTCTTTTGATTCACTTTGTCCAGTCCTCCTTCCCCTGACGGTGCTGCTGCCCATCCTGTTGCCCCAAAGTTTCAGACCAGATTTTTCAGAAGGTGCAAAGGTCTGAAGGGGGAATTAGCAAAAGTTGTCTCCTTCCAGTAGAAGCAAAGCCTTGAAAGGTTCCAGAAAACTGTTCCAAGCAGTTTCCTTTTAAAGCAGTGTCTAAAATACACTGCTTTACACTGCAGTTTCCTTTTAAAGCAGTGTCTAAAATACACTGCTTTACAGCAAATACACTGCTTTGCTGGTGCTTAAGGATTTCATTATATTTAAGGAGTATATAATTATAAATGATATTGGCTAAATGGGAAGAGCAGGCTGAACAAGGGAGGCTCAAAAGGTGGAAAGACCCTTCCCATTAACGCCCCCCCCCAATTATGGCATGATCGTCCCACCAAGACCCGCCTGCCACCAATGCAAACTCGAATTATTTCAGCATCCCACTGAAATAAACTTCAGTTGTTCAAACTGTTTTAATTTTGTATGTGAAAATTTTTATACTAATTTTTTATTTTCTTGTATCTGTAGTTTATATTTTGTGATTTGTTATAAACTGCCCCAGAGCATTGGCTATTACTATTACCACCACTACCACACTTAACTGGAGCACGTAAGATCAGACTGATTTCCAGACCTCTATAAGTAGCACTGATCCATGTTTTTTTATTTCTTCTGCCATAAACCAGAGAAGTGAATCTAGGTGGTGTTTATTAGTGTAAGGACTGCATTTGACTCAGCAGTGATCAGCTTATGTAGGAAACTGCTTACGACTGATTCAGATACTGTTAGTCTATCTAGCTCAGCACTGACATGCAGTGACCCTTGAGGATTTCAGGCAGGTTGTACTTGGAAATGCTGAGGACTGAACTTGAGAGTGAGTGCTAGTCTTTCACGGGCTAGGTTGCCAGGAACTAGATTAGATAGAATTAGTCTGAACTGAATGCTGAAATGCTGCCCACCCCCCAATGTCCCACTGTCTAGGAGGTGTCTTACCTGAACATTGCATCCTGCAAGCAGTTCCTGCTCCAAACACTGCAGAATGCTGAACAATTATTTTCTAAGCTGAACTAAATCTTTGTGCTACTCTGATACACTTTAAGTCCAGAAATGTCTCAGTCCTGGGATTGGTACTGGTTGCTTGCTAATGGGTTGAGCAAAAGTGAAGCAAATATTACTCCAGTGAGTTTCAGAGACCTTATCAGCAAGAATGCAGGAATCAGAGAGGCCAGCTTAGGGTTATTTTTGGAAACTTTTCAAGTCCCTGGAGATCCACATGGATTATTTTGCTGGCCTCTTTCAAAAGAACGTTTTAGATTACTGAGGCTACATCTGAATTATCTGCATGTCCCTTCCACTTTAGGCAATGTAACGTAATGTAAATGAGCATGCATATAAGGCAAAGTTGTTCATTGGTATCAGTGTTGGTTTGTTTTTTTAAAAACATATTTATACCTGAGATTGCACAGTGATGGCTACAAATTATGGTATATCTACCATAAATCAAGCTTAATTAATTAGAGAAAAGCTTAATAAAGAAGCTGAAGAATCTTTTTGAATCATTAAATGGCACTCCTAGTATGCAACTAAAGGAAATAAATACAGGGCTTATTTATGGGGTGCAAGGGAGCTAGAACTATTAGGGAATCACAGACCTCCTAGTCTACACTTCCTTTTCCCCAGGACTGAATTGTAATAAGAAGTGAGCTGTCCTTGCAGATACACTTCCTTCCCTTTCCTGAATGCACCATTGATTCCCTTGAACATTGCAACCAAATGGGTGGCTACCACAAAATCACTTTATTTGCATATGGTCAGCAACAGAAAAAGCACTGATCTTTTAAAAAATAGAACTTGTCTCTTTGATATCTCTGTCACTACTGACTGGAGACATGGCTGCATTTCTTTTGAAAAGGGACTTCCCCTTGTGCTGAGGTGATGTGGAATATTAGCATTATAACTGCCATGAGTTTAATCCTGCATGAGGCCCAGGGATGATGTGACTGTGGTACTTATGGGGAAGGTTCAGCGAAGAACGTGCTGATCAGTTGTTAACCCTCCGTATGTGAATGTCCTGTACACAGCATAGGCTTTTTTGGCTTGCGCGCATGGATGTGCCCCTTAGGTCTTCAGTTGATCTGTAAGACCTGCAGTCTTAGGGCTGTTGAATGTGAATGTATGTCTCGAGGTATGGAACGGCATGCATATTGCATAAGCTGATCGAAAACTGGGTATTCAGCAATAACATTGTGTGCAGGTTTTCAGTCATAAATCTGTTTATTAAGTTAATAAATTTAAATAAATTAAATAACTTAAAATTAATAAATTAAAATTGTGGTTTATTAAACCACAGGTTTAATGTCCTGCAGCACCTTTAGTTCTATTCCTATGTCATTCTCCCTGGAAAATGTTGTATGCCTGCTGTTCTTTCTCCAAATAGCTCAAACATGTTTGTTTTTTCCTCAGAACCAGGAGCAGCTTAGAGATGAAGATGCTGATTTTATCTTGAATGACAGTGACCTGACATTAACATACGGAGACACGACAATAACTGCTAATGGTTCCTCTGGGTCACATGCTGCTAATACTAGCCTTGATGGCAGGAAGACCAAAAGTAGCTCTGAGGAGGCCTTGGAGCATGATTTGGGAACAGAAGCACCTGAAGTGATGAGCAGAGGCACTCGACTGGTATTTCCATTGGATGCATGATGAATGGCCCAATGGCAATGCAGCAATCAGCCCCATGCCCAAGGATGTTGGCAGTTCCCTGGTGTCGTGTCGGCGGCGCAGGCGCTATGCGAGCTTCATGTCTCTTCTTCAAGTGGGTTAAGAATCGGACGATGCCCTCCCCTCCCCATCCACACTTTTAAAAAGGCTGACAATGCCTAAACTGGAGAAGTGAAAGTTTGGTCAGGCTCTTGCTTTAAAAATGTACACTTGAACTTAAAAAGCAGCATGTTGTAATCATCTCATTCTGCTGCTGCACCAAACTTTTAACTAGACGTATGGGAATAGTAACTGCAACGATGGCTAGAGTAATAAAGAGCCACCAGGAGCTTTCAGCCCAGAAAGCATGGGAGATCAGTCTGATCTCAGTATTAGTTATAGGTGACATAAACGGTGCAATGTTTGACTTATACTTGAAAACTGTAGATGCAAAAGAAGCCATCACACATTCTCAATTTTTATCTGGGACTAGGTGTTGAAAACAAAGCTCCATGTCATTTCAAAGGATATTAAAAGAAATCCTTCATATTAGTAACGTTTAGTATTAAAGTATTATGTGATTCACAAGGGGAAAGAAAGAAGCAATATGCATGTTTCTCTTAACCTCTGGACAACTTGTTGAAAAATTCTGTAAGAGTCCTGTAGCTGCAAATTCCATCTGTTTGCCGTCCACAATTTACATTTCCTGCCTTGTGTCTTAATACACTCTAGTTTTATAGCTAAACCTTCCTGGGGGAAATCACTGGTCATTCTGTGACCAATGTAAAAAGTGACATTCCTCCAACAGAGCTGTGAAGAAACAGTGTTGAATAAATGCATTGTTGGGCTCTGACCCCCATCACCCACAGCTAACGCGGTCAATGGTTTCTAGCTGGGGGTGATGAAGTTACAGGTAAACACATCTGGACAGCAGAAGGTTGGGGAAGGTTGCAGGGACAGGACTGTGGCCACTGTTTCCTGTGCTGTGAAGGTAAAATACATACAAGGCCACTGAAAGCCATGCCATTCTGGCATTTGACCAAGGAGTCCTGTCTGAAGCCCTGTGCCCCACACCTGTAAAGTGCAAGAGCACCTGCAGCACCTTTCTGCTCACTGCCTGCTCCCCAGCTCAGGGGACCAGAGGCAAAACCATACTGAAATTGCTTATGTGTGGTAGGGTGCTCTAACATGGCACAGTGCCGTATACTTTAGATGCGACTTGCTTATCAAAACCCAACAGTGAGGGATTTAAAAGTATTTTTCTTTCTCTCCCTTACAAACCTTGTACACGAGGAATGAGGTTTGTTTGTGTCTTTGTTTTGGAAAGCCAGAGGTTAAACCAATTAACTTTTGTAAATATATTTATGATCATAGCAGTGAAGTACCTCCATAGAAAGAAAAGGCGTGAAGACCTTCAAGGCCAATGGCCTAAAGTACCACGTTTTATGATGAGAGTCCTATACAAGCCTTCAGCTAACCATTCTACTATTTTGATGAATATCAATACACATTTTATCCCTATTATATGGCATTTAGGCAAGACAACCATTTTAGTAATAGTTGATGCACTGTCGGTGGCACCACAATTGATCAGTGATACGTAAAAAAAAATTCCTGATGAACAAGTGGTTCAAAAATTTACAGAACTGGGCTCTTAAATATTATTATGAATAATAAAGACTAATGCTAATTCAGTTTGACTAATGCTTTTCAGTCATGGTGCCAGTAATTTTGTTACAGTTTGACTTACCACACTGTACAGATTTAAGAAGTGTAACAAAAGAGTGATCTGTGAATGTCGAAGAATTAATTTTGCCATATTGTCCAAAGTCAATTTTTAATACTCTGCCTCATATATGTAAGGTTTGCTGGAAACTTTTCCCCACCTTTACTTGATGTCTTCTTTAAACAGAGAATTGCATTAAACTTGGCCTATTTACTTCGAATTGGAATTTGAGAAAAAAGCTGCAAACAATTAATTCTTTAATGAGATGATACAGGGAAAGACATTTTCATGCTTTCAAGATGTCTGCAGGACTGCAGGAAGCTTTTTTTAAATTAGTGGATAATTTAGCAATGTTACACAGCAAAGATCAAGCTAGACAAGGTAAGGAATGTGGCACTGAAGCCCCCAGTACACACCTTATTTTCCCTTCCTGTCTGATGAAAATATATAACACCATTTAGTGTATGCCTCCCCATCAGCCAACAAACACAGATACGGAGTAGAGGTTGAGGAAAGGCATGCAGAGCTCCAAGCTCAAGGTTCCCCCAACACCCAACCTCCATTTTTTTCTGCAACAACCCTCTGTAGTAGGTTGATCACTCTCCACCTAAGATTTAACAAGGAAACCTTACTGCTGAATGGGGATTTGAACTTCGGTTTTCCATGGTTATAAATGTGATACTCTAATCACTTTAACATACTTCCTTTCAAAGCCAAGTTATAGAAAAAGGGAAGGCAAATCCACATAGTGTTAAAGACCTAGGTTCTTCATTGCATCTCTTCTCTTTCTCTACCAGAAAGAATTACATTTGAAGCACAGCATTTAACAGTCTCTATGCATTTACTGTTAGTAGGCCAGCTCCTCTTGTTGGGGGCCTATATGCAAACAGGAGTATCCCTAATTCATTACCAAGTCAAACATTAAGGCATACTGAACGCCTGCCCAGAGTTCCAAGTAATGCAAGGAAGAAATGGAATAGTACACTGTTTTATTTTGTGAGATTCACTGTATTTAGTTGGTGAATTTGGTGCCTATTGAACATCAAAGAACAAGCACTGCTTGATCTATAGTCAAATTAGGTTAAGGTCTGTACTTGTTAATTACTGAAATATGAACTTGTTCCATAATGATCCTACCACAGTACAGAAAGAAAGAAAGAAAGAAAGAAAGAAAGAAAGAAAGAAAGAAAGAAAGACCATCCCATGGTGAAAGTCTATGGCTTCAATCTTACTTACACTCGTTTCTGAGTAATCTCTACTCAACAACAGCATAAGACAGAGCAAGTGCTGCAGCCTTATTTCTACACTCAATTTCTAACTAAGTCTGAGTATGACTGTGCCTTGTTTGCAATAATAGAGGTATATTTGACTGTGGTTAACACAGTTAAGAATATTTGTTCTAGAAGACTGCAAAGATTAGCAGTCTGTCACCATGTTGCAATTCAAGTGAAAAGCTAGGCACACAGCTTGGAGACCTAGCTGAAAAGCATCTGATACATCCTAAAAGGCTGGTCCTGGTTTTAACCTATTTTGTAAACTTTGAGGCTAGATGAGACTTCAGTCACACCACTGCTCTCACCAATTCACTGGGGAAGAGGGTAGATATCATCTTCCATTTGCAAATATATCACATCTTCCATCTTTTTCTTATCACAGACAATTTGTTATGGAGGAAAAGACAGAACAGGTGCATAATCCCTTCTGACTGGCAATACTAGATTTCTGTCTGGAAGTATCTACTGTCTTGCTAATTCTGGAACAGAGTAAGATAACCTGAGAAGACCACACTTACCTGTCAGTGGAGACCACTTCTGTGGTTGGGTACCTTAAAAGCCCAAGTAGGTGCTCTGGTGAGAATTTAGCAGGCAAACTCATGTTCATCAATTAATCCTCCGTTAAAAGGAAAAAGTTACTTTTAAAAATGGATCCTCAGTTACAGAATATGTAGCTTTACTTTGAATAATGAAAGCCTCTTCTCAAATTTAGATTTGCCTTGTGGACTTTCTGACATCTGAAGGCCAGTTTCAGTTCAGTTATTGGTCAACAGGATGTCAGTTTAAATTCAATTTACTTATTCTCCATTACTGTATTTTTTTCTTAAATAAGCTGGATGGGGAATTTTGTGTTTCAGCAGATGTGTCGCAGCCTGAGCATTTATAATAAAAAGAAATGGTTTACAGTTGCTGTGTCTAGCTTTTCATCAGCAGTTTTCACTTGGTGAGTCACATTACTGCTAAGATCATGTTCATTACAGATAAACTTAATTTTAAGAAACAAAGTCAAATGGGAGAGAGGAGAAAAAGGAAGGACAGAGTGTGTGTAAATTTCTTCATAACTACTAACACATCAACCATTTACCCTATACCACTAATAGTGTGAGCTTTGAATCTCGGTGTTGTGCTGAATTTTCCTCCATGTGACATTAACAGGAAGTGGAAAGAGTTCTAAACACATTTATACTTGTGTTGCACTTCACACAGTAGATGATTGTCCAAGTACTGACAGTGTGTGTGTGTGTGTGTGCGTGTAAAGGTCTTGTCATAAGCAGTACCATTACAATTGACAACACACTACTGGTAGATTTAAGATGAAATATAAAGCACTTCAAAAGTGGAGGGCCACAGTTGTCATATTGCACCATGTTATTTTCCTTATGGGAAATTCTCTTTATAATGTCCTTTTCCATAAAGCTAGTCCATTTCTTCTGCTGCCATGCAGGATTTACAGTAGACATCGCAATTGACTGATGTTTCCAGTGTCTATGGAATGCATAGCTCCTTTCCATTCCCTGTGTGATATGTCAGCTTCCAGCCAATTAGCCTGCAGAGGTGAGAACAAGTCCAAAGTTTGGATCAGAACATGTTTTTTTTTAGTCAAATGCATGCATTAACATTGCAAACCCAGGTGTTGTAGCAAGGCAGGACTGACACTTCCATTCAGCTAATCATGTTCTTTTCAGATTATGCTGTGTTACATCTCGGTAGGAAAAACACTGTTAAACACCTGGCAGACCTAAAACTCCTTAGCATCATCGGTTTGAAAACTATTACTGGAAAGAATAAATGGTTTTGCATTTCTGCAGGCATGGCCATTCCTTTTGGAGCACAGTTGTTCCTTTGCTCTGACTGGCTTCTCAGATACAGTAATAATACCTTAAGTGTCAGAAGCTGTGTGGTTTCAGCAATTCATGCAGTGTGGGTCAGTGGTAGTGTGTAGAAATACAGGGCTAAGGGGGCTAGCGGTCTGGCTTGGCATAAAGGCAGCTTCCCATGTCCTTTCTAAAACAACATAAAAGCTAACCAGAAAGACATGGCAGGGTGGTAGCTCACTAGCAGAATGCATCTTCTCCTGAGTGGACAACAGTGAGCTGGATGGACCACTGGTTTGGCTCTGTATGAGGCCACTTTCTATGTTTGAATAGCCACATGTTTGAGCTGACCTAGAGTCACAAGGGCTACACATACATCTCTCAAGTGGTTTGTTCATGGGACAAAAGCAAGCCTGCATTTGCTTTTTCCAATTAACTGTCATTGGTTCATTACATACTATTTTAAACAAGTATTATAAGGAACATAGGTACCATGGTGTGTCTTTTTATCCCTTTTCTTCAACTTACAGTTGCATTTCACAAAAGTTTCTGGGTTATAGCAACAGTAGAAAGTAGACCTGGTAACTTGGCAGTGCCAAATTTACATGCTGTGTTGTACTACAGAATGCAGATTAACACTGCCTTGGGAAAACTGAGCACACATGGACTAAGGTGAGCAACAAAAATTTAATGTAGCGAAGCCATTCTTATCAATGCTTAATCCAAGCAGATCAAGAAATAGCCTTTTAGGCCAGAAAAACACAAGGGCTCTGTTGAGATACTATTTTGCTTCAGAACTATGTTCAGCAAGATATTGGAAATACTTCGTAAGCCACAGACATGTTTTGTTTTTGTTTGTTTTTTCTCATTTTGCAGGGTTAGGGGGGTCTTACATTCAAATTCAGGTTTGATCTTTACATTCCCTACAGCAAGCATAGAAAGGAAAGTCAGGCAAAAATTACTATCTGCAGTTACTACATGGAACTGCAGAAAAGCAGTCTGCAACTGCAGTTCAAGACCCCTTAAGCAAATAACACCAATGTTATTCCATTAGTTACCAAGGGTGTCTCCAAATAGAGCAGTGACATATACAATAATAGCATGTAATGGTGAAAGCATAGTTTAAGCAATGCGTTTTGCAAATTTTACTGGGTAATTCCTATAAAACATAATTGAGGAGTTGCCCTTCTTTTTTGTGGTATTTGGAATTTCAAAACAAAACAAAATGACTCACAACATTGATACCCAGCTGGGGACAGCCTGGGATTAAGGGATAAAGAAAAGAGGTTTGTGAAATTATATAGGACTCTACTGTTCCTGCTATCTTTTAAAGTGAAGGGTGGGGAACCTCAGGCTGAGAGCCAAATCTGGCCCTGCAGCGTTCCCCGTATGGTGCCAACCCTTTCCTCCTAGCCCACCTGCCTTCCCAGTCACAGGTAACTTTGGTGGTTTCCTAGATTCCATGCAGTTTCCCCCCATATTAAACGCTTGGAAGCCCACGCGTAAGGCTTTGCTTACTGGCAGAAAGAACTTTTGAGCTATAATATCCTAGCATCTGCAGTAATTGCAGCAACCATTCCTGCAATGTGGTTCTGAAAAGTTTCTCCAAAATTGAATTTGGCCCAGGAACTTAAGCCACAATTCTCCACCCCTGCTTAAGCCAAAACTCATCTGAAAGCTGCACAAGATGCATACTGTTCCTTAGTCCAAAAAAAGCCTGTTTCTCTTTCCTGACCACAATTATGCTGTTCTTCAGTAATGCACAACTGCTAGCAAAAGACATGATTTGGATGAAACCACCGGAAATCTCAGACTGCTAGAATCAACTAAGCAGCCTCACTTACGAAACAGATTTAACATCGCTCAATAAAAAACCACATTTCGAACAAGGTATTATTTGTCAAGTTTTGCCAGTAGCTCCAACAGCTATTTTCTTTTCTTGATCCTACCTTCCTTGCATTTTCAATGTCATATTAATGTTTGGCATGCTTTAAATTAAATGTGTGGTTAGTCTGGAAATGATCGTGGCAAGGTCACAGTTGACCAAAAAGTACAAGAAGAGAGTCTGTTCATCTTTAATCAAGAACCATTTCCAAACAGCCATATTTTTCTTTCTCCTCTGTTGGATCACTCTCTTCTGAAATGGTCAACATCTTTAAGTAAGCCTTCTGTGGTATCGTGTTCAATATTTTACTTTCATCCAAAGAAAGTGGATTAAACAAAACCTTAACATACTTATCTTGTATCTGAGAAACAGACATCAATTTAAGTTTTTAATTTAACATTAACAGTTTTCTGGGACTTATTTTCATGAAATGCTATATTGAGAAAGCAACTATTATGAAGACTGAATTCAACTGAGCAATGGATATTTTATCCCCAGAGATGTAAAGGTCCAACTTTATTTATCAAAGTCATTATAAGGATTATAGTTAAGAGGGAGCATTTTATTTCTGTGAAATTACTTCAGATTGAAACCATACTTGACAAAATCAGGTTTATTCTAGTCTATGGTTACTGGGGAACAAAGAATTATTTTAAATGATGCATAGTATACTTCATTTTCTTCCAGGTCACATACTGTATTAAAGGAAAATGCTTTTAAAAATTCATTTCTTGGCAGTGACTCCGGGTACTATATCTCACATTAATCTTGCATATTATATAGATAGCTCTGACAGGTTCCAATAAAGAATAGATTCATTAATGTTCTTCTCCAACAGCAGCTAAATGTGAAAGAAGAAAAAGAGATGTGAAAAAAACCCCATAGTACTAGGTGACATAGGAAGCATAAGAAGTGACTATTATGAAAAAGACAAAATTCATGATAGAGATGATTAGAAAAGAAGCTGAAAATACAACTGCTTCTATCATAATGTCATTATACAAATCAATGACTGTGCAACACTGGTAACTAGCTAGGTATAGTTTTGGTCACTGTACTACCCAAAGAATGCTATAGAGGTGGAAAATGTAAAGAAAATGGCAACTAAATGTATCAAGGGTTTGGCGTAACTCCCCCATAAGAAAAACAGACAGCCCAAAACACTGAGCCAGTTTACACAATTAAACAAACTAGAATATGTTAACCATTGGTTATTTGGGGATGCACTGAAATAAGGAAATATCCTGGCTCTTGACAGCTTGTCTGCTTCTGATGCATTAAGCAGTTTATGGTCATCTGTGGGTTGTTCTCTGCAATGTGCAAACTCAGAATTCTCCATTGTTGAAGGAAAACCAACCCAGAGTTTGAACCAGAGATATGCTCTAAGGTTATAACTCTGGGTTTTTCCCTCTCAACAGCAAAGAGTTCCACACTGTGTCACATCATGGGAAACAATTTAGCAACATCCCTTGCTTGTCTGGAGCACCAGAAACAGGTAAGTAGTAAGGAACCAGGACACCTGCACCTTCACACAGGCATGCTCCTATATAACCCACACTTAAGAAACCCTGATTTGTTTAATTGTGTGAACTGAGTCAATATTCAGATCTGTTAACTTAGAGGAAAAAATGATTAACCGGGCATATGATAGTGATGTACAAAATTATGCATTGCCTCCACCAGATTACGGCTAAAATCTTCTGTAAATTATCTATCAATTTTGATTTCTTTAAGAACAGAGTGTAGAAGTCAGAGTACCCATTTATTTTCAGTTAAGTAACTGACGAAATGTACACATATAGCTTTGCTAGGTGGTAATATAGGTCACTGTCAGAGCTTAACTTTTCAGTGCTTTCCTGGTGCTAAATACCTTGCTAGACATCTCAGCGGTATGAGGTTAATCAGGGTGAACTGTGGTGAAGCCAAGGTCACAAGCTGCAGCTGGATGATTCTTTAAGACACACAAAAATCAGTGAAAGCACTCTAAAAATGCACATTTATACACCAGAAGTAGATAAACACCTATCTTTAAGCAACCTGGATCTCTCTATACATATATCTATATACACTGCTTCTATCAGCATGTGTGTTTCTGTTGTTTTTATTCCCCTAACCCCTTGCCCTCTTATCAGTCTCATGGTATGGCCACTATGCATTTAAGTAAACCCAATTTTCATGGATAGTCACCTGCTTGGTTCTTTGAGCTCTGTGGGGCTGCCATTCTGTACAACCACCCATCTGCCAGCAAGTACCACTGTACATGGAGTTTACTTCTAAATGGGTATGCACCAGATTGCACTGTACAGCATAGTAAATACTTGTCTGAGCCAATCCTGCAAGGACCAAGTGACTGAAAAGGAATAGCTTTGCACTGGAGAAAACATGCATGTACCCTCAGGACTCAAAATAAGGAATACATTTTATTTTCATTAGCCTTTTTTCCACTTGGTCTAATGCAGAGTTCTTTACAAATGCAAGTGCACATGTACACACATTTGATTTTAAAATGATAACATGAAAATCACCTTTCCTGTTTTCCCAATCTCAAAGCACAACACTCAGCATCCGCCCTTATCTGATTTACTTAGATTTCTATCTACGCACTATGAAAGAAAGCAATATGTGGTTACGCATCCTTTTCTCATAGGCTACATCATAAAAGTACCAGAGCTTTATCTTTCTCAACTGAATACTAACCATCCAGCCTGCAAAAATTTAGAATTACACAGGAAAATGCCATGAAATAAATCACTTCCAGCATTTCAATTTGGAAAGGATAAAGAGATCGTTTCACTGCACTTCCTTCCCCAACATCAGATTCCACTTCCTAAGATCCAATTCCTCCCTGATGATCCAGTATTTATTCATTGTTTATTATATTCCACCTTCCTGACAAAAATGCACTCAAGGTAACTAATAACGCAATACAGATTAAAAGCAAAATATAATGAAGGCATAAAAATAAACCCATAAAAACAAATTTAAAAGCACAACAACAAAAATAGAGACCACCCAACCAACTAAAGCCCACTTCCTCTATAGAGCTGTTTACATGTCTGAATACAAATGTCTCAGTTTGCTTGAGGAAGGTCAAGAGGGTACCAACTCAACCACCCTAAACCTGGAGTCCCAAAGTCTGGAAGTACCCACTGAAGAGGCTGTAAGCAAAAAGGAAGCTCCAGAAATACTTCTGGCTTCTCCCACCTTCTTATCACTTCCAAGGGGGAAAAGTCTGCCATTGTCTTATGGGAATCAATATGAATGTATAAGTTTTAAGGTTTTACTCCTGTTAGAGCTGAGCTGCCAGAACAGAATACCAAGGAGGTAGATACTTTCTCTTCTTGTGAGAGGTGGGGGTAGGAAAAGGAATTTCCCCCTCATCCTCTAACCACTTCAGTTACATCTAGTTAAACCCTTTAAAAGCAAAGGATTTGCAGGAGTGTCACCAGGAACAAGTTTACCCACATGAATACCTGAAGAGGAAATAACCTACTTTGACTAATCCCTAATAATTAGTCTTACATGACTGGCAGCTACACGGGTGGTGGTGGTGGGGGCATTACTTGTAAACATAGTCCAACAAGCCTTAAGCACTTTAAAGTCCCATTTATATCAGAGGCACAGATTTAAGCATTTGCTTAATTTTTTTTGTTAGCATTAATTTCCTTAATATTGTTAGCTGTCAGCAAATACAGGTGTCCTGCATATAGTTGTCAAATTGCTTATGGCAAAATACTGGAATAATTATCATTCCATTGCTGTGACTTAATGCAAGTATGAGAAATATTGAAAATGTGGAGGAGAGGGGGAAGAAGGGGGAGAGAGAGAGAGAGAGAGAGCAAAAGGGGAACATTGTACTACAGGACTGATTGGGAAGAGGTTGGCTCATATATGGGTATCCTTTGGCATATGCATCCCTCAGCAAGTGGAAGATAAAGTTTTCAAAAACAGCTGGTCATGATGAGAGCGTGCTATCTCCAGGATTAGCAGCAACATGCTGGAGAACAACAGCAGCAGCAGAGGGCTATTGACCTTATATCCTGTTTGTGGGCTTCTCATGGGCCATGGTGGGAAACAGGATGCTGGACTAGACAGGCCTTTCATCTGATCCAGCAGGGCTTCCCATCAAAAGACACATGCAGCCAGTGCAGCGTTCTGCTGTTGCTGGGGGTGCAGATGCAGATGCAAATCTACTCAGCTACATACCCAGAGCCCTCCATCCATACAGGGATCTCCTTTCTAAGACCAGGAAAACATGTTAATTTGGAAATGCAATGTGCCCCTCTCAGCACCCAAAGGTACAATTACCCTCTATTGCTTCAACAGTCAGGAAATGCACCAGCACAGATCAGCATATGATTATCAACTCATTAAGGAGCTTGAAGGGTCAAGTCAGTAAGACTGGCCCCACTGAACACCCATCCTGAAAAAGCATTTTTCACAGCCCTGGCTATTTTTCAGCATATCCAGAGGCCTCAAACCATTACAGACTGCACAATTCAGTGATGTGCTTGGCCCCCTTTCAGTGAAAATCTAAACTAATCAGTATGACAAGACAGGATTAATTATTCCCTGGATTGCAGTCACTGTCTTATCCACCTGACAGCATCATGCTAAGCAGATATTATAGCAGAGAAGGTATCTCCCACTTATCTGATTTATATGTATTGACACTGTCAAATCCTTGCTTTTCCTTTTAGCAAATTATCCCATGAAGAATTTACCAAACTCTGTGGCAACTGGGTATTGCTTATTTGAGTATGAATACCAGTTCCCTAATCTAGTGTCAAATTCATGCAGAAAAGGTTCCTATTTCTGTTTTTAAAATGAAATGAAGCCCCTGGCTTTTAAATTGGTAAATGTACATTTTTAAAAAAAAATTCTTGAAGAAAGCAAGTATAAAGGAAAAAGGTTACTACTTATCTGTCAGAAACCATGTGTGCTAATCACATCCTTAAATAAATAAGGTTATCACTCTTTCCAGGAAATTCTCCTTCTACATGTTCTGGCAGCATCCATGTGGGATTACTGCAGTGCATTATACATAGGATTGCCTCTGAAAAGTATTCAGAAATTTAATCTAGCGCAGAGCTCGATTGACTACTGGTACTATAGTATTAATAGCCCAAAGTTAAAGATCTTCATCGTTTTCCAGCTTGTTGGCAGGCACAATTCAAAGTGCTGCTTTTTGCCTTTCCTGCAAAGAATAACCTGGCACTTCAGTTGTCTAAAGGGACACATTTCCCCACAGAAACCTTCCCATCACTTTAGGCCCTCATTGGAAATCTTTCTCTGAGCAACCCAAGCTTGTCTTTCAGCTGACTTTATATTCAAAGTGACATAACAGGAAAGATAGTGAAACATGAAACCATCCTTCTTTATCTGCCCATTTGGCTCAGGCAGGGTGTCTAATTTATTTATTTAGTTCATTTTTGTCTTACTGGTTTTCTTCTCTCTTTTTAAAGGCAGCTTTAAATAAGGTGCACAATCACTCCAGGGACTGCTGAAGATGTTGGCTGGGCTTGCACAACACGCTGTGCTGAACGCTACCAAGTGTGGCTCGTTCCCTCCAGCACCAATGATGTGCCCCACAAATAGCTGGGCACAGTGGCCATTCTGAGGCAGCTCCCCTCCAGTCTTCACACCAGTGTGGGAGCACTCAAGGACGGAAGCGGGAATGACAGCTGCTCAAAAGTGCCCCAGGGTCAGGGAAGGACTGTTCTGCAGCTCCTCTCCGCCAGGACCAGCAGTGATGGGGACACACACCATCCTGCCTGGCTTCCTCCTGGAAAGACCAAGCAGAAAGCGGCTTTTTTCACAGCAGCAAATAGGTATGTTCCGGGCCTCCTCAGGGAAGACTGAGGAAAATGTGCTCTTCCCCACATCACACAGTGTGGTCAGCAGGAGGTTATTCTCCTGGGCCACCTCTGGGTTGACACTTAACAAAACATGACTGTAATTCCATTTTTTTTTTCAATCTGAGGGTGAATATTACTGGTAAAGTTGGGGCACAGCTATGGGAGGCGGGGTAAATTTACCTCAGAGTTAGCTAATTTGAACATGTGGCAGTGGGAAAAACAACTTATCCTTTCAATTAACAATGACTTTTTAATTATGTTGTTCTGGAGAAACGGGTTCTGAATGATACATTTATACAAGTTATTTTAAATATAAGATAATAAGGCTGCAATTTATGTTTAGTATATTTTTCCCATTGATGAAGACCGTTATGGCTGCAATAGATTAGCCATAAGTCATCCGAGGCTTATGCGGATGGGGTGGCATATAAGTTCTCCAAATAAATAAATAAATTTGGGAAAGGGCTTTCTAAATGTGCACAGTCTTGAATAGAAACCAGCTTTGATAAAGGAAATCACAGTGTCATTAAAGGATTGCTTATTGAATATTCATATTGTACAATAATGTTTGCCATATTCTTATTTTTATAAAATATATTTTATATGTACTTTCATAGAAATATGTACTTTCCTAAAACCATTATTGCACAGAAGTTTAGGTTTGTTTAGGGATTCTTTCCTCTTTTCTTTGTGTCCCTCCTCTGGATCGAGCCCAGAAAATGCTCTTCCTTTCTCCCTCCTGGTCCTCCTCCAGGGGGTGCCAGAAGAACATGCTTCTTGTACCCTGCATGCGGCACAGAGGGCCTGGTGGGAGAAATCGCCACTGTGATCAGCCAGTGTTCTTCCTGATACACCCAGAAAATGCCTCTTCTTTCCTGTGGAATTGGAGGGCCGTTGTGCCAGAAAGCGAGGGGAGAAGAGGCATGTTCTCCTAGGTTTACCTGGGAGTAGGCCAGTGAGAACACAGCCCCTTTGTCTGCTGTGCTGCCAAGGTTGCAGGCGGCCTGCAGGCCAGGCTCTGCTGTCCAGTGGCACCTCTGGCCCTGTGTGAGTCTTGAGGGGCCACATGTGTGGCAGAAACAGTGGTGCCACTGGACCTGGTTTCCCCAAACCCTGAGCGGGTCTCGAAGGAGTGGTGCCAGTTGGCAGAAAGCTGAAGACAGCTTCCTGTGTGTGCCATGGGACTTCTGGCCAAGTGGCTCGCTTGTTTGGTGCTTGTTTCCCCAACCCTTATGGGTCATGTCATCCAACTTTGGATGATACAGCAAGTCCCAAACAAGGTGGCTTTTCTCTAACAAAACTCTCTCAGGTGGGGACAACACCATGCCGCCCTAGTTGTGTAGGACCAGCCATTTTCTTGTTAGCACACGCCTGGAGCTGACTGGCATGCAGCTAGCCAGTCAGCACCATGCACAGTCATTCATTTTCAGACACACAGAATTGTTCCTTGTTTCAGACAAGTAGGTACATTCCATAATAGTCCTCTGGGAAAAGAATCCCAGAGAAGCTGTGTGTCCTGGATGCAATAACACTGCCTGGAATCATCTTTTTTAGGTTCAACATCTTGCAACTCAGGATACAATCTGACACCTGCCTATTTGAGTCAGCCACACTGAGCTTACTTCTGAGCAAGTATGTTTGATTATTATTATTATTATTATTATTATTATTATTATTACATTTCTATGCCGCCCCTTGCCGAAGCCTCGGGGCGGCTTACAACACAGTAAAATACATTGAATAGGCACATGCAGAATAGAATACCCACTCCTTCCTGTTTATCATGCACTAACAAAAGTAATATTGGCAGAATTTCAACCACCAATGAGAAATTGCTATGCTGATGCACTTTTCTCACCTTCCAGTTGCATTGCCAATGAGCACACAGAGGGTATAATACCTTCCAATATAATATACATTGCAGCAATAACCTCTGGGTGGATTTCTACAAGTAAAATCAATAAGCTCAAAAGCAGCATATTCTGCTAATGTATGCTGTTAAACTCTGGGGGGAAACCCCAGATTTTCCTCATATTGGCATGCCTCAAGTTGATGAATACCTTATTTCTCGTTTCACAATGCTTTTCATGGTATTACTTCAAAACATTTGAAGCAATGGAAAGAGACCAAGCCAAACCTTAGCCGAAGCAGCTAAATATGCCCTGTTTTTTGGCACTGTCCTGTGTTTCTAAGACTCTGGAGTGATGATGCTTGTGTACTCAGTCCCAATTTGTGGTGTAATTGTTTTGTCTCAATAATGAAATACATGCTTTGTGGGTTATATCCCTGAGATTCTACCAGGTTGTTATGCAGCTGTGCTTAAAACTCTCCACTTCCCCCTCGCAGGAGGCCTGTTTATGCTTAAATCCTGGGGTCATTAGAAGTTCTAACTGAAAATGTATTCTTAGACTCTTACATCACAGTAGGACACTGCCCAGTAGTCTCTTGGCATCACACCCCCATTCCAAGCACTTTAAAAATGCAGTTGGCTTTTCAGACAAACAAGGCATGCTGCAAATAAACAAGAAATTCTCAAATGGCACAGTGCCCTTATGTGGAAAAACCGGGACTATTCATTTGCTGTCACCAATGAATGCCTGAAGAATTTGAGCTTCTCCGGTTTTTCTATCAATGTAGAGGTTGCATGTGAAGCAGTCTGTGTGTTTAAACCCTACCAAATTTCAAGGCAGAAACCTTGTCGGTATTGTGACTATCTTGCAAGCTTTCTCTTTCTCAGCACACCCAAATTATCACTTGAATGATTTACAGTACATTTATTGTTTCAAGCCCATAAATAGGCTCCTTTCAGTCATTTGCCATAATCCCCTCCAGTAATTGCTTCCCCCCAAAGCTCTGTATTATGCTTTGTATAATTGCCATTCTTCTCTCTGTCTCTTTTTAATCTTCCTGCTGGAGATTTTTAAAAGTGGCCACCCCTAGCACTCAATTACTCCAGATATTACCTATGGCTGGGATGTAAAAATATGCTGGAGTTACAGGGAACACAATGAAAGAAAAATGCTCATAGTGAAACTATACTATGTGAGAAAGGAAGAAAAATGTTTCCTCCTTAATGGCAGCTTAAATCTTTGCAGTGCATCTAGAAAGTGGCTTTTTGTTCTATATTAGGCCCAGGATCCTATAAGCATCTTGTTTGGCCACAGCTCCATCTAAATAAATGCATTTGCCTGCCACTACCATGCCAATGCTTACACAGGTGTTTAAAGATCGCCTTGTTTGAGGAATTTAAGTTTATGCACAGTTTTCTCTGCAGTAGGCGGGCTAAAGAAAAGGAAGGAAGTAGGACAGAATGCTGCCAAGTATCTATTTGTGTGGCCTCAGGGGCAAAATTCTACTCCTGTCTGTAACTCATACCACATTAGTAACTGGAATAGTTTTGTGGAAGTGAGAACAGAAGCTGCTTTTCACAAAAGCTTTGAAAGGGCAGGCAAAATGGAAAGAGTTAAGAGCCCTATTTTTATCAAATCACGCATAGGTCCAGGAAGAGAGAAATATGTTCACTCTTCTGCTTATGCTTCCATTATGAAATGCATGCATTTGTGAAGAAGATGATGAAAACTATGCTATAATTTAGCTTGGCAATCCTATGCATGTCTATCTAGAAGAAAGAATCATTGAGTTTGGTGGAACTTACTTCTAGGTAAATGGATATATATGACTGATTATGTGTGTTTAATTTCAAAACGTCTCCCAAAGTTCAGTATGACTCACTTCTTTGTGTATATACACCCACATGTTTCATGGAAACATGCATAGAATTCTAAAGGCCATTACAGGACAGTTGTATTGTTACAAAACCTATGGTAATAATTAAAAAACACAGAGAGATTCTAAAGTGCCCTTCTGTGATGGTGGTGATAATAATATAAATCATTGTATGTTAAATGTTAATATGCAGGATTATTCTTGATCCCAGATAGTCTTGATTTGAGATCCACAATCTGATCTCTATGTCAAAATAACATCTACACAAGTGTGATTGTAAACCTAAATAGCCCCTGAAAGTTTACTAAAATGTTTTAACTCCAACCTGCCTCCTCCCCTACAAGCCCTCACCCACAATTCAAAGTCTGCAGCAATTACAGCAAGAACAACAAAAGTCTTCCCACTGAGCTTGCCAAGGTTGACAGGAAAATGTTAACAAGCATTTAGATTTGTTTGTATGCCAGCCACCATTTAAAATGTGAGAGGATGTCATTATAGCAATAGGGTGCACATCATCAGTCAGGAATCTGGGAATCAAAACTTTTTCCCAGGAGGGTCTCTTGGAGATCTCCATGGACCTTTCCCTGCCCCACTTCTGAAATAAGCGGATCACAGCAACAGCGAATTCTCATACTTGGCATTTCCTAGAACTCTTTGCAATGTGTTTAGGCTTATGTTACCAGGTAAGATACAATGAACTGAATGTCAAGTCTTTGCTTGTCTAAGGTGTGTGACTATTTAAAAACACTAAACAGACGGACATCTTTTAAATGGAAACACCTTTCAACTTCACTGTTGCCAAAAGCTTACTGGTGGTCCAAAAGCAACATGTGTATTTCATGTACAACCTAGTGCAAGGGGAGATGCCCCATCCAAACCTTTATCTGACTGTTTCATACAGGCCCACAGTTTTATACCTTCCTAAACTTCAAGAGCAAACTGTGAATTGCATCCAGCTATCAAAGAGAAATTCAAACCTAGCTTAGCAATGCTGAAAAACCAACAGTAGGACATACTATCTGAACAGGACAAAATAAAGAAAAGATGGACACAATATAAAAAGTTACTAAGCATAAGAGATAAAGGATGACAAACTTCTTTGAGAGGAATCCTATGAAGCCTTTAAAGATCTCCCTTGTTATCCAGGGGCCTGATGGGTTTATCCAGGTGCCCTTTTCCGCTCTTCTTGGCCGGAACCATTACAGTACTGAAGAACCATTACAGTATTTTAATGTATTTTATTAATGTTGAAATGTTTCAAATGGTTTATGTACTGTTTTAAATGTTTTTATATCCCCTTGGTGAACCACCCAGACAGTTTCAGCTATGGGTGGTATAGAATTGTAATAAATAATAATTGTAATAATAATGGAGTTCCAATATTGGAAAGTGAAGTGAAAGTCACTCTGAAAGCACTTGGAAGGAATAAAGAACTCACAGTAGTCAGGATACCAATAGAACTATTATGCACTACAGAGACTGAACCAGTCCAAATTTTAACTATGGTATGTCAACAAATACGGAAAAAAACAACAGCCTGGAAATGTTCAATACATATTCCAATCCTAAAGAAAGGAGAAACAAAAGAGTGCATCAACTGTAGGACCATTGCACTAATTTCCCATGCCAGCAAAATGATGCTCAAGATGTTGCAACACAAAATATTACCCAACAAGGAGCAAGAAGTGGCTGATGTTCAAACCTGATTTGAAAAAAAGGAAGAGGCACTCTAGCTCATACCACAAATACACATTAGCTAGTGGAGTGCACTAATATTTTCAGAAGATCAGTTTATGCTTTATAGACTATACAGCAAGCCTTTGACTGTCTGGATCAGAACACACTATGGATGGTTCTAAAAGAAATGGGCCCATCCTCAGTACTTCATTGTTCTGATGCATGGCCTGTATTGTGTACAAAAAGCTGCTGTTAGGACAGAATATTGAGAATCAGAATGGTTTCCTATAGGCAACGCCATCAGACAAGGGTGTATTTTATTTCCTTAGCTACTCAAATGGTACACAGAACGTATCATTGGGAAAGCTGGACTAGGATCAGAAAAAGAAGGGCTCAAAATTGCACAAGAGACATGAATAAGATATACAAATGATACCATACTACTGGCAGGAAGGAGCAATAACTGAAATGATTTCTGATGAAAGTGAAGGAAAAAAGTGCAAAGGCAGAACTGCAGTTGAACAATAAGAAAGCAAAAATCAGGAGAATCACACAACTTTTAGTGTCAACAATTAAGATACTGAAATTGTGAATGATTTTGAATACTTTGGCTTAGCTATCAATTCAAAAGGAGCCTGTGGCCAAGGAAATAGTAGACTGAGACTTGGAAGGGCAGCAATGAAGGAAGATTCAAATACATTATTATGATGTTACATTTCTTTACTGCTTGTAGCTGAAACGTTCTCGGTGGTTCGCAACACTTTAAGTCACCCATCCAGGTTTACAACCAGGCCCAACCCTACTTAGCTTCCAAAATTAGGCAGGATCAGGCACTTCAGGCTACATGGAAGCTAAGGATTAAAATATTAGAGTCCAAGGCCAAGTTCATTCACACTACTGCATTCCTGATCACTTTGTACATGCTGAAAGCTGGAGAGTGAAGAAAGCCGATTGGAAAAATAATGATGCATTTGAAACATGGTGCTGTATATTTTTGTGAATATAAAGATGAACAAGTGGGTCCTAGATCAAACCAAGTCAGAACTTTCTCCAGAAGGAAAAATGACAAAGAGAGTGAAAAGCAGAAGACAACAAACTAATGGATGGATGGATTCCATTAAGGAAGCCACAGTCCTGAGTTGTGGCTTGAGCTGAGCAGGGCTTTCTGATAAGCCATTCTGGAGCATATTTATTCATAGGGTAGCAGCTTTAAAGACTATCATCAAAGACAACAGTACATCCAATGGTTTGGGGTTATGAAGCTGTAGTCCAAAACATCTGGAGAACCAAATTGCCTATTCTGGCTTTAAGCAATAGATACACATTAGTTTGCTTTTCCTGTATTGTTCAGAAAATCTCCAAAGGGGAACTGATTAAAAAAAAACAATTTAGGGTTCAATCCTATGAGTAAATCCTTGAAAGCAAATCCAATGGAAACCCATGGGATCTACTTTCCTGCAGACATTGCTACATTTTTCATTGATGGAATTCCTTGCTTTGCACAGAGACCCTTTTTCTTAATCTTTCAGATTCTTTTTTAATCTCTGCCCAATAACCAGACTGAACAAAATACAATGTGGTCTTTTATAAGATTCAGTCAGTGGTCCTAATCACATTTACTTGCAAGAAGGTCCCATTAATTTCACTGTGACTTATTTCAGTGTTCACATTATAGAATTGCATGTTTGATTGCTGCATGCATCTCTGAAGGCTTAGTTCTAAAACATGCACAATCCTAAACATGATGACTTTGCATATGTGCAGAGTATGTACACCACATTATTGAGAGATGTCTCATATTAGGCACAAAAACCACAGCCAAGCATGATTCTGAAACCAGTCTGCTGCATAAAAAGGTAAAAGTTTCCCCATGACATTAAAGTCCAGTCATGTCTGACTCTTGGGGGTGGTGCTCATCTCTGTTTCCTAGCCGAGGGCGCCAGCGTTTGTCCGCAGACAGTCTCCGTGGTCATGTGGCTGGCATGACTAAACACCGAAGTGCATGGAATGCTGTTACTTTCCCACCAAAGGGGTACCTTTTTATCTCCTTGCATTTGCATGCTTTCGAACTGCAAGGTTGGCAGGAGCTGGGACAGAGTACGGGAATTCACCCCGTCTGCGGATTCAAACTGTTGATCTTTTGATCAAACAGCCCAGTGGCTCAGCGGTTTAACCCATGCTCGATAATCATCAAGAATTGGCATCCAGGACATGTGATTTCCTTTGCTGTCAGTATCACTACCCTGCAGTGTGATATTTTATGGTCCTAATACTTGCTGCAAATAAAGTAGCTGCCACTCACAGATAATCAGAGTACTTACAGCCTATTTGCTAAAACCAAGGGCCCAGGTGGCGGTGTGCATTTCATTCTTTCTGAATTCTGCCCCCATCCATATGTTCAAACTTTATGGGGCTTCCTTTAGACTGAGAGCTGAACAGTGCTACACAGAGACTGCTTCCAAATCAGGCTTTTATCGTGCCTCACACTTCTGCCTCTCACACAGAGAATGTTATGGAGGCAGTGTTAAGGATACAAACAAGAAGTCCAATTAGTAGCCCTCTGAGGTTTCCCACCAGTCCCTCCATCCCTTTCCTCACTAAAAGAAAAAAGTTGAGGAAAAGACAGGTGCACAATGCCTTGTGACCATGAGCCCAAGGAATGGGTCCTGGTTTGAAGCATCCCGATTTTTGAAAGAGGCATGGCAATTCCTCCCAAACAGTCTGCAGGCCAGGCACGGAACCTACTAGTAATCGCACTGGCCCGCTAGATGCTCCCCTGCTGGGCTCTCCTGCAAAAGCAAGGGAACGCATCCCCCGCGGGAAAGTGGCGGAAGCCGAAGGCAAGTGAAACTCTACCTGGGCGTGGAGGAGCGCTCGGGCGCCCCCCGATGGCCTCGCGCCGGCCGCCCTCCTCGCCGCTGAGCGGGTACGCGAGGAGGTCCATGGCCTCGCCGCAGGCAGCCTCCACCTGGCGCACCTGCTCGCGGCTGAGGCGCTCCCGCCAGGCGTGGACGGCTTCGCGCGCGTCGCGGGCGGAGATGAGGAAGGGCCGCTCGGAGGAGTAGGCGGCGCCGCGCGTCATGTTGAGCACGAAGTCCTCGAGGGCGGCCGGCGAGGGCAGGTCGGCGAAGCGCAGCAGGCGGCGCAGCGTGGCGCGCGGCTCCAGCACCAGGTCCTCGTAGCGCAGCTGCGTGTAGCGGGCGCGCAGCCAGTCCGGGGCGCGCCGCGCCAGCAGCAGGTCGCGCAGCCAGGCCTGGCAGATCACCTCGAGGGCGCCGCCCAGAAAGAACTCCGCGCGGTGCTGCTGGTGCGCCCGGACGCCGCCGACGCCGGCCAGGGCCGCGGCTGCGGGCGGCAGCAGCAGCTGCCGACGGAGGAGTCCCCGGGGCTCGGCGCGGTGGCGGCTCCGCAGCACCTGGATGCTCTCCCGGAGCAGCGACTGCTTGGCCTTCAGGCGCGAGTTGTGCACGGCGCGCGGGTCGCGGAAGAGCTGGACGACGCGCAGGTCCAGGTCGGGGTCGCGCAGCAGCGGCAGCAGCGCGCCCAGCTCCAGCAGCCTCACGTCCTTTATCACCATCACCGGGTACTTGCGGCACTCGGCCTCCAGCTCCCGCAGCGCCCGGGGCGGGCAGCTCTGCTCGCAGGCGGCGCCGTCGACGAGGCCCACCTCGGCGCGGGGCCGGGGCGCGTCGGGGCACAGCGGCGCCGAGCAGATCACCTTGTTGGTCCGCCAGCCGAAGATGCTGGCCGTGCTGAGGTTGCGCGGGCTGCCCTCAGGCGCGGCGGCCGGGAAGAGCGCGAGCGGGTCGCGGGGGCCGGGCGGCGACGCGTACAGGCGCAGCACGGAGAAGTCGCAGCGGAACAGCGAGCGCATCATGTCCCGCAGCGCGCCCTGCAGGCTCAGCGCGTCGCCCGGGTAGAGCGCCTGCCACAGGTGCCACATGGGCTCGTACAGGTAGAACACGTCCGGGTGCTGGTTGAAGAGCTCGCCCAGGAAGGACGAGCCGGTGCGCCAGGTGGCGTGCAGGTAAATGTGCCGCTTTCCCCCCGCGCGGCTGCCCGGCCCGGCCGCGCCCGTCGTCCCGTTCGGCGCCGCGTCCGGGCCGGCCGCCGCGGCTTCGGCGGGCGGCGGCGGCTGCTGCTGCTGCTGCCGCTGCTCTTCCCAGCCCCAGTCCCCCAGCGCCTCCGCCAGGCTGGGGCAGCGGCGGGGCAGCAGCAGCTCCTCGCCCGCGCGCCCCCTCCCGCCGGCTCCGTAGTCCAGCAAGTAGGACACCAGCAGCAGGAGCAGCAGCGTGTAGAGCGCCAAGCCCAGCGCGAAGCGCCGGTGCTGCCAGCGCCACCTCCAGCGCCGCCGGCCCTTCATCGCGCTCCGGCCACGCCTGCGAGGCTGCCCAGGCCGCCGCGGCTGCAGCGGCGCAAGTCGGGCGGGCGCTCGTGCCTGTTTTCAAAAACACGCACAAACTTGGGGAGGGGAGGGGAGGGAGGGAAGTGGCCGCCGCGCCAGCCGCGCCTACCCCGCTTGGGAACACGCCCACATGCCGGCGAGAGGCGACGGGGCGGGAAGCCCGGCCTTTCTTGCAACCCTGGCGGAGGCTGCCGCCGCCCGGCGTCGATGGCGACGTCTTCCCCGCCGCTGAGCGCTACAACTCGGTGCACCTTTGCCGGTGAGCAAGTCCCGGCCAACTCGGCGAGGCAAGTTTCCACGCACAGCGCAGGATCGCGGCGCGCTCGTGCGCCTCCCCTCTCCGCGCTGCAGCGGATCCCCGCAAAACCTGCCTGCGAGTGAACTGACAGCGGCCAGGACTTCTCAGCCAGCTTGTGCAGGAAGCGAACGGTTATCTGTTTTCTGTGATGCACGCATACACCCGCCCAAAACAGACGTGTAGTTGCGGGGAGGGAATTGCAAAAAGGAAATTAGGAGAAGGCCTGCAGGGTCCCCGAGGAGGCTGGTTGCTATAGCCCGTGGCTCTAGCTCTTGAGAATGACGCTTGTCAGCAAGACTTCGGGCTACAGCTCCTGGAGTCATCTGGCTGGTATTCTGAATACACCTGGAAATGAATCAGCAGCAAACGCCTGTTAAAGGGTCTCTAACTGAAAACCTTTCAAATATATTTTGAAGCAGCTGGAATTTCTGGACACACTTTCAATAGACCAGCCTTGCCCAGCTCTCCAGAAGTGGTGGATTGCAACCCCCATCAACCCCAGCATGGCATCAGTCAGGGATGATGGCAGTCGTAGAGCATTGCATCTGGAGGGCAGCTTGTTGCGGAAGGCTGTGACAAAGCACACTGCACAGTAATGCAGTATCACTGTCTTCTGAGGTTTGTACTGGCATGACTGGAACCATCTCTCCCAGGGAACTACCAGTTGAAAACTGGGCAGAAATGCTCTTGGAGACTGCCAGTACCCGAAAGTCTGAAAGTAGCTCTGAATCCAAACATTCCCAACCTGCAAGCCTTGTCTAGGTAGGCTGGGCCCTTAAAACTGTTCTGCTGACCAGAAATACTAGGTATGGCTTCATGCCATCCAGTGGCAGCTGCCTGGAATAATGGGCATAGACACATCCCCCAAATGTCTTAGAACATATAGGGCAGCAGATGCCAGCATGTAATAAAACACAATAAGTGCAACACTAACTTGCTGTGAAAGTAGTGTTTTTTACAACTTCAGAATCAACTAGAAAAGGAATGTGAACATTTTTATTTTGGTGAATGTGAGAAATAGTCACTATTTTAATTCTTTACTTTGAGCTTGTGCAGACTTAATCCTGGCTCTGTTAAAATCAGTGCTAGTGGAAACTTGAGCAAACGGTCCTCAATGGGAGCAGAGTGTAATAGATGTGTGTACAAAAGAGCTTCTCACTTTCTCACATTCTCTTTTTAAATTAGTAACACATTTTATTAATTTGGAGCTAACCCATTTGGACCTGGAAAATCCCAAGGGCTCAGCAAAATGAAACACATACAATCTTGCAAGTACTTTATAGCATCCTAAATCCCAACCACATGTTTTTTAAAGCTCTGGAGCTCTTTTGAACTATTTCAGGCCATGAGGCATAGGACTACAAAGAATAGGGTATAGCTGCCATTTCTATGATACTTACACCACTCTTGTACAAGCTTGTACCTTCCAGATACAAGTATGTTGGACCACCCAGTATAACCACTGGAAATGAAGGCGATGGGACCTGGCATCTGAAAGCCACCATTTACATCCCACATTAATTCTTCTGCAGAGTGACTTTCTCAAAGTTATCTTCTTTAATAAAAACAACAAATATACTCTGTGTCAAATACTTGCACTTGCTCTTGCCCACATCATGTGAACACTTACGTGGGCAGTGGATTGTCTGTTACAATGAAATACAAGCTGTATTCTGTAGATGTTTTGCTTTGGACATACCCCCACTGAAGACAAGGCAGTTTTGATAGGCTTAGGACATTTAGCTTCCTTGATCTTATATGCTTACAACAAGCTAGTCCACAGAAATATTGCCTGTAAGACCCCCTCTGTTGTTGACCTAAGATAATAGTCAACATGGGATCTACAGTGAAAGAATATAATGTTTATTTATTTATTTATTTGGGATACCTGTATTCTGCCCCATTCGCATAAGGCTCGGAGCGGCTTCCAGCAAATAAATAACAATACAAAAATATAAAAATTGGACACATCCAGGCAATAAATAATTTAACAATTAATTAAAATAACATTTAAATAAAAAGGTCTTGGCCTGGCCGACGGAGCCAGGTGGACCTCTCTGAGGAGCGCATTCCTATCTCCAGAATCCTATTTGATGAAAAATGCAGGGGGCCGGATGCACTTTTCAACCAACTGAGGTTTGGCACAGTTTTGTCTCCTCCTCATTACCACCACTAACCAATTCATGTGGTGGTACAGAAGGTGGAATCTGAGATATAATGGAAAGAACCCACTGTTCCAGAACAGAAAAGTAATGGCAATGCAGTGATGAGTACAGTTATCAACAACTGAATTGCACCGTGTGTCAACAGTGCAGCTTTACGTCTCCGTGAAGCTTCTATAAACATCAGCAAGACTAGAGCATTTGTCAGTTTAAAACTGCACCTAACACATAGCAGCAGCAGCAGCAGCCAAGGCTGAGATGAAAGGCAGGCTTCCCAATACAAACACTATAGAACGGCTTCCTTATTTGATGGTCATGTTGCAGCAATTATTTTGCCTTTTGAAAGACTCTTTAAACTCTACTTTATATATCCCTTGGGTATGCCTTGCAGGCATGGCTCTCTCATGGTTTGAGCAAGGAATTGTCTGGAAGAACTACAGAAGAACTGGAGTAGGCATGTGCTCACAGAGAAGGGATTGGCATTTATTTCAGTGGTTTGTGGCAGAGTGTGTACTCTCAAGCATCTCTCATATGAAAGATAGACATTTTCCTTCAAATATTCAGCTAAAAGTTGCTGAATGTATTGCAGATTCCCACTTCTCATAAACTGCCCAATCAGCCCCAGAGCTGCAATTAACACCATACACTTAGTGTACAATTCTATGCAAGTTCAGACAAAAAAGCCTTACCGCTCCCAACATGACTGTCTGGGACATACTGGAAGTAGTAGGCCTTTATTTTTGGTTTAAACTTGCATAGGATGGCACCTTTAATTTACAGATATGCTCCATTAATGGAATGATAATCATGCTAATTCTAATATGAGTGTACAAGAGGGGAAATGGTCAGCACTGGATGAATGGAATAAAAAATCAGGAAGACTCTGATCTGACAACTTCCCAGAAACAAACATGCTTGAAAAGAGGAGTCCTACATGACTATGAGAAGTTGAGAAATGAATGTGTATGATAATTTGAAGTGCCTGATCCTGCCTAATCTTGGAAACTAAGTAGGGTCAGCACTTGTGGAAATCTGGATGGGTGACTTGAGTCCTGCACTGAGCAGGTGGCTGGACCTGATGGCCTGCTGCGCCCCTGCCAACTGTATGATTCAATGAGTCCATGTTAAATGTAAGCTTTTCTTATGTTAATAATGTGCTTGCATTGAGGTGGAATCTAGCTGTGCTTGTCCATTATCAGGATAGGATTTTGATGGACTCTCCTTCCTCCAAAAGCTTTAGAGTGCTGGGACCCTGGGAGCAGATTCTGGGTCTGGAAGGCGAGGAGGGATTGGAAATCCTATTGTGTAACTAGCAGGTAGAGGAAAAGCCATCCATGGGGATCAGTCACAGGCCCATCTGGCCTAGCATTCTGTTCACACAGTAAGCAATCAGCTACAGTGGAAGCCTACAAGCAGAACTTGAGTGCAGCCCATGTTCTCCAGCAGCTGCTGCACACAGGCCTATGGCCTCACAGGTCCATTTGCATGATACTGGATTTCACCCATTGAAAGTACAATTTTTGGAACTTAATAAAATGTAGTGGAAAGGATATTAAAGCCATCTAATTCATCCTCCTGCAATGAGATAGGATTTTCTGTACCAGGGGTGCGGACTCTGTGGTTTCCCAAATTAAAGGACCTTTCATTTAAAGACTGAGATCCTCTCTCTCCGATGATCACTTAGCATTGCCTATTATTATTAGATTAGGGAAACTAAGGGCTTAGCAATGTTGAAAAAAAATCAACTGCAATCAGCTTTTGAGCATGGCATAGGAAAGACAAGAATCTCGTTCTTCGCTTCAGGCAGCAGAATGTCCCAGGCAGTCTGGAGTCCAAAACATCTGGAAGACCAAAGGCTCTCACCTGTGGTACACCCAACAACTTCTCAGTCTAAGCTGTTGCATCTGCATTACAAAATCCTGCAAATGTGATGGCTGGAGTAAGCAAGGCCCGCCAAGTGATAGCAAGAGGTTAATGCGAGGTATTTTTTAAAAAATGAATGTTATCTTTTCAGATATAGGGCCGCAGACAATACTTGTTCCTTTATGCCAGCAGCCCTGGTTGCATAACACCTAATAGAGTTTAACCCAATTACGGGTGCAATTCTAGGTATGTTGAGAGAGAAAAAAGGCTTACGATTCCCCCTACAAGCCATGGTTGTCTGGGGCATGCTAGGCGTTGTAAGCCTTTTTTCTGTCTCCACATGCATAGGATTGGTCCTTAAATATAGTTTCCTCCCACACTCCATGCAAAGGCTGACTAAAGCCTTGACATCCAGTCAGCCCTCTCTCCCTCTCCGGCACACACACCACCCTCCGCATTGCTGTTTTTCTTACCATCCTGAGCAGCCTGATTAACTGCTGTGTGGATTCAAACACTCGCTTATTGTTTCGTGACATTTGGGTTGGTTGTCATAAAGGTATTGCTCAGCTGTGGATTTTGAAATTATAATGCATGGCAGCACAAACTGTGGAAAAGAGCTTTGAAAGGAAATGATGCCTGTGATCCTTTTTGGCAGTGACCTAGAAATCTATTTTTTATTGCCATTCGCCTGACTTGTGGAGGTGAAATGCTATGGGAGTTGTGAGAGGCAGGGCTGCCGCTACCAAGATTTGGTGAATTGAAGAGCAATAATACAGAAATGGATAGCCACAGGCAAGGCATAGATGCATTTTTGTTGCTGTTTTGAATAACTTTATTTTACAGTTTCAAAAATGTTACAGAGTTAGAACAGAATAGAACTACAGTGGGAAAGATCCTGCAAGGCGATGGAGTCCAACCCCCTGTTCTGCTTCTGCATATGGTCACCCATCTGGTTGCAGACCCACAGCCTTTCATCTTAGCAAAGGTGACTTGACATGCTACCTCCATGTATAGCTATGCAGGCAGGATGCCTACAAGCATATAAAAATGCATAACTGATTCCAGTCTTCCACACCCCAAAATATTGCACATGTACGTGTTCCAAAAAAGCTAAGTAACAGTGAAGTTCATGTTTTGGCTTTGGAATAATTGTGATTATTTCACACTGTGTATTCTTTTCTTAAGTTGTTCCAGAGAGACTCATGAGTGGCTGGTGGTTTCATGATTATGCCCTCTTGTCTAATGTATGGAATCAACACATGCCAAGTTTTCTCAAAACCACCTTCAGGCTGTCATGTTTTTCAGAGCTTTAAGTTGCTTTGATAATTTTTCCATAAAGACAATGTTCCATTCCAACCAAGCTTCCAGTGGAAAATTAACAACTGTGTTGCTGTGCTAGAACCTGTCTGGCTGCAGCTGTGAAGAAGATGAGTAATTTTTTAAATGCAAGTCCTTTAAACCATCAACAAACAAGTTTAATAATGCTAATTTGAGATCACAAGCAACTATTTGACCTGTGATAACACCTACTTCATAATTAGCTCCCTAAATGATGGCGTTTTCTGTCAGCTTCACCACATATGGAAACAGGGTCCCATTTGCTGATATCCTCTCCAGCAGAGTGGACTAGCTTGAGAATTTATTCTGTGATATTTCATGAGCATATTATGACATCTTGGTATTTTTATGCTGTTGTCTTGTATTGTTGCTATCTGAATGGCTGTTTTCCCCATAGTTTTTATCAATCTGACATTTCTGCATTGCATTTCAGGTCTGTTTCCCATACTGATTTTAAAGACTTAGGTCACTAGTCATTGAGTCACATAAAATCTGACACATATTTGACAGTAGGTACTCTATTTTAAAATTAGTTGTTCTGTAGTACTTAGGGATTTTTATTTTTTGGTTACCAACAAACCTTCTTGTTTCTATATGTGTCTAATTTAGGACAGCTCGGTTTTCCCAACCTGGTGCAGCCTACATGTGCTGGACTCAACTCCCAGTATTTCTGAACATTAACCTTGTTAGCTGACTGAGTCAGCATCAAAACAGCTGGAAGGCACTAACTTCGGAATGGATGCCTTACAGCATTCTTATTCTTTTACCTACCTCTCTCAAGCAAAACCCCAAGGTATTTAGTCAGATAGTACTTAAATCTTAATCACAAGCAAAATAAGACGCAACCCCCTGGATCCAACAGCATGGGCAATTAATGCCACATGCCCAAGAAGGCAGGGCTAACTCCAGCTTGGAGAGCCCAGGGCCAGATCCCCTCCAATGAGTCCTCTCCTTCAGTGAGTCTCCCTTCTCAACACTATTGTCATCAGCTACTGTCATCCTCTTTCTCATCATGGCTAGCATTTACTTGCTTGATAGACTGAAAGCTGGTGAACAAATAAGTGCTGCCGTCTCCTCCTCCTCCTCCTCCTCCTCCTCCTCCTCCTCCTCACCATCACCGCTATCTGGGCCACACTGAGAGGCAGGGAAATAACCAGCTGATATGGAGAGGAGGAGCAACTCTAGGCCACTCTTGTCTGTGGGACCAAGCTGAGATATGGGCCCTTATCTCTTACTTAACCATGCCTGGGTTTCATACCAGCCCTGCAGGAAGGCTTCAGCCTTATGCTTCTTTAATAGCACCCACAAGTACTATGTATCAAAATTCTTTTCAACATGCCGTGAGTTGTTTCAAATGTTGTTCGTAATGCAGCACTGATGGGGGTCTCCTATTCAAAGGAGAAAAGATTAAATCCAATGAGACGCAAAATCTTTAGGTGTATGTAAAGAAATTATTGAAATCCTGATGAAGAGGCCACAGTTTCTTCACCCTCAGTTCAGATTGCAAATCTCTCCTCCTCTTTATTTTTATTTTGTAGACTTCCAGACACAGAGACCCTATTGCTGACAATCAAAGGGCTTTGTGCAGCCAGTCTGTCTATTCTGTCTTTAGACAAGTGGAAAACTTACTGCATAAAGAGTGCAATATTGTACCACTTAAATCCTCCTGAAATCAAGTGTAGTATAGTGTTTGAATGCTGTAATAGGACTGCAGAGACTCAGGGTCAATTGCTCAGTGAACAATAGATCTCATTGATAATCTTGGGCCAATCATTTTTTCTCCTTTTCCATTTAACTATCATTTTTGTTTATTATTAAAAATCACATACTGTCACTCAACTAGATTATCAAAGTGACTCAAAACAAAACAGAGGAAGAGCTTCATACAAACAGACTAACTCATAAAAGAAGTGTAAACACAAATACATACACCAGAATAAAAGACATCTGCAGAAGTGACAGAGTTTGGCAAACTAATATTTATGAAGCTTTCTAGAGAAAGCATTCCAAGCTCAGGATACCACCACTGAAAAAACCCTTTGCCTACCACTCACCCGCCATACTACATCAGATGAGGAAACCCAGAGAAGAGGCTCTGGTGGAAACAAACAGTCTTTCAGGCAATTCTCCCAAGCCAGTTCTTTAAGAATCCAAACCAGGGGAAGGGCAAGGTCTGTCCACCTGGGCTCCTTTGAAAAGAGATGGAATTAAAAGCAGACCACTAACGCAGCTCGCAGCTCTCGCCAATTAGGTTCTTAACTTGCTCACTCTCTTTTAGATTCACAGTTCTAAGTCCCTTCATTTTCCTCTTGCTCCATCACCCACCCCTTGTCATCTCCACTGTAACAAGCCTGAACCCCCAAAAGCCAGGCCTTGGTCTCTGCTTGCTTCACTTGGTGTTAAAATCTAGTTGCTTGCAATAGTACGACAGAGTTTGAGTTAGCATTGCTCTGAGCTTGTCAGTCTGCTATCATGAAACTAGGCAGTTTCCTTTCCAGACGGCACAAGAAGCATGCACACTGCCCTTCCTTATCAGGCTTGACTTTTGTGAGCAAGAGGAAGTAATGAGCCTACGCTGTGATGTTCAGGCAGAGAAGAAACACCAGCCATTCAGGCAGGAATCCGCCTCATTGGCACATTATACTCTGTTATCTCTTAACACCTGTGTAAACAATATTACTCTTGTAACAATATATATTAATTATGTAGAATGCTGTATGCATGTGTTTCAACACTATAAGTCTGTAATCTATAAAAGCTAGCCACCTTCTTTGTTCTCTGGTTCTGTTGTTTTTTCCGAACCCAGCTAATTGGGGGCCTACCTTGGAGGAACTCTGTGTGGTGTTAGAGGCTTGCCACTAAAAGTTTTGGAGGTCTAGCTAGTGGCTTTGGATATTATTGCAATAATAAATAATCTCCTTCTTAGTAACTTGTATCACTCTCTGGAAATCATTAAAAAACCTTCAGCACCAGCAAGGGCAACATCCACCACCTTTCTCCCCAGTCCACCTTGCCTAACTTCCCGGATTTTGCAGCCATTCCACCATCCTTCCTCCATTCTCTTTACAACAAGTAAGCAAAATGATATGTTCTACTAGAGACAGTGTTGACAATCTCCACTCTCAAATAATACTTTTTGTGGTATGTCAAGACATCCATTAACATAAAAATAGCAACAACTATCACAGTAACAAATTGCAAATTTCATTCCAAATACCAGATAAAGGATTTTCAGACAGATTGTAAGAAGGGGTTTATAGTTACGCAGAGTCTATGAGACATGGTCTTCCATATCTGTTGTCTGCTTTCCCCTGTGGTTTTTCTTTTCTCAGTTGTGTTGTTAATCCTTCTGCAATTCTTTATAGACTGGATTCCAATTTGAACCATTAAATATAGAAGGTAGATCTATTTTCGGTTTACACAGCACATTTTCTTTCAGTTATCCTACCAATACAGTTAAAATTGCAGCTATGTCACCATAAAGTATTTCCATTCCCTTCAGCATCTAATAAAGAGATGCCTTCTCCAGTGCAGAAAGAAAAATGTATGCCCCAAATGAATAGGGAGGCTTGCAGAAACTTTCTGATTTCTATGTACTGGACAGCATTTGCCGCTCTGTTGGCATTAAAGATTATATAAATATGAAAGGTTAGAGTCTGTGACTGGCCCAAAGTCAGCTCAGGAGCTCCATGGCTAAGTGGGGACTAGAACCAGAACTCCTGAGTCCCAGTCCTGCGCTCTTAATCACTACGCTGCACTGGTCACTTCAGTGTTTCTCTTGGTGTGGGAACCACAGTGATGCCCGCCATGGCCCACAATATCTCTCCAGTCCGAATATAGTGTCATTGCAGACCAACACTATGTCATGGCTCCAAGGGCATTGTGGGGGAATGTAAACATTAAGCACCAGAGGCAGCTTTGGCTGGCCTGCTTGGTGGACTTAGGTTGCTGCTTCTGCTGCTATTGGCTTCTGCCATAATGAAGGAGAGGCGAGAATGCTGTTGCCACTAATCCTTTGGAGCACCCTCCTTGAGAGAAGTGCCAAGACCCTCTGAGGCTTGGCCCCAGTCCTGAAAAGGCTTCATCCTATTGTTCTCCTGTTCTGAATTTTCCTTAAGGATGGTGGTGACAGAGATTAGTGACCACGAAAGGAATTCCTCACTAGCTGTTTCCACCACTGCCTATCCTTCTTCTTGTCCTTGGCACGGAGCACAGCCCATGAAGAAATCAGGTTTATCAGCAGGAATCAATCCCCTGCCTTCTCTTTCCTTTCATTGTCATAAATGGTGTCGCTGAGCTGTGGCAGTTCACTGAAAGCAAACATCATAGCTGTGATCATCATCACACAGGCATTTAAACTGAGAGGATGATTGCTTATTCTGCACAAGTCGCATAACCGACAAGAAAATAAAGCATGAGAAATTTTGGGGAGTTTGCTCTTCCACCGTCTGGTATAATGTTCAGCACAGTTGTCCTATGCAGGGGTAATTTCAGATCAGTCAATAAAGGTCAGTTCAAAGCTAAAACCTTCAAACCTGATTCCAGACTGAATTTGGGCATGGACGCAGTAGGACTTAACCTTTAGGTCGTGCCTATACTAAAATCTTACGCAGACTTTAACTTACTTTAGCAGCCATTATATGGCTTTCTCCAAAGATCCTGAAATTTGTACATCATCAGGATTGTTTCTGTATACTAAAAGATGTAGACCAACTTGAAGGACCTTAAAAGGGCATCAGGAAATGCAGAGGATAAAGTTCTAGCTATGATGCCTATCTATTACCTGTCCTCTCATGGATGCACAGCTGTATGTGGTGAGAGGAGTTGAGAGTATCAGAGAAGCCTCCTAGAGCAATACTGCCAGGAGGTCAGGCTCTTTCAGCACTAGCAGGGTCACCTCAGGTGGCCGAAGCCAAGACACCTGAATAAGGTACATATGCCTTCTTAAGGATTATTGGTTACATCAGCGGAAGAGAATGGATATCTTGAATGGTGAGGTAGGTGGGGGAATTCCTGCAGAACAGCTACTGTGCAGTAGTGGTAGTTGAAGGCCACACTGGTAGCCAATCTTTCTCAGACAAGGACCATGATGTTCAAGCTAACTCTGGATAGTATGACATGGAAGGAGATAATGCTAAACCACTTCTGAACATTTTCTTACCTTGAAAACCCTATGATGAAACAAGAGCCAGAAGATGAGTCTCCCAGGTCAGAAGGCACTCAGTCAATGATTAGGAAAGAACAATGGACAAGTGTGATGGTACAAAGCACGTACAATTGGAAGATGGAAGTATGAATCAAGGCAAATTGGAAACTGTAATCCAAGAAATGGAATGGCTAAACACTAATAATTGGCATGAGTGAACCAAAGTGGACTGGAATGGGACATTTTCAGTCAGACAGACACAAAGTATTTAATTTTGGAAATGAGAAACTCCGGAGAAGTGGGATGGCTCCAATGCAGAGGCAAGATGTAGCATAGGCAGTAAGTCAGACCAAATAATAGCAATCAGAATTCTTGGAAAACCTGTCAGCATAGCCATCATTCGTGTCTATACTCCATCAGCAAATGTTGAAGAAGAAATCCAGTACTTTTATGCAAGTCTCCAAGAGGAAATAGATAATGTACCAAAGAAAGACATGCTGATAGACATAGGAGACTGGGACAAAAAAGTAGGAAACAAAACAGAATCCAACGTTGTACGATAATTTGGCCTAGGGGTCAGAAATGAAGCAGGAGAACGATAATTTTGTGAAGCAAATGTTGCAAATACATACTTCAGGCAACTGATCAGATGTACAGATGAACAACCCCAGATGCCCCGTATAGAAATCAAAACAACTCTGTAATTGGAAGTAAAAGATAGAGAAATTGTATTCTCATTGCCAAAATAGACCAGAAGCAGATTGTTTTAGTGACCATGAACTATTAATATAAAAAAATCAAAGTTAAGCTGCAAAAGATCACTAACAGATGCATAGTGCCCAAATACAGCTTGAATAAGATTCCTGAAGAATTGAAAGTCCATATAAAGAACAGTTTTACATTATTGAATTCGATTGACCATGAACCAGAAAAAAATGTGGACTGAAACCAAAGACATTGTTAGAGAATAGTCAAAAAGAAAATTATTGTAGCAAAATTTTAATAAAACCTAGATGAATGACAGGAAAAACACAATTGCAAAGGACAGGTTAGATTAGAAGCAAGCAAAATGGTGACAGAAATAAGGCCAGAATCCTGAATACAACTATCACACAGAGACCAAAAGAACTAATAGCCAGTGCAAATTAATTGATGAGGACAATAAAAGGGGAAGAACAAGACACCTCTTCCAGAAGATCCAGGAAATCAAAGAGCAATGCAAATCTGGACTAGAAATCCTGAAAGAACAACATAAAGACATATTATCTCAACAGGATAAAAGAAAGAAAAGGAATACTTTGAGGAAGAGGGTACAATTCTATGCAAATTTAGAAAAAACCCCCATTCCTGACTCACAACTTTCTCTAGCTAGCAAGTTTTTCTCTAAATGCAACCTAAAATTCTTTCAAAAGTTGCTTACAATATTCCAGGAAAAACATCCAGCTTTCCCCTGGGCATGCCTAAGAATTTGATACTCCTAAAGTAGCTCCTAGATCCTGTTATATGTCTTATAATGTTATTTTTTAAAACTTTGTTTCTAAATTTGATGTCAACAGTTCAACCAAGTTATCAGCCTAATACAAAACTCTTGAGTACTGTGTTTGGATAAAAGAAGTTCAGATCTAAATAATTGCTATATTTAATCATCAAGCAAAACTGACAGCATGCATCCAACTGAACATACACATTTACAAATGGTCCTTTCTATGAATTATTTTTATTTAAACAAATTATAAAAATGCCCATCTGTTGAAGGTTTTATTATGTCTGGTTCAGTACATTTTTAGGTCTCTAAGGTGTCAATCACTCAAATAACACGTAGATGTCTTTTCATTCCTCTTGCAGCTTTGCTGATTTTCTGCATGGTAGGACAGGCATGTTGGCTGAACTGAATTTCACACATCCCAATAAAGAATTCAGCTGTAGGTAGAGATAACACATAGGCACAGCCTGGAGGATGTATTATTATCACCCATGATGATATAACTTTTGAGTTGTCATTCTTGAGATGAGAAAATGGCTGCATTCTCTTAGGTATTCTTTCCATGTTTTTGCTATGAATAGCAAATAAACAGTAGTAGTTAAACACTTGCATAGCCTGTTTCTGTGTGTCTAATAGGATAGTGTGCTCTGCAGAACATTCAAACTGTATTTGAAATCTTCAGAAAAAGTACCATTGGCATTCCCTAGCTGTTAAAAATAAGCAATAAGTTTTATTTATTTTCCAGAGGGAGATATTAATCCAATTCAGAGCATTTAAAGCTTCCAAGAAAAAAGCAAATTCAAGGAAACATATGTACTCTTTGCTCAAGGGCTTGGATGCATCCAATAGATTAAAAAAATGCTTCGTGTTCTGACTCCCTATGCCAAATTCAAGCCATCTCATGCTTACCAAGTGACACCAAAACCATAGCCTTCATGCATAAAAGGGAGGTATCAGCGGAGCTGGGTAACCCAAAGATCCTCAGAGTCAAAAACACATCTTTAGAAGCAACTCTGAAGGTGGAAACCCCAGCAAAAGTCCATTGAGGACCCAAAAGCAATGGAATGAGAGAGGGAAAAACTGACAGCTGAGTGGGAGGGCAAATGGAATGAAATGAATGGAAGGGAGAGATGGAGGAAAGACACCAGGGGCACAATCCTAAGATGGATGGGTGTTGTCTGGCCAGCCATAGGAAAAGGTGGAATCCCCACTACGACCTGAGGAAAACCTTCTGGGGTTGCAGTGGACACTTGGCCTTCTGAGCCTTTTCCACTGCTCTCTCAGCTATCATGGTTCTTTCTGTGCATGCTGATGCCCTTATGACGGAAAAGGGACAATATATTGCTAGCTTCAAGGGATGCCAAGGAAAAAGGGCTAGAGCATGGGTTCTCAAATTACGGCCCACGGGCCAGATCCTGCCTGCCATGCCCATTTAACTGCCCACCTCAGAGGTTTTGGACTTCTTGCGCCCGTGCCCACCGCCACCACCACCTGGCCATGCGCGCCGCCACCTCATTGGCCCATGCCTGCTGCCGCTGCCTTTCAATTGGCCCCCTATAGAAAAAGTTTGAGGACCCCTGGGCTAGAGATTTAGAGGGCCAAAATTAGCCATTTACGTTTTGATGGAAGGGAGATTTCACAGGCAGTTCTTGCCTTTGTGTTCCTTCTTACTCAGTTGATGCTTGTAATCTTCTGTGTTCAGAAGCTTATGGGCAGCCATATATGATTGAGCCCATAGATACCCAAACCTCTCATTGTGTGGACAAGTCATTTTAATGCAGCTGGGATTAGGCACCAAACTCACAAAATGGAGGAAAAACCTGAAAACCTCTCAGGGAGAGTTGAGTCTGTTCAATGTGTATGGAGTGTTAGATGAAAATAAAAGGGTAACCAAGTTGGGGGCAGGAATGAGGTGGCTGGAACCTGAGCAGCACTGCATACTACAATATTTTGTTACAGGCATCACTTGTCACACAGTTTTTGAAACTTCCATCAACAGAAGTCAAAAGACTAGTTCAGCATAAAGTTCTCACTGCACAGTTCTTTGGATCCTGGGACTAAGATCAATTCACAATGTAATCTAGGTTTTCTTGGTACAAAAGCTAATCTGTGTGTATTTGCACAGCTTCGTTCTGTGGAACAAGCTAAGACAGAAGATGAAGTCTATTAGACAGAGCTTTGCCAAATAACTTTTGTGACTCAGATCTTGCACCTAGAATTATCAAACTAGGGGCACAATACAGTGTAACACTTATTTGGAAGTAAGTCCATTGAACGCAGTGGGATGTTCTTTCAAGTATACTTGCATTGGATTGCACGGCCACCCAAAAACTGCTTTGGAGAGTTTCCCAACCTTCCCCAAGATTTTGAGGATTTACAAAGTGTTGCAGAGGGGAGAAGAGATCACCCACTTTCTGGTATGCAGAGCTGCTTACATGAAAGAAATGACACAATTGGTGACAACTCAGAATAAAATCTGGGTTACTTCTCTAGTCCTATTTGAAATGTATCTAAGATACTGCAGTATGTTTCCACATTGAACTCATCTCTGTCAGTTAGCTGGCAGTTACTTTTTCCATTTGATTTATGCTTTTCTCTTTTCTGCTGATCTTTCATCTGCTTATTAAGTTTCCACTTGTTAACTCAGTTTCATGTATGTGGCTGCTCTTCATTCTGTTCAAAGCTACTACTCACATCATGTACAAAGATTCAGAGCAGACTTAGAGGCTGCGTAGGTGGTAATTGGATTATATCTGTGCCTTCAAAAGGTAAAAACCATTTTTAAGCTATGTATGGTAACCTTCTCCAACCTGGCACCCAGTGTTTCAGACTTCAACTCTAAGGATTTTTAACCACTGCCATACTGGTTGGGACTGATGGGAGCTGAAGCCCAAAATATTTAACCACTGATGAGTGAGATTCTCAATTGTCAATAGTTTAAGCTCAGCTTCCTCCAGCTCTTGAGGAGACTGCTTTAGTCTGGTGCTACGATCTAGAAAGTCTACTCAGATGAAACTCTTTCCATGTATCTGTCCTAGGAATACCAGAGAACAGCCAACACAATACTCACAGCTCACCAGCAGAGCTTAGAATATATGTGGGCTCAGAGATGGAGAATAGACACAGGTATTAAGAGACAGGTATTAGCCTTTCAGCACTTCTTTTGTGCTGAAAGAAGTGCTGAAAAGGTTAATACCTGTCTTAGGATTTATTAATTAGACATTTTCCCTTTATTCTTTATCTAAGCTTTGAAGTACAGGAGAATATGCTCTAAACATACAATATTGTATTTATTGATGTGTTTGATGGAAGTATCGCCTTCCCCAGAATGGAATTCTGACTTGTTTGGATGTGGAACTCTCCACAAGATATCTGGGATCCTACACCCGTCCAAGAAGGTGGTCTGCACAGGTCCCTCCAAGGTGACTGTTTCTTGCACCCATATGAATCTTGCTCATATGTCCATAGTGTAAACGTAAAAGTAATAGATAAATAAATAAAGAATTCAGGGAGACTTCTGAGATATTGATAACTATTTTTAACCCAGTCTGACAGAACTAGTAGAAAGCAACTATTCCTGCATTATTCCCATAAACCGACTCCAAATAGCATCCCTAGAACATTTCATACCCAGATGATACAGAGGTAAACATCTCTTCCCTACCCCCATTGCTTATTCTAAACAGTGACCTACTTTGTATCTGCCATACTCAGCCTTTGTTGCTTGATGGGGGCAGGGAGGATAGATGTCAAGGAAATTAGAAGATGCAGGCTCCACAGCCAGCCACAATGGGCAATTTTCTTTTTATTACATTGACTGTTCATTCTCTCACTCGCTTTCTTTCTACTAAATGGATAGTCCTGACAATTCAGGAGCTAAACACTGACAAGTCTGCCCATATCCTGCATAAGCATCCTATAAACAGCCAAAGAACTCCATATGTGCAAGAAACACTGAAATGATCCATATAAAAGTTAGTGTGATTTTTTTTCACTTTCCCCAAATCTAGAGTATAAATAATTGGTATATATCTGTCTGCCTAGGCACACAGACAGAAAGATGAACCAGTAAATTGTTAATGCTTTTCAACATTTAGTGGTACAAGGATATCCATAATTTTGTTCTTAGTTTTAGGAGATTTCTAAATTGGAAATGAGGAGTCACCTATAAGGAATGGAGCACCCCTCTTTTGCCTTCTGTGTTCAACAGCATCTCTGAATCATGCAGAGCTGTCTGTTGTCAAAGGCAGAATACCAAATGAGACTGATCATTGTTCTAACCCAGGAAGGTTGTCCTTATTACAGGATGCATGTGATAGGAAACTAATCAGCAGTAGCAGGCGTGGGTATAGATAGCTGTATTGTATTTCACCTGAACAAGGAAATCCAAAACTAAATGCACCTTCTGGGAAGTAAATCCCATTTGTTTCATTTGAATTAACATCCATGTAATCCTTAGGATTCGATGTTTTAGGAATACTTCAAGATTTTTTATTCTTATTTTGACATGTTTATTATTAATATTATAACATTACATTACACTTTTATCCCTTTTGTTTTTGTAAGGAACTTAAGGTAGCTTACATAGCCCTATTCCTGAGGTTTTTAGGATGAGCAACAGTGACTGGCTCAAAGGCACCAAGTCACTTCATGTCCAAGTGAGGACTAGAACTTGGATCTGCAAAGTCCCAGTCGAACACTCTAATCATTAAACACATTTTCTAATTACTACATCACTTCTTGCTGATAAAGGGCGTGGTTGCAAAGTTTATACTGTCTGCTCGTATCGCTGCTGAACAGCATTCAGGATATGAAATTGGCTAGATCAGTTGCCAAGTATTTGCTGAATACCAGAGCTGTCAGAGAAGGATGCCATGCTTTGCAAAGCAAATTCTACTGTGCAATATTCGTGGAATTGTATGGAGCGGTATGCACTGTATTCAGAAAGGTTGGATGACTTCAGTATTAAGGGCTCAAACATGGGAAAGACTCCAGAAGCCGCTATATCTGTGTCTTACAAAAGAATCTAATTGATAAAAGACAAACAGGACTATTTTCCTTGATTGTTTTGCTTCTACATACAAAATTACAATCAACCAAGAGCTACAATGATCTTTACTGTAATTTTTTTCCTCACCTGTTTAAGTGGAAAAAAGAATGTATTAATTCTGGCCTCCTGCCTGTTGAACTAGATATGACTTTAATTTAATTTTTATTTATTTATAATTGAATTTATAATCCGCTTAACCAATAGTCCAGCAGGACTCTCTAAGCGGATTTACAAAACTCATAAAAACAAACAAAGAGTGAAAAGGAAAACAATACACACAATATAACAGTTTATGAAAACAAACAACTACTATTATAGACAAATGCCAAAACAAAATGCAATTAACATGCAAAATAATATATAATACAATATACAGTGTATAGTATACAGCTGAGAGTTTAACCTGAGAGTTAAAAGTAGTACAAATTAAAATCTAATACCAATATCTGATTATAATTTGGCTTAATTTTGGCTGTACTTCTGGATTACAGTGGGGAATTGGCCAGAAAAGGCCTCAGAGGGTGTACTATTGGCATGGAGATTTCTACAAGATTAAACAGGAAATATAAGAATTGCACCAAAGTGAAGTACGCTCAAGGCCAAGTGAGAAGTATGTGGCATCTCCCTGACATTGCATGGACTTCAGCAAGTTCACCTTGAAGTTAGAGAAGGACCCTGCCCTTTTCTAGGTTCAGGTGAATGGAGTTTTTACCAGATTCTCTGGCTCTGTCCCCCTCTGACTTAGAAGACTCAGAGGGGAAGGAGGTGTCACCCAGTGAGCCACCATCCTCTATTCCAGGATCTCTCAGTCCAGTGGACATGGTTCTAGTAGACTCCTTAGACATGGCAGGTTTCTCTCAGCGTAGTCCTCACTGCCTCATGCTGTGTGATCCAACAACTGAAGAGTCCAACAGTGGCCGTTTAAGCAACACGAACATCTCAGGGAAGTTGGGGTTAACAACAGGTCCAGATCAGACAGTTTTCATAGGTCTCAGCATGTTCCTGAGACAACAGCCCTCCTTGGATGAGTCCTAGTCAGCACCTGCTCTTTGCTCAGGGTCATGATAGCCTGGCCTTTCCAGTAGGTCCCACTGTTTCAGAGCACCTGCCCCCAGGTGTCTTATGATGAGTTGGGAAAGGATAGGCTTGCCAACAGACAGCTGTAGACCTGATAGAAAGCATACTACAGACAGACGTTGTAAAGGTAAACAATAAGGAATTATTTAATGCAGATGCCTTTTAATAAAGAACATGCTGAAGGAATTTGAAGTGACAGAAGCATGTCCTCTCCATTCAGTCCCAATGCTGGAATCTTTATGAGAGAAATAGGAACTACTGGGGTGGGGATGTGCCTCATACTGCCATAGTAAGTTGATGGAAATTGGAAGTCAACAGCATTCAGAGAACTGCATGTTTCTTTTCCTTCAAGAGGAAGTAGTCTTTTCCCCCTTCCAGATATTCCCCACTTAAGACAGGATAGTCAGAGGGAACAGGAAGTGCTGTCTTGTAATGCCTGAATGATACTCAGTTTTAGGCAAAATTATGGGGAAATCCAATTCAAGCCTTTTATCTCCACAATAGATAATATATTTCAGTATGTTTGTTGACAGGTAGTATATCTGAGAGACAGTAGCACGAATATTTATTTCGGACCTTCATTGCTGAAATAGGTTCAGATCTATAGTTTCCCTTGTGAGCCATAAAATGGATCCTTTGAGACAGAGAACCATTGGGGAAAGAGTAAAGAAAACCTGTGATGTTATTACAGAACTGTATGAAGTTAGCAGCTGGGCATAAGGAGGAGAGACAGCTGTTTGTTATTGTGAAACATTTGCTTTCTGCGCAAAACAGTTCAATGTTTGCTTTAATCTTACTTATAAATAATCTCTGGATTTCTTGTCTGTGGTTAAGTCCTTGATCCTATGTGGTCTTAGATTTCAGAAACAAGGAAGTATCTGATTTCTTTATGCCCACAAATGGTGTCAATAGAGCTATAAAGGGTGGGACTCTGGCCACCAGGACAACATTTAAAAACTCCCCAGGGCTCTCTTTGTTGTTTTGACTTCTATTAACTAGCACAGTTATTCCCAAGTGGAGCATCCCTTCATGTTTTGGAGGGCTGGGCTGTTCCAAGTGTTCCAAGAAGTATGTAAACAGTACACATGTTCATCCCATGTGTTCAAAAGCTGGCCACCTTTCAAAGAACAGCACTCTGCGTTAACACAGAACTGGTTTAATCCAGCATTAGGCCACTTGTTGAGGCTTATCACTGTAGTGTTTAGCTCCAAAATCTGGAATGTACTTTTTGCAGTAAATTAGGAAACAGATAGCCACCCCCCCCCCCACCCCAGGGGCTAAATGGTCTGGCCAAAATACCCAGCAGTGCTCCTGTTGTTATTGTTAGAATGCATTTTAAGATGCAGACCTAAACCTGCATCTTTATGCCCTGCCAAGTGAAGAATCTGGAGCTGTAAGTTTCACACCATCTGGCTCAGTGGTCCCCAAATGTTTCTGGGCTACCACCCTCTTTCTTCTTCAGTGACAACTCTAGTGCCTCCACACCTCTTTCTTTGTATTAGATCTATTGCTCTGCTGCAAATTTAAAACAACAAATCTGATACTATAAACAAGCATATGTATTTCACAAATAAAACTTAACTTTGTAAAATGATTTTTTTTAAATAAATAATAAAAAATAAATTTACCTCTCATCTGTAAATACATTTTTTCATAGTTTTAATGGAATGGGTGTGCTTGGTGCAGAGATATTTATTTTTCAACATCAGGCTGGAAGGCACTAAGAAGACTGAAATCCCATGTTAATTAATTTCCACGGTTCTACAGTTTAGGGTAGTGTGTGTGTGTGTGTGTGTGTGTGTGTATAATTGTAACCAAAAATATTGATACGGGTTTGAAAAATTTGGCCTCAACTCAATGCCATTTTGGAGTGAAATCAGTTCACCCAAGTGCTGCTGATCTCTAGGAATTGATTGGTCACCCTGTCTGGTATTTTAAGCAAAAACAGATCCTAATAAAGTGCTGCTTTATTAACAAAGTGTGTGTTATAACTAACAACAAAAATAATCTAAATCACAGCTTTAGGAAACAGCAGCACTTGAGTGCAGTTAGATTTTCAGTACCTTAGATGAATACTCCTGCTTGACTGGCCCCTGTCTCTCCCTGTCCCTCATCCCTGCTCTCACCAGGGCATCAGCAGGGAGGTGCCACTGGGGACAGTAGCTTGCAGGGCTACATGGGGGTGAGACCTCCTTGGAGGGCATATTTTACAAACTTTCACCTTTTTGTTCTCTCTGTTTCTTTGTAGTAGTAATCTACAATCTCCTAAAGTCCCCCTGCCACCCCTTTTTCCTTACTTTCCACCTCCCCCAGGGGGATGGTACCACTGAGAATCACTAGTCTAGCTAATGTGGAGTAAAGAGGGTTCAGTCTGACTGGCAAAGATTCCCAGTGTGGTGAAATAAATGTGATGCAATGAGAAGCAGCCCTCATCAACTTGCTGACCTCCAAATATTTCAGATGTCTGCTCCCATCAGCCCAGCCAGCATGACTAATGCTCAGGAGTCTGGAGCACCTCAGGTTGGGCAAGGATGAATTAGAAAAATATGGGGAAATGGTTTGTTTCTTTCATTGTTCTGTCACCCAACAGCTGAGGCTCTCTGGACACACACAAAAGTTAAACACACACCCAAACAAATGCTTTACCATTGCCACCTTCTGTGCAGTAATAACCAGCGTTAGTTTGGGCATTACTACTGTTGTCTGTGAAAGATCCTCCATCAATGTTGCTTTCCGGTACCACTGCTCCTCCGTAGCTACCCTTCTTTGGCCCCATCTCCACTAGAGCCATCTATTCTCTTTTGCCGATATGACCATTAAGATAAGATGAAGCAGCATCTTATTCTGGTGTTTCAGCTTTGACCATTCTGCTCTGGGTGACCCTGCTAGGAGACCACCTTGGTGAAATAGTTTGGTCTCCTGCTGGCATTTGGTGGAGAAGATGGTGCCTCTTTTGTTCTTACAAATACAGGTTGAAAGAGAAAAGTGTGTAAATTGCTGTAGAACTGTTCCTAGAGGAGAGAGAAGAAGAAACCAGGCCAGGGATGAGTGTTTGAGCTTCATCTTAGACAAGGTATGAATGAAGGGAGCACAATTCCCAGCCTTGTGAAGGGAGGAAGTCTATGAGAAAGTTGTTAGAGGATGAGGTAAACAAAACACTTTGTTCTAGTTGTGTGCTGTGCAGTTCCAAGGTGTTCTATCCTTACATGTGTAATAATATGTTGACAGCCTTCCATGCTGTATTCTTAATAAACATTGCTGGTTTGCTTTTCTTCAATCTATTTTGGCCTGCTTCAAGCAACATATTGCTTTCAGCTTCTCCATCACTCTCAACACCCTTACCACATTAAGCTGTACATCCAAGAGTGGGGAACTCTGGTTTACTCAAACATAATTCCTACTGTTTTCCATAGCAACTTGCTTCAAGTAGGGCTACAGCTACATAAGTGGAAAGGAGAAATTTAAAATTCACGAGTATGGCTTTATATACATGTTGTGATTACAGTTCTGTGTGATTATGATTCATTTTTTAAAAATCAGACTTCAGTCCTTCACCAAGAGTTACTTCCAAGTAAACAGGTAAAGAATTAGGCCTCAGATATCTATCACAAAAGTATGTCTTAAAGAAGGGCCTGTCCCTTTTCATCTACATTCTTCAAGTGAGAAGCACATTATACTTTGTCTGCTCATAAAGCCAGAAAGCCAGCAATCCACAAATTGCCTGCTTTCTGTTGGTACTTGTCTCTTGACTGAGCAAGAGAGTAGCATCAAGGAGAATCGCTGCCCCCCTAAACCTGCCTTAGGCTTTATGGACTTTAAGAGTACTGAACATTTTAAGTATTTCCTAAGTGGGTATGATGTGCCTTGACAGCACTGACTTGTCTATTGTGGGACATCATTGCTCTGCTGCTGATGCTCACAATGCAATCCTGTAGGTTCAAGGGGGCACAGTCCCAAGACAATATGCACAGAATACACATTTATTTCAGAGTAAGTGAACATCTACTTACACTCACAAGGGCAGACATGTACCAGAGTAAGCAATGCAGAGTCCACAAGTACCCATGTATCCCTAGATGCCTTTCCTGCTGCTGAGGTGCCCTATGCCTCCCGCCTTTTTGTTTTTAAATACATAATTTCAAAGCAAAGTGAGAAGCTTCAGCTGCAGCTCAGTTTCTCAAACTGCCAAATGAGCCTACACACCCCAAAAGTTTGCCTATGCCAATATACAGGGTTGCAGACAATGTCACAGCTGGATGATATTGAACAGAAAATGATTTAGCTGAGACTTCTCATTCATATTCTTCTCTTTTATTCACATGGAAAACTTTTTTTTTTTTTTTTTTTTTTGCAGAAATTGACATTTCCAAAGGGTCATGGAAGTCCTGGTGAGTCCCAATTTCTTTTACCTGTTGGGGATTAAACTATGGAATAGTGCTTTTAATCCATGTTGGGAACCAGGACTGACCTTTACAAATGCTAATGAGCATTCTCCCTACACGCCTGTCACATTCATTTATATTCATTTTTCTTTCATTACTTTTTCCAACAGAGCTTTCAAGAATGTCTCTTGCTTCAGTGAAAGCTTCCCCAGATTAACTTATTAGCACAGTTAGCATGTTTCCCAGAAAGTGTAAACTTTCCACTGGATGTGTGTCAAGAACCTCTGAACCTTGTTCCCAAAAATTTATATAATTACAAACTATACTAAACATTTAGGATTTTGCCAGGGTCTACAAAAGTATGAGTGGCTTTGGTAGCCAGCCCAAGTTTGTTCTTTCTGCAATTCTCCTCCCTGGAGAAAGGTAGGTGAGGTTTTAATATCAGATGGAATATGAAACCCAGTGCAAGTATGGGTGTGTAGTGGGTATAAACCTCTGTCTTGTTCCACAACTCTCAGCTGGGAATTTGGCTCACTTGTCCTGTGCTGATCCCCAGAGACACTCAGCACCAAAAAGTCTCACTATTTCCAAATGTATATCCCCATGGCTTAGCATGCTGGGAGACAGTCTGATGTACTTGGACAACTATGGATACTTTCCCCAACACCATTGGGAATTCTGCATGAAATCTTGCTGTGCATGCATGAAGCAACAAACATTTTTTTACAATTTGATGTATAGTTTTATTTTTTGTTACAAATTCTACATGATGTTACAATGAGATACAAGAAGAAAAATATTGAAAGTCAAAAGGGAAGTGGGAATAGGTAAGATGTCTGAAGGAGATAAAACAATTGGAGAAAAATAAGATCATTCAATGTAAAGGGATGCACAAGTATTCATAAAACTAAAAATCACATTTCTGTATATACTGATCAAATCCTTCAATATACATCCATATGCTGGAGTTTACATTAGGAACCCTGCTGGAAGACTGAGTGGTGTCAAATGGCAGAGGAGGCCTCCCTTTTCAGTTCTGAAATAGAAGACATTTGGCTCTTGAAAGAGCCATGCATGGTGACCATCTGGCAGGCCCCACATTGTGCAAATACAGTTCAACAATACATGTTTATCAGCAAAATGAAAGGACTTTTCTAAAATTAGATTGTGGCGGGCACAATCTGGAAGTGTGTAAAGCAACTGCAATCCTACTTCATGTCCACTAACACTAGCAAAGTGAGCTGTAAAGAAATACTTTTTTTTATTAAAAAAAAAAAACCCCGAATTTTGTAAATACTCTTGTTGTAGGAAGTTTTATAAGTCACTTCATAGAAAAAGCCCCCTCTCCCTCTCAGGAGTAATCCCCTCTTTTAACAGAGGATTGTCCTCTGTTTTTGAAAGTATCCCCTATTGAAGGGCTGTCCAGTCCCTGCCTTGTTTAAAGATAAACAACCCTTAGAAGGGTTAACAGGGGCCTCGCAGTTGTCCATCAAGACTGAACAACTGAAGAGTGGACTGAGCAATAAGACACCTGATCTTACGTTCTAAATGAATTACACTGGATTTCTATTATTTCTATATAATGATTTAAATGCATGTATGTGAATTTAAATGGAAATTGCTGTCCTCTCTTTTTTGGCAGTTTTTCAGTAGCCTAACAAAGGGAAAGCGCTCTTCTCTTTTAGAATACTCATACAAAGGTGTTTCATAAACCATTATACATCCATCAAGTTGCCTTACCTTATCAAGTTTTCTATAGTGATTGTATGGGAGGACTTGATATTTGAAAACATGTTATTCCTGCAAACAAACTGTAAGGGTTAGCAGAAAGTTTCATTCACTGACTCTCTAGCAAGCCGCATATAGGTAGGCTGTCTGCTGTCCTCCAAATGTTTGGCCCAAAATGCCCAGAAAGCCAACTAGCGTATCTTGTGGGAGCTGCAATGCAAAACGTAGTTTCCCATTACCCACCTTCAAACGGTTTTGCCTCGTCCTAGTAACTCTACTGCTTATTGATCTAGACCAGACCTGGGCATTGTATGGCCCGTGGGCCACATCCGGCCTGATGGCTGACCCTGACTGGCCCGCATGATGTCACGGGCAAATTAAAAGTCAGTGCAAATATATATCGTCGTAATATAGATGCAAGCAATACAACTGCAATGCTTTTATTTTGAAGCATCTGCTAAACTGAATTGAATTTATTGCTTTTCATGTAATGTTAATGTTTTTGTGAATATTCATTAAATAGTGTTGTTCTGTGCTCCACATTTTCATTGAATCATTGTAATGTTTCATTTACTGTTTTTATAGAGACATATATTGAGCAGAGCTGTAAGTGTATTGGTCCGGCCCTTCACAACTGTCAAAGTTTCTCATGTGGCCCCATAGGAAAATTAATTGCCCACCCCTGATCTAGACATATTAGGAACAAACAAGAAGCTAAACAGATGTTTAAATTAACAGCTTAGACTACAACCCTATACCTGTTTAGACACAAAAAAGGTCCTACAAACAACAGCCATAGAAGTGCGTCCGAAAAAACGGTTTGCAAAAACACGATCCAACGAAAAAGCACGCACGGCTAAGATGAGGCGTTCTCCAGCTAAGCGGACACACATGTGGCGGAGGACGCATGCGCTACGTTGCCCCCCCCCCCCGCCCCGGCTGCCTCCGCCGCCCCAACCCGCCTTGTCCAGGACACTCGGGAAAGGAACTATCGCGGTACTGCAAATCTCGCGAGAAGTTGCGAGTGATGGCGGCCGAAACAAACGGGGGCATCGAAACAGGCTAAGGTCGGGTTCGTCTCCCTCGGTGGTGATGGCGGCCGCCGCCGCAGACCCGACGACTCCCCCGGCGCACTGGAGTCGGTTTGAGCAGGAGCAAGCCGCGTCCGTGCGGGAGTTGATCCGGCGTGTGACGGGCCTGAACGAGCACAGGAGGGTCGACTCTGGGCACTTCCAGGCGGCGCTGAACTTCGCCTGGTCCAACTTCAGGTCCGTTAGCCGGCCGCGGCAGAGGCGAGCGGGGAAAGCCTTGACTCGGGCCTGGACGCGACGGGAATAGCGGTGGGTGGGCGGTAAGTCCACGGGGAGGAGGCGCGTTCCCTGGATCCGCAGAGGGAAGCTGCGGGAGACCCGGCATGGCCAGCGCGAATGATGAAAGCAGCCATGGAGAAGAGCCGCTCTCCGGGCAATGACAGAGGAGAAGGTGACCCAAAGAAGCCCACCGGAAACTTAAAGGTCGTTGCTTTGCTTGGCTGCTTGCGTATTTATGCACTGCGTTTTTTAATCCGCCCAATAACAAATATTCTCTGCAGGGATTCCATATGCTCGACAGGATAAAATACGGCAAAGTGTAAGATAGCAAACTGCACAGATTATATTCTTGGTTTAGATCATTAGGATTTCACTGTTCTTTTATCGTGGAACTGTTATGTGGGGATATCCGCTCTTCAGTCTAGACCTGCTTAAGTTTCAACTGAGTGAGGTTGTGTCAAATATACTTTTAGAGCTTTCTCATGTTCCTTGTCTACTTGTTCTTGAGATATACTGCTGCTGAACATGGAGGCTCCATTTTTAAAAGAGGTATGAATTAGAATTGGAATTATGTTATAACTGTGAAACCTCTGAGCAGCAGCTGTAAACGTGCTGTTATAGTCTCATTTTAATTTAGTCTTCTGACTAAGTACAGAGTTCTAATACCTGAATACTGAATCAGTCTGTCTACTTCTGATGTTGAACTGAGTGCCATGCTTAGGTAGCCAGAACTGTAGCACAAGGAGAAGATGTCAGCAGACTTGGAAGAAACCTGAGATTTGCAAAAGAACATGTACAACAAAAAATCCCTTAAAAGTGGAACCATTAAAAAAAAAAAAACCTTAATGACAATGGCTAACTGACTATTGAGGGAGGTAGGGTATAAGAAGGGGGAAGGAATATCCTTTTTTGAGGGCATGTTGAGTTGACTTTAATGGTAAACAGAAACATTCCACATTGCAACTTCTGTTTCAGCTTCTGTTTGCATACCATACGCCAAAACAGCAAGAAAAGCAGACTACTTCCTTAGCACTTTTTGAGATATGTGATGAAAAATACTCTGTATTTTTTTCTAGATTTCATCAGTTTCTTGATGTCAGTAGTCACAAAGTGGAGAAAATAATAGAGGGGTAAGAGTTTATTATTTTTGTGACATTGAACTTGTTCTTTTATCTTGAAAGAGTCATTGATGGGCACTCCTTCTTTTGACACAGAATTTATGAAAAGCTGGTTATTCACTCAGAGCTTGTTAAGGCCGCAAGCTGGAAAAGACTAACAGAAAAATTTCTGAATTTGCCTCTTCCAACCACTGAAGGAACAAAGGTATTGCATTTTTAGAATATTGCCTTCAAATGGAATGTTTATATTTGTTCTGATGCTGATCACTTTGTAGCAATAAGCAATTTGCACCCTGATCAGTTTTTAAAGGCATTTTTGCTGCAATCTTTAAGACTGAAACACTGTTATGCAGTTGTGTGTGTATGCATACACACACAGTTCTGTTTATCTGCATATTATTTACATGTATCCCATTAGATAATATTAATGCCAGTTAGAGACACATAGTACTACAATCTTCTACTGAAATATTGGAAGATTTTTGATAGGATAGCAGGAGAGTTTGCTATCTTATCAGACATACGTAATAATAGATTGAAAAGGGGGGAAAGGCAGTGTGGTTTGAGATTTCTGGAGGAGAGATTCTCTGGAAAAGTTTGCAGATTTTTCTTTTGCTGCTCAGTACCAGGTAGAACAGCCATTGAGAACTCACATCTCTGTAGAGGACCACCTAAACCACAATCTTTCCATTAGCTGGGAAAATCAGCCACAGGGCAGTCATACGAATTTCTCATTGAGTTCAGTGGTGCTCATTCCCAAGTTAGTGAATCTAAGATTGCGACATGAAGAGCTTTATAGTCTGCAAGTCATTTTCTACACATGATTAATTTTGTGCATAAGTTTATCTTTTGGCAAAACAAAGGACTCTCTAGTTTCTGCATCCTTGCCAAGGCTGTTTGCCCTCAAGGCAGCAATTATTTTATGTACATTTCAGAAATGTGACTGTCCTGATCATGAATTGATTGAAAAGTTACACACTTTCAAGGCAAATTCCAGTAAAATTTATCTGAGCCTAATCAGCTTTTGGAGATTAAAAGCAATTATGCAATGGATATCTCTGCCAATTGAAATATGTTGGTATATACATTGCTTTTTAAAAATCCTATGTGGTTTTGTATCTTATTATCCTCTTCCTATTAAACTACATCATAAACTGAAGCTGCTATTTTGCCCTTGTAAATACACTGCTGCACTGGAATCCTAGTCTGATTATTTTTTAAACTCTTAACAAATGTTTTTCCTTTGCTGAATTCCTTCTTTGTCTTTTGGTTTTAGACAGATAACCATTATGCAATTCTCTCTCTTCTACTGTGCTTGTCTGATTCACCTTCCAACACCAGCTATGCAGAAAAGCCAAGAGAGAAAGAAGTGGGTAGGTTTTAGTATATTACACATATTCACAGATTGATAGTATCCCAGAAAACAAGTGGAAAACCTGATACTTCTGAGGTTTTATGTAACATATTTGCTAAAAATGTATCAAGTTTTATTTTGTGAGTTGTTATTAGGTTATCTGTGTGCACTGAAACTTTACTACTGTTTATTTTTTCAAAATCTCTCAGCCCTGCACTTGTTCAGTCTGTGATGGGAGTCATTGAAGAGGCAGTTGAAAGGAAGTAATTATAGCTTTCAATGTATGTTTTTTCCCTTAGAAAAAGAAGAATTTGATTGGGGAAAATACTTAATGGAAGGTGAAGAGTTTGACTTTGGCCCTGATTTAGAAACACCAGTAAGTAATACAGAACGAGGCTTTATAAAACCACAGGATACATTGTCAAAAACTGACATTTTCTATACCTTTCAAACTGGCCATTATCCACTTTTGATAGTGAAACCGATTGCCAGTATAGAAATACCCTTGTCCTATTTCTTGTTTTTACATTCCCATTGATATATTGTTTTATGACTACCATTACATTTCAATATCATTCTTTTGAGACTTAGTACCTGTTGTTTGCAGTTCTGAATAGCAGTGGTAACTGTATTTGTGGTACTGGTGACATGTTCTGTTTGCTGGTAGTTTGGATAGACATCTGTCAGAAAAATTTCCCAGAATGCTGAAGCTTTTGTATAAGGCGAGTGTAGGATTTCCCTCCCTTGTTGCTTCTGTGGTTCTAAAAAATCTCATAGCATACAGGCTAAAGGAGCTGCTGTTCCCTCTGCTTTTGATAGTGCCAAATTGTAGGCTGGGGTGAGGATTGTTACTGTTTTGATGGTAGTGAGATTCTGGTTCGCTAAAAAATTCCTGTGCCTGGAAAGCAGTTCAGAGGGTTGAACTATAATTTAAACCAGGGATAGGCAATTTATGGCCCTTCAAGTCTTTGGGCCAATAGTGAGGCATGATGGGTCAGAATATCCAGAGGGCCACAAGTTGCTTGTACCTGAATTAGGGTAACATTTCTGAATCAGTGTAACTGTTGTAAAAGTACAAGTGCAACTAAGCTCCTGTTAAAGGTAAAGGTAAAGGTTTCCCCTTGACATTAAGCCCAGTCATGCCTGACTCTAGGGGGCAGTGCTTATCTCCATTTCCTAGCTGAGGGAGCCAGCATGTGTCCGCAGACAGTCTCTGTGGTCATGTGGCCGGCATGAATAAACACCGAAGTGCACGGAACGCTGTTACCTGCCCACCGAAGGGGTACCTTTTTATCTACTTGCATTTGCATGCTTTCGAACTGCAAGGTTGGCAGGAGCTGGGACGGAGCAACGGAACTCACCCCATTGTGCAGATTCAAACCGGTGACCTTTCGATCAACCAGCCCAGCAGCACAGTGCTTTAAACCACTGCGCCACTTACTGTCCCCAGGCTCTTGTTAGGAATAGGTCTAATCTGGCTATTTGCTATAATGGCTAAGAAAGGAATTTGCATGTTCTGGATGATTTTTATTACATGATAGATCGAATTACTATCATCAGGCTCTTGTGGCAAGTTTTTCTGTGACATTTGCTTGACCAATATTAGAAGTATCCTAACCTAGATGGAACTTTTGGTCTATATTGGAATAATAATCATATTTCTATGCTGTTTGTTAATAGAACTTGTGAAGGAAGCCATTATGAATATGCTGAATTGTGATCTGATTTAGATGCTAAACCTTATTGTAACATACTTTATTTAGAAAGCAATTTTATTTATTTACTATAGTTATACTCCACCTTTTTCCTTCAAGGAACTCAAGGTAGTTTACATAATCTTCCTCCTCCTCTCAATTTTATCCTTTCAACAACCCTGTGTGCTAAGTTGGACTGAGAGTCAGCGTGAGGCCCAAAGTGACCCATTAAACTTTGGTTGAGTGAAGACTAGAACTCAGACCTCCAGGATCCAATCCAGCACTTTAACCACTATACTACAGTGGCAGTCAATCTAACATTGTGTTACCATTTTTAAAAAAAATAGTAGAATGAACTATTTGTCCATTTGTCTGACATTTTTTAAAAAACTTATGTTAATGTTTTATAGGAATGGTCTGACATAAGTGATGATGAAGAAGATACAGAACCTTTGAGTAGGGAAGACTCTGGTATTCAAGTAGATAGGACACCACAAGAAGATCAGGATCAGAACAAAAAGTCAGCATCTCAGGTCACCTGGAAAGGTTTGCTTTCTGTTTGCTTCATTTTGGTAGGATATTTGTATCAGTCTGGCTTGTGTTAGTTACTGTTATCTGGTTTATTGCAATCACTTTAGATTTTATAAAAGCTTGTATCATTTTGAAAATCAGGCTGGCAATGTAAACCAATTTCATGGCCCTTTATTTACTTAGGGTTTAATTCTATACACATTTAGATAGAAAAAATGGCCTACAACTCTCAACATTCAATAACCAGGTATGCTGGCTAGGAAATCCTAGAAGTTGTAGGACTTATTTCTGTTTAAATGTGAACAGAATTACTCCCTTGGAGAAGTGATTCATAAACATTGTCGTCATTTTTGCTGTTGAGGGCTTGAGTCATCAAAACCCTGGGACATCTGTGAAATCAATAGCAGATTTTCTGGGTCAATGCGGATGTAAAATTGGCACTCTGCTAATCATAATTATATATTTAGCACTGTTCTTTTTATTAAAACGCAATTAAGGTGATGCAGAGCAGTTTGAAACAATGAAACGTTTAAAGAATGGAAAGCAGGAACATTAAAAGCAATAATACATTAACTGCATCACTGAAAAGGCTGACTTAAACATTTCTGCCTTCATAACACTTTCTAAAGTCCTCACATAGGAGAGTGGGAATTGATTACAGTTCTTGAAGAAACATACTTCATAGTTGGGAATGACATCTGAGAAATCTCAAACAATTCACTTTTCTAGGTAATGGTATACTTGAACACCTCCTTGTAGGTGCATAAGGAGTCAGGCGATCCCTTAGATTGCCAAGTTCCAGGCCATTTAGGACATTAAAAGTTAAAACCAGCACCTTGAATTGAGTCAGGAGAGTAATTGTCAACCCATACTTCTACTTCAAGATAGGTATAATAAATTCACAATGCTGTATACTAGCTACCAGCCTAGTGGCCACGTTTTACACCAGTTGAAACTTCTGGGCACCCTTTAGGGGTAGCCCACCATAGAGTGCAGTGCAATGAAGGCATAGATAACTGTTGCCAGATCAGACCAACTCAGGAAAGCTTGTCGCTGGTACAAACTCATTTCACCGTTGCCACCAAAAGATCCAGGAACAGCCAGGTTCAAGAAACACTCCCAAGCTATGGACTTTATCATTAAGTTGGAATGCATTAATAGGTTGAAAACTGATCCCTGATTCAGGCTTTTTTAAACTGATCAACAGCATTTAATCTTGACTAGGTTTAACTTCAGCCTGTTTACCAACATCCTGCTCATTATCAAATCCAAGCAATATTTCCTTGAGGTTAGGTGACAAAAGCAGGGGTACGTATAATTAGCATAGTGATGATGCAGGGGGATTATGGCTCTGTGCCATGGCAGCTATGCCATGGAGTTCCGTAGGGGTGCATTTTATTCTCCATGCTGTTCAACAGCTACATGAAACCTCTGGGAGAGGTTATCCGGAGGCTTGGGCTAAGGAATTACCAGTATGCTGATAACACCCACCTCTATCTCTCTTTTACATCTAATCCAGGTGAGGCAGTGACTGTCCTATTCTGGATGGGGTTGCACTCCCCCTAAGGGACAGGGTGTGTAGTTTGGGAGTGCTCCTCAACCCAGAGTTATCCTTGGAGTTCCAGGAGACTACTGTGGTGAGGTACGCATTCCTCCAGCTTCGGCTGGTCCATCACTTAGAGCCTAGCGATACTGTTCTATACTCTACTTACCTCCCGATTGGACTATTGTAACACGCTCTACATGGGGCTGTTCTTGAAGACCGTTTGGATACTTCAGTTGGTTCAGAATAGAGCAGCCAGGCTGTTAACAGGGACCAGCAGAAATGTGCATATAACGTCAGTCCTTTACCACCTACCACAGTTGAAGTCTGGGCTCAATTTAAGGCATTGATGATGACTTATAAAGCCCTAAATGGTTCAGGACCTGTGTATTTGAAGGAGTGTTTCCTTTCATATGTCCCTGCCTGTCCCTAAGATCTGGGTCAGAGTTCCTTCTTTGGGAGCCTTCCTTGAAGGAGATCAGGAGAATGGCTGCCTTCTCTGGAGGTGGCACACCATCTTTGGAATATGCACCCCAGAGAGGTGTGCCTGGTGCCAACAGTTTATTCATGTAAAGTGTAAAAAAAGAAGAGTGATGAACCAGTGGCAAGCCTCTCTCCAATGTGCTGCTTTGTCGCTTTGTAGGATTGTCATTAGTTGTCAGATCAGAGATCACAGAAAGTAATCTATGGAAAAAAAGAAAACAAAAGGAAAAAACCCTACAGCAAGTGAGAAGTGCTTGCCATCACTATAGGTTGACTGAAGGGGAAGCAGGGCAGACACAAACAGTGATGCTGATTGTCTGTTGGGTGTAACATGGGCTGATTTCTTTATTAAATTTATATCTAACCTTTTTTCCTTCCGAGGAATTTCAAGTGACTTACATGATTCTTTACTTTTTCTCAATATTATCCTCACAACAACAACCCTGTGTTGGCTGGACTGAGAATCTGTGACTGGCCCAAAATAACCCACTCATCTTCATGGTTGAGTGGGGACTAGAATCCAGATCTCCTGAGTTCCGCATAGCTTATTCAGAGGGTAGGTTGTTGTGACATGCAAACTTGTGATAGAATCCAGTTCAGTCTCTTGTTGGACATTCTCTTCCACTGTCCCCATCACTATTTGTGCTAAGATGCCTCCATAGGGAGGATAATTTTTGCAAGTCTTCTTTAGAATATAAGGAATGGCCTTCCTTGGCATCAACTTTCTGGTCAAACAGAAACAATATAAAGCATGATTATCTAACCAGTTCTGTTTCTGGCTTGTGGATTTTCACTTTTATACCTGCTTCAGTATGTCTTTGAGCATCTAAATTACAGGATGAGATTGTTTACCTTGGCCTCCTACATGTATGCTCTTGTTTAGTGTAAGCCCTGAAATGAAAGCTTTCAATTTTGAATAGGACTGATAGTAATACTAACTTGCACTGTTTAGATTTATTGTTCAGAACAATTTATCTAAAATTGTTTAGATTTATTTGATTTATATGTGGAAAATTTTCCTGTCCTAAAATGTTTCATAAAATACCTTAACTGCAGGTGAACCTGATGCACGTACCTGGCTGGAACAACATGTAGTTGCTCAATATTGGACTGGCAGAGCTTTTCGTTTTTCCCATAGTTTGCATTTTCATTCTAATTTAGCTGCTGTATGGTAAGTAGCAAAGAAAATTTGCATTGGAGGGATGTGAAATGACTATCAGTCCATTATAACTTTTTTCAAATGTCACCATACATAAAATGTTGCATTGAATCTGTTCTTCCTCTTATCCTGTGGTCTATGGTCTCAGTATTTTGTGGAGTGCAATAACATGATACAAAAGAATGTAAAATCCTTATAAACTTTGAGTTCTGGAATTATTATGAAAGATTTTGAAGGATTACAAACATTTTGAATTGTGCTATTGTATGTAGTATTTAAATATATGGATGTTGCAATTTTAGTAAAATTTTTATTTGACCATCATTTTAATTGTTAGGAATTTTAATCAGGTTTTAATTTCACAGTTGATTTTTGGTTTTTATTTTGTTTTTATTGATTTTGATTGTTTTTCTTGATTTTGATTGTGTTTTTATTTTCTTTCATTTGTGAATTTTTACCAGGTTTGTGTGTATATTTAATTATTGTTAACTTGTTAAATTATCTGGTTTGATTTTTGTCAGCCTCCCTGAGACGCCTTTGTGCATTGGGCGGGGGTATACATATATAACAAAATAACTTTTAAGGCTAGGAATGCAGAGTCAATAACATTTAGCCCTCATGTGATGAGAGCTAAGTGTTATTTTGACATGTAGTTTCAAAAATATTTTGAAGCTGCAAGAGAAGTGAGTGCAAGGAATAAAGTTTGGTGCTTTTGCACCAAATGCCAATTGTTAAAGAATAGTAATGATTTTTCCTTGTAGGGAGCAGCACATATATAGTAGCGATCCCTTGTATGTGCCAGAAGAAAGAATTCTTGTCACTGAAACACAGGTCATTCGGGAAACAATTTGGTAAGTAACAAGCCAAGAGAAGGTACCATTAGGGAACTATTGAATGCTTTGCTGAATAATCTTCACGATCTGTAATCTTTATGAATAATACATTCAGAAATACTGTAATACTGTTCCTTATCTCAAAAAATCAGCCCATAATAACAATTCTGTTATTGACACTTGTTGTATCATAAAGCAGAATTTGCTGCTCTGCACTGTTCTTGAAATAACACTTAGAATTTGCTTGTGTGTCTCAAATTGATAGCTGCAGGAGTGCTCCTGACATAGCTTTATTGGTTTTCTTTTGCAAGTGTCATTAACTTCAGTGTGGCACTTGCTAGTGGGAGGTATAATGGAAAATTATATTACCCAGAATAAATGATTGAGGAATAATAAGTTTTATAGGAATTATGCCACAACCTTTAAAAAACAGGCACTTTTTAAATGCATTCTGTGGATCAGTTCCTTGTAGTACATCTGTAAAACTGAGCCCCTTTTATGAAATGCTTACAGAGGAAAATTATCACAATTTCTCCAAAAACTAATCATGGACAACTAGAACACTATAATTACGCGTGCCACCAGTTCAGCAACATGTAGGTACAAGCCCAAGGCATCTGTTAAAAGAGGATTTGCACAAGCCTAATGTTTATCTGGGGTCTTCTAGCATATATCTTGTGTTGTTACTTGAATTTAAAAAGTATGGTTATGCAAAGTCTGTTTTATCTGTTTGCTTCTTTTTGTTTTACAGGCTTCTTTCAGGTGTGAAAAATCTCTTTATATTTCAGCTGAACGAGGGAAAAATTACTGTGAGAAATGACATCATGGTAACCCATTTGACCCAGGTAAGTTTAAGTGATAAAACTAGATTCAATCAATAATCAAATGCAAAGCAAGGGAACACTCTTTTGCCACACAGAAGTACAGTTGTATGTAAAATATGCTAACTGATTGTATTTTGGTCTGTTAATAAGATGAAACTGGCTTTTTTCCTAAAAGCTGAACAGTATATAGCTCTAGACTTGACGAATGCTTTAACTTTTGTTAGAAGACAATACTGACAAATTCTCCTTTTTTTGGTAGAACTCATTACGATCAATGCTGGAGAGGATAGCAGCATATGGGCAAGTTGTATTTAGGCTGCAAAAGTTTATTGATGAAGTTATGGGCCACAGTTCAGAAACTGGAATACATGGGACCATATCCACTCCCAAGAAATCTACAGAAGCCCCATTTAGAACCTATCAAGCTTTCATGAGAGCCCTTTATAAATATTTCATTAGTTTCAAAGAGGAACTTACTGAAATAGAAAGGTGCATAATCAACAAAGGTAAAATTCTTTGCACTCCAATAACAGTTTTGTATAAACCTTTATCTGTTGTCAGTGCAAGCTGCCTGGCAATAATCATATAAGATAGGCATCTGTACTTGTGTTTTGCAGATACTACAATTACTCTTTCCATAGTAATGGATAAGCTGTCACATCGACTTGCACAGCTGAAGGTGCTTCATAAAGTTTTTAGCACTGGAGTTGCAGAAGTGCCACCTGACACTCGCAATGTTGTTAGAGCATCTCATTTGCTTAATACACTGTACAAAGCCATTCTTGATTATGACAACGTTGGAGAAGCCTCTGAGCAGACGGTATGCAGAAGTTTTCACTTTATTCTAAATTCTATAGGCAAAATATGTCATTGCTTCAGTCAACTGAAGATTGGTTTAGAAATTCTTGGAAACATAATTAGCTATTATAGAGTCTCCCTGATGTCCAACAATCAGTGCTACAAAATGTAAAACTGTGTACAGCTGAGTGGGATACTTAAGGCTGGAAATAACATTATACACATTTAATTCACATAAGGGAACAATTCTTTGCATGTTTTGGTGGAAAAAAATGCAACTTCAGGCATTCCCTGGAAAGTCATGGCATGAACATTTGCTGGTATGCAACTATCCAAAGTTTGGTTGAGAACCTTGCAAAGCATCATGAATGACATTCTGCTTGCATAATGCAGTTTTCTTGCTGCTCTAATTTGGTAGCAGCTTCCTGTGTTACAGGTGTTATCTCAAAAGATCAGAGATCTTTTGAGCAGAACTCTGTGAGGCGTGAGGGGATGCTGCTGTACTTTTAAAACACATCACAGCAGACTTATGTTAATTTAATGAATTCGCACTCATCCTCTTTAAAATTTAATTTCAGGTCTCCCTTTTGTTTTCTCTCTGGGTGGAAACAGTAAGGCCATATTTACAGACAGTGGATGAATGGATTGTCCATGGTAACTTATTTGATCCTGCTAAGGAATTTATAATTCAAAGGTAGGGATAGTGAACATATTTCTTGAATTCATTGGTGTTCTTTAGAGCAGAGAACACTGCCTAAAGATACTTTTTTGGTAGCTGCTGATTTGTTGTGCAGTCGTAAAATTTGTTTCTAGGCAGTGTGGGAAAGCTTAGGTATGTATTGCTTTGGACTGATGTGAGCAGCAACTTGTTGATTTATTGTTTCTTTTGTCATCTGAATTGATTTGGGAAACTAATTTAATAAAATGGTTAGCAAAATACATCTGAGGTTCCGTTTGAATAAAGAAAACTTCAGTGTGTTGCAAAGTAGTTGGACTCACCTACTTTGCCTAATTTGTAAAACTTTAATTCTAATCTTAGTATTTTCTCAAACAGAAAGTTTGTAGAAACTTCCTAAGATTGCATTTGGTCAAAGCAGCTTTATTCTTATCTATTTGTTTATCGCACATCCCTTACTCAACAGTACTTCCAGAAACAACAGATATACCAGGTTTGCAGAGGGGGAAATAAGCCACAGTGGCTTATTTTCCTCTTCACATGCAGTAATGGGATAAGTTTAATCACCCTCAGCAATGCAAGTCATTGTGTCATGTGAATCTAGCCATGGTGACTGCTGTGGATACAACCCACCTGGAACAAATAGGCTTTTGTAGGGTTCTGGGTGTCTTCTTTCTCTAATCATGCAAACCAGATCACAGCCTTTAGTTTTGTAAGCTAGTGTTCCTCTCTTAATTTCTACTTAGATTATTTTCAAAACTTCACACCATTTGAAGATATGGTTAATATGGCACGATTTATAGTTTTATGCAGAAGAACTAACAATTACGTGTTTGCCTTTGCAGAAACAAAAATGTTCCAGTTAATCATAGGGATTTTTGGTATGCCACTTACACTTTGTACAGTGTATCAGAGAAGACAGAGAATGAAGAGAAAATGAGTGATAATGCTAGTGCTAGTTCTGGAAGTGATCAGGCACCCTCAAGCAGACAGCACACCATGGTCTCTTTTTTGAAACCAGTGTTAAAACAAATAATTATGGCTGGAAAGTCTATGCAGTTGTTGAAGAACCTGCAGTGCACAGATGGCTCTCCTCAGCAGGCTGCATCAAGAGGTAAAAATGGCTGTTCTGTTGTGAAAATTTACCATAGTATTTTGATTTTTAGCAAACTCTTTTCAGTTGCTTGGATTGGAAAGATTAGCTTTTTCTTCATCTTCCTACATAGGTAGGTAGAATTTCAAACATAACTCTCCAAATTTGTCACTGATAAAATCAGTGTTTAAACTAAAAATCAATAATATTTGATTTTAAATAATGACATTTTATCAACCTTTGTAGTTAGATCAGAAAGTTATATAGTGTTTATCACGGTAAATTATTCTTTCCAGTATTCAGTCTCTTAAGGATGGACCATTAACCTACCTTTTCCATCTCATATGAGTAGGTGAGGATGTGCATGTTTTATAATGACCATTGCCGCATAATTGTTTTCATGTGGATCTTTATTTTATGAAGTGTTTTAATATGCATTGGCACTCCAAAACTTTTGTAGCTTTGTAAAACTAAGTTAGTTTTACAAATCAAATGTACAAAACTAAATCAAGCATCAAATTATGAAATCTGTGGTAATGTTAAGAAAGTAGCATGTTAAATGAAAATCTGATTTTGTGAATTGGTGTTATATTGCCCTTGAATGTTATAGAAATGTCTCAATTTTTTAACAGACTATAGGCATTCATTCTGGAGGGGGGTTTTGTGGGCAAAACAAACTCCCGCCGCCTACTCATTATGTAGGTATGTTTAAGTGATTGGGATTGTTCTTTTTGTGATCCCTGGATGCCTAGACACAAAATGAATATGCTGAATAAGGTTTTAAGTAGGGTATATCAGTTATTGATCAAATGTGATATATTAAATCATTGTAATACCTCCTTTTTGATTAATATTACAGCAACAGGGGAGGCCAATAAGCAGCACAGGGATGCTTATATGTAAGGGTGGTAAATAGATGTATAACTGTGTATGAGAATCCCAGTGTTGAAAAGCAGAACAACTTGCTAGATAGCTACTTTAATTCTGTTGTGGATAAATGGCTTAAATTATTATGTGCTTATTTGTTCTAATTTAAGTGAATAGCTGTTTTCTTAGATGACTAAATATTTTGTATTTCACTATCTGATTCAGATGCTGAAAGGAAGAGCTTGTACAAATTATTTCTGGAGTCTGTGCAGTCGAGGTTGCGGCATGGGGAAGAACCTGTTCAAGATATTATTACAGAACAGCAGGCTACCAAGCAGAGCCTAATAAAGATGCAGTCTATTGCAGAAAGACATTTAGAATTAGATGATGTTCATGATCCCTTGCTGGCTATCAATTTTGCAAGGTAATAGAGATTCAAAATAATTGAATAATTCTCCCTATTCTGTCAAGTACTGCATCTGATACTGCCAGGCACATACTGAGGAATTCAGGTGGCAAATGTGACTTGAAACTGAAGCTAGAGGAAGCTTATTGCAGTGTAGTCTTCAGAGGTCACACATTATTAATCTTGATTATACTGATTGCTGCCTGCTGTGGCAATTGTTAGGTTATAAACTTAAAATACAAAACAGAATAAATTATTTAAGCTAAGATGTCTGTAAGTGACCTATGTGATACCATGCAAAATACAAAGCATAAAACATATAATGGGGCAGGTAAAAAAAACATTGAGCAGAAGATGAAGGACTGGATCCAGACTTAGTGAAATTAATGGCAGTTAACTTAAACATGACAGACTTAAATGTGAAGGCAGTGGAAAGATGTTTTCAAGCTTAATTGCAGTGTGGGGAGGACTGACTAGAGGTTGCAGTGTTGAGATTTAATCTTTCCAGCTGTGCCCTCCCTCCCCCTTCCCACCCAATGCAGCAGTTCAGTTTCAAAAAAACCTTTCCATTGAAGCCAGTGGTGCCTAGATGTTTCAGCGTAGGATGAATCTGCTCGTTAGGTTTTCTAACTCACTTCACAGGTATCTGTACTGGCATTAAAACTGTACCGCCTAAGGAATTCTTAAGGAATTTTCCAGTTCATTAATATGCTGCTCTTTTGGACTCTTGCAGAAGGCCTTTAGATTGTACCCAGCCCATATGCTAGAATTGTCTTCCCCTTAATTTAAAATAAATAAGGTGGCAAATCTTAAGGACCTGGTAAAGAGCAAATGCAGAATCACAGTTGTTTGATTTCATGGTAGCAACTTTCTGAAGGCAAAGGCTCATCTGAGAAAGTATAGATAAATTGCTTAAATTGTCTCAATAGTTTTCCAGTTTGTGAGGCTCTTTTTCGGGGGGTGGGGGGATAGTTAAACATCATTGTAAGAAGAAAGATCTGTGGTGCGGTCTTGTAGCACTATGAAGTCTAGCTTTAATTATAACTTTTTCATTGTATAAGCATTTAGATTACAGCTCTACAGCTACTGGTGGCATATAAATACAATACTAGTATTATTGCTAATTTCATCAAAATATGTGTGTTGGTGGTTTTGGTGTACTGAAATTTTGCTTGAATGTTCAACATAGCTACTTGAATTGGTAAATTCCAGGAGATATTTCAGCATGTATAGTTTTAAATGCTTCTACAGAAACCTGTGATATTTGTTAGGAAAACATAATAATCAGTGCAGTGTTCCTATACTGAAACATTTAGGCACAGTGGATACTGCTGACATCACAGGCTCCAAGTGCAAGGTCTATAGATGCTAGGACATTTTCAAAAAGTATTTTTCTTTTCCTTTCCCTAATACTTCAGCTACTTCTAGCTATGGAGCTAGAAACCCTGTGATAATCTAGTCTCAATTTTTAGGGGACACTTTCCATCTATGATATTTTTCCAGGTTATGCTTAGCACAAACCATAAGAAATTTGACTATATCTTGCAAATTTTGTTCTCAAAAAATTTTTTTTTAATTTTTGTAGATTATATTTGGAGCAAAGTAACTTTCATGAGACACTTACAGGTGATGATGTCTGCATGGATAGATCATCCGAATCAGTTACGTGCCAGACATTTGAACTGACTTTGAGGTCTTGCCTTTATCCTCACATAGACAAGCAATATCTAGAGTGCTGTGGGAATTTAATGCAAACTTTGAAAAAAGATTACAGGTAAGTTTTTAAATACACTGGCCCTGAAAAATGGCTGATGTTTAAAACAAGCATTGCTGCAAGAAAAGGTTTGGTTTGGAATTTCAGTATGCAGTGATGGATACTTCCTTACATGGCATAGGACCGTTTCCTTTTAGTTTAATCTGAGAAGTCAGTATTTGTATTTTATGAGTAATGTGATAACATATGTCTGATATTTGCTATGAACTGTGTTTCAATATGTAGTTTCATATACCCATCAATTTATGAGTTATGCACAAAATGTGATTTGTCTTTTGAAAGAAATACATGTGATACTCAATTCAGGATGTACTTAATTGCTTCAAGTTTGAAAACTGGCTTAATCTATTCAGCCTATTTTTTTAAAGGAAATTCTTAAAATCAGCATCAATTTTTTGAGGCAGTGGTGGTATAACTTTTTTGGTATCCTGGAATGCCTATCAATATTATAAATGGGCAAAAGTGCTCTAGAACGTAGCCTGAAACTCCTGTTGTTAAATGTGTGAGGTCAGCTGAAAGTTTCCTTATGTTGAATCAGAATATTGGTCTATCCGACACAAAATTGTCTGTTCTGAACAACAGCAGGTCTCCAGCACCTGTGTCATTTTATACCTAATCCAGTTTGGCTGGGGAAACGTACCACAAGTGAAGAGGCAGTGTGGCTAAGCGGTAAGCAAGTAGCACTTAGCAATTGCAGGAAGGAAACCAGCCTTTTTTCTTTTTTTTAAGGACATGATAGGAACAGTAGGTAAGAAATACAAAGGTCTGAAGAAAGTAAGGGTAGGGAAGATCGAAACTTTAGGAAAAGGACTATTGTGAATGGACTGTTCGGCAAAGCATCAGAGGTCAGTAACTGGATGAGGGATGCATAGTTGACTGGGAAAGTGAGGGGATAAGAGAAGATTGGTCAAGCACCTTAAAATAGGACAAAATAAACTGTAGAAAATCTGCTGTTACTTTACTTTGAAATTACATGTCCTGAATTTAATACTGATTTAATACTGTTTATATGTTTAGTAAACTAACAGACTAGCTTTTGTTAATGTCTTGCATTTGGAAGATTTCATTTAATAACTGAATCATACAGATACAAAGTATGATGAAATCTGAAGAAATGTATGTTTCTTGCTTAGGTTGGTAGAGTACTTGCAGGCAATGAGAAACTTTTTCTTACTTGAGGCCGGTGATACTATGTATGACTTCTACACATCAATTTTTGATAAAATACGAGAGAAAGACACGTGGCAGAGCGAACCATTCCTTAATGTCCAACTTCAAGAAGCTGTTGGACAGCGTTATCCAGAGGATAGTTTAAGGTAATAAGGGTGTAGATTTGCAGGAGCAAAGTCAAAAGTGGCCAGGACAGGCCCTTTTTTCTCTCCAACTTCCTTTCCACAGAGTGGTCTGCCAGGGCAGTAGCAGATCACTTTTGTCAGAAGTCTGAAGTGCTCAGTTGCAAAGGGTTTTTGAAATGGGTCTGGGGCTGCAAATTACCTGTGGGGAAAGTGGCAGTGGGGAGGTGTACCTTTGCTTGTTTGAGGAGACGGGTCTCTAATGTGTGATGAATAGAATTTTGAATGCGCTGTAGTGTAGCTTGGTGGAAAAACAGTTTGATGAAACCACGTCTGAGTAACATTCTTCTGCATATTCTACTTTTAAGTTAAATGTAAAGATGAGAGAAGCTTGGGAACATCCACCTGCTGTGGACATCAGTGAAAGTGAAGGTTTGAACCTTTCACAAAAAGCCAAACTCAGAAAATTCAAACACAATTTGAAAGTATTTAGGATTTCTGTACAGGACCCCCAGCAGATGCCTGAAACCGTAGATAATAGCAAACACTACATTTGCAGGGTTTAGGGGTGCAGGACCCCCACAAAAATGGAAAAGCTGTGAATAGTGCAAATACCTTTAGAGTCTTCACACCCACTGAGAGACAAAATGCATGAGTGAGGCTGACTAGTACCAGACAAAGAGAGTGGTGTCCCCAAAAGTGTGCATAGTTCCCTAGAGATATTGGTATTTTTTCCACTTTTGTGGGGGTCCTGATGGTCAACTGTGGTTAAGTGAAACAGTGGTAACAGACAGCTGATATGGGAGTCCTGCTGTACTTTGTTTAAAAGTAAGCTATTGCTGTGAGCCTAGATTGCCAATATCCTATTAGCTGCAGAAGTAATTGTAGCTGGTTTGATTTTATTTGTAAAGGCTTGTATTACAACTTTGAATATTTTGTTTATTTATTTATTTAAAACACATCTATGCTGCCCCCATCACAACAAAGCCTCAGGGCGGCTCACAAAAGATATATAAATACATAATTAATAACACTGTAACAATTTTAAAAAAATGTTTAAAAACCCCCAGTGCATTCTCAGCTAAAAATTTAAAATCCTATTAATCCAAATAATTTAACACTTAAAATAAGTTTTAAATAAAAAGGTCTTCACCTGGCGCCGAAAAACAAATAGCGACGGCGCCAGGCGGACCTCTCTGGGGAGTGCATTTCATAGATGGGATGCCACCGCAGAGAAAGCCCTCCTCCGGGTACTCACCCTCCTAATATCATTCACAGAGGGTGCCCGGAGAAGGGCATCTGTTGCTGATCTCAACCTGGTAATCATTGTCCTCAAGCAAAACTTTTAAACATATGTTTCTGTATGCAGGCTGTCTATACTGTGTGAAAATACTGATATAGCAAAGAAAAAGCTTCCTGTTCATACCTTGGATGGCTTAATACTGAGTTATAAGGTAATATTAGCTTTAATTTAATAAAACAATCAACATAAAATAATTATGATTTAATGTTGAAGCATAAAATAATATGACATAGAAATTTAAAAACCTAAAATCATTTTTTTTCTTTCCAGGTTCCTTGGCCTGTGGATATAGTTATAAGTGTGGAATGTCAAAAAATTTATAATCAAGTGTTCCTTCTATTATTACAAATAAAGTGGGCCAAATATAGTCTAGATGTGCTACGATTTCATGGTAAGCTGATTCCTGGTTGCATTTCATCCAGTATAAATGAATACTTAAAATAGGCTATAGCTATTCAGTTTTTAGTTTCTAAACAAGCCTGATACTTTCTCTATTGCATTTATTCTTTAGAGGGAGAAAAGAACAAGGGAGAAAAAGTATAAGAAAAGTGAAAGGAAGAGATACAGGAAGTAGTTATTGTAGCAATTTGTAAGCTATATTTATTTATTATACCCCACCTTTTTCACTTTCAAGGAACTCAAGGTGGCTTGCATAATTTTATGTATTTGTTTGTTTGTTTATTTAATCTTGCCTTTTCCCTATCAAGGACATCAAGGCAGATTACATAATTTTCCTCCTCTCAATCATATCCTCACAACAACAACCCTGTGAGGTAGGCTGGGCTGAGAGTCTGACTGGTCCAAAGTCACCTAGTTAGCTCCATGACTGAGTGGGCACTAGAACCCCAAACTTCTGAGTCCTCGTCCCACACTCTTAACCACTATACTGCATTGGCTATCTATATGCAGATAAAAAATAATAACAGGAAAGACAAATGGGAAATGCAAGAAAATGTTGCAATATTAGTATTCGTATTCAGGGTACGAGCCAACCATACCTACTTTCCTTCCTTCCTTCCTTATAGCATTTTAATCCTGTTTTTAGCAAAAAATGATTCCTGGAATAAATCAATTAAAGTCAGGTCTGTCCTTATCCAAAAAGATAAACAAACAAAAATGATGGGGATTGAAAAGGAAAAAAAGTTCTTTTACCACAGCTGGTAGAACCTTATGCTACAGCCAATATACTTCATTCAATTCTATTTCCTGACCCAACAGTCAGCATTCTCTACTGTCTAAGTATCTCAGTCCTTACAGAATTGTTTTTTTAAATACATCTGCAAACCTTGGAATTACCCCGAAATTTTTGATAATTTCCTCTTATGAATGGATGATTCCATTTTGTCTATTTAAGGATCTGTACTCAGATTATCTGGTCCACAGATAACAACAGTTTAACAGGTTAAATTATAAGTTGTTTTGTGGTTAACTTGCACCATGCTTTAACTGTGGTTTGCTAATCATGAGCAACTCAAAAATCTTCCTCATGTGACTCAGTCTGCAGGTGCACTGCCACCTTTTCCTCTCATTTGGATATGTTTCAGTTTGCTAATATCAGAACTGAACACAATACTCTATATCCGTAAGGGCTGGAAACTTTCTCCTAATTTTCATGAATGTTGAAATGCTCAGGGTAACACTGGCTCAGCTCATGCAGTCATAGTATTTGCTTTCTAAATTTACAGAAATCTACCCAATAATATCTTTTCCTAGGTTGCTAAAAATATAAATTAACAAGCATACACATTTTGTTAAAAGTTTACTGTTATTATGCAATCTGGTAACATTTGTACATCTCTTAATTTTGTAAAATGTGAAATAGTCTACAACTACAAAAACAAAACCCACTTAATACTAGGTTCTTATTTACAGTGTTTTTGTAATTGTTGTAAAAAAAAAAATCTTCCCGTGCATTTGATTGTTATCTGTCCTGTTTTTTGTCATCCTTCCATCAGGGCAACTCCATCCTCTGCTGTTGAAAGAGATTCTTAATATCAGTGCATTTTTATCAATACATTAAGAATGTGAAAACTAAACTTTTCAATTAAAATAATAGTAGTAGCGTAAGAATGGTCATTTACACAATGTTGCCATTTACCTGATATTTTATTCTATTGCTTTTTCCTCTTAAGAAGTAGTCAGGGCAGCAGAAAAGCCCCAGAATAAAGGAGTAGCTGTGCTTGAGCAAGAGTCACTTCCTCAGTTTGGATCACCGTTGGAGTCCATTAAACAGCAAACTCACCGCATGTTTCTTTTAAGGATGAAACTCATGCATTTTGTTAACAGCCTACACAACTACATCATGACCAGGGTGTGTGATACATAATTGCAATACGATTAAACATTTAACAGCTTTTGTTAGCACTCTAGAATGGCTTCTGGCATAGGGGCAGATAGGTTTGGCCATCATGTTGGATGATAAACATGCATCATTTTCAGTTAACTTTCAACTAATAGTTGTATGTACCTCTTACAATATACATCTTCAGTTAATGGCTCTTCAGTTTTAAAAGAACACATTTCTGCATTAAAATGTAACTGATTCTCCTATATTACTTTATTCTTGTCAGCACTCTAATCCTTTGGTGCTGCAAACAGAAGCCAAGGTGGAACGTAATATATTTGGTAGCTACCTTAACCTACATTTTGAACTATTTTGAATGTCCTTAAATTAGTGTCCTTAGAACTGGAAATTGCGAAGTATCCAGCATTTCTCAACCTATTTCTGTCCTAAATACTGCTTTCATAATTTGGTAAGATAAAGCCCAGGAGCTTCTTTGGAGTAGGACTTGTTACCAGATCACTGGAGATACACAACATATTTCTAGTTCCCAGATATATTTCAGAGTGTCTCTTTTAAATGACAGATGTTATTATTAATGAGGACACTGTTGCCTTACAAAGTGGTACACTGAGTCTTGTAACTGATTGTTTGGTTTAATCTTATCATTCAGTTTCTTGACTGAGGCCATATCAGATGATAATTAGTTGCTTCTAGCCAGATAGCCTAATGCAGGGAAAACTACAGCGCATGAAGTACCTTAAAGACTGAACCCTGGAGAATAGAGATATAAAAATTTTTTCATGGAAATGTAAGAAAGAGAGAACATTTAAATACAGAGTCTGATCCTTGTACATTTTGTTTCCTTTTAAAAGATACTTCACAGTACAGGTTTGGAGTTTCAACATCAAGTAGAAGAAGCAAAAGATTTAGATCAGTTGATTAAAATTCACTATAGATATCTTTCTACAATTCATGATCGTTGTCTGCTGAGAGAAAAGGTATAACAAATATCACTTAGTGGTGGTTCATAAGGCCAATATGCATAACATTTGTGAATATATTTATTCTTACGTAATATATAAATGGTGCAGAAAAGTTTGTCTAAGCTTTAGAGTTAAACTGTTTGGATAAATTAAAACAACTGTTTCTGAAGTCACATAATGCTTTTGAAAGAAGATTTTGAAGACTAGTGGATGTCCTTTTACTGGTCTTGCTGTCCTACTACTGCTGGAAAATTTTTGTTCCTGGCTGTTAGCTATTTTAGAACCTTTTTTATAATTACATAAATGTTCTATTTCAAAACATTGAAAAGATGTAGTCATAAAATGGATCAAATTTAATAGGCATAATTGCCTTCTAGTGGATAGAAGATGGAGACCATATGAAATTTTTCTTTCTGTTCACAGCTGGTACAAATTAGTAATTCATTTATTTCTTCTGTGAAATTAGTATTTGGTGCGTTGCTATTTAACCATATAGTCTTAAATGTGCAATAGAACTTGAGATTTTGTACAAAATAATTGCAAGTAAATGATAGGATAAAGGACTGGGGCCAAGAGGAGATTTCGTCCCTCACTGCCCGCCCTGTTATACCTGTTACAGAGAGACTTTGCTAGCTGCTGAGCCCAGGAAGAAGTGCTCTGCTTGAGCCACACACTTTCTCACTTGAGCAGGAGCAGCCCCTAGAGTCAGTTCCTGGGACCAGATTTCAAGTAGACCTGTCACAACTACTGTGCTTGATTTGTGCTTTTCCTGGCTTGAAAAGAGGCTCTCATGCTAAAGACAATACAAAGCCATGGTCTGGGAGTGGAGCTTATACTGTGGAGCTTTGCTAAGCTGGAAAAAAAAGTGGTGATGGTATATTTGCTTCACTTGCTCCTGTCTCCCATCCCTGGTCTACTAAGTGATAGTGCTTATGTTCTGTTCTTCTGCAACCAAAGAAATTTCCTAGCACATGAAAACAGTACATATGTGCAACCCTCAGCCCACTCTAGTTTGTGGTGGGAAGGATCAGTACAGTCCTTGACAGATCCGTGTTTGCTTGATATATTGTACTGCCATCTGTTTCCATTTACACTTCCCCTGAATACACTGATCTGCAGCTTGGGCATAATTCTGGATTCAACCCTGAGTGTGGATAACCAGATCTTGGCAGTGGCCAGAAGTGTATTTGCCCACTTAAAATTGGTGTGCCAGCTGGGCCCATTCCTTGAACTGTCTCATGTGGCCACAGTGACATATGTCTTCGTTACACCTCATTTGGATTATTTTAAAATGCTCTGTGTGGGGCTACCTCTGAAGCGTCTTTGGAAACTTCAGCTGGTTCAGAGAGCTGCTTTCAGACTGCTGACTGGGTGGCTACAAAGGAACATACAACTCCTCTGCTGAAACAGCTTCACTGGCTCCCAGTCTGTTTCTGGGCACAATTCAAAGTGCTGACAAAGACCTATAAAGACCGTATTTGCCTATACAAGCCTGTCCATACTCTTAAGATATTTTGGGAAGGTCCATCCCTTTTCCCAACCACCCTTGCAGGCACGCTTAGTGGGAATTCAGGAGAAGGCTTTCTCAGTGGCTGTTCCAAGGCTCTGGAATTCCCTTCCTGGGGAGGCTAAGTTGGCCCCTTCCCTATTAGGTTTCTGAAAGCCAGCAAACACTTTTTGTTCTTCCAGGCATTTGGGATTTAACTGGCTCTGTGAGTTTACATTGGATTAGTTTTATTCTTTATATTATTAGTAGTGTTTTTAATCTGGGTATTTGTTCAATTTTAGGAGTAACTGATTTAATAATATTTTAACTTTTTATATTTTTGAATGGCTTAATTGCATGAATTTATTGTTGTGAGGCATCTTGAGTCCCAATCACTGGAAATGGGTGGGATATAACTAAATAGAATTTGGATAATGAGCTGAACTGTTCGGGGTGTCAACATACCTAACCAAGCAGGTAACTAGATCCTCCCCCACATTATTTCATTGAGAAGTGTCAGCTTTGCATCAGTGCTAACTCAGTTCCACACAAAAAAGGTAAAAATAAGGAATCATCTCCTTTGTTTTTGGCAAATAGACTGGCTAAACATTTGTAGGCTGAACTGGATAGGAAAAAGATATTTGCCAGAATACAGCACAGCATTGGGAGTGCTTAGATTCTTTTCAACCAGTGGGTTTTATTGTGCCTTGGTTGGATTGTGGAGTCTGTGTTTTGGTTTACACACAGTTAGCCAGGTATCAATTACAGCATCTCTCTTGTTACAGTATATCACAGAAGTGAGTACACCCCTCACATTTTGTAAATATTTTATTATATCTTTTCATGTGACAACCCTGAAGAAATGACACTTTGCTACAATGTAAAGTAGTGAGTATACAGCTTGTATAACAATGTAAATTTGCTGTCCCCTCAAAATAACTCAACACACAGCCATTAATGTCTAAACCGCTGGCAACAAAAGTGAGTACACCCCTAAGTGAAACTGTCCAAATTGGGCCCAAAGTGTCAATATTTTGTGTGGCCACCATTATTTTCCAGCACTGCCTTAACCCTCTTGGGCATGGAGTTTACCAGAGCTTCACAGGTTGCCACTGGAGTCCTCTTCCACTCCTCCATGATGACATCATGGAGCTGGTGGATGTTAGAGACCTTGCGCTCCTCCACCTTCCGTTTCAGGATGCCCCACAGATGCTCGATAGGGTTTAGGTCTGGAGACATGGTTGGCCAGTCCATTACCTTTACCGTCAGCTTCTTTAGTAAGGCAGTGGTCATCTTGGAGGTGTGTTTGGGGTTGTTATCATGTTGGAATACTGCCCTGCGGCCCAGTCTCCGAAGGGAGGGGATCATGCTCTGCTTCAGTATGTCACAGTACATGTTGGCATTCATGGTTCCCTCAATGAACTGTAGCTCCCCAGTGCCGGCAGCACTCATGCAGCCCCAGACCATGACACTCCCACCATGCTTGACTGTAGGCAAGACACACATGTCTTTGTACTCCTCACCTGGTTGTCGCCACACACGCTTGACACCATCTGGACCAAATAAGTTTATCTTGGTCTCATCAGACCACAGGACATGGTTCCACTAATCCATGTCCTTAGTCTGCTTGTCTTCAGCAAACTGTTTGCGGGCTCTCTTGTGCAACATCTTTAGAAGAGGCTTCCTTCTGGGACGACAGCCCTGCAGACCAATTTGTTGCAGTGTGTGGTGTATGGTCTGAACACTGACAGGCTGACCCACCACCCCTTCAACCTCTGCAGCAGTGCTGGCAGCACTCATACGTCTATTTCCCAAAGCCAACCTCTGGATACGATGCTGAGCACGTGCACTCAACTTCTTTGGTCGACCATGGCGAGGCCTGTTCTGAGTAGAACCTGTCCTGTTAAACCGTTGTATGGTCTTGGCCACCGTGCTGCAGCTCAGTTTCAGGGTCTTGGCAATCTTCTTATATCCAAGGCCATCTTTATGTAGAGCAACAATTCTTTTTTTCAGATCCTCAAAATTCTTTGCCATGAGGTGCCATGTTGAACTTCCAGTGACCAGTATGAGAGTGAGAGCAGTAACACCAAATTTAACACACCTGCTCCCCATTCACACCTGCAACCTTGTAGCACTAATGAGTCACATGACACCGGAGAGGGAAAATGGCTAATAGTGCCCAGTTTGGACAGTTTCACTTAGGGGTGTACTCTTGTTGCCAGCGATTCAGACATTAATGGCTGTGTGTTATTTTGAGGGGACAGCAAATTTACACTGTTATACAAGCTGTATACTCACTACTTTACATTGTAGCAAAGTGTCATTTCTTCAGGATTGTCACATGAAAAGATATAATGAAATATTTACAAAATGTGAGGGGTGTACTCACTTCAGTGATATACTGTGTATCGTAATCACTGTGCCATGCAGTATTGGTGAATTAGGTCATTAGTCCTGTGAAGGGCACTGTCTTCTTAGGCTGAATAACACTATAGGCTACATTAGAAACCCCTAGAGGGCTTGATTTAGGAGAAGCACTGAAAACTTCTGTAAGACTAGGAGGAACTATTTAAAAATTGGGTAAAGCTATGCAATCAGTTAAGTTTGCTGGGAAAGACCATACATACATACATATATAGTGTGTGTGAGTGTGTGTGTGTACACAGAGAGAGAGAGAGAGAGAGAGCAAGAGAGAGAGAATGAATGCACTACCCTAAGCCACGAAATAAAACGAATTTTACATGCTACTTTTTAAATGTCACTTCCAGGTTAGTTTTGTGAAAGAAGCTATAATGAAAGTGCTGAACCTAGTTCTGATGTTTGCAGAACGTTGGCAAGCTGGTTTGGGAGCTTGGAAGTAAGCATATGTATAATCAGTTGTGTTGCTACTTTACAGCATCAAGCATTTTCCTGACACTTATCCTTTGCATGAAATATTATGACTAGGATGCAGTGGAGCTGGTAAAAGACCAATTATGTAAAAAGAATGAAATTCTCTTAAGCAGGATCTTATCAGCTTTAGGCACATGTTGGCTGAATAATCAGCATGCCCTTTAAAGATAAGGCTGGAAATTGTACATGCAAAAAATAAATCGGAGGTAGTAGTTGGGTCAACAATAGAAAGAATTACGTTTTTGTGCCTTGGACATGCTGAAATTTTGTTTTGAAATGTTTTTTGCTTTGTGACAATTACGGGTTTGTCAAGCAACGATTTAGGATTTTATCCAATGTTAGTCTTCTAGTGGGCATATTTAAATGAATGGGACTTAAGTTATACTAACATTGGATACAATCCCTTAGTCTGCTATTGCAGAGATGTATACCTCTCTTACAAGTAGATAAACCAGATGCATTGTGTTCAGTTGCCCAATATCTTGAGAATATAGTCTTCTGTGGGCAGTTAAATTCTTCCTTTACAATAAAGTATGGTAAGATAGTTTGGATCTAGGGAACTGTAGCTCATATTCCACTTTTGATGCAGGGCTTTCCTGTGCCCTCCTCCATTGTGTTGCAGCTTCTAGGAACAAGATGGAGAAATAGCATGATCCACTGCTGGTAGAAGGGGTGGATAGCATTAAGTGTATGCATCCACTCCTAACACAACTGAAAGTGCACATCTAATACCAACCTGCATTTGGTGACAGTGGTAATTGCTGTGATGCTAAGATTACTTTGTAGCTATGTAAGCTACAAACTTACTTTGTATGCTATGTAAAATGAACATACAGTGCAATACTAGATTATGTTCTGGGTCTACTGTCTCTGAATTTGCACACATTACTGGCAAATGTGTGATAGTGGCAAAGATGGGTGGTGACTACCTGTTCCACTGGGCTTTCGCTATACAGCTTGCTATAAAATGAAAGCCTTGAATGACTTGCAGATTAAGTCTATTAAGGCTGCAGTTGAATAAAAGATTTCATTTGCTATTTACTTACATATTTACAATTAAAATGTGTACCATCCAAGACAAGCTAATTCAAAAAACCTTTCCTGTTCTCTTAAAAAGGACATTATTTGACAGTAAAATGTAATTTTTGTCTATACTATTGTCTTAAAATATCTAATACTATTTTTAGGATGGAGTCCATAACCAAGATGGAATCAGATTTTAAAAATTGCCACATGTTCCTTGTGACAGTACTAAACAAAGCAGTCTGTAGAGGTTCGTTCCCACATTGTGAGTATTCAGAAAAATAATTCATATGGCTTATTTGATATTGCTAGGCAATTGTTGTAAAACATGTTGTACTGCTTTCTTAATGCTTTCAGTCTATTTTTTTCTGGCACAGTATCTAGTATTTCTAGATGTATATAGCAGGGAATATTGGTAAGAAATAATAAGTATCCTGTTAGAAAAATGTGTAACTTTAATGTTAAAAATGGCATAGTCTCCCTAGTTGTGCCATGGTCTTGTTCAAGTTATTTTCTCCTTGTTTTGATCTTAATCATTGACAAATGCAAATGTCATACATTAAACAACTACACTTTGTGTTTTGGTTCACAGTGGAGTCTTTAGCTTTATCACTCATAGCTGGAATGGAACAAAGTTAGCAAAATACAGATTCACTTGAACTACTCAAACTCTTGGAGCTTCATCCTGCCAACATTGAGTTACTGCATTATTTGACATAGCTTGACATAGCTTCAGCCTTCAAGGAACTGTACTCTCTGTGCTAGAATTTAAATATCTGTGGATAATGTACAGCTGCTTGTGCTTGAAACTGTAAACTTTTGCATGTAAATAAAATATTTAATGATACAATTATTTATATTCTGTTTTATATAATATTAAATGCTAATCTGGCCAGATCCTGTCTGTTTTTTTCCTCTGTGAGGAACAAACAGTAAAATTAATGCTGCAAAAAAGCCTTTTAAATTCCTATTGGGTCCTTTGTCAGAACTAGCTACCTATACATAAATGCAGTGATAGTAATATATTATCAGGAATCATTGGACTGAATTCACCTTTCCTCTTCCTAAGATGTAATGACTTGTTGGTTGATTGGAAATTTCCACATTCATAGTCATCATGACAAATGGTACCATTTTATTGATTTTTTTCCATGGAAATGAATGGATATTGTTAAAGTGTTTTATGCCAATATTAACTTATCAGAAATAAGGGTAGAATATACTCTTATCTATAGATAAGAATATTCCCAATATAAAGGATAGTATCCAATGTGGCTTTTCTACCTTCCTGACTGCATTGCAGGAGCCATCCCCACTGCTTGTGCAACAGCAATTTAGCACAGAGCAGTTTTGAAATGAGTGAAAACTCAAACTCATTTCTGGAAGGAAACAGGTCACTAGTGGTCACATAAGGGAGCTTCTCTCACCTGCCTCCTCCCAGAAATTAGATCTTTCTGTTCATTTCAGGACTTTTTCAAGGAAGTACCAAATCTCCTTTGTGCAAGTGGTAGGTCTATTCCACACATAATTAGTGGGACTCACCACTTGCACAATGGAATCAACGTGGCAAAAACAATAATAAAAAGGGAACATAAATGGTCCATTGGATACTGCCCAAAATTAACATCTGGAATGCCTGACAGCTTTTGAAAATTCATTTAAGTTTTGCAGTCTTAATTGATATCATGGCAATTAATGTAATAGGATGTTCTGTATTTGTATTATTAGTTTATATAGTATGTAAAGATAATTCCTTCTCTATACTGCAAATGCAGTTCTACTTTATTTTTGTTTTATTCTGAATGTAACTTCCTGGGAAATGCTGTTGCTTTAATAAAGAAGCTTGTTATTGTGCCTGGTGTTCTGCTTCTTGCTATATTTGAGAATGGGAATCTGTCTATTCTAATAAGCACCAGTGCTAACATTCGTAAACATTTGCTTAATTTACATACAAAATGCTATTATATTGAGAACTGGATGGCTTGCAAAAGTCTTTGGCCTTCTTTAGCAGGAGGAGGAAACAGGTAATCCTGCCTTCTTTAAAGACTTCCAGTGCAACTTGTCTGCTACATTGAAGGTCAACTTGTCTGCTTCCAAAGGCCAACTTAGCCACTACCTAAAGCAGAGATAAGAATAAGATTAGCTCAAAAGATTTAAACTTATGAGATGAGGCTATGTTACAAGAAACTTTCCCAAACACAGCTGGAACCCAAGTCTTGTAGGGCTTTCAAATCTAAAACCACTATTTTTCACTGGTTTTCATCAGTTTGCTGGAAGCAAATAGCCTTTACCAGCTGCTTCATAATTTGAAATATGAAAGAAACTTTTCCCTTCTCATATTCTGGAGAGGAGAAACAAATAGTACTAAAACAGTTTTTCTTTGGTGGGGGAGACCAAACTGCTTGAAATTACCAGTAATATAAAATTCTCCTGACTAGCACTGATCTTATGTACGGGATCCACAGACTGTATCTCAAGTACAGAAAGCATTTTAAATGGACCTTATAAAGGGCTATCCTTTGATTTAAATTGATCTATTGTGAGTTCTCATATAACTGGTTCCAAATGTCTATTTTATTGCAGTATTTCTCACCTGCTCTGTGTTGACAGATCTCAGGGTGGGCTACAATTAATAAAACAATTTTATGTCATAAGCATCGTCAGTCCAGAATCAACTTAAACATAACCCAAGCAAATCAATCTGAACTAAGTTGCAGAAATTAAATCCCCAAAGTTTGGGTAAATAGCCAAACCCTGACATTGTGTCAGAATGAAACTAACCTTTGTACTCGTCAGGCTTCCAGAAGGAGAGCAGTTCATAGTGCATTGCATTCCCCTCTTTGGTATTACCACAAACCATACAGTTATTAGTGGTGAGATGCAGAGGAAAGATCCCTAAACTGATCATCATCATGGCCTCTGTGTGTAGAGATATGCTTCCTCGGATATCAAGGACCCAAGCCATTCTAAGTGTCACTTGACACATTGCATTCACACCAGAAACTCCTTAGCAGTCAGTACAGTTTCTTTAGAGCCAGTGTCAAGGTTTCCATATGATGTTTCTGTCAGTAACTTAGCTATTGCATTCTGTATTAGCTGCAGCTTCCATGCCCCAAAGGGCAGCTTATGAGTATAAAGCAGCAATCTGGATGTGAAGTTATTGCTCATGAATTACTGTTGCCAGCTACCCTGTCCAGGAATATTTGTAGCTGGAGGCAGTGGAAGCAGGCCAGAAACACTGCAGATCACTTACTTGTTTATTTAAAACATTTCTATGCCGCCCCCATTGCAACAAAGCCTTGGAGCGGCTCTCAAAGAATACATAAAAACATAAATAATAATAATTAAAAAAAAAAACCTCCAGTGACAAAGATGAATCTATGGGAACTTCCAGACTATATACCTTTCAGAGGGACTGCAACCATACCTTGGGAATGTGATTTAATTCATAGACCAAGACACAAAACTTGCCTTGACAGAATTCAGTTTCATTTTAATGGCCATCATCCAGCCCATTCCAGCATCGAGTACCTGCACAGCCATACCTGACTCAAATGATAGGGAGAGAGAGCTGGGTATCAGCATAATAATGGCATCAACACCAAATGACCTTGCTAATCCACCTAGTGGTTTTGTACAGATGTTCGACAGCATGGAGCACTGAACTTTGGAGCACACAACAGATTAATAGTCATGGAGCTGAACAACTGCTATCCTTCCACTGCTGCAGCTTCAATATGTTTTTCCGCCAGACACTTAACAAATTAATCCCTGCAAGTGTCTGAGGACTCTATTCCTATTTCACACCTAGGATGCTTCCAGACACAAGGGCATAACAGATGCATTGTGCAACTGTTCCCTCTTTTTCTCCTTAATGGTGCTTCTGCATTAAAGGTGGAAGAGACCAAAAGAATATGCAGGCAGGTCGCAAGTAGAAGGCACTTATACTTTAAACTTCCAAGAATGGAGCAGGGTAATAGCTTCATAAAAGACTTGTTTGGAAGCATCTCAATTTGCCCAAGCCTGTTTTTCAGTAATGCTATGTGACTCAAATGTGGTATGAAGGAACAAATTCTAAAGGAAGTTGTTTGCTATGACTGAAGATCTATAGTCACCTGATTGAGCATAATTGCTTATCTGCAGTTCTAACACCAAATTCTAAAGAAAGAATTGACTTGCATAGTTTTTTTTTGAAAATATTGAGCCTATTTCAGAATTTAAAACTATTTTAAAGTTTGTTGTATAGGGTATTTATTACTATAAACTGGCCTTTGAGAAATATGACCTAAAAGATAGGATATAAATATATTCAATAAAAAGTCAGTTCCTTGAAGTTTATGAATGTGATTATTGCTTTTTAAAAGGCAATTTTTACCCTCATCTAACGCATACATACCAACCTTTCCCAGTTGCTGGAACTCTTAGGTTACCAAAACATTAATATAAAGAGAACAGACCACTACTTCCTCGACAACCTCGTTCTAAGATTTCCTCATGCTGGCGCACAGTTATAGAAAGATATGCAATATATGAAACAGGCAGACTTCTGCATCGATCACCCTGGAGTCCTTCTGTGTTAGCTACTGGAGAGAGAACCAGGGATTCGTGCTCCAAACCAGTTAAGGCACAGCGAGGGAGTAGCGCTGTGCCTACAGAACGTAACTTTGTTGTGGGATGAGCCGAGATGTTGAGTCTCTCCGCTCCTTTACGCCACACACTGTTGTGTGTAGATGGGAGGCAAGAGCGCCGTCTCAGGAGGAGGAGCCGGACGTTCCTTGGCAAGGCCGGCCGCCTTCGAGAGGGAAGGACGACGCTTTGGGACGGGGCCAGGGAGGAGCTGGAGCGGGAGGAAGGGTGTTTCCTGGCACTGCGTCCTCGTTTGAGTGACTCAGGCAGGAAACTCCCATCTCCGCGCGGCCCTGGGAAAGGGAAAAGCGGCCCCGGCGAGGCCAACTCGTCAAAGCACCACCTTCTCGCCTTTGCGCCGCGGGGGTGCAGTGAGGGAGTTGCGGCTCGGGGGCTAGTTGCAGCCGTGGCTGGCCGAAAGGGAAGCAAAGCCGCGGGCCTCTCTCCGGGAAGGCGGGTGAGAAAAACTTTCCTGTCCGTGTGGCGCCGCCCCTCCTCCTCTCTCTAGTTGCCCTCGGAGGAAGCCTGACTCCTTCGGTAAGCAGCTTTTTCCTTTCTGCAAACAGCGCCGGGGTCGGAGGCATGCAGGCGGCAAATCCCACTGTGGGGCCTAAATGGGGAGGACAACGAAGCTTACATGAATTCGGGCGGGCCTCGCTTGCTTCGAGCTAAACTTCCTTGAAGTTCGGAAGACTAACAAAATCCAGGCTCGCCCATTCCGACGAGCCCTGCCTGCTTATTTAGCACTAAGAGCACCTTTGCTGGGGGCTGAGGAGGAGGCTGGAGGGTCACGTCTTCCTTCCTCAGGTGTAACTCTTCGAGAGGTTGTTTCAGTCCCAATAAGCGTGTTAGCCGCTGGATGTTAGGACAGCCTTGTGAGGAAGGGCATATTACGAGTGGAAGAGCATGTCTGCACGCAGGGAAAGAGTTAAGGAAACAACGTGTGTGGAAACTTTTTGTAATGTTGCCTCTTGCTGAGGTTTGCAACGCAAGACAAAAATACAATTCTATGCCTCTTTGGACATAAAAGAAAGCCCTACAACTCCCAGCATGCCCCAACAGTAAATGCCTGGCTGAGGGCACGCTGGGAGTTGAAGTGCCTGTTTCCTTTTTAAGGAAAAGCCTGCATAAAATTGCACCTTGACTTAGTATGTTATTAGCCCGCCAGAATCAGTGCCCTGCACTGTATATCCAAGATTATATGTTTTATACCTCTGTTTATAAGAAATACTTTGTAATTAAGTCCAGAGAGTTTTCAAGCCTACTACTCGTATTTTGTTATTTGTAATATCTTGCCTTATAAAGAGATCAAAATGGTCTTATTTTATTATGCTAAAATGAATTTTGAAAAGTTACAACATAGTGTGGCTTTCACAAATTGCAAAATCTGTGTATTTCCCTTTACGGGACACATACATTTCACTGCTCTAATACTACTGTTTGACAAAATTGGAAAGTGTGCTGTTAGATGTTACATAATTAAAATGATAAGTTGATTTAGGCTGTCTGAATCTCAGGAATAAATATAAGCATTCAGACATAACTGGATTGTGAGCAGGTCATTGGTTGGATTTTAGGGCAGTGCACATATTTTAGCTACAGCATTCATGTAACTATGACACAAAATAATTATATAGTTAATATTCTTTTCATGGATCAGCCCTTAATTAACTTTTGTAAGGGTTTTCTGTATTTGTAGTACTGAGACTCTCAGATTTTACATGTGGTCATTAGGGAGTTGAAATGGAAAACGCCTTAAATCTTAACACCTGCACACAAACAACAACTTTAATATCCCTAGTTAATGTTTTGCATTTTATTTTAACTGACCAGTTAAGAGCCAAAGAACATCAGTTCAGTAGCACTTAACATATGTGCACTCTAGGATGCATAGGATATTTTTTCTTTATGAAGCTTATTGTCCATCATTCATGAAATGTAGAAAACTGAAGAAGCAAACATATTAAAACAGTTTAAAATGCTTTAGTTGAATGCTAAGAAAATGAATGCTTTTGCAACATAAGCTCTGTCTTGAGGAAAGAGTCTTATAGGCACAATTCTATGCATGTCTTACAGACTGGGGAAAGCTGCGAGTTGTTGGAAGACTTCTGTCTAAATATATACATATATTTATGTATGCATAGGATCATGTCCTAAAGGTGTAACACTGTGTAACTAATAATTGAACATAAATTGGATGAAAAGTTGCTGGAACAATCCTTCTGATCAGCAATTCCGCATTTTTAAACCTAGAAAGTTGTTACTGAGGAAAGCTAGAGCAAGATGTAACATGCGTTAGACCAGGAGTCTCAAACTTGCGGCCCGCAGGCCAATTGCGGCCTGTGGAATGATATTTTGTGGCCCCCACTTGATATCAAAGTTTAGTGATAGTGCGGCCCGCGTTTTTCTCACACACACCTGCGTGAGTTGTTACCCTGGGCGCAATGTTCCCTCTAAGCTGCGCGCCGGGATGGGCGGGGCCCGGGGGAGGGGCCCTGTGGCCTTCAAAGTGCCAGCGGCGCCCGGGCCGGCCTCCGGATGAGCGGCCCACCACCACCACGGTGGTGGAATACTTGATGCGGCCCAGCCTCACCCTGACTCTACTTCCAGCGGCCCCCAGGTAAGGTGAGTTTGAGTCCCCTGAGTTAGACTCTCAAGGACTGAAGATCCAAAACTGCCCAAATTCCAGGACACTAGGTATTTGTGGTCAGTTTTTAAGAAAATTGAGACGATATAAAAGAGATTGAACCCCCCCCCCCAGCTTCCTGGTGGTTGTTATGGGTGATCCTGAGGGCCACACCTCATTTGAGGGGGGCAGCAGTGGTAAAAGGTGGTCTGGCATGCTCTAGTTTCCCATCCTTCAAGATAATGCAGCATGTGAATGCATGTGAACAGAGACCATCTCCTAGCAGTAACTGTTAGGAATACCTCTGCTTTCCTATGCTGTTTTGATTTAATGTGTGGTATGCCAGGAAGTGTTAATGCTAAGGTCTGGATCTATTGAAATCACTAGTCTGTGCCTTTGAGACTGTTCCCTCTTCTGTGGCACATTTAGCCTGTTCCTCATCTACATTCTGATATGGTACAGCCCAGATTTAAGTTTACTAACTAGGCCTATGGCGATTGCCTATCACAGCAAAATGAGATAGAGAAGGAGTTGGATTTGTCCTAAGGGGGTACCTACAAAGGGAAGGGCCTTGTTGGTTATAGCACCTTGATTACAGAATCAGCTACCCAAATAGTTGCACCTGGAGCCTACGTTTTATTCTTTTAGGCACCAAGTAAAAACCTTTTATTTACTGAGCAATAATTAATTTTTATCTTCTTTGTTTATACTGTATTTTATTGGATTTTATCACTGCTGTACATCGGGACTAATTTGGGTGTGGTTGTTGTAGGTCCATTGCTTCTATTTTATTGAAATTTTCATTACCACTGCTCTATGTAAAATGTCAACAAATGTGTGGTGAATGTGGTACAGGTGGTGGATAGTTAAAATAATATAGAAACAAAAAGTTTGTTAGTGTGGATTTAACCATGTCATTCATTTGTGTATGCTGTACTCTTTTGGAATTAATTACTCACAAGTGGCTATGTGGTTTTTCTACCACTACTGTGTTCAGTTGAGAGCGTGATAGGAAGATAGTCCCTCAGGAAGAAGGACCCTTTCCTGTGTTTCCTTTGCATTCTGTATTTGTCACTTTTTTCATTTTTTTCTCTGCTTAAATTTTGTCTCTGTAGTATGTGAATTTATTCATTTTTCCCGTAGTTAGGTCAGGATTTTCTGAGCAGAAGTAAAAGAGAGGAAGTCATGCACATGGAGTATCTATTCTTGCATTTCTTTGTTTGAGCACATAAGTGCCTTGTGAAACTTGCATGAGTAAAGGGAAACCATGTCCAGACATCCTCTTCCTCTATGTGAACATTTATGTGCACAGTTTGGCTAAATAAGAATATAACTTGTACAAGATGAATGTCTGTTTGTGGAATTGCATAAATGGCATTTGTGCTTCTGCCTTTAAGTTCTCTGACAGCAAGTTGGAGCCTTTGCTGCTGTGCATTGTTAATTTTACTGAAGTATGTGGAGGAGAATTTCTTGTTTTATTGTGCCCATAATTTGTTTCCATTATGTGGGAGAGAATACATGAGAATTTGTGTGTGCATATGAATTTTGTGATGTGAGCACTTCCTCCTAGAAATAAATGCTTGCTGGAATATAACAAATCATGTTGTGGTTCTCTGTTGAGATGCACTTTTATTTATTCAAACAGAGTTGCCTGTCTTTTCTATCTGAAAAACGCCTAGGGTTGCTTACAGCAATAAAAGGCTATAATTAGGATTTATATGAAACACAGCCAAAAGACCTCAGTAACAAATTTAAAATCAAGCTCCCCAAATCTGTTACCTACTACCTACCTCAAAAGCTCTGTAGAACAATCATTTTTCTGCCTGCTGAAAGATGAGCAGTGTTAGAGCCAGGCAGTTGGAACTCTGGAAGACATGCCAAATCATAATTGTGTAGACTTCTGGAAAAAAGAGTAATGTCCTTTGTTGTTCCTTTCAGCAGCCCCCTGCATTTCTGTACTGGGTGTGCAGGAAGGCGTATTGGCTCTTTGCATCTCGCATAGAGGTCAAACAGGCTTGCAGAGTGAGGAAAGGAGTACCCCATTAGTTTGCTTCAGAAGCCAGCTGCATTTTTATACTGGTTGTGGTAAACACAAAACTCCCTCCATATGCCCAGCAGAGCAACTGAGCCACTCACATTTCTGAGCATTACCCTCAGGTGCAGTTTGTATTATTCCTGAGCACAGTTTGTTTCTGGGTCCACTAACCAAGGCCGTGAGAACCATCTCTTCCCATATGAACCAACCTGGTAAACATCAGTGGCTCTGCTGTTTGGCCCCTTGCTGTCTGAACAACAGAGAGAGGGTCTTTCACTTGTGCTGCTGAGGTTATCAAATACCATCCTTTTAAATAAGTCCACAAAAGTTACTAGCCTTCCAAAAGTTTTACTAGCCTGCTTTTTATTCATAAAATTGCTTCACTCCTTTTCTACCACACCCTCTTCTGAATAAAATGCAGTTTAGTATCTTGATAAATATATCCTTGAATGTTAAGGATGTGGCATAGAATTGTAACTTAAGAACAGGCACAGTTACCTAATGTCAGTATAATTTGTTGTAGTAAGAAGGATCCTTTTGTAAACTACTTAAAATACTGTATAATCCTGGAACACAGAAAAGGGCTAGCAGTCTGATAAATTTGCTGATTTTTTCCTTTTTGAATTATGGCATTTGTGCTGATGGCTTCTTTTTCTTTTGTTTTTCTTTTGGTCAGATCCCTTGGGTCAGTTGAAGTTAAAATTAGGAAGTATAAGAAGTATATGGACCTCTTAAACTGCAAAAAGTTCATTTCCCCTCCCTGAACAAATCTGTATGTGAAGCATTCTGCTGAAATGCTTTTTATTTATTTAAAAATTTAGTTCACAGTGAGAGACTAATTCCATTTTGGAATTACCATTTCCATTTTGAACAATAAGTTTTGTTAAGTGATTGAATATTAATATAAGCAGATTTGGTCCTATTGAAGTCTGTAGGGTTCTACTAGTATAGTAGGATGTTTGAGGGGCTTTGCTACAGATATGGCATCATTGTGTATCTTGGAGTTTTCCATCCTTACCTGAAAAAGTAAAGGCCAGGCTAGTGTCAGAACGTCAACTGGAGACCTACGTTATAAATATGCCTATTGAGTTTTGCTGTAATAGCTCAAGTTCTGAGGGCAATATTGGGTGTATTTGCACATCATGCCAGGGCACTCTGACAATAAGCCATAGTAGGTTGACTGTTGGCTAAACAACTGGCAGAGAATTGGGCTCACTGTAGGTTGTTGAAACCTCTCCCTCCTCCCCCTTCTTCCAGGGGAAAATGCAAGAGAAGTGTACCCCCATCCGTTCTGCAGTTTTGAGCTGTTTTTCTCACTGCAGCTTCTCCCTTTTTCTTCCCCTGCCCCCAATGACATTTTGAAAGCTGGTCCTCATTTTGAGAGGAGCTGAAAGTCCCTTCAAAGTAGCTTTGTGACACCAGCTTTTGGAACCTTTTTGTTGCAAGAATGTGCATTAAAAAGTGCTACTCTTAAACTACTATGAAACTTAGCAGTTATGCAAGTGTAAGGATTTGGAGCTTTCTTGGACCACATCTTGGGGGAACCTGCTGCCTGGCTACAGCAGGTTCCACATCTAACATTGCCTGAAAGCTGTTCCAGCATGTTTTTTTCTGCTTTGGTATTTCTTGACAGCTGTTAAAAGGTGAGTTGTGAAGAGAAGTCAGAGGTGTGAGTGAAAAAGGAATGATGTGATTTACATTCCTCTTCCTAACCCCCACGGCCAGTAGACTATATGCTGTTGTGCATTTTCCACTTTCTGTCAAGGTGCTCAGGAAGGTGAAAAAGTATACCCCTATTTTTCTTGAGAAAAATAGTTTTGACAGCTTTGAGAGTCATATGCTGCCATATATCCCGGTCAAAACCCACGGACTGCTCTTTGAAAATCCTCTGGGGAAATGTGTGGGCACATGGGTGGGTGTTGAAGAGACGTTGACCAGGCACGGCTGCCCTTTACAGACACCTGCATGTGAACACCTGAGCAAGTCTCACAACAGTTTTTTAAACAGTTCTAAATTAGTGAGTTAAGGCCTGCTCTGCCTTCTTTGTAGGGTGGCAGTAACATGCAGAAGTGAATCAGAGTTCCATCAATGTACGTATGGGGTGATGAAAGGATGCTGCAGAGGTTAAAGGAGTATAGGAATTCTGATGCTAACTTTGCCTATTCAAAAACAATAAAAACAGAAGAAACCATCAATATTACTAAAACAAAGAAAATTCTATCTGGTCTAGTCTTCTTCTCTTCAAAGCCTGTATTCAGACATAAAACAAAGCTAAGCCTTACTCTTACTGTATGACATGCTCTCTTACCTTGGGTCCTGGGTTCAGATAGTCAAGTGGCTACCATGCATGCATGATTTCCATCCAGGGATGGAACTGGCGTGTCCTGCAGAGAGGAGTTTCCTGAGGGAGCACATGTGGGCATCTGCCTAGGAAAGTTTCTTGGCTCGCTGTAGGGAATATTTTCATCCTGCCTCTGTGGTGGTGGATAGGGGACGGTGATTCGCTGCTGCTGCCAAGATTCCAGAGCTTCAGGTGGACATTAGGAAGGCTGTGTGCAGGCAGAGAAGAGGGGGTGGAGCAGCTAATGACAGCGTAGCCGCAAGCCACCTCTGCAGTTGCTAGGCTGACATGTATAGTAAAGAGTGTAGGCTGGAGTGTCTGCTGCAGCTGTGGCCACTCTTGCCACAAAACTTGCTTGTGGAAATGTGCAAACCGGCATGGAAGCATGGAAACTGGGTTCAGATGTAAAAATAAGCCACGGTGGAATGGTACAGCAAACTGCTATTTCTCTTCATGGTTCCGGCAATGTTGCTGGGTTTACATGAAACAACAAGCCTTGACATAGTTTCCACCATGACTCCTGGTTGCATGTGAACCTGCCCAGTGCCAGGCGCTCATTTCCATAAAAAGAGCTGAGGGGAAAAGCAGTGGAGGGTTGAACCAAGAATCAATGAAAAAACATGAAATTGAACCCGTCTCATTTTCTGAATGATTGCTTTCAGTTTGTTTCTATTTCTTTGCTTTCTCCATCATACTTTTAGCATGGAATTCTAAGGCATTGAAGGTTTGCCCAGAATGAAACAAGCTTCTTTACTATTCACACGGCAGTTTATTTCTTGATAGATTGTAAATATTCCCAAACATTGACCAGTTTCTTTCTTATGCTGTAAAAAATGGAAAAATCCGAAGTAGGTGGGAAGTAAGGCTGTGTTGTGCAAAAGCTTGATTTTGATAAGTTTGTCAAAATCCCAGACTGCATGTCTGGAGCAAATCTCTGAAGGTGGTTATACATTCTGTAAAATTTGAAAGTACCTTTGCCATATTAAGTCCTAAATGTGCTGCTTGGTTTTGAAATTCAGTCAAATGCAGTAGCAGTGCTATAATCACTCAAATTTCTGTTTATTCTTGGATTTTTAGCAGCATGAATTGGATAGCAGCACAATTTTTCAGGTTGCTTAATAAAGTCTTTTACTTTACTTTCTCTTGTAAGTGGATATACAGTTAGATTTTCAAAAATTGTTGTTGTTTTGGCTGGTCAGTAAGGAATTTGTGATGAATACTCTGTCTGATTTGGCTGCAGTGATTGCTGAAGAAATTAACTTTAGAATTTTCTGGGAATTTGCAGCTGAACCCTGAACCCTCATCAAGTACAAGTGGTACTTAAACTTCTGGGTTCTTTAAAATTTTCAGCTATTATTGTTTCTGGAAAAGTTCTTGTGGGGTTTGTGTTGTGTTGTTTTGTTTTTAGTAAGCTTGCAAAGGAGATCAGTACTATACTCTGAAGTTTAGAGCTGAGCTTCACTGTCAATATTTTATTCTTTGTAGTATTTTCTTCCAACTGCTTCTTGAAGTCTGTAGGCACAATATGACAGCTTTTAAATGCTTTATACTTCAAGAGGCTGCGACCTGGAGCTAGATTTTAGCACCAAGAACTGGGACTGCGGTGATTCTTTCAACTAGATGCTTTTTGAGGAAGGGTTTTCAATTTTTTTAATGTGATGCACTGTTATAACACTTTTTTGTCATCTTTGTTTGGTAAATGTTTTTTCAAAATATTTCCTACCTGTGGTGACTAGTAAGCTAAAACTCCCCAGGATGTGGTTTGTTTCATATCTCAGAATCTCTTTACCAACACAATGGGTTGAAACACTATCATGTTTAATGTTCTCTTTCACACATGAGCAGAGGGATTGGACCCAAATATCCCCTTCGAAAATGCTGCGCATAAATTGTTCCTCTGTCATAGGTCACCTCTGCTTGCTATGGGTGTTACTCTTTGTTTTCTTTTTAAAAACTTCTGCTTATTTTTCAGTAAACTCAAAATGACTGCTCAAGTCACCCTGGAGGACGCTTTGTCCAATGTAGATCTCTTGGAAGAATTACCACTGCCAGATCAGCAACCATGTATTGAGCCCCCTCCGTCATCTTTACTTTATCAGGTACGACATATGTAAAAGGAAGCACTTATTAATGTGTTTATCACTTTAATAAACTTTGAATTACCACTGTTTTAATATTTTTTTCTTCAAGAATGTTAATCATTTGGGGATATTTTTCCTTTCATGCAGCCAAACTTCAACACCAATTTTGAAGATAGGAATGCATTTGTCACAGGCATTGCAAGATACATTGAACAAGCAACTGTTCATTCTAGTATGGTAAATATTTGTTTATTTTTATTTGCTTGTTTTCTTTTTTTTAACAGCAACAATATAAAAATAGGTGGCAAGGAACAGGTAATGTAACAAATAATTGGGTTCCTGTGTCAGTACTTGAGTACAGTAAAGGCAATTAAGAAACTATTGTGTTTATTTTAACCAAAAGGATTCATTTTATGTAGTTTGGAAGTTATATATGATTTATTAAGGATGTAATTATATTAATTTTTCAGTCATAGCTGCTTTTCATATGCCCTGGGAATTTTCTGTTTTATTACATGTTCCATAGTAAAGGCCTTGGGACTCACTTTTTCACTGGCTTGTTTATTTAATTTAATAAACCACAGTTTAGTATTATTTCCAGTCTTTTACTCTAGGAATGATTTTTGCCTAGGGTACAAGAGGTTACAGGTTCAAAACCCAGGTAGGTTCTGCCTGAGGAGATAGGGCAGTTCAATGATAAAAGGTCTGGTTTGCATGCTGGAACAGTCTAACAGTATTCTATCACTATCACCTTCAGTTAAAAAAAGCATCAGGTCTCTGGCTCAGATCCTGAATAGTCATGGTTAGTCAAAGGAGGCAGTATTGGGTTTAGGTGGTCATGTGGTTTGAGCTGATAGCAGACAGCTTCCAATGACTGGTCTGTTCTTTGATTCTGCTCAACACAGGTGTTTAGCGCTGGACACATACCATTCCAGCCTCCTGGGAACCTTGGTGTTCTTCCCTTTGTTTTGTATGCAGCTGACTAACTGTTGAAGCTGTAATCATTTTCCTTAAAACTAAAAAATCTGGCTGTAACACTTAGATGTTTAGCAATTCAACTTGAAGTCCTGCACTGAACAGGTGGTTGGACCTGATGGCCTTCTGGACCCTTCCTTTGATTCTAGGAAGAACTAAGGTTGATTTCTTTGTTCATATGGTTAGGATTGGAATAATATTTGAAGTAATTTTAGTCAGTGTTGTGGCACAAGGCTTTGGGTTGAGTGCCTTCTGAAATTGTTAAGTTGGACAATGTTGGTAATTCTTGTCTTACGTATCTTTTTGCTATTGCTAGCTTTGGTAATCTTTTATGTATAATTATATATTTGCTTTTTTGTCTAAATACTAGCATTTGTTTTTATTATAGAATGAAATGTTGGAAGAAGGCCAAGAATATGCTGTCATGTTATATACATGGAGAAGCTGCTCAAGAGCCATCCCTCAGGTAAAATCATTTTGCTTTCTTACAGTTGCATAAATGACCTTTTATGCACACATAATTATCAAACTTTCTTCTGCTTCTCCGGCCTGACAGATGAAAAGGGGAACATACACATTGTGTAATGTGTTGAGAGTGTCTTTTACTATAAAAAGCAAGAAAGACAAGCTCAGTCCTTTGTCCTACAGTGATATCATGTGGGAATCTTTACAAATGAAAACATGTAAAGACATGCTTAGTAACTTCTAGTAGCCTACAAACAATAGCTTGGAAATAGCTGTACTGGATGAGATCTGTACTTCTGCATATCACATATATGTATAATCCTTAGTGTTTGAGGAGAGGAATAAGTTCTTGCTTGCTGACCTCAATTGTGGTGATCAGTGGGACAGTGAGCATGAGTAAGCCTTCCACTGAGTCAAATGTTTCTGAGATCTGTTTTTAAAAATATCTAAAATGCTGTATTATGTGGCTTAACGTAATTTGGAAAAGTTACATTCTATGTGGAAATGTTGTAACTAGGGGAAGCAGATAGGTGTGAATGTCTATATAAATTGTTGATTTCCTTCCCACCCCTCTTTTCAGGTGAAATGCAATGAGCAGCCAAACAGAGTGGAAATTTATGAAAAAACTGTGGAAGTTCTAGAGCCAGAAGTCACAAAGCTAATGAATTTTATGTATTTTCAGGTAAAGGGGTGCTAGTTACTAGTCCAATTGTTTTGCTTTTTTCCTGTTGGTCTCCTAGTTACTAGTCCAATTGTTTTGCTTTTTTCCTGTTGGTCTCCATGATTGCTCATTCTTGTTGTTTTCTTCTTGTTTCATCTCTTTTTTTTCTGTGATAGCTATGTGGAGCATTTTAAGTGGATAACTTATGCAAAAATCTTTGTGCATAGCCAAACAGAGAAAAATCTGATCAGTATAAGCTGTGGATATGGCCCAGCTCTGTTGAAGTAAGATGAGATGTAGCTTATACTCTTGTATGTATTTTTTTTAAAAACGTCAATTTATTTTTATCAACAGAGAAACGCAATTGAAAGATTCTGTGGGGAGGTGAAGAGATTGTGTCATGCAGAAAGGAGGAAGGACTTTGTCTCTGAAGCTTATCTGATTACTCTTGGAAAATTTATCAACATGTTTGCTGTTTTAGATGAGCTGAAAAATATGAAGTGCAGTGTGAAGAATGATCATTCAGCCTATAAGCGGTGAGGTGTTCGAAAAGGGAACAACATCTTCCACAGTGGGTTTTATACTGTTGTGCTGAATTGTACCAACTAATGCAGTGTTCTTCTGTCATGACTGCTGTTTTGGCATTGTGGATCTTCAATTCAATCATGTTCTGTGTCTGGAATAGGTATGTGTAAGGAATCCAGTGGTGGGGGAGGGAGGGGTGAAAATCCTTTGGATTTTCATGATTTACCCCTGAATTCCTGTTCATTAGCTCTGTTCTGTAACTGACTTGCTGTGATGCTGGTCGAAGCAACTGGTAGAATGTGGCTTGATTCCTGAGGGCCACTGCACAGTTGGCTAGTATCTGTGGAGCCTCAGGAGATTGAATGGATTTCTACCCGCAAATGGATTCCCCACACTTCCCTACTGACAACATGCTGTTGTGTGCACCTATTTTAATAATTTTATGAATGCATGTAAGGTGCCTTTTTATATGCTGAAAGCATACAATGTTTGCAATTTTAAAACCTAATATGTTTAATATGGGCATTCTGCAGAGAGTTCAAGATTGAGTCTTTAACAGTTCACTCATATGGGTAATAGGTGAATGTTTGTTTTCTTTCTCTTAGGATATGAACAAACTGGCCACAAGATGGCACTAGACGTTCGCTGCGTTCACACACACACACATTTTCTGTATATAGAAAACACTTGTATTCCCACCTCTCAGATTAGATATCAAACAATTTTCATTATTTCCTAGAAATATTTTAACATTGCATTTTTATTACCATATGCTTCTATGAACATTTTTACAGAAGCATTCCAGTGTTACACTGGAGATTACATTGGTTCAGCCTTATCTTTATTAAAACTAGGGTAAGCCTCTGAAGAATTTCAGTGCCAGTACCCCAGCCTGGACCATGTAAATGCAGTGCTACTTCTGGAATGTGTTTAAGTTTCAGCCCACATCGTGTAAATCTAGCATAGTGGGGAAAGCTGCCATGTCTTAAGTAGCCGTACTAACATTAAATAAAATTAAGTACTGAGTTCATTATAGCCAAATGTACTGAAAGTGTTTGGGCTGTCGTTTTTGCCAGAAAAAAAGTCCAAGTGTGGTCTGTGCATACTTCCATATTGTGTGCCTTATGTTGCAACCTTATACACAATTAGTCACTGTATATACTGGGACTTGCTTATGAGGATGGGGGCAAGATAAGGTTTTTAAAAGCTTTAGGCAATGAAAGGCTGCTCCTCTGAGGTAACATATGTAAAATGCTCCCTGAGAGAAATATGCCAGGTGGTTGATTATAATGTTAATTTTGATGAATTGTCTCATTAATTTCTCATTGTTTCATTTTAGAAAATCTATCTTTGCAGGAAAATCAACTGCCTAGTATCTAAGTGGGCTATTCCTTTTGGAGATCTAGCACCACCTTAAGGGTGGTGGAGGAAGAAACCGAGAACATAGTTTTCTAAGAGTTCAGCTCTTTTACCTGGCAGCTGAAAATGACAAGCACTTGTACATGGTTGCATAAGGATTGAAATGTTGTTAAAAATTGGGAGTCTAGATCTGATCCATTGTGAATATGTAAGAAGGTCTTGGAGATACCTCTCTTCTTTTGTCTGCTTGGCATTGGCTTCTCATGTTCTGCAGTGAAATGCTTCCAAAACTACAATATTGCCTAGGTTTTGTGCCAGTGTGTGGATTTCACATTCATCAGTGATGAATTAAAATATAGCAACTAGTCTTTACTCATGCAGCTGACTTTGAGGTGTTGTCAGCACACAACAAACGTGGATGTAAATCTGGCAGAAGTCAGTGGAAATGCTAGAGTGGTGTTGCAATGGGGACACACTATTATTCTTGGAGGATTAACTTTTTTCCTTCCATTTTCTTAAAAGGGCTGCCCAATTTTTGCGTAAAATGGCTGATCCTCAGTCAATCCAAGAATCCCAGAATCTCTCCATGTTTCTGGCCAACCACAACAAGATTACGCAAGTATGTTTTAAAATATACCATACTGCAATATGAAAATTGTTCCTTAACATTTTATACAGAACTTAGCATTTATGTGGTTAATAATAATATAAAACTGAGTAATTTATGTGTGTCCTGGGTATTATATGAGTACTACAGCTGCATCTTGATTTTTTTTATTTATAGCCATATATAATTTTAAATGGGTCTTTTTTTCTAGTCTTTACAGCAACAACTTGAGGTGATTCCTGGCTATGAAGAGCTGCTTGCTGATATTGTGAATTTATGCGTAGATTATTATGAAAACAAGATGTATCTAACACCTAATGAAAAGCACATGCTTCTAAAAGTAAGATATGGTTCCAGAAGGCATTTCAAGATCATGGGTGGTGTGTGGGTAGAGATCAGGCTGGTGAACAATGCAAATATCCTTAAAATGTTAAATATCATTGCCAAGTGATGCAGGATAATTAACATACGTTTGAAGTATTTGCAGCCTCGCTTTTATATTTTCCCCTTTCTTCCACACAAATGGAGGACATAGTCTTTATGAGGAGAAAACACCAAGTTAGAATTAGTACAGTTTTGTACTATTTTGTCATACTGGGTAAAGGAGATGCAGAAGCAAATCTGCCAGTTGCAATGTTCAGTGGAACTAATTTGCTCAGTATCAATTCATTATGTTGGAATTTACTTAAAAGAATGTGACAATACTTTAAAAAAAGTTGAAAAGAGCAGTATATTTATGCCTGGAAAATCTTCAGCAGTATGTCTCCTTAAAAATAGAAATTATAGACTTTACAGAAAATCAGTTTAACAGTTTTAGAATCTGAATTCCTTAAAGAATTTGAGGTATTTATCCTTCAAATGCTTACAGATCTATGTTCTGTTACCTAGAATGTTCTTAAGGATCCCATATCATATTGTGTTTATTCTTCCTATAGATCTGTTTCACTGCCTCTTGGGATACTAGGGAATATTTTACAAATCTAGCTGTCTGTCTTTATGGCCAGTTGTGCAGCACAGTCTTTTCCAGTGCTAAGAATATAAATAGTACAAACAGTTTTGGGTGCTTGCAGGTAGTCCTGACTTGAAGCACTGAGTTGGTCAGAGAAAGTTGGCTTCTTCCTTTTTTAAAGAAACAAAAACTCAGGATTGATTAGGCATTTTCATGCACATAAAAAGAGTGCAGCTAATGGTAGGTAGACAAGGAAAATACAGATTGTGATAAATATGTAGTCTGTGTTATGAGCTACCTATTTTGAATGGGTTTTTTAAGTTGAAGGACACTTGCAGGGCTTTGTAACTTTCAATTTATTAAAAAAATCACTTGTAAATCAATCCTTAGTTTATGGATTGCTCCATTATCCTGAGAAGAGTGGATGCAGGAAACTTACTTCCATCTTTGGTCAGAAAGAATATTTATGAGAACTTTGGAACAAAGAACTTTCACATGAGTTTGCCTTTTTCTGCCTCCCTCCCAACTTTCTTTTGGTTCCTGCATTGTTTAGATTGTAAACCCAGGGAACAGGGGTTGTCATATTGTCATGAACTTTGCATGCCAATGTCAAATCTGTTTTTGGTTGAAGAGTGGGTTAAAATGATTTAAATAAACATGACTTGCCTGCAATATTTCTTTGTTTTGTTCTTTCTTCAGGTAATGGGCTTTGGCTTGTACCTCATGGATGGTAATGTCAGTAACATCTATAAGCTGGATGCCAAGAAAAGGATAAATCTGACAAAGATAGATAAGTTTTTTAAGGTTGGTTAAGAAAGTTGCTTTCCTTTAAAATGATTGGTTATGTATAATTTATATACAGCTTACATTGCATTAGACTACACTACACAAACAAAGCATTGAGTTTTAAAGTGTCCATTTGGTACCAAGGTGGAGAAAGTACCAAAATTCTTGGGTAGCCGATAAAAATGTTGTAGGATATTTAGGTGACTAGACATCCATGATGTTCCCAACCCTAATTGTACTCTGAAGGTAGTTTTCCACGTACCCTGATTAATTTCATGTTGCAAGTCCATTCAAGTAGCAGCTTTCTGTGGCTGGTTTTGTCCTGGTTTTTTAGCCAGAACCACCCATAGGAAGTGCTGCCAACAAGAGGTGGGGTGACTGTTCTGAGGATATCACATTTTTCTTGACAAGTCCCAAATAAAGTTGTCCTGGGTGGCATGCAATTTGTGTAAGACTTGACTACTACTACTACTACTACTACTTATTATTATTATTATTTTGGCTTGAATACAGCAACTGCAAGTGGTTCCACTTTTTGGCGACATGCAGATTGAACTGGCGAGATATGTTAAGACCAGTGCTCACTATGAGGAGAATAAATCTAGGTAAGACCAAAAAGACAGGCTGGCATGCTTCTTTGAGGGCATCAGAACTGCCCTAAATCATTGCATGTTTCTAGTTCACGAGAAAACAAAGTGTTGTGTACTAGGGGGCTTTCTTCCCTCCACACATTCAAGGCCACAGACCATTCTTTTGCAAAAAGCTCTTCATTTATCAAAGTATGCCCAGTAAACTCAGTCACCACAGAACGTATCTCTGAGCATGCAGAGTGGTTTGTTGAACCCAGCTGAACCCATTCTTCTGGAAACCCTCCTTTTGAGTATGTCTGTGTCTGATCCCTTTGGGAGGGCCCTTTTGGAAGTGAGCATGCCTTTTCTTGTTATGCCATCCTCTAGGTCAGTGATGGCGAACCTTTCAGAGATTGAGTGCCCAAACCGCAACCCCAGACCCACTTATTTATAGCAAAGCGCCAACACTGCAATGAAACCTGACTATTGAGGTTTTTGTTTAGAAAAAACAACTCATACATTAACATCTTTTCTCCTAAAAGAAAAACACAATAACAGAGCTTTCAATGATACAAACAGCTTTTTATTGAAAGGTAAAAGTTTGTATTTGGCATGCTTTTGCACAATTAATGTGATCTTTGCTGTTGTATGCATGCTGGTTCCACTGACCACCAGCTTTTGGCCTGCTCTGAAAAAGGCATCTGAATCCATTTCCTACCTTGTGGGGGCTTTTGCTGAAATCACAGCCTGTCCAAGCAAATATAAATATCCTTGCTCTTGTTTTCATAAATTCTTCACAAACAACTAAATATGATGCTGCAGATTCAAAAATGCCAGGGGGACAGCACAACATTAAATTCTAGTCTCTTAATTAGAACATCTTTTTGCTAAATCTTAGATATTAAATTTCAATTTTTCATAAGAAAACCCAAAGCTAAAATCTTGTGTTAATAAAAACAAATGTGTTAAAACTCAAAGCCAGTCCAAGCAATATATCCTTGGCAGCGCACTGACTGGCCATGCGAAAGCTCGGACAAGTCGCAGCTAATGAGTCGTGACTTGTGACATCATCACCTGGCGCTGCTACTCCTTTCCAAGCATGTGCATGGCCCCTGTGTGCGCTGTTATTTGATGCTCGGCTGCTGGGACAGAGAGGGCTCTGCATGCCCGCTGTGGCACACATGCTATAGGTTCGCCACCACTGCTGTAGGTGGTTAGCCCTCCTCTCCCAATGCCACCTCATAGGGTCAAGAGTCATACCAGCTTTGTCTGACCCTGAGAGCTTCCCTCCCACGTCCCCACCCCACAACTGTACATATTGATTATTCTCAGAGCCTGCCCGAACACTTGGGGGGGATGGCCTTGAGATAAGCATCTCAGCTTAGTCTTTTATCTTTTTTGTCTTCTTGTGGTTCACCACTCCATTATCTACCTAGATATGGTGTAAAATACAAATATTGTAAATAAATATATAAATCCACATCTAGATTACCCCCTTCCCTTACTTCTCTATTATACTTTATCCTGCTTGTTCAAGAATCTTCCATCCCAGTTATATTTTGGGTCAGCACTCACTTAGCTTCTGCAACTTTGAAGCATCTCTTGCTCCCAAATGATTCCCTGGGCCCACATCACATACTGAATTTCCAAGATGTTATGGAAGAAAGATGAGCAGTAAGTACAAGGCTGCTAGGTTTAGCTAGCATTACCTGCATAGTATTCTATTTTAGCCTAACCAAAAACAAACAGATCAACTATTCCTCGTACAAATAAGTTTTGTGTCATATTACTGTCAAACTGATTGGACCAGTGGTTGAAAAATGGTGAGTTTTCTGGTTTTTTCCCTGTTGTAATTTCATGTTTTATTCTGTTTGCTCATCTTCCTTCTATCACAGATGGACATGCACTTCTTCCAGCAGTAGTCCCCAGTACAACATCTGTGAACAGATGATCCAGATAAGAGATGACCACATGCGCTTTATTTCGGAACTGGCTCGTTACAGCAATAGTGAGGTGTGTGGGGTAATGCAGGGAGTCTAGTCTCTGGATTATGGCAGACTTTATGTGCAGGTAGTCTTTTATAATAGAAGGTTAAACTTAAATATGCCTCAGTTCTTTGTACATAGTAGTTAGTGTTATTCCTATACTGGTTTCAGTAAAACTTTTGTACCGTGATTGGCAAAATAAAATTTATTTCACTTCTGTACTGCCCAGTAGCTGAAGCTTTCTGGGTGGTTCAGAACAATTAATCAAATACAAAAGATACAATAAAAATACAAACACAATAACAGAGCCTGTGGGAATGGGGCTGGAGATAAATATTAAGATAAAAAACATGCAATTAAAAATGCTGTTTCTTAATTTACTGCTGTTTTTGAGTCAGTGCTCTTAAAGTTGTGTATAGGTACAAGTTTGTTCATGTGACTAGTGTAAATATTTCTTTGTCATAAAAAGTACCTTACCAGAATGCTGTGTATTTTGCTGCTAGATCAGCATGAGACCATGCTGTATATATGTGGCTGTCACACCAACATGTTTACATGGAACTTGGGAGTCTGAAAGCAAAATTCTATGCATATTTAGAAAATAAATCTTATGCATATTTCCTATCTAAATGTGCATAGGATTGTGCTTTTAATCCTTTTACAAAGGCTTTCAACCTGATAAACATTCTGTACATACAGCAAGTTGGGTTTGTTCACCTAACGGTGCAATGCTATGCAGGACTATGAAGAACAGGCCAGATTCTGTGCCTCTTATGCTTGCTGGATTTCTTTCCTGTGCTTTTTCCTGGTCAGGAGGGCAGCCAGGGTAAATTTGGCGAATTCTCCAAGAACACGTGCAACTTTTTTGCGCAGAGTACACTTAGTATGCAGTTTCTGAGGTGGGGTACACAAAGCTTGTAATTATTTGTGCCAGATATGCAAAGCACACAAATCATGTGACAGAAGCAGAACTCTGCTTGCACTGCAGGCATTGACAGCATGCACTTAAGCTGACCTCTTGGATTTGCTTGGACTCATTTCCTGCTGGACACCCATGCAAGTGCTTGGCGTGAGCTGAACTTAAAATGGAGAGAGAGTGGGCTCAGTCCAGGGGGGCAAGCTGGGAGTTGAGAACTTTTGTCTTGTAAACATGCATAGGACTTTACCCTAAAACAACTAGTATTTAGTCCTATGCATAATGTATGTTTTTAACAGTCATGCATTCATTACAGGTGGTGACTGGATCTGGCCGTCAAGAAGCTCAGAAGACAGATGCCGAGTATCGAAAACTCTTTGACCTTTCTCTCCAGGGTCTTCAGCTTCTGTCTCAGTGGAGTGCACATGTGATGGAAGTGGTATGTGGGAGGACAGACAGTGCTAAATTCTAAAGATGTAATAGGGAAATGTTTTCCAAGCTTTTATTTTAACAATGTTCCTTAGCTTTTATGTTATTAACAAGCATCCCATATGTTATTTGCAATCTTACTTGAATGGGCTAACAATCATATGCTAAAGAACGCAAGTGTTTTCTCCCCGTATGTAGGCTAGTGTGAGCAGTGCATAACTAAATCTAAATTTGTAGTCAATGAAAGACTTTTCCCACCAGTTAGATTTTTGTTGCCCAGCTTCTTCCTCTTAAGATTCCTAATAGAGTGCAAGAGGAATGATTGCTATTTATATCCACCATTTGGGAAAAAAATGGAATGTATTCCTTGCAGCAAACACTCCATGTATTACAGATATTTCCTTGACGCAGCTGTACCTTGTATGTGATATGCACAATGTTTGTGCGAAGTGAATGACCTTTGTGCATAATAGACGCCATATAGAAGCATTTCTAGAAGAAGCCATATGGTATCCAAATAGGGAAATCTGCCCTAACAGACTCATTCAAAGGGAACACTTTTCGTGACAAGTTATTTTTTTAATAATTTGCATGAATTACTGACAGAGTTGGCACACTTCTTCAGCTGTGAACACATTTGGTAATTTGATGAACTCTTGTGGGCCCACAAAATGGATGGCATGGAAGGCATGGCTAATCACAGAGGCTGTGAACCTATCCAAAACTTCAAGTACAATGCAGGGGTGGGGGTCTGGGCTTTAACCTTCCTGTCCCTTGTCCTAATGCTATCTTTATGCTGCCTCCTGTGGCTTACTAGCCAGAATTGACAGGAGTCTCTTCTTCTTTTCCCCTTTCCTTTTTTTGGTGGATGGATGATCCAGAGAGGAAAGCATCTGCACACCATCTTCATTTCCTGAGAATATCTCTGAACTGCACACGTGGTCCAGAGGTATTAATGGAAAATTTAGGTGACACTGGCTTTAGGCTCCCATTTTGCTTTGAAGCAATCCCTACTGCAGATAGAATATTTTTCCTAAGAGAGAGAGGTAGACTATATTGGTGGATTCCAAAAAAGGTGTTTTGGAGGCACACCGGTGCTCATAGACACCTTCTTGTCTACACATGGCATAATCAATCACCCTCAGTTGCTAGCCCAGGGTTACAGGTATGCATAATCTTACATGCAGGTTTTGTGGCATATGACAAGTCTTACTGTGGTTTCTTAGTTTGAATGTATTCCTTCTACAGTATTCATGGAAACTAGTCCATCCAACTGACAAATATTCTAACAAAGATTGCCCAGACAATGCAGAGGAGTACGAAAGAGCAACACGATACAACTATACTAGTGAAGAGAAATTTGCTCTTGTTGAGGTAAGAGGCAAAAGGTGCCTTCTGCAAAATGCAGGATTTCACCTATTCTTACTGTCTGCTTGGTTCTCTTGTGATTTGTGTTTGGTTTTGCACAAATATATATTTTTCCCAATGCAGGTCATTGCAATGATTAAAGGGTTGCAGGTATTGATGGGCAGGATGGAAAGTGTCTTCAATCATGCCATTCGTCATACCATCTATGCTGCTCTCCAGGACTTTGCCCAGATCACACTTAGAGAACCTTTGAGACAGGCTATCAAGAAGAAGAAGAATGTCATCCAAAGGTGGTGCTTGAAATGTTCTCATGCCATTCAGTTTTCTCTCAGATACTCACTGTCTGGTTTCGCACAACATGGGTAGCTAGCCATTGTGAGTTTCTGTCTCATTCAAACCTACAACTCCAGAATGGCTTGTGTCAGGACAATAAGCCACCCTGAGAACTTTGGCTTGTTCTAGGGGACTAAGTGGTGAGCACCCACTTGGCAAGAGGAGTGAAAATCTTTCACCACTCTTGCTGAACGTGTCCTGTCTACCACCAGTCATGCTGAAGTGGCACTTTAAAGTCATGATTGGTGGCTTAGTTTAACTACTGCACTCATGATATTGGACGACATATAAAAACTTTAAATAAATAAATGCACAGAATTTTCAGAGTTACTGCAACTTGTCAAAGCAGGAGTTTCATGATTCCCAGGCAGAAATAGCAAGTTTACACACACCTTGTTCATCCCTCACCTGGGAAGAGAAGCATTGCCAGTGCTAAGGATTTGTCAGAACTCAGGAAGGAACAGAGAAAAAGAGTGATGTATTTATATCAGCTCATCAGGCCTCTGTTTGTAGGCCCCGTCTTTAGTGAGGATGCTACGAAATCATTTCCTCACAAAAGTTATTCCCTAGATGTCTTGTGGGAAAGTAATGACAGAATTACTGTGAAGGTTGTTTTAGTGCTTTGTTCATCAGAACTAGATGAACAAAGCATTGCTGTTGATAGCTGGATTATTTACATAGGAACATAAGAGCAAAGCTGAATCAAACCAGTGACCCATCTAATTCAGCCCTCTGTTCACAAAGTGGCCAACCAGCTGCCCATAGAAACACATAAGCCGGATATAAGTGCAGCAACACCCTCCTGCCAAAGAGACCCCAGCAACTGGCGTAAATAGTACTGCTTTTGATACTGGAGGTAGCATACAGCCATCAGGACTAGTAGTCATCGATAGCCTTATTCTCCATGAATTTCTCCAATCCCTTTTAAAATGTTGGCTATCACTGCATCTCAGAGAAGTGAATTCCGTATCTTAACCATGCAGTATATGAAGTGGTATCTGTCCTGAATATCCCACCAGTCATTTCATGAGATGAAACTATATTTCATTAGTATTATGAGAGAGAAAGAAAAATGTTTCCCTCTCTACTTTGTCTTCATACTTCTGCTATGTCTCCCTTTACTCACTTACATACTCCTTTTTCCCAAGTTAAGCAATTTTTCTAAACTAAAGGTTGCTGCAACCTTTTCTTGTAAGGGAGTAGCTCCAGACTTAATAGGTTTAGTTGCCTTTTCCTGTACTTTTTGCAACTGAACAATATTGTTTTGCATTATAATTACAAATCAAGCACCTTCACACATATATGTGAAGGAGTTCCATATATTGAAGGGCAGCAGTGCTGAGTCACTGGCTTCAAATCTAAGGTATGTTTTCCTGCCTCCTGGTGTCCATGTTGAATTTAGGCATGCACAGGGAAACCTGTGTGCATAGACTTCAATGTCATCTGGAGCCGTGATGGTGCATAAAAGTCCAAGTGTTGACTCCCCCGCCACACATACCTGCATTTAACACATGGATATTAAGACTGAGGAAATGCATTTTGGGAGAAATTCACAGAGTAGTTTCTACTGCCCCTTTAGTGCATATAATGTTGTGGAAGAAACTTTACCTAAGCTTAAACTTATGGCAATATATCTAAAACAGCTGAAAGTTAGAGATTTCAGGATTAAGGATTCACCAACATCAGAAATCCTTGCCCTAGCTAATCCATGGATTAAAAATTAAATTCATTTCCAATATGACAGCCTAACAGTTCTGGTGGAATGGGTATTGCCTTTAACAAAACATGTGTTAGGTTACTTGTAATACTTAGGAGTGTGTTCTCACATACCTTCTTGGACTATGGCTAGTGTTCTGCAGGCCATCAGAAAGACTGTGTGCGACTGGGAAGGAGGACATGAGCCGTTTAACGACCCTGCACTGAGGGGAGAGAAAGATCCCAAAAGTGGCTTTGATGTTAAAGTCCCAAGGCGAGCAGTGGGCCCCTCTAGTACCCAGGTAACTCTAATAACTGTGGTATGTGTGACACTGAGTGATTCAGGAATTATTGCCAAATGAATGTATTTGAAAAGATTGGTTATATAAATCCTGTGTAAATCTGGATTAGGAAAAAATCTCATGCAGAGGTACCGTCTCTTTAATTTTCTACTTTGATTATCTCCTGATCCCACCTCAAGCTTTCACTGTACTGATTTTACATCTGTGGGAATGCTTTTATTATTAAATTATGCCTTACAAATTTTTAGCCATTTATATTTCTGATGCAATCAGGTTTGCATGTCTGAAATTAAATGTTTATATTTATTTTCAGTATGAATTTATTTTTGGCTTGATGGTGGTCACGCTTCTTTCTGATAATATTCTTTATTTTTTTGAGTATCCTAATACAGCTTTTGTTCCATACAGCAATCTACTTTTTGAATTAAGTGGGATTTATCTCTGTCTTTACAATTTTAAGGTTAGATCTCAAGCACTGGAGTTTATTGAACAACACCTCAAAAATCTGCTACAGTGGGAATGGGGTTAGCAAAGTATAAATGAAACAAAATTCCTATTATTAACCTGATTTGTTACTTAATTGGGGTATAATCCTGTGGTCTCTTCACATTGTCTGTAGGGTAATAGGGTTATTTAGAGTCTCAGCTCCAAGGTCCTGTGAAGCCCCCATTTTGCTCACCTCCCATGCAGCCAACATGGAAAGAACCATGATAGGTGCCTCTTTGATGTTGGAAATCATGCCTGAGGTGGACTAAAGAGGGCTGCCAGGTGAATGCAGAAGGGAAAAGGTTCAGGCGGACAGCTTATGCTGTAGCCAGATGGCATACAAATATGCTTCCCTCTCTTGCTGAAAATAGCTGTCTCCATGAAATGCAGGTGCAACAAACTGGCAGTGGCAATTGCTGCTGCTGTGACTCACACCCTGCATTGGATGAACTTAACAAGGCTAATGTGTGAGGGTGGAGGACACTGGATTGTGCTTTCTGTGTTCTTTCCTTGATTCCTCTCACAAAGAAATGCAGTATCAGGACAACTATTGAATCATTGAGCCAGATGTGCAGTTGTTCTTGAATTACAGCTGTTTATGCCACACAGCAAAGCAAATGAGAAAAAGCAGAGCCTTTCAAAACCAGTGTGGGTTGGAGGGGAGGTTCTGCAATTCAGAGGAAAGATACCCTATTGCTTGCTTATATTTTCTTGGGTGCACCTGCCTTCTATATCTTTCACTGTGTTATGTGTCAATTTCAAGCTTATCAGTTCCTCAGCTCTTCTGCTTATTCATTTTGAGAAGCCTTAAGAACATAGCAATCTTGAAACAATACCACTGTGTGGTTTATGCTTCAGTATTACTAGGTGATATAATGTTGCATTCAAACTGGAAATCTTTGTGATTGGCAGAGTAAACTCAATTGAATCTTGTCAAGAGGGACAGGTTGTTCTTCTATAATATGTAATGATGCAGAAATGACATTCTCTTATGAGTGGTGTTTGGAGCCTTAACAAGATGAGTAGGCCAAAAGAATAAATCTGTCCGCATTAACTGTAGATCAGTTGGGTTCTATGTTCTCTTCTCTTTTGCTATTCCTCTCTTAACAAACTAATACACATTTTCTCTGGTTTGTTGTTTTTTTCCTTTTCTTTATTTACCCTTGTGTTTTGAATTAACGAAGTCTTTCTTTTCCCCCTTTGCCTTTTCCTTCTCTGTTGGTTTTTAGCTCTACATGGTTCGCACTATGACAGAGTCCTTAAACTCTGCTGAGCTGTTGAAGCAGCTCAGATCTCTGAAAATGGAAAAGTTATTGCATGTGATAAACACGTTTCTGAGACAGTCCTACATCTATCCCACTCTTTTAAACTTTGGTGGTAAGGCTTTACTTATTATTTTGAAATAATGTGGTGACATCAACTGTTCCACTGCAAATTGTGGTAGTTTTTCTTCCTTTATTTCCTCCCTCAACTTAATGACTTTTGAACTTCTCAGGTTTCAATTTGAGGTGGAGCAGTCTTTTATTTTGGCAGTGCATTTTGGTGATGCTAAACTAATGTGCCATGTATGTTTTTCCCCCTGTCATGAATGTTTTGTTTAATAACGCAGCTTTACATGGTGAGAACCATGTTAGAGTCCCTCATTGCTGACAAAAGTGGTTCCAAGAAAACCTTGAGAAGTAGCCTTGAGGGGCCCACCATATTGGACATAGAAAAATTCCACCGAGAGTCTTTCTTCTACACCCACTTGATAAATTTCAGTGGTAAGATATGCAGATGATCAGTCTCCAGCTTTAGCATGTCCTAACACCTCTTAACATGACCTGAGAAAATGTTTCCGATTTTATGTGGCTTTTTTGATTTAAAATGTCGGCCTCTTAGCATTAGCAGCTTGGCATCTGACTGGCTGCTGTGGGAAAACAGGGTGGTTGGCTCTATGGACCCTTGGTCTGATCCAGCAGAGCTCTTAGGTTCTTAACCAGTTGGAACATTCAAAACAAACAAACAAACAAACAAACAAATCTGGAATTAAATGGTTAGGTGCTTCATATGTTTTTTTTTTTCAGTTGGTGTGACTTTTCTTTCTTCTGTGAAATTTCAGTGTAGTAAGAGACTCTAATATTGATCCTGTTAAAATGGCACAAATGGCTTCTAAGTTGGATTTTCCCCATCTTCTATAGAAATAAACCAAATACCTTTTTTTTCCTTAAAAAATAAAAGCAATTTTTTTCTGTTTGGCTGCCATTTCTTCCACTATTGGCTGCAATCGGAAGCATGTTGTTCTAGTGGATTTACATACTGACATGTCTCTAGTCTAGTCATACTGTATTGTGTTGTCTTTCCAAATCATGTCATTACTGGAACTGTTTCTTTTCAATGGAAGAGAGAGTTAATGTTTTAGTGAACTTCATGTGCACTGCTGTTTTTCGTTAGTTTTAATGTCCTTGGTTTGGTTACCTAGTGCAATGATTCCCAAACATTAATTCAGACTCCCCAACGTCTTCTGGGTGGATCTGCCAGTAGCAGTATTGGGCTGAACCTAAACAATTTGTGCTTATCTTTGCCAGCTGCACTAAATACTAGAACAAAGCAAGGTTTTTTTGTGTCTGTGCAACAGATGGGTCACTGTAAATCATTGTGCCACCCAGCCTTGGTAAAGGCTGCAGAGTATACAAGTTGCAGTTCCTACCCTCTCCCTGGCTCAGTCCTCTTATTTATGCCCAGCAAAATTTGTATTGTTATTTATTACAACATTGCCTTAATATCCTCTGCAAGGAACCCTAGATGGCTTACAATGCCTTTGATGAGCTAGTCTCTTAATAAAATGGTTTGGGAAACATTGCTTTAGCCCAGTGAAAATCCTTTTGCTGTGAAGGGGCAGAAGGAATCATTGGCATCTCTCATGGCATCTTCCAAGTAGTCTATTTGCTGTGACTATTTTCCCTACCTTTGCATCTTTGCAAACATTCTCAAGTTAGTTTTCTTTAATCAGGGCCTACCATGTGGAATGAGTGAGTACCAGCATCTAATCCGACAAAGAGAATAATGATGGCTGCCTCCTTCCCTTCTCGCTCCTTCTCTACCTCCTTGCCATCTTAATTCCTGAAAGGGTTGTAGCCTTCACAGCATTTGGTACAAGTGGGAAATGCAGTTGTGTGTGTGCATTTGTGCTCCATGAGTGTGTGCTCCCCATGCACACCTGTGCATTACTAAACTGCTGACACTTTTGGCAGTATTTTCAGTAATGCAACCAATTGTGTTTGTTGTGTGTCTTTTTATTAGTACAAGCTTATAGTAACTCCCTTGGCTGTCTATTTGAATATTGGCTTCTGCTAACTTTTTCACTTGCCATTCTGGTAACCCCTCTCATTTTCTATTTATTTATGCAACATATCTCCATTAGAATAATTGTTTTGTGTATGTTTGTTAACAATCTGTTTCTTGCTGTAAGAAAATTAATTCAGTATTTTTTTTCTACAATAAGAAACATTGCAGCAATGCTGTGATTTGTCCCAGCTATGGTTCAGGGAGTTCTTTTTGGAACTGACAATGGGCAGAAGAATCCAGTTCCCTATTGAAATGTCTATGCCTTGGATTCTGACAGACCACATTTTGGAGACCAAGGAAGCATCAATGATGGAGTAAGACTGACGTACCTCTTTCACTTGTTTTTCAGTTGCAGATGCAGAAAATTCTCATGAAAGTTTGATTAAGTGGTCTGTGGGAGAGGGGAAAACTCTTTTTAAAGTCAGAGATGGAGGAAAGAGAGATGGTCCTTGGGAGGTTGCCACTTTCCCTTCTTCTGTTCAGCACTCCTTTTTCTACTTTGAGGAGTCTTTACATTGAGGAGCCTTTACATTGTTTTTCGGTGCCAGGCTAAGACCTTTTTATTTAAAACTTATTTTAACTGTTAATAATTTATTAACTAGGGGTTTGTTTTTTTTAAGCTGAGAATGCACTGGGGGGTTATTTATTGTATAATTTAATATTTATTTTATTACTTCTGTATTTATTTATGTGTTGTGAGCCGCCCCGAGGCTTTGTTGTGATGGGGCAGCATAGAAATGTTTTAAATAGATAGATAGATAATTAAACCTTTATGCCAAAGAAGTTTCTGTGGCTTTCTGGCTTGCATAATGTAGGTGCACCCTGGCCTGTTTACAGTACTGATGATTGGAATCTGTGCCTGATAAGACTGGGAGTAACTCTTGGATAGGATGTATTACCAGCTTTGCATGGTTTTCTGTATACTAATTACCAGCATTTGGGGATGAGGAAATATATTTTGATTATGATAATTTTGCATTCTTTTTATCAGTCTTTGGTTAATTAATGGATTAAGTGTTTTGTTCTAAGGTTACTTGCTATAATAGTAAGAGAATAACAGATAATTTCCATGCGTGCCTGAAAATATTTTTTATTCCCATGTTTAGATATGTTCTGTACTCTTTGGACCTTTATAATGACAGTGCTCATTATGCACTTACCAAATTCAAGAAGCAGTTTCTCTATGATGAAATTGAGGCAGAGGTAAGAGAGTTGAGTATGTCCTGCAGGATGTTGAACAGCAGAGTATTTGAGTGAATTTCTTCCATAGGGGTAAACTGGTAATAGTGAAGAGAACCTGAGAAAAGTAAGCACACTTGAGGCGAGTCTACATGTGGATGTTTACATGATAATTTGCCTGCAACAAAGAATCAGTCTCAGATCTGGCACTACAGACTCTCCTATTGTTTAGCACTGGAGCAAGATTAGCTATGCTTGAGTGCCACCCAAGGGTAGACTGAACTGCTGAGCATATTGCATTTTTGTGGCTACTTTGGAAGTAGTTTTTCAATAGGAAATGTTTCCATGTGAGTAAAGACAGTTCATATGTTGCTTTCTTCAGGTCAACTTGTGCTTTGACCAATTTGTCTACAAGTTGGCAGACCAGATATTTGCCTACTACAAGGTTATGGCAGGAAGGTAACTACAACCATTAAACCATTTAAAAATATTTCTGTTGTGATTTTAAAATAATGCTTGTGTCACAGTCTGCTATTTAATATACTCTCATTTCAATAGTCTGCTTCTGGATAAACGATTAAGATCAGAGTGCAAGAATCAGGGAGCAACAATTCCTTTGCTAACATCTAACCGGTATGAGACGCTGCTAAAGCAGAGACATGTCCAGGTTAGTAAATGACACCCTCTGTGCAGTTCTTTTACAGTCTGTTCTTTTTAAAACACTTTTCTTGTGGTGTGTTGATGCTTCTGCTGTCTCCTTTTTGCTTAATATCCCATCTCCTTTTTGCTTAATATCCCATCTTGCAATGTCTAAAATGCAGCATATGAGGCACAAACCTATCATTTATGAACACTAGTGGGCCGATGATCTTCTTCCCTATGAAAAAGCTTTTGACAGGAACTCTGGCAAAAACTTCTTAAGTAAATGTAGGAGCTGGGTAGGAAAAAGGCCCAGTGTTAAATCACAGTTTTAACTCAAGTTTCTAATAGTTTCTTAGCCTTTCCTAGTGCATATATTTTCAGAACAAAGATATTATCTAATTGGTTAGGCATATATTGTATCTATTTTCACTCTAATGTGTGTCTGTCCCACTGAGCCACCTGCATCTGATTGATAGACTATGGGAGTCCAAAACCAAAGGATATCCTGTAATCTTCTCACCTCTCAATTTATATGACACAGGTGCATAATTCAAAAGTTCAACACATGAAGCCCGCCTGCCTTTTACAGTACAGAGTGCACAACTCCGTAAGAGAACAGTTGTGAAAGTAAGAAATTTTGTTTGGTATCTTTCTGTACCAACAATATGCAAACCTCGCATTGGATAATGCCAGGAGGCACACACTTGCATGCATGCACACACACATGTGCATACACATACGCACACCTGGGAATTCCCTTGCTAGTTCTAGCAAGGGAGCCCTTTGGATATGTCTCGCTACCACTAGCAAGGAAAAGCAGGCCTTAACATATGTATTTTGTAGAGGTGTGGGGTTGTGGAAAAGCGTGTGTCTGTATAGACATAATGTTTGATACAGCTTTCTGGAATTTCTTCTGCTTTAGCTTCTTGGTCGGTCTATTGATTTGAACCGCCTTATCACTCAGCGAATTTCAGCAGCCATGTACAAATCAATGGAACTGGCAATCAGTCGATTTGAAAGTGAAGATTTGACTTCCATTGTTGTAAGTATTGAAAATTATTAGTACTGTTCAAATTCTTACTGAGTTGGGATTGACTGACAATTTCCCATCTGGGAATATGCCGTAAGTTGGTCTTTTCTGAATATCTCAAAGCATTAATATTGGGGAAGGAGAAAAGCAGTGTAACCCATCTGTTTACTTCCACCCACTTCTATTCTGTGCCTGCTCAGAAACATATGGGATGGAAGGGATGGAAATTTCTCCACATTGTTGGCCTGCAAGGCTAATAGCAAAGAAAAGGGAGCATGCAAAAGGAGAAGACATGACAACATCTGGCTATTTCCAGTGATCCCATAATGGTTCTTTCTTTTGTGGCGTTTTTTGGTAGTTCATGTTTCTGATAGCCAGATATTATTTACCCACAACATTAGCCTCCACTGTCTTACAGCTTATGTCCCACTTGAGTTCTTGGCTCCTTTTGCTTATTTTTAACTGTGCAGATTTTATTTGCCTTCAGCTTCCTGAGGTTTCTGTTCTGTTGTTTTCCTAATGCCTACAGTTGTATTCCACAACCTGTTCCTCTCTTTAATAAAAAGAGGAAAACAGAATTATTTCCTGTTAAATGGTTTTGCACAAAGTTTGGGAATGAAAACCAGATAGCTAGCCCCATTTTTAGCAATACGAAGCATCATTCCACTTCTCATATTTTTCAGCGCCTTATGTCCTGTTAGGATTTGCTATGTCAGGGTTTTATATGAAATTCACAGCACAGAGAGCTTTGGTAGTGGGCAGTATAGAAAAGAAATAATGATAATGATAAAGATAATGATAATGATGATAGGGCTAGGCTAGTATTTTCATATTCTGACTAAAGTCTGTTAATAGTTTAATAAAACCTAAAATTTTCCTTACTAAATTTCATTGGCTTTAATAACATAATTTTAAATGGTCTTACATATCAGAACAAGGGCTATCAATTCAATGCTTTTAGGAAGAGGTTTTAAGAACTGTTGTGCATTAATTATTCAGTAGAATTACTTCTACCCTTATACTGAGGAGGCATATTGAGGGTAGATTGTGCTTATAAATATGTTTCAGATGCTTGCAGTAGTTTACTCAATGTGTTTTGTTGTTGATCTGCATCTTATCTGATCAGATTCTGATTGCAGTCTTTCCTCCTTCTGTCCTTTTCCTACTTACTTTATTTTTTTTAAAAACCTTAGGAGTTGGATGGGTTAATAGAAATAAACAAGATGACACACAAGCTCCTTAGCAGATACATGATGTTGGACAGTTTTGATGCCATGTTCAGAGAAGCCAACCATAATGTATCAGCTCCCTATGGAAGAATCACCCTTCATGTCTTTTGGGAGCTCAATTATGATTTCCTTCCAAATTATTGCTACAACGGATCTACTAACAGGTATGGCACCTCATACTACCAATGGTGGTGTTGTGTTATCTGAAACAAAGTCCAGACTTGTTACTTGATGAACTTTGACAATTGGTACCTCCTACAACATTGCCCAGGCAAGGCTTTCAGTATTAGAACTACAGAAGTGCACATGGCTTGTACTTGGCCATGTCCGACTATTTAAAAATTAGCAATAAAATTATTCAAAAATGGTGCACATTCTGAGTACAAACTTCTTTTTTAAAAGGAAAGCAGTGAATTTTTTTGCAGTATGTCACTTGGGTACTTTGAAGAGGCTTTCATTGGCTATCAAAATGGAGATCAATCCTTGAGTTCTTCAGGGAGGGGAAAAACAGAAACCGTGGGGGAAAGTCCGAGTAAACCAAAAAATAGTTCATGATCACAGCAGGGAAAAGAATCCCCTTGTTACCTGCTGGAGGACATAGTGGAAAGGAGGGGAGGAACAACCCACAGAGAGCCAAGTTACTTGTCAGGTAATATCACGGGTAGTTTACTAAACATCCAACAAATGTGAGTTACTGCTATCATGGGCTACTGTGATACGTGAATCCAATCATCCACGTTGCTTGCTGAATGGCTAGTTGGAACTTCCCAAAAAGCTTAGAATTGTTAATTTAACACTGGATAAACTTGATGGCTTTTTCCTTTAAACAAAATATTAATTAATAAAATGAGGTGTTACAGCTACAGTTACAGTGCTCAGCATGTTCAGGGCTTTTAATTCTATTTGTAAAGGATTCCACAAAGTGCAAATGTCTGTATGTTTCTCCATGTGTTTTACAATTTTATATATATGTTAAATTGTTTGCATTTATATTTATATTTAAATAGAGCAGAATGTTCCATTTTCATTCTCTATTCTAGAGTGTAGTTTTCATATGGTAGTCCTGCTGCACATTCATGCAGAGGAAGCAAGGATGAACAGAGATGTTTTCATTTAATCAGAACAGATTGTGTAAAATTGGGGCTTTGAAATAATTGGATGGATCCAAAGTACTATCTGTGGAAAGAAAACATCTGCTAGTGCTGTTCCACAAATACATGCACAGGCTTTCAAGCTGCAATATGCTAGGTAAACTCTGTAGCCATTCTCATACTTCTGCTTGTGCAGCATCTTGAACAAACTCTTGTGCAAGTGGATTTAATTCTACTTGTCTCAAGAAACACTCTTGACTGAGGTGCAAAACAGCTTATAGTATCTTCTGCCTTGTTGGATAAAACCCATTGTCTGGACCAAGTGTATAATTTGCATTTTTAAAATATCTGAACGAGAATGGTTAGTTACCTTCCAGAACTGCTTTCGTTCACTGAAAGTGACTGAATCACTGGAGAAGTCTTAACTTGATGCTCTGTATTACCTGGTGCTCCTGTGTGATCACAAGCTTAGTTTCACACCAGCATGATAATTGTTGAGATACATAGTAATGAAGAAGGATCTTAGAAAATAGGGATACTTTGAGGGCTTTTCTTCACTGCATTAGAATGCATTTGTTCATTACCACAAGCTTCTTGTCTTGGGCCTAGTGGTAATGATCATAGAGCTCTGTGTGTCTTTTAACTGTATGTAATTTTAAATCATTGCCAGGAGTTTCAACATTTGCGAAATGTTTTAAGTATTAGGGTCAAATGTTGAGGTCATTCCTGAAAAAGCATTACTATAAACTGCACTTTAAGCTGCCTAAATATTTGTAATGGTTTACTTTCCATAATATAATGAGATTAAATATTAGGATGGCCTGCTATTAAATTAATGGACATTTACTAATTGCATCTACTTGTCTTCAACTTTTCTGTGCAAGCAAGGCCAAATGTAAAGTTTGTTGACTTGGACATTTATGTAAGGAAAAAGAAGAGGCCCTGATTTTAAGGCAGTATATGCATTCTAAGCTGTATAATAAGCATATTCTGTTTCTCTGTTCATTTGTGTTGGTCCTTGAATTTTACTCTTAATAAAGGATTTGCATTATCTTCAACAAATGAATGCAATTAAGTAGAAATACCCCTCCCTTCGGGAACACTTCAGCTGATCAAAGCCCTTTCCATATATTATTACAACAATCTATCAACTCTGCAGGGAGACTAGAGTTGCTTCTCAGTGGTATTATTTCATAATGGTTGATTCTTTTACAGAGCAGTCATAATTCCCACCAAAGATTGGCTGAGGGGGTTAGAATGGGATGGAAATTCTTCATCGTTGGGGTGGCACATATGCTACAGAGGCTTCTGGTACTCTTGCAGATAGCTTTGTGGGCATCCAGGTATCACCAGTGGTGGTCTTGTTTGCAGTAAACCCACTACTGAAGGAATAAGTTGGAGCTGGCCCTGAACCTAAATGCTCTCAGTTCTTCAAATGGTTCCTGGTCTCATCTCTTCACTACTTGCAAAACTCTCAGTTTGTATAATGTCTGCCTGACCTGAAAGCTGACTTAGATATGAGCGCTTAAGCCAAGTTGTTATCTTGCTTGGATTGCTGGAAAGTGAAATGAATACTTCAAAATCTGTATTGTGTGTTCATCAGCTTAACTACTACTACACACATGCAGATAGACAGAACACTGGAAACAGCTTGGTTTGAGTAATCTACTTTTTCAGCTGCTTAGTGCTGGGTTGATTAAAATGGATACACTGCTAGGAATGTCATCATGTAGAGATTAAAAAGTGACACAACATGTGATACAACATCATTATCTTGAAGCAAGTTGAAACCTCCAGTTAGCAGCATAAAGTGTACCAAAGTAGATTTACAGAAATAATTTTCATCATCAGAGAGCGAAGGATGGAGTATATCCAATTTTAAGGTGAATCTGTATAATTGTTTTATATCAGTTATAACATTTAGCTTTTCTAAGTATTCGAATGAATTAAGAAAAGTATTAACATTCATTAAAGAACAGACAATGTTGGTAGGTTCTGTATAGGAATAGATGTTCTAAAAATAATTTTTGAGAACATTTTTTATGAATACATCTGCCCAGTGAAAGGCGAACTACACGTTACATGATGATGTAACATTAACCCTTTCTCCACTTGCCTTTCCTCTTTTCTAAATCTGCCCACACATTTTTCCTTTTGCATGTTTGCAGTTACTCTTCAAAGTTGAGGGAACCCTCTTCCCTCAACTGTGTTCTTACAGAGTAACTTTACTGAAAAGACTTACTGTGCATATAGAAATGGTGACCAATGTATCTTGGATTAATAATGAGCTCAGATATGAATGTGGCTTTTGCTTGCTCACAGATTCATTTTGCTCCTCAATATTTTCAGGGTAATTAAAGCATTAAATCAGGAAACTATGCCCTTAACATGTCTGGATATTAAACCATTATTTGAAGTTGGTTTGATATCATGACTTGTTCTGAAGCTGGTGAAACCATAGTCTCTTCATTTGGATGAAATGGGAAACTTTAATTACAAGAGGAGAAATGAAGGAAGCTGGATGAATGCAGAAAGGGCTGATGCATATTTAGCTTCAATAAGCCAAGTTTTTATAATCCAGACCAGCTCAACTTCACACATCTAAAGAAATCTTCAGAATTCAGTTGTTACCAGGAAAATAAGTTGCAACAAGATTGAAAAAATAGACACTGTGTATTATTTTGAGCTATCTGGCTGCAGTGTGATGTTGATCAACGAATCAATGGCCTAGTATGTATGACACACTAGGGTCACCTTGGATTTTTTAACTTGCAATTGGCTGTGGCATGTTCTAGGAACCATTTTCAATATGCCACTCTTGGTGGGGTTGCAGTGTGTCATCCAAATCCTGACCATCAGGGGTTATGTGAGGGTTAAACAACCTTTGGTTTGTAGTGAACCCATCATATTATGTGAACTGGGTCAATGAGAATTCTTCGTAAGTGGATATTAGGTGTACATACAATGGCAATAGCAAACATTCCACCAGTATACATAGACACTTAAAGAAAAGAACTGTTTGTGTAGTATGGTAAGATTATACAGCAATATCCAAATCTTCTTTTTTTCTGTAAAGGCAGCCCAACATAAGCGTAACAGGAGTCTGTAAATGGATTTCCAATTAACATAGATGCATTTTTCTGCTCTAGATGTTTAAAGTCACTGAATCTTCAGAGGTTGAGTTTTTATATTATTTAACAGAATGGTAATTCTGTGATGATGAAAATTACCTAAAAGAGTATCACCTTATGTTTCTCAGCGTTTCAGCTCTACATGAAAAAATAATAAGGCAACTTTGTTTTTGTTAACGTGATTTGCAGGATAAATTATACATTTTATCACAGAAATGTAAACTGTTTTATTGTCTTATTTGATTTATGTAGGTTTGTTCGAACAGTACTACCCTTTTCTCAGGAATTCCAGAGAGATAAACAACCAAATGCACAGCCCCAATACCTGCATGGATCAAAGGTTAATATGTTTTGATTTTTGTTTTTGCATATTAAAGAGGAATATACTGTGCAGCTATGTGTTACTAAGCATTGCAGTTTGTTTTTAGCTTCTACTTTGAATGTATTTGTGCTGTATAAATTGTGTAATTTGTTTGATTTTCAAGGTAGACTGATTATGACTGAAAATTAACATATAGGGATATTGGTCTGGTTGAAGCAAACTGGCTTCATGGCACAGTGAAATTTTGAGATTGTATATCCCTCCCCTTTACCTACTCCTTTAGTAATCTCTGAATTTCTCCCTCCCTCCCTCCCTCCCTCCCTCTTAGATTTCAGCAAAATATAGTTTGCTCAAATATTGGTCAGCATGCTTATAATATCTTCCCTGTAACCATCTTGGTCAAGAATTGAAAGGAGAATATTTGCATCAGGGAGCCAGATCCACTTCTGTAGGGTTGCTGTGCAGTTTAGAACCCTAAAAAAATTGGGGTTTGGAAACAGGTATGGAATGTACATGAATAAGGCAGGATAGTCTTTCCACCCTGCAGGCATTAGATCTTTTGCCCATGGGGTAGGATCAATATACTCCATTTTGCAATTCTAATTATGTTGGGGATTAGAATACCTAAATACAATTACTGAAACAGAGTCTGTGCAAACCATAGTTTGCCCTGTTTTCTAGCCAAACGAACACTGGAAACTGCATTTTAAAATTTAACAGCAAAGACTATATTATGGAACATTTGAAATAGTATTTAAGATTGAATGCAGGAAATCAGGACAATAAAAACATTTTTAGAACCCAGGATTAAAAATTGCATTGAGACACATGTTTTTAATTTCATTCACACTCTATTTGAAATTCTATATATGAGATATATCCAGTCACAAAAGAATCCCTGTCTACCTAAAATGATAGTTCCACTGAGGGCAGTGCAGCTCAACTCATTTTAAATGTTCTTGTGAATGAATGGTCGCCTAAGAAAGATTAGCTCAGCATTAATTTGGCACAGTTACTTTGTGTGGTACCTGATTTGGGTTTTGTTTATATTAGTTAGTCCACATGGAGCTTTACTTTATGGTGTTAAAAACTCGAGTATCTCACAGATTAGTAGCAAATGCTTTCATGAAGTAAAGATGGCACATTTATTTTGTGATTCAGGCAGTACATTATCACAGCAGTCTAGAAGACAGCGAGATAATTGAGTTTCAGGAGAAGCAACTAGAAATTACAACAGCAATCAGTTTACTAGTTGTTCATTTTTTTATATAGTGTAAAAACTGTATTGAGCCATTCATACATCCATGTACTAAAAAGCAGTGTAACATAAAAACTATAACTGACAGCTTTAATCAGATGACTAACTTTTTAAATGACATCACTAATAGCTACGGAGTTAGGACTAAAATAAATTCCTTCTGCTGGATAGACTTCCAGATGGAAGATAGGGAATGCCTGAAAGCCATTCTGTCCATTACTCCCCACCCATAGAATCCCATTATCTTTCTTATACAATGGTATGTGGTACAGTTTAGAAATGACTGAGAGATTATAAACTATAATAGTTTGTTTTACAGATGTGTTTCTCTTTCCTCCCAGCAATGCTGTATACATAGTTGATCCAATTTAAGATCAAAAGTAATATAAAGCCAAGATCAAACTTAATATGAGGTTAGTTCTATGCACCTAAGGAAGCTTGTAGATCTTGTTTTATAATCCTCCTCCTTCCTATATCAAAAAACAGATTTTGATGTGGGATTCTATTGTTCAAATAAAAAACATTCAAAAATTCTACCGAGTACGCAGTGACTTGGCAACAGAGCTAAAGTAGCTACCTGATTTCCAGCTGTTGATTTATCTCTTCCTGTACTTGGAAAATCAAGGAGGGTATTAGATTTTCTGCTATGCCTTATTTTTCCTCTAATGAAATACAGTTGTGATAGCTTAGATGAAGTTGCTATTTAGAAAAGTGATTGCATAGAACAGTTTTTCTTGAATAATGATCAAACCAGTTGCATGTCTGTTGCATGCTAAATACGTTGTTGTGTACAGCAGATCATGAATGCTGCCTGGCCCTAATGAAGGGTATCTAAGTTAGGGCAGACTGACATATAGACATAGGCATATAATCCTGGCTTTTGGAATTCATCATGATGGGCTTCTTAGATGTTAAAGGATTTGCAATAATTGTAGCCAACTGGGCACCATCTGTACTTCTGATCTCAACTCCTTGGGCTGCTTGGGGCTGCTTGTTGAAAAGCTCTGAATTGCATGCTCCTTGTTTTGCCCATGTTTCTTCCTTATTGTCTGGTCTAATGCTTTGTCTCTCTGAACGCTCTCTCCTTTTGCGCCACCATATATGCAAGCTTCCATAGATGAGGATACCAATAATGATGAGTAGCAAAACTGTACTGGTTAGCCATATGCCCACTGCCACATCTTTCTTTTTGTTGTTTGTGGTTGACGGGTCTTGTTCAGGTGTGTTGAAAACTCTGCACTGATCACTGGATGGATTTGCTGACTGGCATGTTACACACAGAATGTATGTTGTTAATGGAATCAGGTTCTCAAGAACGAATGAAGAACGGCCAGCTGGCACTCTTTCCTCTTTCTGAAAATATTTTCTGGTATACCCTGACAGCATTTTATCCCAGTTTGGATTGTACATGATGCTATAAAAGCTGTCAACACAACTTGCCATTTTAGGCCAGATTACTAGAGCTGTGTTTCCTGTTATATTTTGTACTGTCACTCCCATCGTGTTTCTCTTCTCAGACTGTCACTTCAGGGAATAGTGGTGCTTCTTAAGATTCAGGAAATGGAAAGATTGTGGCAAGCAGATCAGAAAGGATCCTCAACACTGGTATCCTGGAATATAAAGGAAGAGGAAAAAAATACCATTAGTTATATGCTTATAATTTCAAAGACTTGTGTAGAATTGCTTTAAGTTCAAAAAGAATTTCAGTGAACAGAAGCATTCATTCGGTTCTTTCCTTATAAAGGCATTTGCTACTCTATTTTTTAAAAGTGTGTTTAAAAAAAAAAAGCTCAGAAAGGCATATGTAGAACCGGTAGCAATCCACACAGGTGTGGCTTAATATTTTTGAAGTGATACAACTGAATACCTCAGGCTATTTTTGTGGTTGCTTCAAATCGCTCTATATTGCTGAAATCATGAAAAATGTGTAAGCAGCTTATTTTTCATGTTTTGTTGGGCAATTGTCCTGCCCCATTTTCCATAATTACTATGTTTTCGGACCAAGATGGTAAAAAAATGGCACAAAATGGAGCCTTTAACAGGTCACAATTCCTGTAGAATCCATTTTTTTCATGGAAAAGAGAAAATGTATGTTTGCATCAGCTTTGAAAGATAAACAAGGTTGCTATGCCAAATTAATTAATACTCTATCAAGCACTTAATGGCAGTGTTGACTATGTTTGGGTACCCCCAACTAAAGTGATAGCACAAAACTTGCTAAATTACAAGTATGCAATTCATATCCCTTTAGAATTACAGGGTTGTGCCCAGACTTAATTATACGTACAGTTAAAATCAATGTGACTTAAAGTAGACGTGGTTTAATCAAGGCCCGTTGATTTCTGTATGTCTACTGTATGGCTAATACTAGATCCATCATCATAACTCTTTATCACTCCCACCCCATTTTAAGGGATTGCTGTTGCAGTTCAGGTTTAAAGAATTTAGCTTTTACTTATTTAGTTCCCAAATAAATGTTTCTCTTGCTGTGGCAATAAACTGAAACCTCTTGGGACCAGTTCACAGCATATTCCTGGCATCCTTTTTCTGTGCACATAAGTCCGTGCATGTGTGAGATTGTTTAGTTTGATTCCATATCAGACCATTGACATGTTGAACATTTTTACTTGGAGAGAATTCCCTACTTCAAAGTAAGGATGTCACAGTGTTGCATATGAGCCATAACACTTATGTAATAACTCAAGTATTTACTGCAGAATAATTTACAGTCACTGGAAAATAAGTGATTTTGTATCAATTTTAGGCTAAGATGAATATTTCTACATGTAACACGAGAATAAAACACTGTCTATAGTTGGCCTCCAGCATTTGGGACCTTTTTTTTTTTTTTTTTACATCTAGTGTAAAACTGCTACAGAAATCACTTGTTAATTCACTTGTTAATAAACACTTGTTAATTGATTGGAATGCATTATTGATTACACAATAGCATTACAAAAGTATTACTTTTGTTACTAGTGGAAGTAAGTGAAGCACTTGCCTTGCTTAGCCAATAGTAAAACATGTCAGAGTGGAATTTCAGTATTTCATTAAAATAACCCAATAAATGAAAAGACAAGTTGTCTGAGAACTAATTTTTCAAAACTCTTCTTAGTAGTTTGGGAATTTTTAGGTAGCATTATTTTGCTCAAAGCTGAAAAATAACATAAAGCAGTATACTTTTTATGATTAAAATTGCCTATTTAAAATGAGTTTTCCAAGAGGGTAAAGAAGGATTGAAGGCAGCTTTTTCCAAAAGTAACACCAAAAGTAATAGCAAAACAACTGTGTTTGAACCTTGGATTTAAATAAAAAGGATGAACAGATATACATTATCATAGAAGAGGTTTATTACATGTAGAAATAACCGCATGTTTTTGCTCCAGTTACAACATTGTTTTAATACTTTGCACATTTGTATTATGTTTGTTTTGTTATTTAATACTACGTAAGTAAACTTCATTTTAAATATTCAATAATTTAAATATATGCTCTGGTTTTGATTTGAGTCTTTGAGATGAATTTCTCTTACCCACCCTGTCTTTTGTGCCATTTTCTTATCTACATAGCTTTCAAACAAAACATTACTTCATTTCCCCATTCACATATATACATATATATGCTGGAAACTCAGTATACCGAAAAGCTGAGGAATAATCCCATTTTTATGTTATCAACTTTGAAAAGTTCATACTCACCCTTAGTTTCTCAGAATCTTGAGATTTTTGTGAAATATTTGGGTAAAGCTGGTGGCTAGGTTGGTGTTTGATGGCTAATTTTTCTTCATGATCTGTGTTTGCTGGTTTGCTTCAAACTGGTTATTTCAGCCAAGTTCTCATTATTTTACACTTGTTCTCTTCAGCAAGGATGTCTGTAATGAGGCCTTTTTTGTTCTCTTCTTATGTTCATACATGAGAACATTGTGCCTTAACCATTCTGTTGCCTAGGTTTTCCAGGGATGTAGAACAGCTCACCTTCACTTTGGTGGCTTTCCGATACAAGATGTACTGGTGGAGCGCTCTAGTTAGATTCTGCTTTTATGTGTCTGAGTTAGCTTCACTGCTGATGCAAGTGAATAATGCTTTGCTCTTCAGTGACATCATTACAGAACTCCTAGTGTGGGGAGGAGGGAAAGATTAGCCTTGGCAAGTGCATTTAGGCTTTATTACCTTGAAGTAGCAACTGTTGGTTTGCTTTTATTAATTCTTCTTCTGTATTCTAGTTTACATTTTTTTGCTGCAAACATGTATTTTAATGTTGGGATAGCAGCTAGGCATAAATAGTTTTGTTTTATATTATTTGTTAGATTTGTTAGGTGTGCAAAGCAATCCTTTTGCAGTATCGTACTTTCTTATTGGCCTATTCTAAATTGTTTAGTACGGTTTCTAAAACTCTGTAATGCTACCTGTGTACATCACACTGTTGTTTTGTCATACAGTTTTTCTTGCTGCAATAGAAATTCCCCAGGTGTGCATGTGCCAGTTATTTGCCACCATTTTATAGTTGCCAGAGGGTCACACTAGGATTGGAGAAGCACAAGCTCAAATCCCACTCAAGACCTGAAATGTACTGAGTAAGCTTGGCCCAGTCATAATTTCTCAGCCCAACCCACCTCATAGGGTTCCTGTGGGGATAAAAGTGGGGAGTACATAAGCTGCTTGAGCTCCTTGGAAGACAGGTAAGATAGAAATCTGATAAAAGAGAAATGGAAAAATAAAAATGCTGTTGAAATTTATACCTCCTTAGCTATATGCCTGCACCGTTTTATCTTTTTAGAATCTTTTGGCAGCTATTGGAAAAGCCTGGTGGTCTTGAGGACAAATGATTAGAAACCACATGTAAAAAAATGAAATTTTGTTTTCTGTCCGCCAGTAGCTGGACTGGTAGTGGAGAAACAAGGGGAAATCAAGTTGCATAGCGCGAGTTGTTGTTACTGTTGTGTACCATCAAATCATCTCTGACTCGTGGTGTCCTTTTGAATGAATCTCATCCAGAATGACCTGTCCTTGACAGTGTAGTCCTTTTCTGTTCTGAAATCTTTTCCTGTAAATTAAATGCAAATATATGTGCCTTTGCCAATATTCCTGTGTGTCTATAGCTATACACAGTACTGCAGTCTCAGGCCATGTGCCATTTCCAGCAAGCATTTTTAACAACTTGATATTTCAGTCAACCATTATAAAGTAAAAGGATTATGAATTTTATCCAGCATACTTGGTGCATGGATTCTCATAATCCACTTGACATCTGCTATGGTAGGTTCCAGAAGAGAAAGGGACAGTCTGATTTTAAAAGGACAGTCTGCTCTTAAAATAACTACTATGCAAGATGTTTGCTTGCAGTTCAGTGTATTCAGTGTAGGCTCTCTTGATAAAGGTCCAAATGTATTTTATTATTTAGATATTTATTACATTTATATCCTGCTCTTTTCATCTAGAAAATAACCTAAGAAGGTTTGAAAGCCTAAATAATCAAAAAGAGCACAACACTGCTCTCCTGACTGCTCCAAGCGTCATGGTTCACCAAACCGCCCCACCACTCCAGCCACCTTGTCTGGTTCAGCCAAGCTACCAGCCTGAGCCTCTCCATCTTGTCCCCAACTACTGCAGCTTGATCAGGCCATGGAAGGGTCCAACCTGAACAGGTGGCACCGGTGTCCTTCTCTGAAGGGGAGATTTGTGATTCGTCGATTTGGTCTTCCACCATTTTAGTCTTCCCCATTGGATCAGTGCACTCTCCACACCATGGAACAGGAATCAAACCAGTACCTCACATACCCTGTCCATTTGGTCCAACCTTGCCCAGCCTCTTGCTGAGTGACTTATTTACAGCTTCCTTGCACCCAGTATAGGGTTGATCACCTGGGTTTGGATGGCGCAACAACCCTTAGAATAAGTTATGGTTTGACAGGCTAGCTTGTTCACAAATAAGCCACCCTGTGGGAAGCAGTTAAACAGGTTACCAGTCAATAATGCAGTGAGGGTATGTTTTCTGGAAAAATCTGAGAGCTCTTGAGGTCTGCATTTGGTCTGTCAACCAGAGGTTTTCCATTCCTGTCCTAAGTACATGGCTAAGAAAGCCTTCACGAATTTGTGTTGTACTGCTTCCCATAAGACCCTTCAGGTCCCATTCTTGGGTATCATAGCAAAACCCTGCGAGGGGTCTACTATTAAAAAATGTGAATGTAATTTGGCTTGATACTATTGCATTACAGTTGTCTACTATCAAAAATACTTAATTTGGAATGCTGAATTTTGTGTCTGTTAAATTCTTCAAAATAGCTGATACCACTCTTAAGGATATTCGGTTTCGAGTAACAGTTTTGTGTGATTCTTCTCCTAACTGAAGGAGAAAAACACTTTAATTTTTGTATGAAATATTGCATCAGAACTGTAACCATTTCCCATGATAGGATTCTGTGCCCCTTGCAGTGAAATAGCCAATAACTTGGTATGCTTTATGTTTCTGTTCCTCTTTAGGCTTTGAATCTGGCATATTCCAGCATTTATAGCAGTTACAGGAACTTCGTTGGTCCTTCACATTTCAAAGTCATCTGCAGACTCCTGGGATATCAAGGGATTGCTGTAGTAATGGAAGAGTTATTAAAAGTTGTCAAGAGTCTGGTATGTTGATCCAAACAGTGATTTTTATTTTAATATTGATTTGAATGCAAAATAAAACAGTTTAACCAACTGTTCCCAAACTGCTTCTCTCCAAATGTGTAAACTGCTCCAACATGTTTGGAGGATGCCAAAGCAGAGAAGCTTTTTCTAAATGGCACTTTCACAACCTGAAATACAGATAACTGTAAGTGACTCAGGAACAAATGAACATGGTTTCAGAACATAAAATAACAGTTTTGTGTAAAGAGGCATGAGTTTTAATGCATGACATGCTTCATTTTTGGAAACATCAAGATTTCACGTTTTAAAAGGACTATTTATGATTCTTCTGAGTTCTTCAAATAATTAGAAAATGAGAAAGCATTAAAATTTTACTATGTAAAACTCCATGGCTTACACAAACATTCAAACTGATTGTCTATGTTCTTGTAGTTACAAGGCACAATTCTTCAGTATGTGAAGACTTTAATGGAAGTAATGCCCAAAATCTGTAGGTTGCCGAGGCATGAGTATGGTTCCCCAGGTGAGTTTTCTTTAGATCATGCTGTTCTATCCGGATGAGATTTTGTTTCTTGTGTTACTTAATAAACTATTTAGGGTGCAATCCAATGAGGCTGCTTATAACCTTTGAAACTTGCAGGATTATGGGCATCCTATGCAGAGTAGGAGGAGTGCAGAGGTGAAGACTGCCTCTCTGCTTCTTCCACCCTGCAGAGCAGTTAGATGCTAACTGCAATGCTCCAGAATGGGTGGGATTGAGGCCAAGGCACTGCCAGGATATCTTGCAGTGCTCTCCTCCTCCTTGCTCCCTGCACCTGAACATCCTCTCCAACATCATATCAGGTACGTCAGAAAAGAAGCCAGCACAGTTCTGTCTGTTCCAGCTGTGGAGGGCAGGAACGATGTACAGAACCAACACTGATACTGAAGATGTTTTGCCATGGAACTGGGATTCCAGAAAGACCTGTGGCCTTCTAGATATTGCCTGGGAGCCGTAGGCTCACTCTGTTAGATAATCAAGTTATTCCATATATTTTCTTCTTATCATTGTCAGGCTTTGAAGAAATGTGTTTTCAGACTTCCTCCAAATACGTTCTGTGGGCAGCAGTTGTATCATAAATGTACATTTTTTTTAAATGCAAAGATATATGGTCAGTGTGACAAAGCAATTTAAAGAGAAAGAGTTAGAGAAAACCAGTCAAGCCCTTCCCACTTACTCTAACCACTTCCTGCCTGTCAGCAGCAAGCCTTTTGTGGCCTGGCACCCGTGGTTCTTTGGTTTTATGCCCCACTGCACACATCTTCACTGCTGGCAGCTGCACAGAGCAATGCTTGCTGTTCTCTAAGGCTTTTCCTCAACTGTCACTCAGTTTCTATGGTATAAATAAGCCCCCTGCCAACCACAGGTTTGTGTTCTGCTTAGTAAATAGAAGGTGTGTGTGCTCACTGCTAAGCAAAGCTGGCAGCGTGGTATCTTTCCTTGTGTCTTATGTTCTCACATTTGCCTTGTATCAATGCATGCATGGTGTCTATGCTTCTCCATCTTTTCTCCAAGTGGCGGCTGGAGATCATTCCCAGGGTGCACTGCTCTTCCCCACTTCACCTGCCCCTCCCTCAGTGGCCCACGCACTCCTCCGGGCATGACTGCAGCCACCTGCTTCAGTTTTTGCTGCTCAGTGAAGCAACCGCCTACTTGTTAGAGTAGTGCTGTTGCTCCAGAGTAGCAATGCAGGAGTGCTGCCCCCTGCTGCCACACGCCATGCCCATAAACAAGCACACCCACTCACGCAGCCACCTATGCCCCCTCCTTGCACATGTGTCCACACTCCTCCCATGCAGGACTTGCACATGCTGCCGGGGCTGTCTTCCCCCGCAGCCAGGGACCCTGTGTCAGCGTGGGCCCCAGTGCCAGGGGTGGAGAGAGCACACATGCTGGGCAGATCTTGCCAAGGGTGCTTTCAAGGCACCTGCTTTTGCCAGGAAGCTGTCAGGACAATGGCGGTGCGAACAGCAGACCTTGTGCAGACTCCTGAGGGTTGTCGGGGACAAGATGGGAGCAGGCAGGGGGTGGGAGATGGAGCGAGGGACATGGGCTTGTGTTGTGCTCACCTTGTTGGCAAAGGGTGCTGCCCCTGTTGTTCTCATGAGCAGGGCAGTTCCTCCCCGTGAGGAGACTTCTGGCTAGTATGGTGCCACTTTGAAGTGCTGCTCCCACACAGGGCAGTGACCGGGCAGGAGTAGGAAGCACAGCTGTCTGTGCTCTGGACCTGCACCTTGTTGTTGGAGAGACCCTGTCACCACAGCTGGGCTTTGGTAGTCTGTGTGCTGCCAGGGGAGACAGAGAATGATGCAACTGAAAGAGCACAGCTGCAGCTTCCCCAGGAGTTGCTAAGCAGAACTGGACAGTGAAAAATGGAGTCTGGAGCATCTGCTGCAGCTGTGGCCACCCCTGTCCCCAGACTCGATGACAGAAATGCAGAGACCCTGCGGAAACATTGTAGTTGCGGTCACACACAAGAACAAGAAGTGCTGAAGTTTGGAAACCTTACACTTAACAGGCCGTTGATTCTATGGGTGGTTTCATGGAAACCAAACATGCCACACTTTGCTGTGGATGCTGAATTCACCCATAATGCCAAGCTATGCCAGGGTGACTTGTGTTTAAGTGTGAAAACAGCCACAGTTCATGGTGGGTTGTCAAACTGTCCACTGTTTCCGACTGAATGGCTTTAATTTGCTCACTTGGAAACAAGCTACTTTCAGAACCCATGGCTTGTTGTAAGGTTCTTCATACCCATGTGGTTATTGTGTTGTTTTTAGCTTGGGAAGAGTGGGAAAATCCCTTGGCCTTCCATGTGGTACTTGGGAAGAGTTGTCATCATTCATCATCTTTATTTTCCCTACTCAAATACATTAGAATATTTTGATTACTGTTTCCTGCCCTTTTGCAAATGTAAAGGAAGGAAGATTCAGATGTCTGATATGTGCAGTCTCATATGTTTCTGCTGTCAAAGGAAGTGCAGAAATGGAGTTTGTTAGGTATAACAATATTGACAAGATGAGTCTATATATAGGTGGATTTATGGACCAGGAGAAAAGTAGCAGTAAAGGAAAGGAGCACCATTCAAAAGTAATGAAAATGGTGTGGGGACTAATGCTGTATATGTGAGAGGATTATATTGCCAAGGGGTATGCAAGGGGAGGAGGACATTCTCCCCCTTGGCAATGCAATCTTGTTTTTAAGTGTTGAACTTAAAAGCTGGTGCTTCGGAAGGGGGCTGTGGGGGTCCCCTTACTATTATTTTTCCTTGGGGTCCTTCACAACTGTGTACAAACTACTGCATACACAACATTTACAGGAAATGTGTTCATTTGCTTTTATGTTGTCAAATCCACAGTTGAGTCATACAAGGAAATTGACAAGGCAAAATTACCGAAGTGTACACTTGTGAAAGAATACATATCATAGCCGGCCAGAAGACTGAGGAAAAAGGAGGCATGTTTCCTGACATCTGGGATGATGAAATAGTTCAAAGCTTGATTTATTCCATAGATGTGCAGGTGGCACTGTAGCCTTTTTTTAGCACAAATGGGCCTAGTAGAGGAGCTACTGTGGGACGTCACTTCAGAAGAATAATCTCTGATGAACCGTTACTGTTTGACTGATTATAAGATTTATTTCCTACCCCTGAGTATAGCCTCTGCAATTTTGTTAACACAAGTGAATCATTGCAGTTATGCTTGGCTTTGAGTATCTCTTATTCTCTGTCTCTCTTCCCACTTGCCAGTATTACTTCGTCTCATTTGGGTTCATTTTAACTTAAATTACACTGATTTTTGCATCCTGTGAGATCCTTGACTCCCATTACCAAGGTTCAAAGGTATGCTGAGTATTGGATTCTTTGCATTTCCTTTTGAGCTGATTAAGTGCCTCATTAGTCTTTGTTAAAAATGTAAGAGCTCTCTGCTTGTTAGCTGCCCTAAGACTGAGCAGAATTTTTTTAGACAAAAGTTGCTCCTGTTTTTGCAAAAACAATGGAGAATTGATTAAATAGAAATAAAAATCTGCCCTCTCCCGCACTCTTGATTTTCTCTTGGTAAAGTAATTGCAAGAAAAAAGAGAGACAGTGTGATATAGTGGTTAGAATATTGTAGTCAGAAATCAGGAGATACTGGTTCTAGTCTCTGTTTGTCTGTGAAATTCACTGGGTGGCTTTTGGCCGTTCACAGACTCTTAGCCTAGAGTTGTTGTGAGGATAAAAAAGAGACCAGCCTAATATAAGCTCTCCTTGCAATATAAGTGGGATATCAATGTAATAGTAAAAATAATCACATAAGCCATAATCTTTACTGAGAGGTGATGATATGAATTGTAACGGTTTATTAACAGTCTTCTTCATTCCAATTTTCATTTAACCTATAGGATTAGGACTCATTCTAAGTAGTTTGCATTATTTGGGCCCTGTGTGTGTCATATTTTGCTCCTGATGTCAATTGTTGCCATACCCTTCTATGAAACAAGGTCATTCATACTCTTATTTCTCTAAAAATTTAGAGAAGTTATTTCAGTGAAACTCATCCACATAGCTCACGTAAAGAAGCTGTGAATGCAGTGGAAAGCAAAAAATGTGTGGTGCCGTAGTCAGCTTACCTAAACGACCTCCATTTTCTCTGAGACTTCTTTAAGTTACGGTGCATGCCTGTCCACGCTGGGTTCCATTCATCTAATTACCTGCATAAGTGCAGCTTATGTTACCCAAACTGAATTGGTATGGCTTGTTAGATGCCGAAGTTATCCTCAACCCGTGACCCATTGCTGGGTTCTTTCAGGGTTGTTTCTGCCTCCAGCAAACTATGCCATCCCTGGTTTGGCTGTCGTGGCAAGCCACCCCAAGGTGGGTAAGTGGGTAAGTGCTGTGGCTGAAACAAATCATCATGACTTGTTTAACCCATGGCGATTATGCAAACCAGATCCTTGTGACAGCAGAGCAGAGAATTCCAAGCTGTGGTTTGGCAGATCAGACACGAACAGCTGTGAGTCTTGAGCTTGTATGTTTCCTTCTCTTCTGTTTCTCCTCAGTGTGAAAGAGCAATGTAAAGTGTTAGTTTTGCAGGACCATCAGAATGTGAACTGAGGTTTGAAAAAATGTCTAGCTGGCTCACATCTGTTCTCTGCTTTTAGTAGATTTGATTTTCCATATTTAGCCTAAGCTAACCCTGGTAAATTGGAAAATGAGAATTCCCGACAACAGCCTTCTTCAACTTGGGGTCCTGCATGTGTTTTGGGCTACAACTACCAGTATTTTTCACTGTTTTGTATGGGGTTAATAGGAGTTGAAGTTCAAAGTAAACTGAATGGTGCAAGGTTTGTGAAGGGCATCCTAAATTAATGTATGGAAAAGTAAATCTAGGTTTACCAAGGCAGTCACAGGCCATTTACAAGCTATTGTGATCTGCTAGGTGCTTGACAATCCTTCTGTGTGCAGGTCAGCAACCAAAGTTTTAGATGCTGAGTTCCTCATCCATTCATATCTCTTGTTCAACTTGAAGCAGATGATCATTGCGAGACAGTCCTTCGCATAAGTGAGAGGAAGGCCTAATTTCAATTTTGACAGACTGTTACTAAGTGTGTAGTGGATTATAGGATTGTACACTCTCCTGAATCTCTAGTGCTTCCGTGCATTTGGGTGAATTCTGGATGGTGCGCTATTGTGAATGTTCCAATGCAGCGATTAACTCATGACACTTATCCATACAATTGGAGACAAAGGTTGACCCTTTCCTGAATGGAAAACCTATCAAATATCAAATCTAAAAAACACTTGAATCTTACCTATACAGATGAAGAAATTGTATATGTATATTTGCTTACTAGTCATTATTTTATTTCTCTGGTACAGCACTTTGTTTGCAGGTGTCCATATGCAGAGGACACGTATGTCCCTTTGCACACAGAGTGACTTACACTCAGTTGTCTTGTGTGTGGGTTCTCCAGTGCTGTATCAGGATTGGATAGCCTTTGTTAGTGAGAAACTCTGCATACCCTCTGAGTTGCCCAATCATGGCTACTGCTACAATTTTAATTTTTAACGAAAATTTTAAATGCAGTTTTTCTGTGAATGACTTTAAATTGCTTCCTTATGTCCAAACTTGTCACAGGAGTGATTTATTTTGCCTTTCTTAATCTCTCTTCCACCTTTCCCCAGGGATTCTAGAATTCTTTCATCATCAGCTGAAGGACATTGTTGAATATGCAGAACTGAAAACGGTGTGTTTCCAGAACCTGCGAGAAGTGGGCAATGCTATTCTCTTCTGCCTCCTCATTGAGCAGAGCTTGGTAGGTGGGAGATTTGAATCTCTGCGTGCTTGTAAATTATCCTTGTGGCACAATCTGCTGTAAGTGGCAAGTGTGAATTCACTAATCTTTTTTTAATGTTTTCTTGGGAAATAACTTTTCGAGGAAGAAGTAGGGGAAAGCTTCAGAATGTGTGATAGGAATTCAGGTTCAAAATGATAGAAGTGTAGGCCTTTCTTTTTCCTTCATTTCTAAAGAAAAGTTCTGTTCTCATGATGCCCTCTGGTGTCTGGTTTAGTAATGGAAACCACAGATAACTGTGTTTTTGGAAAAGTATGCATGAAATATTATGGGAAGGTTGTGCTATATGTCCCTACCTGAGTTTAAGCCCAGTTAAACTCAGTGGGTCTTAGAAGACATGCAGATAATATCACTGTCATTTGGGGAGATTTCCAGGGATCGGCCATCTATGTCTGAGGAACAGAAGTTGCATTTAGTACTTATAGATACATATAAATATAACACCATTGTTAGATAATATGAAAGACACAGCATAATATCAAGGATGTACTATTTGGGGGAATTTGTGTGTGGATGGCAGATAGTAGTTGGCAAAACTGAGTCTCAGACATGAGTGTATACCAACCTTCTCCAGTCTGCCACCCTCCAGATGTGTTGGATAACAGCTCCCATACAAGTTATAGGAGTTGCAGTCTAACACAACTGTAGGGCAACAGGTTGTGGCAGATGTTGTAAACCCTATGCTCTGATTTGAAAGTTGTCTCAAGGTGCATTGGGGCTAGCAGTGTTTACCTGTTGGGGAGAGCAAGATGAAAATAGCTGCTGCAAATGTACAGAGAACCTCTCTTTCTAGAGACAACCTTTTAGCATGCCTGTATTCAGACAGCATGGCAATTCCCATTTCAGCAATGAGCCATAGTTCATTGACAACCTGCACTCAGTCCATAGTCAACCCATGATTGTGGATTATCATGGTATCTGAACCCAACCAGTATGTCCCTATCCTGAGCACAGACATAGAAACAAGTGCTGGCATGACCAAGTGGTGATGCTCCCTGCTAACAGCACTTCACCTTCATTTTGCCTGGCTGCTGTATGCAGTTGGAATACAAATGACACTTCTGAAGCCGTTTGTTCCATGTGTGTGTAAATTCTCCTGCACTAGTTACCTAAGTGAATTACTTAGGTTTTGAAGATTGCTTTAAAATGATCCTGGCCCAACATTACTGTGGGCTGTTTTTCTTGTGGGAGCTACCCTTCAGGAAATAATGGATTGTTATGGAAATAATGCTGATAAAAATAAAAGCATGACTTACTGCTGGTTCACATCTTTCCAGTCTGCCACTTGAACACTGACAGTCATTTGCGTTAGTCTTTTTGATAAAGCATATGCTGTGTTTTTTACTATTCTGCCTACAAAACAGAGTGCCAGTTCTAGTGAAGAGCTGTAGGATTATTATGAATAAAAGATGACCAGATATAGTATGGGAGATACTATATAATAATGTAGTATCTAGTTGGTTACTAGTAAATAGTATGTTGTTATTATATTTTTCAAGTTGAACAATAACTCCTCTGATTTTGATTGGTGCAGGAGAAAAACAACCCCTTTTCCGCTGTACTATTTTCCTGACCAATTGTCTCTTAGCTGAAGCTGCTGTTATCCCCACTGCAAAATAAGTAAATCTAGACATATATAGGTACCTGCCTGCTTTTTCTTGCTATGAAGTAAGATCCGCAGAAGGAGGGCGTTTCGATGTTTAAAAATGGCATGACGCAACAGGTTTTCCTGTTCTGATATTGGTGCTCCTTTGCACCTGGCTTTCAAGTTCAGAATGGAATCAGGAGATCCAAGTACAAATCTCCCAGGTCCTGCTGCTTTTAGCCTGAAGAGCCTGCTATAGCCAAATTGCCATTGAAGGAGGAGGCTGAGGCAATGCAAGAAGCTGCCTCTGCCAGGCACTTGTTACTGCTTTGGTTCTTAAACATGCTTCTGTGTGTTGAATGTTGTTCATTGCAGTCGCTGGAGGAAGTGTGTGACCTGTTGCATGCTGCACCATTCCAGAATATTTTACCAAGAGTTCATGTCAAAGGTATGTCTTTTTTGTATGACCCACCAACTTGAATGCATACAAGGCTTCAGATAAAGCCCCTGATGGTGTACCCTGAACAGAGAATGTAGAAATGGAGGGGCTTTCTAGGAGCTAAAGAGGAACAGCATATGTTTGGTGCAGTAACAGCAAATTTATGGTGTGTTACAAGTTGTGTGGGCTTCCTGTAAAGATGGTAGAGTGGGCAAGCTCACTTTTTTGTACTGAATTCATTGGAATGTTCTGGGTGCACGGCTAAGTACTGTGCTAATGGAAATGGTTAGCACTTTATGTGACTTGAACTTTTCCTGCTTGTGAAGCTTTTGTTTTCAGCACAGGTTGTTTTGTTGTTTCTCTGTTGCTTTTCATTGTCAGCTGCAGATTTTGCTGCTTGTCTTTCTCCCATAGCATTCCCACATTCCCATTAGTTTGCAAAATAAAATTTCAACAGCTTAAAAGCAGTCTGCATAAATCATTGTAGGCAGCCAAGAAGTTACCAGTTGAGTTCATCCACTTGCCATGGAGTATTTCCTCTTCACAAGTGATACATAAACCAAATATCTGCTTTTAAGTTTTGCTATACATAAAATTTCATGCCCTGGAGCCTGGCATTTTGACTATGATAAGGTTTATCTTAATTATTTTTATCTATGTAGAAACGAAAGTATGTTTAAATATAAGCTTTACTTTAGGAGTTAAATAAACTGTTCCCATTGCAAGTGTTTTCCTGTTAATTTTTTACTCTTGAATGTACAAGAATGATGTAGGAATACATCAAATCAACTGCAGACAGAAGGGAAAGGAAACCATTTTGGCCCTCTTAATTCTTTTCTTTAACTTGAGCATGAGACACTTTATGGTTTTGTATGTGTTTTTGGTGGTGTGTTATTTTACTTGTTACTACTTTTATATCTTAGCTTTTTCCTTTACAAGGAAGCCAGTGGGGCGTTCATGGTTGTCCTTCTCACCACTTCATTAGCTCTGTGAAGTAAGTTAGGCTGAGAGTTAATGACTGGCCCAAAGCCTGTTGGCAGACTTCATAGCCAAATGCAGGGCTAGAATCTGGATTTCCTGAGTCCCAACACTCTAACCCAGGGGTCTCAAACTCAACTTACCTGGGGGCTGCTGGAAGTAGAGGCTGGGTGAGGCTGGGTCGCATCAAGTATTCCACAAAAAATGGATTTCAAGTATTCCAAAAAAAAAGTACAACTGATCCAATCTTCTCAATCTTTACTAATAATAATTCAGAACATGAACAGTTCTTCAGAACATAGGCTTCTCTTACTTCCTCCTGCTCCTTGCTGCCAGAGACCTGACAGCACTTCCTCTTACACAGCTGAGCCACATTTGGCTTGAGGGAGGAAGCAACAGAGACCCTCAGTATGGCTTGAAGATGCTCATCAGTAAGTTTGGACCTGAACTTTGACTTATTAAAGTTCATGGTGGAGAAGAGCTTTTCACACAGATAGGTGCTCCCAAAAAGGCACATGGTCCACTTGAACATCCTGGAAAGCTCAGGGACGGTAAGGGGCAATTCTCTCAAAAATTGTCCAAGCTTGTCTGCTTTTCCACTCACCTCCCTGAACTTGGCTTTGAGTTCAGAATTGCACTGCAGGTCAGTTAGCTCCATTTAAAGCACGGGCGGGGGGGGCACCTTCCACATCGAAGGAGAAGGGGTCAGCAAAAATTTGAAAAGTGGCTCTGTGTGTCTTGAAATCTGCAAACCTGTGATCAAATTCTTCCTGTAGCTTTACAATGGCATCAGCATACTTCTCACCGCTGAATGGTGTGCCAGAATCCATGAGTGCCTTGCATGCTGGGAAATGGCAGAGGTTTGTCTGAGAAAGCTGGGCTTTCCATAGCACAAGTTTTGTGCTGCTCATCCCACGTGGCTCCTGGAGGCCGGCCCGGGCGCTGCCAGCGCGTTGAAGGCCGCAGGGCCCCTCCCCCGTGCCCCCCCATCCCGGCGTGCAGCTTAGAGGGAACATTGCGCCCAGGGTAACAACTCACGCAGGTGCGTGCGAGAAAAACGCATGGGCCGCCCTATCACTAAACTTTGATATCAAGTGGGGGCCACAAAATATCATCCCACGGGCCGCAATTGGCCTGCGGCCCACGAGTTTGAGACCCCTGCTCTAACCAGTATACTACACTGGCTTTCCTAAAGGCTCAGTAAATCTCCTGATAGTTAGACTTAGTTATTTTTGCTATAGTTTGTTGTTAGCCTCATTTGATGCCTAATCCAGAAAGTTGGGATTTAAAAATAAAGCAATACAACTTGCTAATTTATTGGGAAAATATAAAACTATTTTTGTTTTAAATACTATGTTCTGGCTAAAGAATTCTCTTTCTTTCTAGAGGGTGAAAGACTTGATGCTAAAATGAAGAGACTAGAATCAAAGTATGCTCCACTCCACCTTGTCCCATTGATTGAAAGGCTAGGAACGCCTCAGGTACAGCTTAAGAAGACACCTTGATATCTCATGTTAGTTCATGTTGAAGGGTAGATACAGCAGCTTTTGGGGGTGAATAGCTAGTTGCTAGGAGATAGTGCCAGGATAATAATCTAGATGGAATAAAGAAACCTGCTGGAACATTGAATTGCCTCCCAAGGAACGCTATTCAAATACATTTTTCCACCCATCTTTCCTATATACCACTCTCAACCTACCTGAGTTGCCTGTGCCTCTCCTTTCCCTTTCTCTGTTCTCCTTTCTGTCTCCATCCCATTCATACGATGGTGGCAGCAGTGGCCTTTCAGAGCTGCACTTCTTGCAATAGCAAGTTTCCACCAGCTGATGGCTACTCAATCGCCATTATGTTTGAGAGTTCCTCATCTATTGCAAGCAGATGGCTAGGTTTCTGTATGCAGGCTTGGAAGAGAAGAAACAAGATGTTTCCTCCAGTGTACTTTAATGTTTGAGTTAGACTGGTCTGCCACTTCTGCAGAGCTAATTCCTTGTGTGTGTACTTTCTTCTTTGGATGCAACCATAGCAAATTGCCATAGCGAGAGAAGGAGACTTGTTGACCAAAGAGCGGCTGTGCTGTGGCCTATCAATGTTTGAAGTCATCCTAACCAGGATCCGAACCTTCCTTGATGACCCCATCTGGCGTGGCCCTCTCCCCAGCAATGGTGTGATGCATGTGGATGAGTGTGTGGAATTTCACCGCCTCTGGAGTGCAATGCAGTTTGTCTACTGTATTCCTGTGGGGACACATGAATTTACTGTGGAGTATGCATCTTGAGTTCTTGCTAAGTCTTTGTATGCAACATGTTTTATTTGCTTTTAAGCAACTGGACATGGACACAGTCAAGAAAATGATCTGATCAGTTCAGGCTTTTTGATCGCACGGCAAATAGAACAGTAGTATTAACAGCACTACAGGGAAGGGAGCCTGTGATGTGAGCTCAGACCTAATGCCTGACCTTAGAATGTTAGTTCTGTATTTTAAATGCTTTCCAATCAATATAGTAGTTGTAATGTAATCACAACAATGGTATTGTGACTCAGATATTGTTACTAGGTGCCATCAAGTTGTGTCTGACTTATGGTGAGCCTATGAAGCCTTACAAATTGTCCTGTCCATGACAGACCTGCTCAGCTCTCATACGCTGAAAGGTGTGGTTTCCTTTATGGAATCAAGCCATGTCATAGTTGATCTTTCTTTTTTTTCTGCCTTTAACTTTCCCTAGCATGATTGCCTTCTCCAAGGAGTTTTGCCTTGTAATTTTGTAATTTTTGCTTCAAGGGAAAGCTCTGGCTTTTTCCAGATGGTTTCCCTATACTCACATATTAGCCCTGTACAAATCTCAAGAAACAGGCAGTCTTTAAAACAAAATCTTGGATTAAGGTTTTGTTTAGTTTTTCAACACTTCTCTTATTGCCAATTTTTCACAATTGGAAGGAAATGAGAATGATCACCTCAAAGGCAATGGAACTGGGATGATATTTTTATCCAGCCAGTTAATGCTACAGCTGGCTGGATTTATAATAAATTCAGTTGATGTCTAGAAATCTTAACATAGCATGTGTCCTTGTGTCCTTTCAAGAGTTTAAAGTGTAGAATTGACTTGTCCTACCATGTTTAAAAACAGCATTTTCTATACTTCACAGACAGTGTTTTGGAGATGGGCTCCATTGGGCTGGCTGTATGATTATTGTGCTGCTGGGGCAACAACGTCGATTTGATGTGCTGGATTTCTGCTACCACTTACTGAAAGTACAGAAACATGATGGCAAAGATGAGGTCATAAAGAACGTGGTAAGTTGACAGAGGCAGGCCTAATTTCCCATCCTACCCATTGGTTTTGACATCAAAGGAGTCATTGCTTAATTATGGCCTGGCATTCTTAACTCTACAATTTTGGTTCGTGCAGCCTTTGAAGAAAATGGTTGAGAGAATCCGCAAGTTCCAGATCCTAAATGATGAGATCATTGCAATATTGGACAAATATTTGAAATCTGGTGATGGAGAAGGCACACCAGTAGAACATGTCCGCTGTTTCCAGCCTCCTATTCACCAGTCCTTGGCCAGCAACTAGAAAAAATCTACACTGTGCTCCACCTTGGAAGTCGTGTGTGATGCTCCATGTTGCCTGACTGAATTTGGTGGCTATTCAAGTATGTCTTGACCTTCATGGCTTTCCAATATTGCCTGAACCTTCTGAAAAGGAAGTCTTTAGTTTTGTTTCTAAGCACAGTAGTTGTACACAATTCTCAATTTTTAGACTACTTTTTATATACTTTTGATAAAAGGCTTTGGAACATAGCCTATTTTTAGTCTTAAAATACTTTCCATTTTTCCAGTTCTTGTAATCATTAGAGTGCTTTGGAGTGTGGGGGGTGTTTCTACACTTGTCCAACTATTAACAAAAATGAGTATTTAACGTGTAGGGGTACACAATTTAACATGAGTAGGGATATGTTTTTGTAATTTGCTTGTATAAAGAAAACATTTTAAACTGCTTAGCTCCAAGGAGAACTTCCTTTGCAATTTCATGGGTATCTTTTGGAATGTTTTCTCTGGGAACATCTGTGTTTCCCAAAATATTAACAACTTTGGAAATAAAGTTTTTAAGGGGGATTTTAAGAAATGGTTTTAAGAGGAATTTTAAAGCAAGACTGTAAGATGACAGCAATTAATGGATTATTTTATTGTGTTAAATTTGTAGGGCCCATTCATACATTTGGACTTAATTGTCCTGTTAGCATTGAAGGCATCCAACTGTGAGTTAATTCCTGCTACTGCTCAGAAGGCAGGAACCATGCAATTTGATGTTATTTTTAAGTTTCTTATATAAAATAGGAAAATCTGAGTCACAGTTTCCACATCGCACTGGAAGACAAAAGCCGGCAGAACAGTTCTCACTACATATAGAACACTTTGGTTTGATACTTAACAGTTTGGAATTATATCCTTTTCAAGGTTTGTTTGTTCTTTCTCAGAAAAGGACTCACCCCCTTCACAGCATCTAGCTCTTCCTGTTGCTGAGGCTTGGGAATACTTACAACTTTACTTTTATGTATCATGGTTCAAGTAATTCCAACTGTGTCTGAAATTAAATCCTGAATTAAAACATGTTAAAGACAACGGTAGAAGGTGAAATATTGCTTGATGTTTATAATTTGCCTGGGAGTAAGAGTCACTCTGTTCTCAGATATTGATCCTGTGAGAGGAAGAGCTGTTTGAAAATGTCCTTTTATTATACTAGAGTCTGCTACTCACAGGCATGATTCCCATATCTAGCCATACAGTTGTTAGTGTGAGTTCCCAGGTATTGAATTATTTTAATCAGAATTTGTGCTGGTCACATTATAGTCCTCGTTAAAAGTCTGAAAGGTAAATTTAAAATAATGCAATCCAGAGATTGAACTCTGAGCAACCTCCTTTGAGATGAGAAAGGAAAAACTAAGTCCTAGAGGTCATGAATGGGGAAACTTTAATCCTTAAAAAACTGTTGAATGGCAGCTCCTGCCATCCTTTCACCACTGACTCTGCTGCCTAGAACTGATGGAAGTTAGGTGTAACATCTGGAAGGCCACATGTTCTCCACCTGTGCATCTTTGCCTGAGTTCTGGTGGCAAGAAGTGGCAGCATTCATCACTGTAACTGACACTTGCAGTAACAGTACAGCCAACATTGCCCAGAATCTAATGTCTACATGCTAAAATTGAAAACGTGTCTCCTTCACTTTCCCCACATCTATCTTTTAATAGTCTTCTGTTTACTGTAATCGCATATTAAAATAAGTTTTTAAAGCATTTTTCTAATGTAGGGTAAGGCTGTTTTTGGTATCCTGTTCTGTGTTATAATTAGGAGTACTGTACTGCAGAATGCACAAAACCACTGGTCCATTATTGTAACAGAGCAGATACGCTTTGCTCACTTATTTTTTAGAGTATCCACTCCATATTGCTGTGAAATTATTTCCTTCCTCATCTTTTCAGACCCGTTCTGTACTGATTTTGCAGTTGAAGCAAAAGCTTGTCCAGAACAGATTAAACAGAAATGATCAGCACTATTGATTTGATGCTGCATTACAACCACACAACATAGCCCCATCCCCTTTCACATCTTAAGAGTGGCAATTCATGTTTTCATTCATTTGTGCTCCTTCGCGCTCTCTTTTTTTTCCCCTTAGTAAATGAATGCAAGTTATCTCTATAAGGAAGGGAAAGCATTGTTTACTTCATGTCCTTCCCAGTAGACTAAAGCCTGTAATGCAGGAGTAGGCAGTTTGGTGCCCTCTATTTATTTTGGACTACAACTGCCATCAACATGGCTGTTGTTCAGGGCTAGTGGGAGTTATCAGTCCCAAAACATCTGTAGTGCACTAAGCTTCTGACTAGAATGCCAAAACACTCACTGTAGTCTCTGTAACAAGAGTTTCTCTGCTTTAGATAGCAAAAGATGAAGTATGCTTAATTTTTTCTGTCCTTCTTTCTGAGGTTGCACCAAGTCTACTAGATGTGGCTGTAGCTCTGGGAAGTAGTGGGAGAAACCTCCCTATTCAACCAGAATTCCTAATGGAGAGGATGGAAAGAAAGCGAAGGCAAAGACACCCATTGTGATAATGAAAGGTAGCATCTCCACAAGAGTGATTTTCATGGTGTGTTAACACATCAGGGCAAGCCATGGTTTGAATTCTGATATTCTAATCTTGCCTCTCATGAACTCACTGGGTGACGTTACTGAGTCTTTCATCAGCCTTCACAGAAATGTTTGGTTCACCAACATACTGCGATATTCCTCTTCATCTGAATGAAACTTTAGATGCACTTCAATAAAGGTAATTGGTGTGCCAGATTGAATACTGGTTAAGAACTATTACAGGTACTCAAAACAAGGTCTACATAATTCAGTAAGTGATATAACAACAGTTTCTTAGTGTCAATCAATTGAGCACTCACTCATGCAGAAATAAAGTATTTTATTTGTTAAAATTGTTATTAGTGCAATAAGTCTTAAACCAAAGTTGAATATTTACATGTTCACATGTAACTTAAGCAAAAAAAGTTTTGAGGTCCTTTAGTATTTTTTAAAGGAGGAGTAAGGCAAATAAAAATTCACCACTGTTCTTGGTCCAAGCTAGTCAAACCTAAAAAAAACCACGATTGTCTATACATATTGTTTAAATACATTTGTTTTTGAGAAGAATTCAAAATTTACATTTCACAATGAAACACAGTTACAGACTTGCTCTTTTCTTAAAATGTATTTTTAAGGTGCTGCCAGGTTTCCATTTCGCCTAGAAGATATTCCATCAGTGGACTGAACCTCTCCTACACGGGTTACACTTTCTTCATCATGATTAAAGCGTTCGTATGCATTTGGCAGACAGCCATTTATTCCTCTGTCATCTTTACGTAAAGACACAGGCAAATTTGCTAGGGTGAAGTTGACATCCTTAAAGGCATGCAATAAAAATATTCCCACTATTATAGTGAGGAAGCCACTAAATGTGCCAATAATGTCATCAGCCGCCATGTGCTGCCACTCCTTGAAAAGGATAGCAGAGCAAGTTAGAACAGATGTGGTGAAGAATACATAATAGATTGGTGTCACAATAGAAGTGTTGAATATGTCCAGGGCTCGATTTAAATAGTTGATCTGTGTACTAACACAGATAATAAGGCTTAGCAGCAGAATCCAGGACAAAGGATGTTTTAGCACAGGTTTTCCAGCAAAAAGTTCCTTTATAGCAATGCCCAAGCCTTTTACACAGGAAACAGACAAAGCTCCAATGACTGAGCAGATTGTTATGTACACAAGAATGTTGGTTTGCCCATGTCGTGGTCCCACCACAAATATCATTATCAAGGACACAATGAGAACAAATGTTGCAAAGACCACAAAACCTGCAATATTAAAAGAAATGGCATGCATTAGCTGTGGTTGGCTCAAAGGGAGCAATAAAACACACATTCTAGGAGTAAAAACCCCTAGTAAGCATACTGATCTAAATCAAAGGCATGAAACACAGTGCAGAAACAGCCCTGCTATGCCCAAGTTGCTGATGTAAAATAGCATTTCCCAGCCTGCTGCCTCTCCAGAGGGTTTGAACTACAACTCCTAATATTCCTATTGACCATTCTAGCTGAGGCTGATGAGACTCTAAATCCAAGATACCTAGAGAACACCAGTTGGCAAAGGCTGCTCTACAATTTCTTCTCTACCAGTGCTACTATTTCAGGTAATACAAAACTTTAGCTTGTATATAATTAAGATTCAAACAGTTACTTTGAAGACCTGAGTGGTCACAACAATTTCTACAGCAGATTTATTTCTTGAGAAACTTAATATGTTTAAGAAGAATCCGCAAAACTCAACTTTTCAGAACAATTGTACATGGGATATTGTAAGAATGCCTGCGGGTCTGTCAATGCTATCTGTCAGCTAAATTTATACTGACTCATGATAAAGCTTAGTGAAATGCATTCTAGAACTGTGGATAGTGTTGGGCCTGGTGTGAAGTTGTTCAGCATCATATGATGATGGCAGTAAAGCTATAGAGACCCTACAGAAGGGCAAATCTTGCAGCAAGCTTCAAGGAACATAATAGTCCATTACTTTACCTCGTAAAGCACAAATGTATCCTAATAGCGGTTAGTTCTTAAACAGCTGGAAACTATACCTACATCTAGTTTTCACAGGCTGATATAAAGCTAATTCATCTTAACTATTCACTTCTACAGTCTGCCATTGCACACTATTAAATAAGACATATCTTCTTCTTGTACCCACGGTACTTTATAGTGAAGATCGTATTTGCTCACCTGGATCACCTAACTTGCTGGATATTTCATTCAAAGTTTCTACCGCCTCTTCTTGGGGTGCATGAATGACCATCACTGTTGAACCCAATATACTTAGCAAACAGCCAACTTTTCCATGTAGGTTAAGCTTTTCATTTAAAAAGTATGATGAGAGAATGGCACTGAAACATAAATATAAACCAGAAGTCAAACAGTGCTTTTAATCACTTAGTTCATAATGACTTAGTAACTGGTTACACTAGTTTGTTGTAGATTTGGATTGGTCCATTTTTATATTTTTATAAAAGAGATTTTTATATCCCACCTTGGAAGATCTGACAGGGTCAGAAAGCAGCATATGCATATTCTAAATAAACTGCTTAAGGCCCTTTCAAAGTTTGTTAATTTTTAACCTTTTGAAACTAAAATGATCCAGATCATTCCAAAAGAGAAAATACTGCACCCAGTTACAATTTATACAACTTGTAAAAAGGGTCTAATTTATTCATGTCTACTTCTAAAAAGTATCCAGTGTGTGTAAATTATTTATAAGCAATGGTAAAAGGGGTAAGATATTGTCCGCTACCTTGGAGTTGATAATGTTACAGTAATCTTATTAAGGCAGCAAATAATACTAAAGTATTCAAGAGTGGTAAACCAAAAGCTGCTTGTTGAGTCCTGTAAAACTCAAGAGTTTTGACCTATTCAACTCTCCTTGCACTGGATAACAGAACAAAATGGCCAACCCAATGTTAGTGAAGTAATGTGAACTTGGAAAACATTCCTTATTATACAAATACACAGATGGTTTCTTTCTAATGGCTTCAATTTGGGAAGAAATCTTAGAGGAGAAAACTTGATGAAACTAGTGAATTAGGTCAGTACTGAGTGACTTGCAGGCCAAAAAAATTGGGAGGACAACAACTCCAATCAGCCCCAGTCAGCATAGGCAGCGAAGTATAATGGGACCCTCCAAGTTGCCCACCTCTAATTTAAGTTGGAATTCTGAGCAAACTTACCTGGGAATAAGCCCATTTAATAAGCTGGGCTTACCTAAGTAAACATGCACGAGATTGTGCTGTCAGCATGCAGTATCAGTGAACAGGACAAATGAAGTCAAGAAAAAATACAACAACTAACATAAAAAATAATACATGATTATTTGGATAGCCAGTCTGTAAATGTTTTAAAACATATACAAACAATGGAATTGTCTATGGTTAAGATCGCTAAAGAACTAGGTACTGCCAAAAGGAAGTAATCAAAATGATCTAGTAGACAATTAAAGTTACACACTTCAATTGACAATAAGCAGATGTGCTCAGGATTGCACTACATTTTTAAGGTTATGAAAACTATTAGGATGTGGCATAGCAGGGAAAGTAGGAGGCTGAATAAAGGAATTGTTTGTGGAGAAATTAAAGTGAAAAAATACACTTTAAAGGGTGCTTATTGGCTTGATTGGATGCCTGGCATACAAAAGAAAACATTTCATACAATGTTCTACTGTAATTCATTAATGCAATCACATCTATAACATAGTAACGTTCAATACTTGCTAAAATTAACACAGTTGACTCTTTGAGTATTTCTTACCTTACAAGAACACTGAGAGCTCCTAATGGAGTCACCAATGTAGCTGGTGCAAATGCATAAGCAGCAAAGTTAGCAACTTCACCAGCTCCCACTAAAATTTTAAAAAACAAAAGGATATTAGAAAAAAGAAACTAACCATCTGTGCTGGCAGAGAACATAAAATTGTACCTTCCACAATGTGGAAATCTGCCATCAGCAAAACACAAAGCTAATTCCTCTTTAGCTCAAGAGTGTATTTTGGTTTCTGGTTACTTTTTAAAATTCTCATTACAGTACCACAATACTTCATATAAAGTTCATACTCCTAAGAGAAAAGTCTATAGTTGCCAATATAAGAATCCTTTTTTGATGACCCTCTTTAGAATTAGAACCCATCTAGATTGTAATGATACAAAAGCTAACAGATAGAAAACATCATAAAATATTGTTACTTGTCTCAAGAGCCACATCTGATCCCCTCTCCAGCATGCAGCCTATTCCTTCCTTGGTCTTTTTCCATCCTTCCTATCCCATCATCTAATCTCTTTCACAATGGCACCTTGCCTTACTGGCCCTTCTCAATTACACCATTGTGCCTCATATTTCTATATTTCACAGCTAACAGCCAGTTTTTAGTCTCCAGTTACTTACTTGACAACAGTCCAGCCCACCATAGGTATTCTTTAAGGTATGCATGACCACCTTGTCCTATTTTTTTTAAAAAAGATCAAGTTAGTATGGTACATTAGGGACTTATGTTATAGATTCTCAAAGCTAAATATGCAGGTTTTCTAAAATGTACAGATGCAGAGATGGAATCATGAAAGCTAGAAACTGGCTTAGGGAAAAAATTGGGGGAATTCTTCCTATTCAGTCCTATGTACCAAATTCTATATGAAATCACAGAAAAATTCATAGAAAGAGTTTAGTGTGTGTGTGTACACACAACTTATGTGCCCTACAAAAATATTTAAACAGCCAGTAAAGGTCAGTCAGACTTCATTTAGCATAATTTAATTTGGAAAAATCACTGCTCAACCCAAGCAAAATTTTACCTGCTCTCATTGAGCCCTTCCTGGCAAGCCGAAGGAGACCCTTTTTCTTCAGGATGAAGCTCCCACCAATGAAAAGACTGGAGCTCATTGCGAGTACCAGACCTATGTAGAAATCATATTTTCCACTACTTTCAATCATTTCGTCAGTTGCTGAAGCATTCCAAACTGTCACATTGATCAAGGAACAGAGCTGTTGCCGGTACTTGAGGCAAGGTGATGCCAAACTGAAACCTAAGAGAAAAATATATGTTAGTACAATAAGGCTAATTACAGAGGTACAATCCACATTTACAGCATTCTTTTCAATGGAAGCATCAGCTCCACTCAAAAAAACCATTGGGTACATACAGCCAATGGAACAAGCAGGAAATCTTTAGAGCAAGTTGGCTCCATACATGCTTCAGCATGCCCCCGCAACACCCCAAATAATTGCAGGATCAGCACAAGTATATTACATAATTGGAAGGTGCCATCAATGGCTACCAGCCTTGCTTGCTGTGTGCTGTTAGTGGAGGTTGCATGCCTGTATACACCAGCTGCTGAGAACGATAGCTGAACATTAAGAAAACAAGAACCATGATTACAGAAAAATTACACAACTTCAAGGAGAATGAAGAAAATTAAATTATCAGAGATAAGGCAGACTGCAGCCAAGAAATTGGAAGAAAACTGAAGACTTGGACAGGCAGCAATGAAGGAAATAGAAATTGTTATCAAGCGTAAGAACATTTCACTGGAAACCAAGACCAAGATCATCTACACTACTGCATCCCAAAGCACGATGTATGGCTGTAAAAGCTAGATATTGAAGGAAGTTGACAGGAGAAAAATTGATGTGTTCAAGAGTGCTAGGGGAGAACTTTGTGAATACCTTGGACTGACAGGAAGAAGAACAAGTGGATCCTACATCAAGTCAAGCCAGAACTTAACCTGGAAGCAAAAATGATAAAAATTATTGTATAAAGTTATTGCACTTCAGGCCCATCATGAGAAGGCAAGACTAACTGAAGAATACAATAATACTAGGGAATGTTGAAGGCAGAAGAAGAGGAAGACTAATTGTAAGGTGAAGCAATTCTATAAAGGAAGCCACAGACTTGCATTTATAAGAGCTGAAGAGGGCTGTAATTTTACACGTAACAGGTAATTTTAGAGGGTATTCATTCATAGGTCTACCATAAGTTGGAGATGAAACTAAGTCAACAATTGAGTATACATACCCAAAAGTCAACATTGTTGAACATAACAGAACTTATTTCTGAACCAGCACTGGACTGTGCCATCCAATTTAGGATATACCATACTAGCATTCCTGAAGCTTTTCTATATGAGAAACTCCTTATGTTTTATTTTACATCATAATAGCTAAAGGTGAGATTCAGAGGTTTAAAAAAGGGAGCCAATTCTTTTTCCGAAATCAGTCTTAGGGAAGCCAGCTGTATCAAAGATTTTAACCAATCTATAGCAAGGCAGAATAGGGACTTTATTTTATAAAGAAGCTTGGTGATCGTCATTGTTTTGATAAATATATCTTGCATAAATTAATAAGTAGCCTACTTCTGTAAGAGGAAATTCTAATGTAGCCAAAACAGGACCATTCATATTAGAAGATAGCATGAGGTAGTGACAGATTTTATTTTCCTGGGCTCCAAGATCACCCTTGATGGGGACTGCAGCCAAGAAATTAAAAGATGCTTGCTCCTGGGGGGGGGGGGGGGGAGCCATGGCAAATCTAGACAGCATACTAAAAAGCGGAGACATCACCCTGCCAACAAAAGTGCGTATAGTCAAGGCTATGGTTTTCCCAGTTGCAATGTATGGCTGTGAAAGTTGGACTATAAGGAAGGCTGAGCACCCAAGAATTGAAGCCTTTGAATTGTGGTGCTGGAGGAGACTCCTGCGAGTCCCTTGGACCGTGAGGAGATCAAACTGGTCAGTCCTAGAGGAGATCAACCCTGACTGCTCTTTAGAAGGCCAGATCCTGAAGATGAAACTCAAATACTTTGGCCACCTAACGAGAAGGAAGGACTCCCTGGAGAAGAGCCTAATGCTGGGAACAATAGATGGCAAAGAAGGGGATGGCAGAGAATGAGGTGGCTAGATGGAGTCACTGAGGCAGTTGGTGTGAGGGCAGGTGGAGGGGGATGGTGGAGGGCAGGAAGGCCTGGAGGAATGTTGTCCATGGGGTCACGATGGGTCAGACATGACTTCCTGACTAACAACAACAACGAGGTTCAGGGTAAGCTGAAGGCTTGTAGAACAGCACAAAACCTTGAGGGGGAAAATCCATAGCTCACTGGCCATGGGATGCTAAATGTGTATTTGAGATGGGAGGAAATGGCAAAGGGGTGGCGGGTGGGGAGGGAGAATGGAACAGTGCCTCCTGGAAATGGGTATGGCTAGCTGGCTCAGATTCTGAACCTGCTCAGTTGGAGGTTGCACCAGTTTACACGGAATACAAACTTAGATGTTAGAATTAAATGATCATAAGCAATCCCCATCAGCTTCCTCACTGGCAAAATCCTTTCTGACAGTCTGTAAGGGGCAATTCCAGGCAAATTGCACAGGGAGGAAAGGCACATTACCAGCTAGAAATATCTCGGATGCACAACACACAGAAATCAAGCTACACAAAAGCAGCGACAGGCAATAAAGTATTGTGTTGCCCTGCCACTTCTATAGTCTTAACCATTAGGAAAAGTCATATTTTCACCAACTTCATGCTAGAGTGATTGCAAAACTCAATTCTACATTTATATAAAAAGCTAGAGCTCTAGTTCTGCTAGCTTTTAATTTCAGATAGTTCATATTACAGAATTTCCTAACAGAATCACATGTTCTCTCTTACATATCACTACTGTCCTCATATGATCATATTCACCCATATCATGATGTCTTTAAGAGCTGCGCTGGAGATCCTGCTTGTGTGCTCAGTTGGTCAAATTTGCTAGCTTGATAAACACACAAGACTTCTTGGTTGTAGCCACAAACTTGAGGAAGCCAGTTCCAGTTAATATTTGGTTTTTAAAGCTTGCATTTCCTTAAGTGAATTTCACAATCTAAAGCAGTTCTCATGCTTCTGTTTAGTTGTGTTGACCTTCTATCCTTGCCTATTGATCTGTTATTTATCTTATTTTGTGAGGGCTTAGCCATGGAAAGCAATTACTAAGTACTTGTAGTAGTCACTGATGCATAAAAAATATAGAACATATAAATCATTCTTTGTTTTCAGTCCACAAGCCGTAAAACAATTCAACCATCAAAAGCCAAGTCTGTGTGTGTGCACATGCGTGCGATAGTCTTTCAATATAAATTAGCAGTGACACTCCAATGAGTCAGATAGGTGATTCTCAGATTTAAAATTACAAAGTCGTGCATTTTGAATTCCTTGCACTGCATAAATAAGTATGCTAGTACACTTACATCAAAATGCTAAAATCCTCTGCATGCTGTAGGATTTTTTCTGTCCAAATATGCACAGGATTGTACCTGTCTCCATCAAACTTCATGATAAGCAATCAGCTCATCTCTGTCCGCTACCAAATTCATTCTGAAAATGCATCTTTAAATGCTTGGGTGTGGCTGGGAGAAAAATGAGAGGTGTGCCTTCCTGGCAGTGAGGAGGACATTTCCCAGATTTGCTCAGCAACATTGCACCCAACAAGCAGACTGGAAAGTTGCACACAGAAAAGTATTTTGGCGACAACCATATATTACTCAGAACTTCAAGGTCTGTAATAACTATTTTGAATAAAGCTGTATGTATGGGTTGGTTTTTTTTAAAGACACCACCATTTTGTTCTTATATGGAAGTATCAGTTTGGTAAAGTACATCGTCCACATATATTGGGATTGAATAACTGCTGCAAACAAACTGAAATATCAATATTTATTCTTTAGCTAAATATGGAGGCTTCTAAGTAATCTGATCATTATTTATTTATCTATCTTGCCTTCTCCCTATCAAGGACCTCAAGGCAGATTACATAATTCTCCTCCTCTCAATTTTGTCCTCACAACAAAAACACTTGATAGGTTGGGCTGAGAGTCCGTGACTGGTCCAAAGTTACTCAGCTGCGTAAGTGAGCGGGGATTAGAACCCAGGTTGCCTCAGTCCCAGTCCCACACTCTTAACTACTATACTACACTGGCTCTCCAATTAGACAACTCAGCATTACCTAACTACAATGTAAAAGGGTGTCCTTTATCATTGTCAGAGGAGGACAAAATTCTTTGTTTAACGAGGTGAATCAATGGAATACATATGGGATGTCAAATTTATTAAAATATAGCAATGGACTGTGCTTTTTTGTCCCACGATCCCCAGAACAGGATGTTCATGGACTGATAGAACAATTGGGATATATCCATTGTCAACACTGAACTCAAAATCACATTAATTGTTAAGCTCTGAGTGGAGTTGCTTGCATTTTATGTATTGAGCTTGAAAGTGTTTGGCCAGATGCATATCTGTCCAACATTCCTGCAGACCTAGCGCAAACTATAACTCCAACAGTACAAGCTGAATTAATCTGTGAAGGCACTGGGTGGCTTCACACATAATGACAAGCCATGGCAGAGTCCACCATGGCATGGCTTGTTATTCCATGTGAACCCATCTACAGTGGGGAATTGAGGTAAGGATGGACTCCACAGAACTATGGAAAGAAACGATATTTTATTGTATGGATTCCATGCTTCACCGTGGCCTGTTTGCTCATCTGAACCCAGTTTCCATGTTTCTATGCACTTCCCTCATTTCTGCCAGAGAGTTTCATGGTAAGAGCAGCCATGGATGCAGCACACTCCAACCTGCATTTTACCCAGGTTTGCCCAGTGATTGCTGAGGCGGCTGCAACCACACAGTGCTAGGCTTCTCCACCCTCCCCTGCCGGCACACAGCCTGCACACAGCCTTTCTGATGCCCACTTGGAAATTCAGCTGTCATGGGGCATTACGCCACACTGCCTCCAGAAGCAGCAGCCATGGAGACAGCTGTGCTTGGCCCTCCTGTCTGGCTGCTGTTTACCAGAGCAGTCCTTTGAACTTGCTGTTCCTTTGCTCACTTCTTAGAGGCAGTGTCCTCTTGTGGAAGCTGCCCTACACAAAATGAGCACAGGCGGCACAGACATCACCAGCAGGGCAATTACTTTGAAAAGCCCATGTTTCCTGCTCTGCCCCTATTTTGTCCTTGATGTTCCTCAGTACTGTCAACAAGCCCCTCTGCCCCTATCACATTTCCAACAGTCAGTGGAGAAATTTTCCCAGGCAGGCGCCCATATGTGCTCTCTTGGGAAACTCCCTGGCAGGACATGCTGCCTTCATTCCTGCCAGAGGTGCTGATGCCCTCCATGTACCTTTTCCAGCATGTCCGAGTCCTGTACACAGTGGAGGCATGGACAAATCTGCAGCAAGGGAGGGGCAGGGAGGAGGTGGATATGCTTGCACACAGTGGAGTGCTACACTACAGCAAAAGCACTACTTTAGTGAGCAAGCAGCTGCTTTTTGTCAGCAGTACCCCCCCCCCCCGCAAAAAAAGCTGGTTGAGGCCATACCCAGGGGAGTATGTGAGCCAATGAGGGAGACAGGTGATGGAGGTAGGTGCAGTGCACCTGAGTTTGATTTTCAGCCACAGGGACTAATGGAATACCAGCCACAATTAGGAGGAAAGATAGAGAAATACGGAAAGAATGCAATAGTTTGAACCCAAGACCTAAGGTTAAAAAAACAAAAAACCTACATGGCACAGTAACGGCGCAGCATGGTTTACCATTATGTGTGAATGCATCCCATATTAAGAACATTTATTCCAAGGTCTAGTCCTCAGAGTCACCGTGCTACTTTGTCAAAAACCTCATTGTAATTTTCTAAATAAACTTGATTCAGTATATAACCATGATCAAGGTACAGAAATTGCTGGTCTTACAACACCACTGCAAGCTTTCCTGGGCCTTACACATGAACCAGTTTGCTCATCGCAAGCTAGGGGATCCATGACTTTTTAGATCAATCAATGTGCTTGTGCAGGGTGCCCAAATGCTCCCATGTGGCTCTTCCTGAACAGCTAAACCATGGACTTCCCATCCCTTGCTTGTTTAGCATGATATCCAGATGGGGAATTCTGACTTGTCTCTTCCTTAATGAGTCAAACGCATAAGCTATCAGCAAACCATGACTTATCTTTAGATTGTTTTGGGAGAGCAAGGCAGAATACCCAATACAAACATTACTCCCAACCCCCTCCCCCGAATGGATTGAGGGGCCATGGTTTGGTCACTTCCATCTGTAGAAGCAAAACAAGTGAATAAACAACATGCACCTACACACTTACTTGAATACCTAAGTCCGGCTTCTCTGAATTCCTGGTTTATTGTAATGTGAAAACTGGGTTACTATTTTGTCTTGGGATGAGTTGTCCTGACTCCTGCCATTCTTTATCTTTCAGAACAGCAAACTAGACTGGTACTCAGAGAGGGAACTTCTGTATAGGTTAAGTATTCCTCTAGAAACAGGCATACAGACAGTGTAATGGTTGTGAGTGATATATCAATTTTCTTCTTTGTAAGCTTTACAACAAAGCTTACAAAGTTGACCACAGTGTAACACTACTATTCCAGGAAGATAAAAGTCACTTCCTCAAGGTAAGAGAGTATCTTGTTTTGCAAGCCTTTTATGCAAGCCTTCCTACATTCTGTGCAACACACAGTTGTTAAATACAGTCTCATACAGTCTTTCTAAAATGAGGACAGCTATGTTACCCACATTTTATGATAGGTAGAAAGGCATTTTTCTACCTATCAGTTTGGTATGTGATCTCTATAATAAATACCCTTACCTTGGTGACATTTTACAGACATTTCTTCAAGCCATTTGTCTTCCATTTCACTAATCAAATGGACTACACTGAAAAATAAAGGATGTCAACCTGAACTCTGCAGAGTAACTTCATACCATGCTCCCCTGCTTCTTCGTCTTCATCATCATCATCCTCTTTTTTAGATTGTGAGCATGTGGGTAGAGTACATGAGTGTGCTCTCCCGTGTTTCTCTTTTTATAGAATATATAAAATAATGTAACTGTTAAGTTTTTTGGTTAGAAACAATACGTTCTGAATTACATATGCTGCCATTTCAGCACAATAAGGCCCTGTTTGTACATATCTCTGAGAGCCTCAAACTCATGTACTCCCTCACCTTTTTTGGTACGGAAGAGGATACTGAAAGCTGTCACTTTAGAACGAACTAGAATTCCCTGTTATATCTGAATCTGGGGAACTAATTTAAACTCTAGTTAGTGAACAAACTTGGATAAACTATGTTTTGAAACCAGCTTGTATGAAAAAACTATTTCAGCTAACCAGAGTACCCCAAGTTCAAATATAAAGTCTGATTATTTTAAAACTGAGTGAAGAATGTTCAATTTCTCCCTCTGATACACAAGTTTGGAAGCCCAAACACAACTCCATGTAATAATAAGCCATGGTTTGGCATTACACCTAATCTAGTTCATTGTACCACATTTGTGCATTTCATAGGATGTTACTGTTAATTTATTTGCTCAACCATTGTTTACTTTTTCTTTATGAATTAGCTGAAGCCACTAGTGGCAAACATATGCTGCTTCCCTGGTGAATAACTGAGCAACTACAGGGCCTGCTGTTGTTAGTTACATGCCTGATGGCATGATCAGCTTCAGTAAAGCTTAGGTTTCAAAAACAAATTTTGGGTCTGCTTTTTACTTGCCAGTTAAAGTATAATTACGATTTCAAGTATATCTGCAATCACCTTTGTGAATTAACCTTTTCTTAACTGTTAGAACACTGGAGACTGTAGTCATTCCTACATACTGGTCATCAACTGAATATTTATTTAGCCCAATATGCTCACTAATCCACACCACCTCACAGCTTTCACTTGTGCAGCAAATAGAGTTTCTGTCTTATTGAGAATATAGATCACCAAATAGCTTGACTGGCTTGGCACTAAACTATGCTACATTTACCTTTACAGTACAGGGAGAATGGTATCATTCCATTGGTTGCAAATGTAAAAAATGTAGTAGGTATATACTAAAATAGCACTGAAACATGAGGCAATTTTATCTTGCTAGTGTATGCAGCCTCGTCAATGTGCGCTGGTAATGTTATGGGGGTTGGAGAAGGTCTGCAGCTCAGTGAGGCAGGCAATAAACTAAAGTACTTATGCAACAGCTGTAGAATTTCCACACTGACTGTCCACACCCAGTCATGTACTCTGGCTGTAGCATCTGGTGCCACTAGTAGTTCTTCTGTCCCACTAAGGGAGGGAGGCCTTAGTAGGAATAAATCATGAAAAAGAGCTGTGGAACAAGAAGAGCTGCATCTCTTCAGCTCTACAACCTCTATCCAGCACTCTGTGTCCACAAGCTACCCTCACTCTTCAAGGCTTTCTGATATGCAGGTCTGCCTACCCATCACACTTGTTCCTCAGCCTTTCCTCTTCAACTTTCCCTGCCACATAGTAGCTGCCTCTCTGTCCTTGGCCCTGTTCTGTCTCTGCTCACCAGCCTTGAAAGGAGGTCCTTTCTCCAGCCTCCTCTAGGATGTCAGCTTGACTCTCCCCTCTCTTGTTCTCTCTTGGCAGCAAGTTCATATAGGAAAGGCAGAAGGCTGATTCTGGAGCTTTGGCCTTGTGATACAACTCAGTCTGGATTGTGTAATGATGGTCTGTGCTGATTCAATTATAGATCATGGCTTGGTGACAAGCATGTGCAAGACCAGTATACATTAACATAATTCTTGGTATTTCCCAGGTATATGGGCTCTAATGCTTTATTGATGACCTTGACCCAAGTGTGTAAGGTGCTTGGAAGGGGAACCAAGTTTGCAGGTCAGGTTTGTGGGAGGGTCCCAGCTTTTGGCAAGTTTGAAGATCATACTGAGTTGGATTAGCCAATGGCCTGACTCAGTATAAGGCAGCTACCTGTAATAGTATGCAGGAACTGTTTAGCAGTTACTGAAACTGTCTCTATCATAAAGAAATGTGAATCTGCTTTTTTGTCAAATGGGGAGGAGGGACTAAATGGCATCCCACCGATAAATATTTGCCTATGTACAAGCAATAGATATGCATTTTTAGTAATGTGACAATAATTGTACTGGTATGTGCCATTTTTGTGTTCCTTTGGTCATTTTGTGAGGCCAGGTCATCCCACTGGCATATCAACTTCACACTGGTATATGCATTTAAAGTATTTCATAGCATTGACATACAGTAATGGACTATTAAAATATGACCTTTGTTCACTGATAATGCAATTAGATGCAGAGTTATCTATGAATGACTCATAAACTGTACGCAATACACCTAACATACATTTCTACCTAGGAAAGTTAATATTTTCTACTAGAATCTTTCATTCTAACAGGTTATATGGGCCTACAAAATTGACAACATGTAAATACTAAATTTTAAAAATAAAGATATCTAGATACATCACAGTTTTCAGGCAAAAACTGGGTGGTAAAGTTTTTCAAACCAGGCTTCCAAAATTATCTTTGTCTGTTGAATTTTATATCACTAGCAGCCATAGCATTCATTGTGAACAACTGCATCATCCATGTTGACCTTGTCCTCAGTACCAACACTGCCTTACCAGATTTCTATGAAGGTGTTAAGAATACTGGACCCCTAGACATTCTCACGGAACATACATCATAAAAAGCAGAATGTTAGCATTAACAGTAGCTAGCAACACCTTTCTTTGTAAGCATCTTTCTTCCTTCACCTCAGTTCTCTAAAAAGGGTGCTTAAAAGTGTTAAATAAGCAGCAATGAGCAGAGGTTAATTATTATTATTAATAATGGTGGTCAATAAAGCTTAGAGTTTCAGGTTTACCCGCTCAAATTTATCTAGTGGCTTCATAAGATGTCAATTCCCTAACACTGTTATTTGCTCTTCCTCACCCCTTTTTAGCTTCTATGACATTAGCCCATCTATTCAGTTAAGCATCTGCACAGCCAACCTGGTACCTTCCAGATGTATTGGTCTGCAAATCTCTTCTTCCTAACTAGAATAGACAACTGCTGAGAATGATGGGACTTGCAGTCCAACACTGTTGCTGGGCACCAGGTTGGAGAAAGCCACATCAAAAGTGATAAGGAAAAACCAAGTACAGACAAGATACAACTTTAGCCCTACTACTTGGAACTGTCTGCTCAGTAGCATTTCACTTAAAAGTTTTCACAACTCTGAAGCAGAACAAAGTGACTATTCTTGACAAATTATGGAAACTGATGCCTCATACTGATCAATGCCTCATACTATTTTATGGCAAATATTGTATTTTATCCTCATTCAACAGCTTGAACAGTAAGCTTGCATGACAGTTTTAAGTTGTGCTCTCAGATTTAGCTGCAACACACCACTGGGCAAAATAAAGACACACAGACCCTACCAGAACTGTCAGGTTTCCATGATTTCCATTAAGAGTACTAGCTTAGCGTTTTTAAAAATATATATTGTACTTCAGCTGCACACAACTTTTGACTTTATTGAAACAAAGCACCTTTTGTTTGGCTATGTTACAGAATTATAGAAAGTCCTTCATTACTATGTCACATGACATTGTTTCCATAAGGCCTATCACAAAGGACCCTGGGACCATTATTATTAAAATCTCCACAACAAACTGCTATTTGTCCACAGTATTGCATTTTCACAGTCATGCCATATGACACTTTGGAAAAAAGAATATTTTTCCTACTCCAAATCAACTATTATGTGAGCATAAAGTGGATTCAAGCTCACTTCCTCAAGTCATTTACATCAGGTTGGAGTATGATCTCCAATATTTTCAAGCTCACTTCCTCAAGTCATTTACATCAGGTTGGAGTATGAACTCCAATATTTTCAAGCTCACTTCCTCAAGTCATTTACATCAGGTTGGAGTATGAACTCCAATATTAAGTGATTAAAATTACAGATGTTAAGTAGAAGCTCCTGGAACTGATCTTTTTCAGTCCTATAATTTGCAAAAGTTGTTGTTTTTTAAATCATTGTTTTATAAAATTAATTAGTAATACTACTGCAAGCCACCAAAAAAACTTTTGACTTGGCAGCACAGCAATGAAGTGGAATCAGGTGCTCATTACAATAAATACATTTCTTTTCTAAAATATCAGTTGTAATTCCTCTTCAGCAACACTAAAAATTAGCACACTAACATCTACAAGTACCTATGCATGTTTGCTCAAAACAGGCCCCACTATGTTTAATGGAGCCTACTTCTGGGCAAGCGCATATAGGATTGCACCTAAGGTGTTACAACAAACCACCCGAGAGAATCTGCTGCCTCCTGAAATATCAACGGATTAAATCAATTGGGGGGGGGTGGTCTTTAAAGATACCATATGATTCTCAGTGTTAGCCCACCTAGCCACCCGTTTACGTGCCCACCCCATGCTTCTCTGTTTTAAAGCCCAGTGCTAATAATAAACTGCAGCCGCGGAAAGCAATCGAGAACGTGAAAAGCCACATAAGTGCAACCTGAAGCTCGAGGTGAAGGGGGCAAGCAGGCGGGCGGGCGGGCAGGCAAGCCGGGCGGCTCTAAGCTATGCGGCGCCACCCTCATGAGTTCCGGCTTCGCTTTTCCCGTGGCCGGACGCGCTGGGGGACCGAGGAAAGAATCGCCCGCCTCAGGCCCAGTAAGTTACCCGCGGCGGCGGCGGCGCCTCTTCCTCACATCCTGGTCGCCCGGAGCGGAGCCGCGGCCGGCGCGGCGGAATGCGGAGGAGGGCGAGGGGAAGGGGAAGAGAAGGGGCCTTGCCAAACACGCGCCGTCGCCATGGAGAGCCCCCCCCCCCCCAGGAGGCGCCTTCGCCCTGCGCCTCCGTCCGCGAGTCCCGGCCCCGGTGGACAGGCGCAACTCTTGCCGACTTTCTCCGTCTCTCCTCTTTGGCACCCACGAGCCGGAAAAGGCGGAGCGGCGGAGCAAATGGCGGAAGCCTCCCGGCGAGGGTGGGTCACGTGATCCCTGCCGCTCCTCCTGCCCCTTCCCGAATGTCGAACGGCGGATTTGCAGGTGGGTTTCTCGGCGCGTTGGATTACGACTCACAGCATCCCCCGGCCAGCATGGGCATTGTAATCCACCACATCCGGAAGGCACTGCTTTGGGGAAGGCTGCTTTTACGACCCTTCTAGAATGGTTCCTAGGATGGATTCACCCTATAGAACGCTTCATGGGATTGTAATCCACCCATAGGATTCTGTCCAATTTACCACTAAACCAGCGCTGGGCAGAAGAGAGCTCAAGATATACTGACAGAGCTCTGCATGTTTCAACTCTTAGTTGCCTGATTGCCCCCACCCCGCCGAATTATTTTGAAAAGAGAGAGGTGGAGGAGAAAAAACAAGTAGGTTTTTTGTGGAAGGACAGTGAGCTCAATTCAACTCTGATGCTAGGAATAAATCTGTGGGCTCAGAATGCTTTAATTATAAATGTATGTCTTCCAGTTGGTGGATCTCAGGGTTCTGGTCAAACAGACTGTAGTTCTTGGAAGTCTGAAGTCTGTCAGTCCCTATTGTATTGACATAGGCAGGTTTGAACTCCTTATGGAAACACCGTTTCATTGCAATCCTTTGCTTAGAAATTCCACTGTGTTCAAAAGGGTTTATATTCTAGGAAATTGTGTATGGGATTGCAGCTTTGGAATTGAGCCCCTGCATGTTTACTCAGAAATTTTCTTTCGCAGTGTTCAAACTGCAGTTCTATGCATACTAACTTCAAAGGCAGTTGATTTTTTTTTAACCCCAGGGAAGCATTTTCAGGGTAAGATAGTTACTCTCTGTTGATTTCAGCCTGGTGTGTGCTGAAATGGCCTTTATGTCACTATGTTGTCATTTTAGGTAGTGCTGGTGCTTGATCACAGAATAATTGATGTTGACTGATAATGCATGTATTTCCAGAGAAATTCAGAGATTGTGCATTCTCTGCCTCGAGGCTTCTGCTATTGCTTTTTGTCTGGGCAAAGTCTAATTCCTAAGGGCAGAGTTCATTTGAAAAATAGGTACCTGCAGTTAGGCACTGATTCAAATGTAAGATAATGGAAACGTTAGCCTGAAGGGTTTCAAATCTCATTAAAGAAAGAGGTACTAGAAAGAAACTAGCTCCTTTCTCAGGTGAAATTAAACCACAGTATCAGCATGTACATAAACAGAAGCACATAGGAAGAGGCGGGCTGGATCAGACCAAGGATCCATTGGGTCTGTCTACTCCAGTAATCTGTTCACAGTGTCCCACCAGCTTTCCATGAAAAACAGAAATAGTTCAGCTATCCTTCTTAGCCGTGCAGGGGGAAGGCAGGTAATGCCAGGTCCCCAAAATGGCAGGCATTGTCACCACTCCCATGTTCCCTGAAAGGATTTAGGAGAAACCAAGAAGGGGATTAAGGAAAGTGGGGAAATGGAATTTAACAGGAAGAAGAAAATTGGAGGAAACAAGAGGAATAATTTGGTACCATTTAAGCAAAGTCTGAACTAAAGAAAAAGAGGGGGGTGGAGTCTGATAATTAATTTATCCACAAGTGGGTGATTAGGGCAGAGGTGTTGAATCCTACCCCCCCTTGGGTTCAATCAGGCCCTTTAGGGTTTCCCAAAGGCCCTGTCCCCTCCCCCTTATCATGTGGTGGTTTTCCATTTCTTTATTCCCATTCTAAAACTTTGAAATGCTTCTCTTAATGCCCATGAGTTTTAAGCTAAAGGGTGCAGGTGTTTTTCTTTTTTGATCCTGCCCCCTTTTACTTTCAACCCTGGCCTCCACTGGAATGTAACCACTGAGAGAGCTCTGGAAGCAAACTTGGCCTTGGAGTGAAAGCGGTTCAGTACCTCTGAATTAGTCTTTCACACTCGTCTCTGGCTATAAAATCTTGGACTAGGTTGCAGCAGTAGGTTTCAAGATCTGTGGAACTTGAAGGCTACAGTGAGGTTAGAAAGCTCTTGCTTTCACTGTCTTTTCTGGATGGTTTATTTTAGGTACTTTTTTTTCTGAGCCCTCAGTCTCTTTCCTCTCCAAATTCCTGTCTTTCCCAGGATCTTCTCAGCAACTTCCTTCAAGTCGACTAATACAGCTGTCTGAGCTCTAGGCCGTTATCCCAATTTACTGTTACTTACACATAAATACATACATAATATTTCTTCCCACTTGTTCTGTCCAATTATTAATGTTCCTAACAGATTGGTTTTATCTTGGTTTATTTGTGTGACTATGGTGCCTGTGGGGAAAAGATTCCAAAGTTAACAATACACATCATTGGTATCTAGACTCCTTTCCATTTTCCTGTGGTATAGTTCACTTACCAATTAAAGCAAGGTGGAGTGAAAAATATGTTTGTGATTCTGTTTGAAGGATTTATTTCTGTCATCCTCCAGAACAAGCTCCTAGATTTACCATGAATTCTTCCACTATATATCCAAGAAAGAGTGTAAATAAATAATACAAGCCCAAGTTGTGCAAGCCCAGGTTAAGAACAACCCGTACTTGTAAACAAACTGCCATAAAGCCTATTAATTTTTTAAAATTACTGCAGAAAATCATTACCATAGAGAAAAGTGGAATGGGAGAGAAGGCAGGCATCCAAGGCATCACCAAAGAGAGGGAGTGGAGGCCAGTGAATATGGAGGGTCAATTATACGTGATCCAACTTACATACACATTCGATTTGAAGACAGTTTTCCATTTTTTCAGGAATGACTCTTGTTCTCATTGACTGTATATGGAGAATTTAATTCTTTTACTTTTATGGGGCAGCATAGAAATGGAATTGAATAAATAGAAATTGATGCTCATCCTGCAGTGTGGGAGAACAGGCATCTCCCTAGCTCACATGTTGTAGTGTAAATTATATAGAAGCAGTCCTACCTAGTCCTTCTAATACATTGCCACAAAGTACCTATTCTAAAATATCCCTGAATTTCAGCCTCCTGCCTTTTACAATCCTATGCCACAAATAAACCGAAACATGCCCAAGCCTCAAAAGTACTTCAGAATCTCCATAGAAATAGTTATATGGGATATTTTTATATCCTAAACAATAAGCCTCAAAGGAACAAAAGGTTCAATACAGGTCACCCTGGTCTCTTTTAAAAGCAAAGAGTCTTAGCTAAAACCTTCAGCGAGCAATTAAAATCAATTGATGAAAACCATTCTTAAATGATTTTTTTAAAGTTAGCAGGTCAAATTTTTGTTTTGAAGAGAAAAGACTAATGGGGCACAGTTGGACAGCTTGAACACTGCCAACAAAAGGGAATAATGCTTTTATAACTGACTTGCAAGATGTTGGGAGGGAATTCTTTCAAAGGCAAGCACTCCTTCCTGTCTCCCCAAGCTATATAATTTAAAAAAGAAAGAGAAAAGCATTACATCTGTGTTGCTTCAGAAGATTTTGTCATGAGTTTTTAAGATCACCAGGACAAATTCCAAATTGAAAAAGTTCTGAATTGGCATTATAGTATATCTTTATGATATATTTATGGTTTAGTGCAGCCTTCTTTACCTGATGCCCCCAGTCAGTTTTGGATCTCAGACAGCACCAGCTAGAGCAGCTAATGCTGGCGATTGCAATTGTGCATTTCTAGATGGCACCAGGTTGGGCAAACCTGCTTTAGTGCCATGAATGTGTCAGTATATTCTACTTATCTAGAATTAAAAGATGTTATTTCACTATCCTACTTTAGAGTCTGTTAATGGCCATATCTGCTGAGGAATTGATAACTTTACTGCATGAATTACTGCAGCTAGCATTTCACTATGAATAATTCAGGTGACTTTCTGTTAGCCAGTGCCTATGCATGGTAACCTGAAGTATTCAACCTCGCTGCATAATTCAGAGATGGTCTTGCCATCTTATTTTTCAACAACCTTTAAAAATGGCTGGTTGCGAGCCAAGGTGAATTCTGGATTTGAAAAATGTGTAGTGACAACACCCCGGTGCTTTTTTGCAATATTTGTTAAATTCAGGATTTTTTTTTCAGGAAAGGAATTTAACAATACCAAATCCCAGACAAAGATCCATGTGAGTGCAGTTAAATACTTAAGATTTCACTTCTTAGGGTAACACAAAAGGAAGAAAAAACAGTTCTCATGATCCATAATTCAACTGCCAGCAGATTTAAGGCCAAATTTAGAGCTGATTTCAATGAATAGCTGCAGTGGGAGAACAGGACTGGGGCTGTGGTGGACACACCCTTTCTTTGCTATTTACACTAGAAACAGTGCACCTTTCAAGGCTCAAACCAAGCCCTACAAACTGGTTTTAAAGCTGGTTTTCAAATTAAGCTATGAATCTGAGTAAAAAGGTCAGTTAAGTGCTAGGGCTATCATAGTGCCCACCTAGCAAATTTGAGACTCTTCAGTATTATATATGATCATGTAATGTATTAGTAAGTACAATAATTGTACTTTCTGATTTTAGTTTTAGTGTTTATTGAAAGCAATTAAGGAACAGCACTGAAATGTATATCCTACTGTGTTCTATCATAGTGATACACCAATAATTACAGGTGTCTTCATGAATATTCCAAACAGTTTGTATTTGGTATAAGAGAGTTCTCATTCTAAAGGTATTTTTGAATTTGTTTCAACGATTGCAGATGAATCCCCAGCCTGAGCAATAAACCACCAAGTTCTAGTTTTGTTGATGTTCTCAGCTTGAATCAAATGTCACAGTGATGGTGTTGACACAGGTTGTCATTCTGAGCTATGTGGAGGCAGAAAGCTGGTTGAAGGATTAGGATAAAGCTGGATCGATTTACTTCAGAGGTAATTGAGGGGGAAAGATAAGTCTCAAAGCAACACATTGACCTAGAAATTTTTTATTTTAAAACATTACATATTATTAAATAGGTTTGTTGTCAGAAACCTTAATAAATAGACTTTGCTAATTTACAAGGCAAATACAACATGCCTAGAACTATTGTTTTAAAGCAAAGCTAAAGTTCTCAGCATTTAACAAATCTCTCCCTATATATACATTGTTTTGGAAGCTAATAAAATAGCCTTTTAGAATTTGCCTGAAGTAGCAATATTGCAACACAACAGTATTTAAGCAAATAAGTCTCTAACATTTGAATTTTGTTCCCATCTTTCTTTTCCATTTTTTGCATTCACATTTGAGGCATACTGTCCATCACCACTGCTACAAATGAAGCGAAGATCTTTAACATTTTACTTATTAATTGGTGCTATACAAAAAGTCTTCCCCAAAGTGCTTTGATGGTGTGGTTGGGGGAAATTAACATCTGCTAACATCTCTAGGTCACCTTCATAAACTGCTTTTTAAACATGCATGTTTGATGGAATACATGTGCAGCAAATGTCCATTGCAAATGCATGTATCATACAATACATGTATCAAGAAGCTTTCTGCTTCAAATACACTTTATGTTAAAATACATGTGTAATGAATGGCACTAAACATTATGGGACTTGCCTTTTAGTAATATGTATATTATAGGGGTGTCAATGCAATATTTTGGACTTTAAGTAGGACATTGCTTTAACAATTATTTGACCATACTCCATTTGGTTTTAGTGAAGCATTAATTGTAGTAATTTCTATAACATTTAATTTTAATTCTGAGGAATACAAATCTTTTTGAGGGCAGGAAGTTAAGCGTACCTAGCTAAAAAACCCAACACTGAAGTAAATGCTAACACAGTGCATGTAATATAACTATATACACAAAAGAGTTCTGAGAACTTTAAAGCCATCTGTTTAAATTACAAGTGTGCATAGTCCATCAAGCAACTACAGTATGTAACTATACAAACAGTACAGTTTATTCAGGTCCTCTTTGTAGGATTTTTAAAAAATACACTAAAATAAAAGGGTAAAGTTCATAACTTCTATTTCTACATTTTAAAATCCAGTGTCTCTTGGAACTAGTTTTTTCAGTAGAACTAGATCCTTGAAAGGAAAAAAGGTGGAATATAAATACAATTAAAAAAAAACAAAACAAAACTACATTTGGTATAAATCAAGAGTGTTACTAAGAAGAGAACTTGCCATATATAAGAAATGAGCTTATTTATATTAATTAATAAATAGGAATCTCTCTCATATACATTCATCCCTCAATCTGAAAGTTTTGGGAAGAATTTTGGGTTGGCAGCAACTGAAAAAAAAAAAAAAAAAAAATTTCCAGGAGAATCCTCTACACATTTATTTAGAACTTGCAATTTTTTTCAGTGAGGTTTACTCCCTAGTAACTATGTTACAGAGCACAACCTCAGTCTGAAATATTCTTGGAATAGCTCTATTAGGCAGAGCACCATCTGAGATCTCCTGAACTAATCCATTTGACATGAATGAGAGTTCTGCAAGAAATATTGTGTTTCTTAATATTAATATGACTAGATCGTAGGATTTCTTCCCCCCAAATATTTATCAGTGGATTGTACTTCAAATCTACAAAAAAGGTTCAGTGTAAACAGCCTGTGATTTGCAATCTTATTCGCATTCTTTAAAAAACAAACCTAACAAAGTATTCTGTGCAACATATAACAAAAGGATTTGTTAAAAAAAAGTATCAAAAAGTTGATTACTCTGTCAGACTCAAAAAAGGACTCAACATAGTAGGAGTTGCATATGCAAACCCTACAATACATTATTCCACAGAATTAAGGATCTTCTATACATTATTATACTTCATAAATACACTATAAAAGGCCTGGAGGGTGTACTTAGCTGTAATGTAATTCATCCATTAATATACCATTCACTTAAAACATAATCAGCATAGGCTCTAATTGTTTTAAGTGACAAAGTTCTTGATCAGTGTATAGGAATGCTGCAATAGACTTGTAAGGGTGTGTGTAGGTTTGAGGAAGACCAAAGTTCAGATTAACTGCATATTTCTTTCCTAGTATGTCACACATAACCAAACAGACAAACTTACAGGTTTAGTCACAGGAGTAACAGCAAAGGAAACAATTCAAGATCAGGGAATGGAAGAAAAGTCCAGTAATATATTAGCATTATTTTCACTGTTGATAATTATCAGCAGAGGAAAACCTAAGAAACTGAAAGAGTACCATTTATTCAACAGAGCAGCAAAAATAAGTATATCTACCATTCAATATGTTCTACACTGCAGATAAAAATTATGTTGAAGGCCATGAAAAATGTATTAGAATATTCTGGCTTTTGCTCATAAGGCTCTCTACTTCTAGGCAGCACACCCAAAACCAAGATCACAAGGCTGCCTGCATAGATCCACATCAGAAACTGCCATGAGTAGAGTGTTGTTGCATTGGACAAAGCTAAATGTATTTTTTGTATTTTTGTATTTAATGGTAATTTTGTATTTCAATGTATTTTATTGTGTTGTAAGCCTCCCCGAGGCTTCGGCAAGGGGCGGCATAGAAATGTAATAATAATAATAATAATAATAATAATAATAATAATAATAATAATAATAAATGCACCACAGTGTTGGATGACTCACTAGACTAGGAATGGACAGCTGTGGTCATTTTATCAGGTAGCCCTGCCATAAGAAAATCAAGCTAAAAGCTTGTCCACATTTTCACACTTAAGGGGGGGGGGAATCAAGTCAAATCAAATTTCAGAGAGATTCCTCCATTTAATGTTGCATCTCTCTTTTTATGTAATGTATACAGTGATACGTATGAACATAGGTGTGTAATTATGCCCAAGCAACCACATTCCAAAACTGTAAAATACTTCCAGATGCTACTGGGTTGGTTCCAGGAACTACCTTCCACAAGAGGAAGGGACCTTCTCCAAGGGACTTTCTGCCTGTTCTTTGGGGATCCCCACACCAACCAAACAGCTCATTCCATTCATCAGGGTCTCCTGACTCGGTGTAGCATTTTAAGAAGGCTGTAAGGACTGTGGTGGGATGGAGGGGCTGAGGAAGTCCACTTCTGCAGTTGAGTTGATCCAGAGTAAGTCTGGATCCAATCCATCATCTTTATGATGGAACCCTGTCACTTATGAGGGACTGAATTTGGGTTGGCAAAATGGACAATTACTTGGAAAATAAAGCTGTCCTTCCATGTCCTCCCCGCACACTCTGTACAAGTTAATCGTCCCAGGAAGACCTAGATAGCAAACACCTCATTCATATATAGCCGTGTACAGGATTTTAAATGTGCATTAAGTACCAGCATGCTAGGTTAGGCACTTTTTTGTAGAGAACAATAATGCACCTAAGCTATTATTTGCTACCATCTCTAGGATGAGATATGATTTCTAGGATGACATAAACACTCAGCCAACTAGGAAGCTAAAACTAAGGTTAGGAGATGTCCAAGGCTAGAATCAATCAATTGTGACTTATCTCTAAATATGTATTTTAAACAATGGGAACAGAATGACTATAAGCCTAATCAATATGTATGTATCTGATCAGTTTTCTTCTACAACTGTTAAATGCCAAGCACATCCTGTTTTAAAATGCCTCAGCAAACTTCCTTTAGAAACGTAACCATCTCTGACAGTAATCTTCCACACTTCCCTTGTGAAACTAGCAGTTTTAAGGGCCAAACTAAACATATTCATACCAAAATTGTTTTTTTCCCTTTTTTTTAATCCCCTGCAACAAGAGGATGAAATTTTGTGATGAAAGTGGATGGGTGGCAGAGTTTAAACATGCCTCCCCCAACCCCCAGAGCCTCATGGTCCTGATCCAAATTAGAGCTATACATGCTTGCTCTAGAGTAAATAAGCCATCACCAGTAGCTTAATTCTGCATCATTACAAGAACGTTTAGCTTGGCCCTAAACTCTATGAATACTGACTATGGACAGAAATACATAAAATCTGCTTGTTCAGATCAAATATCACATGCCCCCAGTGGGCACAATACTGATGGAAAAGTTATCTGTTCCTTTCCAGTGCATTTTTCAAGCAGATAAAAGGTGGGACATTCCACTTTTTTACCATCTTGGTGTCCTGCACAAACAAGAGAAGACTGCTTCATTTCCAAGCATTCTGTGCAGGCCAGAGACATCGAGCAGCCCAGCAGATAGCTACTAACAATGATAGCTATTAAGCAAGCCAACATTTGTAGACACTTAAGCTATTATGCCTTTAAAATGGAAACAATCACATTTGAAGTAGCTGTATGCACTTATTTTGCCATGTGTACACAGCTAAAACAGATAGAGTATGGCCAATTCAAACACAACAGGATATATCTAATGTATATCTAAGGAAGAGCTTCTTGTTTTATAGAGGATAAAGTTAGTGAACTGCTGTTCACTTTTCAGAAGAAATTAGCAGGGACTGTAGCATATTTGCATTCATTTAGAAAACAAGTCTTTGTGTATGTTTCTGTTAGTTCACTTTCACCCATAGTGTAAGCAATATTTTCGTTAGGAGTGGCTTCTAATGAGCCACTCCTAACAAATGAGACTTCAACATGATTCACTGCTTATCTCCTTAATGAGTACAGAGAAACTTGAAGTTCAGGGTCACTGAACTTTAAAACTAATATAAAGTTACAAATTTGGTTAGGATGAATATATTTTCATCTATAGAAACTGATATGGCAAAAGTGTTTGTGTCTTTTTCATATTTCTTTGGAATTGACATGAAAATATCTTTCTGTTTCTGTTAGATATCAAACACACCTAAATCAGCTATTGTTGATATACAGCAAATACTCTCAAACTTTTACATCCAGTCTGAAGCTTCAGAAGGAAAACGGATCTTTCACTTTTGAAAAAGGTAGTTTTAGTGTGTCACTTTTCTAAAGGGATAGGGTTCCGTACCTCAGTGTACAGGAAGCGGAGACAAATTGTGTACCAAGTACCTGATAGTAGCTTCAAGGCTATGCCCTGGGTGGATCACGCAAGAGCACCTCAGGCCACTTGGCTAACCGTTCCATGTCTGGAATTAATATTTTTCCCCTCTTAAAAAGTCACTACATCACAGGCCTCCTTTTCCTCTGAAAAGTGCCAGTTCGAAAACTTTTTAACAGCACTATGAAATAACTTACTGTGCTTTGTTACAAAGACTGAGAACATTATGAACAGAAAATGAAAGAACTCAGAACTAACACACTGTGGGAAGTGCACAGAAGTTATCACCATGACGCCTCAATGATCAGTGCAGGTGCTAAAATCGCTCTGCCCCTTTATGGGCCATGTGACTTGTCTATAAGAGGACAGCCAAACATTAAGAGAAGATGATCTGCCACACAGGAGTGATCTTTTTAGAATTCAAAGGCACTGAAGTAGTTTCCAACTGTTTACAAACAATCTACCAAAAAAGAAAAGGTAGAAAAGTGTTTCTGGTCTGCCACAACCCTCACATTCTTTTCTGTTGATCATTAAACATTCCTGGATTAATGCCACGTGTTAATGCACTTCAGATGCTTATTCCGAACAAAAGGCATACCTGTAAATGGAATACTGTATTTACTAAGGTGTGTGAGCGAGTTTTAGCTGGTAAGCAAGCAAAAATTTTAAGAGATAAATGCACTGCTCTATGTTTTGGACATAATTATAAATGTATCATAATCAGTCCAAATTGCAAAGGCAATCAATGACAGAAGGCGATACATCAGTGTACAGATTCTGAAATACTGATTGGAGAATTCCAGATAAAGCTGTGAGAACCAGGAATTCTGGTATGTAACTACAGAGATATAGGGGAGGAAATTTCAACCTCATTTTTGAAGTGTATCTACATCTTTCAAAAGGATAATTTATCACTTACGGCACCTCTGCAACTAGCACAGAAGAAGCTGATATAGTTTATTCACACAACTAGAAAGTTTCAGGTAGCCATTTGAAAGGGCTTTTGCACCCTTATATGTCAGAATGCTTCAACCCTTCATTATTACTGATAATCTTCTAGGGTGAAGAAAAACATCAGCCTCTGTGCTGATGCAAGTCTTACCCCATCTGCTGTGAGGGTTATAAGATTATTCCTTTGATACCGTTAGATGGTTGAAGCATGATAACAGTAGTCCTAGAGAAACTGGATTGAGAACACTGATTCATTTCACATATTCCAGCAAGGAATGAAAGGCTTTGTTGTTCTCCGAGCTTAGAAATTCAAGGCTCCATCATTCCTGTAGCCTAGGAATAGAAGGCTCTGTTATTCTCTGGATCATCCAGTCTCTTCTGATATTACGGGCTTAATCAGTCTTCATGTTAGGCTTATTCAATTCTCCAATATTGAAATTGAACTCCTTGAAAACTTGTATAAGAACAATTCCAATGGATACAGTAGTAAATCCACAAGCCATCCCCAAGAAATCAACCACTCCAACATTACTCCACTCTCTAAATAGGATGGCTGAAGCCAGCAAGACCAGGGTGGTGAACACCACATAGTAGATGGCACCAAACACCGAGGAGTCAAAACATTCCAGGGCCTTATTGATGTACCTGAACTGAATTATTATGCTACATCCTAATACTGCTAACAGAACCAAACAGAGGTACAGTGCTCTTTGACTCGATGGATTATTGTGAAAGATATCTTGAGCAGCCAGTCCAATGCCTTTTGTGCTAGGCACTGTGAAACTTCCTAACAGTGAGCAAATACTGATGTAAACCATAATGTTAGTGGGTCCATGTGCTGGTGCAATCCAAAAGATAAGCAGAAGAAGCATGAGAAGAACAATGCAGAGGTAGCCCACGAACACTGAAAAACAAAGACAAAATAACAGCATGACCAATCTGGACATACACCATTTTCTGAGGACATTATTAGTGTTACATGCACATTTTCAGAAAACAGCAACAGAAAACCATTCACTCTGCCCAATATTTATAAGTGATACAAGTTCACACCAGCTGTGTTCCAATCATCTTAAAAACTATTCTTCAAAGCCTCATGACTGAAAGCTGACCCTTTCTCTATAGTGCAAGGCTTTATCCCTTATTTTCTGTGTAATCAAATTACAACTTGCCATGCAAAGTGAATGCCAGTTAAATCTTGGTTCGGAACACTCAAACAGATCTGTTAGCTCACATATCATGGCAAATAGTGTTTTGATTCAAATAGGAAATAAGGAATTGAGGTGCATATACAGGAGGAAAGGGAGTGCATACACACAGTGTATACTCATACCTTGCAAACCATGGTACAGAGGAGCAACTAGATGTGACCACTAATTCTCTTGAAGCTCTGGTTGGGGTTCACTATGAGCACAGAAAACATACATTGATCATAGGAACACAGCTTTATACCATTTCTGATCCTTCAAGTGGTACACAGCCTTTACTTTTGGATAAATTCTTTTTAACAGAATTCTGCAAAGCTGTTTTAAGTTGCCATCCAAATTATAGAATCATAGAATAGTAGGGCTGGAAGGGGCCAAGAAAGCCATTGGGTCCAACCCGGCTGCTGGTGCAGGATGCCAGGTCACACCATCCCACTCATTTTTGCCTTGGGTGTCTCTAGGGCCGGGGAGCCCATGATCTCTCCTGGCAACTGCTTCCACTGTTGCATTATTCTGACAGTTCGGTAGTTTTCTGGGTGCCTAGTTCCTTTTATCTGTCTCAAATCTCCCACCAAATCTCCCACCAGTGGATTACTGCACCTCAGTTTTTGGAGTGCCACAGAAGACATTTAGCCACATGGCTAGTGGAGCAGGCAACAGAATGTGGACAGTCTCTCATCATTATTCACATTGCTAGTAATATAAAGGCTTCTGCCGTCACCTTACATGTTGGTGGTAGTCAGCTTCCAGGAATGCTGCTTAACCTCTCTTTCTTTTGACTGCTGTTAGTAGTCTGATATGTTTGCCTTGTTTAAAACTAGGTTAACGAGAGGTGAGGAAGGTTCTCTTTTACTACTCTGTTCTGGGAAACAGGACAACTCTTGCTCTGGAGAGATAACATGTGCGTGTGCCTGCAAACTCCATGAGGAGATGCCATCCTGAGGTGGAGAATGCCATCCATGGAACTCAGTAAACTGAATTTCACAGTTAAGAATGCCCTCTTTTTCTACCTGCTGTAACAATAAGTGGCCGCATCCAAAATAACTGCTAACTTTTAAGGCTATACCCTTCAAACAAATAGTTTTGGTTTGTATATTAGATACAAAGCATTCAAATACATTTATAGTGGCTGCAATCCTGTGTAATAAGCCTGAGTAATAAGCGGTTACAATCCTGTGTAATAGGCTTGTGAGGTATTACAGCTGCTTTTCCTTTTAATGATGCAGTGAAGCATACAAGGATCTTTAGCAGTTCATGGTTTAACATCAAGAAGACAAGTTGGCTTGCTTACTATCCTTACAGTTATGATCGATAGCTATAACCTTAAATGTATTTACTAGGAAGCAAATCTGAATTCAGTGGAACTTGCTTCTGAATAAACATGTTTAGGATTGTAGAGCAAATGAATATCCATCATTAAAGATGCACCAGGAGGAAGGAGTTGATCAGCCCTCTTTCCCTTTATGAAACTGCTTGGAAAGGAGCACAAAGCAGAGAAATGATATCTCATGTTTGATCAGCTGCCTCAGTGCTTGATTGTGCTATGAAACTAATGCATCTGTTGAGACTTAGATATGCTTGGCATCATCATTTTTCCAAGGAATTAAATACCTGGATTTGTGAGCTTCTCTTCAAGTTCTGCCTGAGTGGTGACACTTTCAGACTTTGGAGAATGGATTATGAGAACAACAGAACCTGCACAGCTCAGCAGACAGCCCAATTTGCCAAGAATGTTGAGTTTTTCTTTCAATAAGTAGGAAGCTAAAATGGAGCTTTCAAAAAGAAGTTGGAAGAGAACATTTTAATTCACGATTTCAGTGCTGTTAAATTTTAATAAAATGCATTATTCATCCTTCTTTTTCTCTTCTTGATCAGGACTGAAGTTTTGTTTGTTCATTTACAGTGGTTTACTTGCTTCCTAATCGGGAGCTAAGCCTTAAGGGATACAGCCACTATGAGATACATTTTAACATCTGATTTCAGTTTGGCTGGTGGAAATACAAGAAGGAACTCTTTCCTGTTACCCTTTGTGATCTTCAAAAAACTCATTTTTGTGGGCCTTTCCTAAAAAATACATGTAGTTAAAATATAAATCTATGTAACATTTTCTGTTTGCCTTCCTCCGAGGAAGATAATAACAAACAAGCACCACTACCACCTTATCTAAGAACTGAAAGTTTGTGAACTAGAAGAGTGGTCCAGATCTAAGAGTATTTATTTTCTTAAAATAAAGTCCAGTGATGATTACACAGTACATCAGAGACAGTGAAAGAGAAAGATGTGGTATTTACTTTAAAATAAATGGCAATCTATGAGGGATACCTCGTGCTGCTTTTTAAAGCAAGTGGGTTGCACTTGATTGCTGCATACATGCCTTAAGAATTGTATAAATGTAATATCTGGATCCAAATATACAGATCTATCCCAAAAAGAATGCTTGAGGTGTCTGTCTTTTCTCCATAAGAGATTGTATTAAGAAGTGAATGTTTTAGCCATACAGAGTGAACCTGTGGTTTTATGATCATAACATAAGGCTTTCAACTAGATTTTTAAAAAAGTAATATATATATATATATAATTCAATCAATATCACCATTTGACAAGCTAAGATTTTATTTGAGGAGGAAATGGGATCTGCCCATACAATCCAGCAGCAGCTGAGTACAGTTAAGCATCTCATGCTCTTCTAAAAGAATTTAACAAATTCATGGAGGATAAATGGTTACAAGTCATGATGGCTATATACTGTTTTTAGTATCAGACGTGGTAAATCAATGCTCCTATAAGCCAGTTGCTGAGAAACATGAGCAGGAGGGTGATAACACAGCCATGTTCTGCCTGTAGGCTGGTTGGCCACTTAGGGAACTGAGTGCTGGACGAAACAGCCTATAATCTGGTATAGCATGACTCCTTTGTATTCTTACATTCAGGATATGAGATGCAAATAGGTGCTTAACTGTCTCTTACGGAAATCAATTTGGTTTTAAGAAGTGCCAGATTGGCAGGATTGTGCTCTAGTATTTTGTTTTCTGAAAATTTCAGTTGGTAGAAAGGGGTCTACAAACCACGTTTGTGCCAAGTAAGACCATTCTATATCTCAACATTATTTTCCACTTTCCCTTTATTTAGGCTTCATTCCTGTGAAAGATTACCTGGAAGCAATCTGACTGGATTCAGCATGTTTTGTTCCAAGTTAAATTTAGGTCAAACTAGTAATCATTGTAGGAAATATACTTTTACAACATTTAATTCTTGTAAATCTCCCAGATAGCTTTGGTTATTGGGCAGTATAGAAATATTATAAAGAAGCTCTGTATTAGATTATTGAGGAAACCTTTCACTGATAAACATAGAACATTGTCTAGTAAAAATGAGGTATAGTGAAAGACATACAACTCTGTGAAACCAAGGTTTCCTGTATTAAAAAAGTCAAAACATACATATAAAAGATGTGTCAATAATCTGGTATTATGCATGCTTCTGTAGTGCAGAGAAATAAGTCTCACTGTGTTCTCTGGGGCTTAATCTCAGGTAAGTGTTCATAGGACTGTGTGATAATTACCTTCTTGGTCTTCACTGCAATCTCAAGAAGGAATGTTTTAAAATTCCATTTCACAGCTAAGGAGGGGGGGGGGTCTTACTCAGATTACAATTCCAGAAGCATATCGCTTGTGCATTTTAGCTGTTTCAGGGCAGCTATAGACTGGGGATATGTGCCATGTGGTGGGATTTCATTGATTCAACCAAACTGCAGTGAAACTGCTGCATGTAGTGGAAGGAGCCTTCAAAATGCTATGGAGGGAAACATGTGCTGATGTTTGCTAGGTGCATATGTGGATGCCCCCCCCCCCCACGGACTGGGTAAACTCTCACTTATTCCACACTTGAATAGTATGATGAAAAGCATTTAGTCTCTAATATGCTCCTGTTCCATTCTTTCCAAGCAGAATATTGTATTTCCCCTCTCAGCCTTGTCCTTTTCTCTGCTCCAACTGACACTTAACACCATGTGGCTATTCAACAGGATTGGTCGCCATAAGGGTGTTTGTTCTACTTTTTAAATTATGGAGGCTTTAAAAAAATGGATGGTTTGCATTACTGCTAACCTTAGAACAGAAGCAGGGAAGTTGTTTGGGATGTGGGTGCCAGATGACCCCAGCCACTCCCAGCAGGCAGTGGGGCCATGGACCCTGATGTCACTGAGCTGAGGTACTGGGTGGATCATCTGCCCCGTGTTTTGACTGACCACCTGGCTTTGCTCCATGCAGAGCTAAAAGCTCTGCCGCCCACCGGAAGACCTGTGTGCAGTGAAGAGTCGATGATCCATCTGCCACAGGTCCTCTGCCTTGTTCCATTAGTGAGTTTGCAGTGCAGGTGAAGGTACGCTTGTTCAGTTCCCTTTGCTCCTTGGTTTTGTTTCTTCTCAACCCCTAGGAAGGGTAGGGGTGAGATGAGGCCTGAGAAGTAGATGTGGAGAGAATCCACAGAGAGACTCTAAGCCAGAGTCTGAACCTTGGATATCTAAGCCAGATGAAGAAATTCCACTGGCCAGAAGTGTACAATCCCTGCCTTAGGGTTTTCCTTTAATGTGGTCTATCTTCTTGTTCCTCCGTGAATAACAGAGCACTGTTGTTTGAAATAGCAGTTTATGATCTTCTGCTTCCTTATTTAGATGAAAATTTAAGTATTGGCCTTAAGGGCAGCATCACATTTGGCTAGGAAGTGGGGTAAGTACTTCACTAATATTTGACAGCAGGAGATGAACCTCCATTAAAAAATATATGGGGGAGAAGCAGGGGAAATGTGGCCAAATCTAATGAGATTGAAGTCAATAACCTTGGATGAGTAAAAGAAAATGAAATAGGACATACAGTTGGTACCTAAAGGAAAAAGGTATGAACAAAGCTCCAGGTGGAAGAAGCATTTTAAAAGAGTAGCAGTAGAATAGAGAGAAGCCTAAAGATAGAAAACTGAAGATAAGCATGGAGAAAAGGTTCTTCTGATCTACACAGGATGAGTACAATAAGCATGGAACGCTTGCCTAAAAGCTACTTTCATCTTCATTATGTTAAATTTCTTGCTCCAGATATTCATCTAGAGACAAATAAATGAAACCCTTACCCAAATGGAACTCCAAGGGCTCCAAGTGGAGTCACTAACACTGTAGGAACTGCAGTATAGGCTAAGAAATTCCCAATCTGACCGAGCGCCACTGTGAAAAGAAAGAAAAATAGGTTAGCTCAACAGAAGTTCAGTGTGTTTATTCCCGAAGACTGGATAGTCTTCCCATCCATTGTCCCCTGCATGGACAAGCATGATGGTTGTGCATTTATTTGTATCATTGCTAACACTTTACTGTCCAGCATTTCTGGAAACACTGATTCAGGGTGCAATTCTGATGGCCTTTAGATGCTGTCTAGACAACCATAGGAAACCAGCAGTGGGGGCAGGGAGGAATGAGGCTCAACTGGGATATGAAATGAGTAGACAGCGCTCTTAGGCTGCTGTATCAATTTGAATGATTTAATTCTATATCTATTTACCTGAAAATTCCTATTGAATTTAAGGAGAGCCTGGAGGAATGTTGCCCATAGGGTCGTGCTGGGCCGGGCACAACTTTGCGGCTAAACATTGAATTTAATTGCTCTGAATAGGCATGAATAATGTTATGTTCACTAAAAAACCAAAACAGTTTTGAACCTATCATATAAGATATATATTATACTGGGAGCAATTCTGGTTAGAGTACCAAATGGGGTACTCTAAGCGCTGGGAAAAATCCAGGTTCAAAACTCCACTTAGCCATGAAGTTCATGAGGTGACCTTGGGCCTGTTATTTGCCTTCAAAAAAGTCTACCTGAATTGTGGGTATACAAACCAAATTACAGTACTTTCTACTTTGCACTGAGCTGCTTGCGGGAAAGGCAGACTATGTAAGTAGTAAATATTTGCAACAAGAAATGCCACTGCTCCACCAGTTTCTGTCCATTCATGCTCTTCAAGTTCAGATCCAGGTAATGACTGGAAGTGCTCTGAATTAACAGGTACAGAAGGCGCAGGTGATCTCTCTCTCACAGGAGAGTGTTGCAACTACCTTACCATAAGGTGTGCCATCTTTTTGAGTGCACATAAGGGTGAGAAAAACACAAGTGAGGTTTGAACAAAGCTGAGATATGCGAGAGACAGGAATGGGACTTGTTGGAAGTTGGGTGAGGTGATAGGACTGTTGCAAGTGATGGATGGATTCTCTAAAATTACAGGGATGCATCACTATTTTTGTCACTATTTTTTGTTGGTCTTTCCTTGGTATCATTAATTTGTGCTCTAAGGTTCTGCCTTCTACTATTGAAAGATCTTATTAAGCACTTTTAATATTTGTTCTTCTATTCTGGCAGAAGCACTCCCCATGATTACAAGGAACACATACCTTTTATTACACAAAATGGACACATACCAGCCTCACAAAGAGATGCACAAATTGGCAAAGAACAAAGAAAAAGCAAGGGAGACGGGGCATACCTTTTGGTGGTAGGATAGCTAGGATAGCTCCAAGTGAATATAGGTCTTATGACATCACAACCCATGTATCTTAGAGCCAATCAAAATACAGTAGTCAGGTATACAAAGCTCAATCCTGAGTCATGCAAATAAGCAAACTGAGGGAAGTAGCTTCTAGGCTTTGCAACTGTAAGGACTTGTTTGCAGACAGTCTGGCTCCCTGCAGAAGTTCATGAGGACACATGTTTTGTACAATATATGTTGAGCTACACACGGCAAGTGCATGAGAGCCAGTGTGGCGTAGCGGTGAAAAGCATGGGACTGGGATTCTGGTGATCTGGGCTCTAGTCCCTGCTCAGCCATGGGGCCAACTGGGTGACTTTGGGCCAGTCACAGACTCTCAACCCAACCTACCTCACAGGGTTGTTGCTGGGGGTATAAGGCTGAGAGCAGCAGCAGAATGATGCAAGCCATTTTGAGTTCTTTTTTAAAAAAAAGGTGGGGTATACATCTAATAGATAAAGAAAATGGAGTAGTGAAAAGTGTTGAACTAGAGTTTTCTATACCAAGGTAATTTGGGGATACAGAAAGGATGACTACACTTTGGTTAAAGCAATGCTATTCAAATGCATTACTGGATTTAATTTGGCTCACCTCATACATCTCCAAAACAGTATTGGACATATCTGATGAACCAATGACCTGATTAAGCACTCACAAGGCAGCACCTGAATGCAGGTGCAGCCTTGCAAGGAGGCCAGATAACTGCCTCAGGCACTGGAGGCACCAGTGGAGATTGTGACTTTTGTTTTTATTCCTTGGCCCATGCATTAAAAAAAAGTTTTGAAAAAGCTGCCTCTGGAATGGAATGTCCTCCACAGCATTTGGGGTGATACAGATTTCATGCAGATTTGCAGGCATAAGGCCTTGTTTCTCTGCAGAAGACCTGCACAGGCTGAAGACCACCAAGACAAACATGGTTCACTAGCCATCTGTCATGGCCTGCCAACTGCTTAAAACTCAGTCTGCACTCCTGTGTTTCTTTATTTATAATCATCATCATCATCAGCAGCAGCAGCAGCAGCTTTCCTCAAAAAAGTCAAAGACAGTTTAAAATAATCCTCATCTCCATTTTATCCTCACTGTAGTCCTAGAAAGTGGGTTAGATTGAGAGTCCATGAGTGGTCCAAAAAATGCCCAGTGAAGATTTGTAGACTAGAACCTGAATCTTCTGAGTCCTAGTCCTACACACCAATCACACTGCCCATTTTGCTGGGTAGGCAGCAAAATACAAGTGGGCCTGAGATTTTTTAGGAAATGAAAATAGAGGCTGGTCACACCTTCATTCAATGGTTTGTTTCTGAGCAGAACTAGTTCAGCAACACTAAGTTTTAAAAAGAATCTGATTATGTCTGTTGTTCAAAATCTGAGCATTCCAATAGTTCCAAGCTGCATAATGTTTTCAGTTGCCCTGCAAAAACAAAAAACCTTTACAGTTTTAAAAGGATATGAAACTTGTGTAACCTAATGTCTTTGGCTATTTTTAAAAAAATACAAACTGTAACAGAGTAATCAAAATGGCCATTTTAAAGACACATTATCCAACATCTTAAAAAAAGGAACAAACTGTAAAAGTTACTAATGTAAAAAGCAATGTAATCATACAATGTAAACACTACTGTATTTACTAATGTAAATAATACCATGAATTCAGTGAGTTTGCACTGTTTGGACACAGTTTACTTAAGAAAAGACCAAACCAGCTTAGTTTACTATTTTGTACAGAAATTCTGAACTTCAGTTATGTGATTGAAAGGCGATTGGACTTAATGGAAGGCCTACTATGCTGATACAACACAAGATATGGGACTAGTATGAAAAAGATACCGGTGGAACGCACCAGATAAGCTGGGCAGTGCAGAACTTGTGGCTACATATTTAGGCAATAAATTGCTCAATTAATCACTTTAAGATATACTTACTTGCAATAGTGCCTGACCACCAGACTATGTCCGTTAAATACGAAGTTCCTAGAAAAGTGGATGATCAGAAAGCACCACATCAACAATACTGGAAAAACTTTATTTAAACATACTTTACTAATTACATACTGTATCTGTTCTTTAGCTGCCAGGTTGTGTGGAATCTAATACTGGCCTCCCATACAGGGCTACTGCAAGGGTTATTTAGTTTATACAAGTCAAGCACGGAACATTTGTTGCAAAAATGCTAAGTCTTATTAGGCCAAGTCATGTCTCGGAAATCAATCAACCCTGTGCTACCAATGTTCTTAATATGAAAAATGTGGCTATTTATCCTGGGTTCTGTGAATGCTAACCATGATGTAGAGGAATAAGGGCTCACATGGACACAGGACCAAGCACTTTTTTATTAGTGTCATACAAGTCATTTGCCACTCCCTTAGACTTCCTTGTTCCTTCTGAACATAGCTGCAATCTTCACATTACCTGTGTGGAAAATGAATTTTCCCAGCAACAATATAGTCCCTGTTGTAAGGCAAAACATTTGGGGCGGTTTGGTCCTGAACAGGCAATTAGGACCCATCACCCTTATAAATTATCTGCTTCTTGTGGATATGAAAACTCCTAGAACTGGTTTGCTGAGAGACCAATGGATTTGCCCCTTTGGACTTTCCTTAGGGACATGTCATGATGGATGCCTGCAGTTTAAAATTTAGCAAGGCACTACTGAACGAAACAATGGAACAGAGTCCTGGGAATACTCTTTACCTAACACTGAGATCTCACAAAGGATTTTTCTGAAGTGAGATTTAGAAAAAAATAGCACAGAGAAGTTTGCTTCATGAATACTAAGAATCTTCTCTCTCCCCCCCCCCCCATGGGTTTTGTAATGTAGGCCTTTTCAGGAAATGATCCTGCTCACATTTTCTGACTCAACTTATTATTATTATTATTATTACATTTCTATGCCGCCCCTTGCCGAAGCCTCGGGGCGGCTTACAACACAATAAAATACATTGAAATACAATAAAACATAATACATTACCATTAAATACAAAAATACAAAAAATACACTGAGTTACGAACATAATAATATAAAATTAAAATTATCAGTATAAAAGAAGTCAATAAATAATATAGGAGGAGAAAGGAGAAGGAAGAAGAAAATTGCCCTGGCCAGATCATATATTTTAACAATTAAAGTGATGTTTAAATAAAAAGGTCTTTACCTGGCGCCGAAAAACCAGTAACGACGGTGCCAGGCGGACCTCTTTGGGGAGTGAATTCCATAGGTTGGGTGCATTTGAAATCTATATATCCCGCCCAGCTGGAATATCACTGAGCCCAAGGCTTTGGCTTAGCAATCAATTTCAGGCTCTAACATTAGCACTGTTGAATATCTGTCCAGATTACAATTTTAAAAAACCTCAACACCTCTTGAAAATGACATCTTTTGCATCTATATTATCACCATTATGTTGCATTTATATCCCAACTTTTTTGCTTTTGCAAAGAACCCAAATTGGCTTATTAGTCTTCTACAACTCCACTTCATTCTCACAACAACCCTGTGAAGTAGGTTGGGCTGAGAGTGGGTGACTGACTCAAAGTCACCCAGTGAGCTTCATGGCTGAGAGGGACTGGAAGCTGGATTTCCCAGGCCCCCAGCCCGACACTCTGGCCCCCATGCCACACTTAAATACACCCAAACGTTGAGAACTAGGGATGATTCTCAGGTACATCTAAGTTCTATCTCGGTGTTATTCCCCCCTTTCTGAGCAACATGGAAGCAGGGCCCCTTTGGCTAATCCTGCCCCTGACAAACGACAACACATTTAACTAATTTTTATTTTGCTCAAGGCACACAAAACTGTTAGCATATTAAGGCACACGAAACTATTAGCATATTAAGTTTAACATGCCCAAGCAAAGATGAATTAACATTTGTTATAAATTTTTGCAAGCTTCCCATAAAAAGCTAATTATGATTTGAACTGCCCAGTTTGACTGGCAGAATATCCATTTGTCATAATCCTGATTAATTTTGTGAAATAGTGTAGTTTTAGATGATAGACAATGTTCCATAGAAAAATGCTCAGTATTTTGCCACTGGAAAGTCTTTTCAATTTAGCAGTGGGGCTCTAGCTCAGTAGCAGAGCACGTACTCTATACATGGAAGGTGCACGGTTCAACGTCTAGCATCTCCAGGCAAGGCCAGAAAAACTCATGCCAGAAACTCTGAAAGGCTGCTGGGAGTGGGTGTCAGTGATATGAGTGAGAGGAACCCATGGTCTGGCTGCAGTAGAAAGCAGTTTTCCACATCTCAGTAGTGAGAGGATGACCCTCTGCTCATTATCAAAGGCATTCCCTTTCATGCCAGCCCCCAAGAAGGAGAAATTAACATTCCCTAAAAATGAAGGATATAGATCCTTGACTGGTTTTTGGAATGATGTCCTGAGCTCCTATCTGACATCCTTAAGTCAGATTCCATATGCATCTTGTGTACTTCACAACACAGCATCACTTCAGCAAAAATAATAAGCAATTGTGTTCATACAGGACGGTCACAACACAGTAATATATGCAGTCAAGTCAAAGAGAATACATTACACACTGGTCCTGATCCATAGAGAGTGATTTGTGTCCCTCAAGTGGCTGGAATATCAGCAATCGACTGTCTGTTGCTTTCAGCAGGATACAGACTTGAGTGCATCCAAAATCTGCATCTCACAGAAAACAATACAGTGCAGATAAATCAGTTTCTGCATTCAGATTTGCATCCATTTGCAGACTCCCCATTCATATGAGGAAGGCTGCTTTAACAGCCTGGGACGACAACACTGGAAAAACCACGGGCTTCATAGTTGGGCTCACTAGTAGATAAAATTGGTAATGTCATCTCTAGAAGAAAAAAACAGCATGTCCCAGTTGCATATGTTGAGGCTACTACTTTCAGAACAATTCTTCCCAAAAAATTGTCATGAGAATAAATTCACCACACTGGGTCTAGTCACAGCGACATACGTAAGCAACTTAAAGACTTTGGGCATCTGTCAGCCAATAGTAAGCCTTCTTTACTTCAGGAGTATAACATGCCAAAACTGTTTTTAAACTGCACATATTAACACAAGGTACATTGATTGAAGAATGAAGAATAGCTGGATCTAATTTCAACTGAGAGCTGTCAAGATGAGTTACTGCTGGTCATTACTCTCTTCTTCCCTCTGCACTTCAGTTATTTATCTCAAACATCTGAACAACTAACTGCAGTCAATTGGGGAAACAGGGAAATTTCCTGTGTTGTCTTACAGCAGGTCTTGTTTAAGCAACAGATCTCAATGGTTTTGTAACAGGACGGTGAACAGACGATTGACTGCAAGAATTCCCCCTCCAGGCCTAGTTTCTGGCATGGAACAGCCAGAGCTGCCAGTATCATCTTTCTCCCTCTGTCAGGTCTGAGAGTATTGGTTGCTATTCAGTATGAGTACTCCTACTAGAAAAGGCAGCAGCTCCTGAATGAAGGCATCTAATGACAAAAACGGCATGTTATTTGTAGAGAGTTATATGCTTCAGTCTGATTTCAGGGCTTAACTGGCAAAAATCCAAAGAAGGATACCCATGGGCATATGATACAGGACATGTTTTTCAACAGTAACCCCTCTCATATACTACATGGTAAACTATTCTTTAAAGTGAGTTTAAAATAACATAAGTATCTGCTGTTCAAAGGGGGGAGAGGGAAGAATACCACTGGGTATGCTTAAAGTAGGACCCTAAATTGCAGCAACATACAACCTGTGGATTCTCTTTAGTGTTCATACTAAATTAACATTTTTTGCAAGTCAAGCCACTCTCTTTTACTAAAATTGAACACTGTTGTGCTTGCACAGATCACTTTTTCTTGTAAGCCATTCTGAGATGCCTGTAGTGGATGGTCTAGAAAAGCTTTTAATAAGTAAGTAAATAAATATATCACTTAACACAGGTTTTAGACACACACACACAACCTAGCATAGGAGAAAGGGCTATGGTCCTGGAATTGAACCATAAACCTCTGGCCAGACCCTGGTGAGCAAAACCAATACTCAATTTGCAAAGCACCTTTTAAAGAAAAGTGAATTGGCTGGATCCAAAACTCGTGCACAACATAAAAACTTTTTGAATAGTGACTTACAGAAACAGCTATTCGCATTACAAAGGGTAGTGGTCGGGGGTCCCACTAGATCACGCGAAGACTGGGCTGTGTGCATATGCTAGAAAGAAAAAAGCTAGAGAAACTGCACGGCGGATCGATTAAATTAGATATTAGCTGCAGTAGCCGTACCTGCCCAGAAGGTCCAAAGCTGTGCTAGCAAGTGCAGACAGGGAGCGCGTTACTGCATTGGACAAGGGATTTCCCTCCGTCTCCCTCGCACGCACACACCGTCACCTCACTCCCTGGCTCGAGCCAAGGAAAACGGAACGAATGACAACGGGCATTGTCGGGAGAGAAACCACGGGGCAGTGCAATTGCCTTGCTAAGCCTCGGTGTGCTCTGATGCGTGCGCCAATGCTTCGCTCGGAGAGAGTGACCTCCGGACGAGGTACCGTGGACCCGGGGTGGGCTGGGAGGGCAGGGCTGCTGGCTGCAGAGTTAGAAGCCGGCAGGGAGCAGCAAAGTGGGAGGAGAGCTTTAAGAGGATGGTGACCGCGGCCAAGGCAGGAAAGCGCAGCAGCTGCAGCCAGCAAGACACTGCCCTGGGAAGGGACAAGAGCCGGGTCGATCAGGCCCGCGGGAGCGCCCCTACCTCGTCCTCTTGCCCGCACGATCCCCTTCTTCTGCAGCACGAACGTGGAGCCATTGACCAGGCTCGACACCACGGCCACGCTCAAGCCCAGCGAGACTGCAGCGGGCCCGGGGTTCGGCGCTGCGCCGTCTCCCGCAGCCGCGCCGACCGTCATCCTCATGCCCAGACGGCGGTGCCGGCAGCAGGACGCCCAGCGGCTCGGCGAGATCCCGCTGCTCGGCTCGGCTCGGCTCTGCTCTTCCCACCGCGGGGCGCCTGCTCTGCGGGATCCGCCCTGCCCGGCAAGCTCCTCCCTCGCGCCGGCCGCTGCGCCGAGCTCAGCGCCCTCTGGCACCACAGCCCCCCAAGTCGGCGCGCGGGGCTGCTCCTCCCGGCTCTAGCCCCTGAGCCGAGGGAGGCTGCAGGGGAGCGGCGAGAGGGCGAGGGCCTGACCCCAGCGTCGGCCGCGCCGCCTGCGGAGAGCGTCGCCGCGAAATGCCGGCGCGCCCGTGCGCGCATCAGTGGCCGAGGCTCTGCACCATGACATCATGGCGTTGCACCATCACGTCATGCCCATGCAGGCTGCTGGTGACGTCGATGGACCGCGGCTCCCGGCAGAAAGCTGGCACGAATGCTGCCGAGAAGCAGACAAGGGAGGGCATTGTTGGCCGTTGCTCTTGTGGGGGTGCAGGGTTGCTCCTACGAATTCAGATGATTTACAGGGCTGCCCCCTCCGTTAAAAAAAATAGTGCAGTTGAACGTGTCCATTAATGTACTTTTGTGTTCAGAAAGCCATACTTCCCGGTAATTGTTTAACAATTGTAGTGCAACACATTGGGAGGATTTTTCCCCTAAATTAAACTAGCGATAAGTTTGATTAAATGAACAGAAAATAGGGCATTGCGTTCACACAAGATGATAACCCACACTTAAGGGTTGACTGGTTGCTGTTTAACCGTGGGCTCTTTTTGAAATCCGGGTTATTGTTTTATCTGAACCCAGCTATACTAACAAGCTATGGCTTGTAAGCTATGAGGAGCTGGTGGAGGACAAAACCTATGGCTTGATGTTGGGTTGTGAACTGTAGGTTGCGCACCATGATTTCTTAGCTGGATCCAGCCATGATAACACACATTCCAACATCAGTCCACAGTTCAGTTCAGTAGCAACCTATCCTGGATCAACCTACTGTAAACCAGAAAGACATACAATGCTGGACTGAAGATTTTAGTGGTAGGGACAGTCACTGAGTGCACCACCACGCCTACAGCAATTAACTCCATAATTTAGATGGGAGGGTAGGGTTGCCTGGCAGCTTTCATTTGGAGATGATTTACCAGTGCTCCTGGTGCATTTCTCAAGATCACTTTTAAATGAAAATTGGGATCCACTTCCTCCCAATTTACAAACGTTGACTGTGGACATGATACAGTACTCAGAGGGGTAAGACTAACTGCAAAATTTTGCTTAAGTATTGTATGTTACTAAAGTTACAGTTCTAATTGATTTCTGATTCCAACAAGTCTAACAATATATAAATGAATACCATAGCTGCAGTAAGTGTTACACAAATGTCTCTTAAATATAATAGAAGCATGGCTTTCTATCCATTCCTTTAAAGTGCATCCTGAAAATATGGCAGTCCCAGACATTTTAGAAACATTAACAGGGTACATGAGATGCCATGACTCAGAGTCAGTATAGTGTGGTGATTAAAGTGTTGGACTAGAGACCCAGAAAATCTGGGTTCTAGCCCCAAGTTAGCCATGAAACTCACTGGTTAACTTTGGGCCAGTCCACCCACTCTCAGACCAACCTACCTCACAAGGTTGTTGTGAGGATAAAAGGGATCTATGTAAGACACCTTGGGCTCCTCACAAGGTAGGATATAAATGCAATCTCCTTTTTCTATTGAGAAGGAAGTCCTCTGATTATGATAATTGTAGGATATAGAGAAGCACATATAGGAGGCAGCCCTTTCAATATTGATGTTTCCAACTATTTAGTTCTTTAAGAGATGAGCACTATTCTTCTGAGCCAGATCATAATGAAACTACAGGATGTACTGTGCATTTGAGAGACACTTCTCATGGTGATAGGTACTTTGTGGCAGCACCAGTTAAAGCTGTCATCACTAGTAGCTGACCATAGCTGTGAATCCTTTAGACTGGTTTGCCACAAAGAGCGGCACCCACATCATGGTTTATTTCTAAGTCATTGCAAGTTGCAGCCAGAACATTTGCCAGCAGGTCAGGCAAACAGTTGCACGGGCAGCCAGAACAATTGCCAGGTCAAGGCAAACATGGTTTAACCATTGCATACATGGACACTACAAGCAGCTTCCTAATCCCAGGCTTTTATTGACCCTACTTGGAAGAAGTGACTGTATTTATGAGATCTAACATGCAGTTTATGAATAAGCATGTATACTCAGAAGTAGGTTCTGCTCAGTGAAATGAGACTTATTTTCCTATAAGTGATTTTGGGATTACAGCCTGTTATTTCCCCCTTTAAAAAGAAAAAAAAAAAGGTTGCAACCATGAGAGAACTTGTATGTGCAAATGGCATCGCTGTTATACTGAGCAAGTCTGGTCAATCTTCTTGGCTCAGTTGAACCAATATATGTACGAGCCTTGTGCCCACGCACAGCCACTTTCTTCCTCCTTATGTGGAGAGCAGCAATCAGGCTGAAAAGTCCCCAGTTAACCATAGTTTTCTATTTGGTCCAGACTGGGAAACCGTAGTTTGAAGGAATTTAATAAATTCAGGATCTTGAAGCAACTTCAGAACATGGTTTAAAATTCTAGCTTGTTCTAAACCATAGCTTCCTGGTTCAGATGCAATGGAAAACTATGATTAATTTGAGACTTCTGGGATTACCACAGCATACTATGAAGGAAAGAGGGAAGGGGCAACAGCTTTGTTCGTAAAATGAGAAAGGATCAACTGAACATTGCCACTGTCATTACTATACAGTTCAATAAAAAAGATAGCTGTGTTGGTCCATAAGCAAAACAAAACAAAATCACAATTGGGCAATACCTTTTATTGAAGAGTATGCTGAAATACTTTGCAACATTTTCCATGAAAAAATCTAAATCTACATGGAATAATCAAGATCTGTCACTGCCTTTTGTTGCTAGTTTTTGGAAGGTATGCAAGCCCTGTGTCTTCCCACAGGCTTGGAGGTTGAACAGCTAAATGTGCTTGCATATGATCTGCTCTTTGCTAGTTAGATGTTAATTGCTGGGCTTAATGATTATTTCATTTTCCCCTGTAATCAGGATGGAGCTTTTAGAGAGAGATTCCAGTGACTCCCTTTTCAAATACTCATTCCTCCTACTTCTCCAGTCCCACATCAGCATTTCACTTTCATCTGTGATTTTAGACTTGCTTTCTTAACACTCTAAAGCTCTAGGTAGAAATCAAGGTGAACAAATAGCTTCAACAGGTTAGCTTGAAGCATTAGTGTTATATTGATTTGGCCTTTACTTGCAGCCACCGTGATGCAGTGGCTAGCAGGTCAGATTAAGACTGGAGAGACCAAGGTCCAAATCTCCACTCATGTCATTAAATTCACTTGCCAACCTTAGGGAAGTCACTCTTACCTCTCAGGTTTGTTGTAGGGGAAAAAATGAGTGAAGCAGAAAGCAACCATAAATGTTAACTTGGGTTCCTTCATGGAAGGGCAGGATAAAAAGTCATATATAAATTACAAATTGGAATTGTAATCACAATTAATACAATAATTCTGTTAGCGCACGTTAATCGAGTGTTAACTGTTAACAGATTTTTATCCAAACACTTCGAAGTTTGCCTTAACCTTTCCTACCCACTACACTCCAGTTTATAGGCAGGCAGCTGCTAACTATATTTGGATCTAGTAAGATGTAGTAAATATAAATGTACAGGCCAGCTTTCCAGAAAACTTAGCAGTTATTCCAGGTGACAAATTGTTTCCTACAGAATATAGTTGTACAAGGATGATGCTGCCAAAAAGAAACTCTTTCAATAATGTTTTTCTTCCATCAAGGAAATTAACTTGCCCAAAATAATTTGGAGGTCAGAGAAGGACTGATCCCAACATTTGGCAACAGCAGTGCTTGCACTGGTTGGCTGACCTCCAACATTTCCAGATCTACTTGTTTATCTTTAAACAGAACCATTTGGAAAGCAAGAATGATGGAACTAGATACTAGATACAAACCAAAGTGAGGAGAGTTCCCATAACATGGCCACATAGAAATGCTTCCACTCAGAGGCTGCTCTGCACAGCAATCCATGAGTCTATATGCTTCTCTATGCAGCTTACATCTGTTCTGTGTGGCTAATAATGTTCGTTAGGGGCATAACAATAAATTGCAGTATAGCAGTGGTCTGGGAAAAATGAATTGCTTATGATGTGGAACAGTTGCAGTATGGAAGCAGATTCAAGTCATCTCCACATGGTGACAATGTAATAATAATAATAGATTTGTGCTTCTCAGGCAGGTTTATTTAATGCAGGCTTATTTAGCACCTTTTTACAGACAGTATTCTTACAGAGTCCCTAGAACTGTCCAGCAATTCCACTTTTTTCTTCTTAATGGATTTTCTGGGTTAAAAGATATGGAACAAGCACTGGGAAAACACAAGAGTGGAAGTTGTCCTATGGACTTTCTAAAATTCTGTGAAGAAGGCAGGGTTATTGTGCGATAAAATACTTGTCTGAAAGTACCCTTAGAAATCAGTCTCACCAAGTCCAGTGATCCTTACTCTCAAATCAGTAGCTAGAATTGCAGTGCTAATTTAACTCTTTTAGGACAAAAGAATATGGTCACGTTAAATTCATCAATGGGATGGCATATATTATAGTTAACAATGATATAGTTAATAATGTTTCAGATAACATGAATGGAACATGAGCCTAGAAGGTGAAAATGGAGCAAAATTTGAAGTAACACATCCAATCTTAAGTTTTTTTTTAAAAGCTTCAAGACATGTAGAAAATATTACTGGCAAGCCTTCAATAATCATTTCTCATCAGAAGAGTTATATGTTCAGAGAGTATAAAAATGTATGTATGATCTTGAACTGGCAAGGTCTATTTAAATTAATAGAAAATGCTCAGAAAAAACTTGGCAGATTGCTCCCTCAATCTCTTTTTACCTTTAGTCTAAAATCCAATAAACTGACTGGGTCATTTTTTCAGCCCAGAAATGTGTTTAGTGTTTAGTCAGCTCGTTCTCATGATTCAAGGAATTTCTCCTTGAAATTTGTCATGGTATTTTTGAAAACCATCCAGATGGATATGCAGTATGTGCAAAATGCATGTCCTTCATGATTTTTATCAAGTTAAGGTATCTTCTTTTCTCTCCAATTCTCCCTGCTTCTTTTGGTTTCTAGGATGACCGATATGTTTCAGGTACTATTTGCTGAACTTCCCTCTGGTCAGACATAAATTAGGAATCTACATGTTGATATAAATAATCTGGTTTGCCCCTTGATTTGCTATATTAAATTTTAGAAGTACAGTTTATTCAAATACTAATTACAAAATAAACTCAGTAGATTTTTAAATCCTATGAGCAAACTAAATTATATATAACTTTAGGAATATAAAGGTTTCTTTACTCAAACTGGTGCCTTACAATGGCTAGTATTCTGGACCATTGACCAAACTGCCTGAGACTGATAAGAGCTGAATACCAAATTATATGGAGGGCATCAGGGTGGGGAAGGTTTTCATAAAGCAACAAAGAGACTCTAGATGTTAAGTGTGCTAATCAATTGCTTATTTTATTTCCCATAGACCCATTTTTCCTGAAAATGGCTGCAACATTTACATAAATGTTGCAGCTCTGCCAAGGAAGTTCAGGTTCCAGTTGTTTAGGAACAATAAAACTTAAGATATGAGCTCAGTTCATAAGGATTAGCATAAAAACACCACCAAAATTGCCATCAGGTAATAGCATGGAAGCATGTCTGGTACAAATGGTTACTTGCATGAATTCAGCTTATCTCGAAGTAACAGATTTCTATTCTTTTAAGTCAAATATCATTTTCTTTCAAATTCTCTAGGAGAGTAGAAAACAAAACACTCCTGCACAAGAGAACAATGACTGCCTTGTCCTGCAATGAATAGTTCTGTTTTGCTTTCACAGAAGTTGTTCTGTGTTGCCTTTGTGCACCATATAATTATCAGTACCCACTGCAAAAAGAAGAAAGATTATCTACAAACTCTGGCCCCAATTCATAATTATAATGCTTGTTGCTGGTCGTCTCTAAGCACCATTCCCTTGTCAATAAAAATAGCTTGCAAATCTATAAAAATGAACTGTTCTGGGAAACTTGGTTTCCATTACAATCACTGCCAAACCCTAGTGTGATTTCCAAGTCAAGTATTAATACCCTTTCTTTAAGGTGAAAGCAAATCTCTCTAAATTCAGTTCCAATGGAAACTTTCTGGGATGCTAGAGGGTTCTTTGGCAAGCATCCTAGGGGGTCAGAGAAGTGGGAAAAGGGAGTATTTTACCTGTTTGGGAAGGGATTTGCTGGTTTCTTTGCTTTGGTGTAGTAGGTGCATTTTCAGGGGATTGTATTGGGAACAGGGTGCAATGAGATATTTGGAAGGGTTTTCTGTTAGTTTGCATATACTTCCCTTGGGGTGATAATGGTGGTGGTTTCTCTGGATATCAGCCATTTGGGTTTGTGAAATGGGTATTTTGTTGGACTTTGTGGGAGTAAATATGTGATTTGGCATTTGGAACTTTGCCCCTTAGTTTTTTGGCCAGCTTACTTCGTCTTTGACCTGCATGAATTTTCCTTCCATGAAATGGGTGTTGGAACAGAAAACCACACAATGATAGTTTTGTGCTTTGGAACTGAAACTTCAGCTCTGCCTTGTATTTAGGTACTCAAGCAAATTATTTTTCTTTCAGCCTGATTAGTTGGCCTTTTGGGAAATTTGTGTTTTGCCACTGGCCACACCCACAATAGCATCCAGATTGTCAATGGGAAAGCCATCCCTCATGGTAGCTGTTTTGTGAGAGCACCCACAACACTCCACTGGCCCTAAAAGGATGGAGAACCATGTTACAGGGAAGGAAAATGATTAGTGTAGTTGTAGGTATTCATATCAAACTGAAGCTGTAGATCAAAGGAAGGGTTTCGTCAAGCGACATGGAATATGGTGTAGTAATAGATTTGGTTGGGTAGTCATGCAATTTCTTTCAAGCAGTACAATGGAGAGATGCCATATTTTGATGAGCTGCTGGGTGTACCAGAAATACACATAATTATGAAATGATGTCCAACTACATATAGCTTCCAAAACACAGAAGGGATGAACAGGTTCTTGAAGTACTATTTTTAATTGAACCTAATTGACACTTTGAGAAATTTTTTCTGTCAGGGCTTGTTAGTTATTATTGTGTCCCTTTTGTTTTCTTGGGAAAATATTTTGGTAAGTTATTTACTCCCAGTGGGGAGGGTACTTTCATGTTGGATTCCTCTTTGCTGTGTGCCATTTTTTAAGGGACTGGGAAAGAAATACAGGGATTTATCTTAAGAGCAAGGTAAGCTATATACATCTTTCTTCCACTAGAAGATGACTAAAATCCTGAATTTTCCCACACTCTTCAAGATTTATGGATCATCTCCTGGGGTCTTGCATGGTCCTAGTTAAGACTAACTGGGTTAGGCAAACCCCTACTACCAGCCTATTCTCTCCTGCAAGCATTTTAAGAAAAGCACAAGAGTTGGAGACTCATTTTCCCCATATTATGTCTAGTTCTGCATTATTTAGCTTACTTTCAAGGACTGCAGCTTCACCTGAAGTTTGTTATATAGTTCCATTGAGATATCAACCAAATGCAAATGTGCTTTACGTGCTTCAATGGCAGATAGTGCTTGTAGTATTATACCTATAGCAACTTCCTATGCAAAGCCAGTAGGCAAGTCTAGCCAGTTGCACCAACAGTTCTACAATCCTATTATAATGCCTTTCAGAAACATCAGATATTTAGGGTTGCACTGAGCCCAGTGCGGAGATTCTGTTCCACATGCCCTCTCTCTGCCCATTTTTTACTGCACAATAGTTTTTTTGCATTAGCTGTATGCTGTGTATCACAGGGGTGACTGTTCTTGGTACAGCCATATTGATGCACACTCCTATACCAATGCAGTAACCTAGATTAGCCTGCAACTCCAGCACTATTCTTTCGCAGAAGCCTCTGCAGACCCCTCTCCCTGCCCCTGCCATCTAATACTTTTTTGATCTTGACATTGGAATGGAACATAGTTAGGCAACATTATACAATCACAGCTCAATGAGGAAGCTACTTGTGTTGTCATGCAGCAGTTACCTCATATGCTTAGGAAAATACTAAATCACAATTACGAAAACACAATCGCAATTAACATGGGCAATCTTCACTGGGGTTTTACATCTGCTTTAGTGTAGTGCTGCAACATTTTTGTGTCCTAGTTTCCTCTTGATCAAAACACAAGCACTGAACCAAGTCAGTGACAATGCTAACCAGATAATGTCTCCTTCCTTTCTTATTAGTGACACTAATGGCCAACTTTGCATTTTGGGAGTAAACAGCATCATTTGGATCCCTCTTCTTCGTAACTGGCATGGGAAGAACCCTGCTGGTAATTATTTGGGTACGTGACCTCAGAAAAAGGCTAAAGGAGGGTTTCAGGGGGCAGAGAGTGGAGGAGATTGGAGTAGCCAAGATACAAAGTATCCTGAAGCAGCTTCAGTGTTTTTTCCTGTGCAAGAAGTAGAAACATCACTATAGCATGGGATGAAGGTCTTCACAACAATTTTAAGTTCCATCTACTGGGTTATCAAAACAGAGATTTTCAAACTCTCTCCCTGCTCCAACTCTCTCCTAAGGTATATTTTGGTTTGTCACCATCCAGTCAGGAAAATATTTTCATTTACAGGTCATTGATCTATAATAACTCACTGTCAGCTGCACAGGTAGGCATGTTAGTTCACACAACTTCATGAAGACCAAGTCTTTTGTTAGCTCTGTAAGGCCTGTTCATCAGATTCACAAAGGTCCAGTTTTATTGTCAGGCCTATTTTTATAACCTAAGACAACTGAATATGCAGACTGCTAATCTTATAATGCATTCTGTATCAACACAAGACAAATACATCCTCTGCAGGTATATGAAGGCCTGAATAGCAGCACAGAGTTTGGCTACTGGGTGGTATAAAAATTAAATAAATGAATGAAATACTCTATTTTTCTGGAAATTGTATAACCACCCATCATTAAAGTGCAGCTTAGCACATTGTAACGGCAGATAGTTTAAACTGATTGAGGACCATGATAACATACAAGTGAAGGCCACTTTTGATAACAAAAGTGCTGCTCATGCAGGCAGCAGAAAGATAACTTCTCACAAAAACCACTTTATTGAACCAGCTGAGCTTGGTATATTATCCAAACCATCTAAGATGATCCAGCAAAACATATTTTGACCTACTTTGATATCATGCTTTCTACACTTACATGTACCATATGTGCAAAGGAAAAAGATTTCAAAATATTTAAACCAGAGAATTCCTTTTACAAAGAATCTTCTTGCTGCAGAGATTTTATGACAGAGATGCATCTTTCATTCATCCTGGAGGGAACAAGGCGAGAAAAAAAAAATTGAATGGTTAGGGTAAGGTCAGTCCAGACATTGTGGTGGCAATGGAAAATGATGAAGGATGAGCTAGGATCTGGAAAATGGGGCGGCTACAAGGGAAAACAAGAAATTTATGGATTCACAGGCACCAGGATCCTATAAGCTAAGTGAAGTTATTGATATGCAATGTTTGAAAAAAATGGCTGAGAGTTTTGACTGATCCATGTGTATCAATAAGATTGTGCTTATGCTCAGAGGCCTGGATCCAGATTTGTGGGACTTGGTTCCTTCCCTTCACCTAAGCTTTCCCAGTTCCTGAAAATACTATCGAAAATATTGGAGGACATGGCTGACTCAACTGAATTTTTATTTATATTTATTTATTTAAAAGTTTTATATGCTGTCCCCATTGCTACACAGCCTAGGGACAGCTCACAACAAATAAATAAAACAAATAGAATTACAATTACAATTAAAACTTGGAAACACACTGGCTGCATAATTAAAACTATAAGTATTGAAGATTATTAAAATACTGTTTGAATAAAAAGGTCTTGGCCTGGTGCCGAAAAACAAATAACGACGGCACCAGGCGGACCTCTCTGGGGAGCGCATTCCACAGATGGGGCGCCACCGCAGAGAAAGCCCTCCTCCGGGTGCTTTGCTTCCTGATATCTCTTAGGAAGGCTCCCGGAGGAGAGCCCCTGCTGCTGATCTCAAGGGGCTGGAGGGCAAATATGAATTGTGGTTTAGGGAGAAGATGATTCTTAAAAATCAGGCAGAGGGTGTATTTGGAGAACTCAGGAACCCTAGGGTGCTTAAATCCCCCATGTGGCTTCCCGGTCTGAGGCCCGATATGTCTAAGAGCAGGCACAGCAGGGGTCTTGTGGCACCTCCCGACAGCCCTCCCCTTTATTTGCAAGCTGCAATGAGGTTTCTTGCTCCCATTTTCTGCTAGCAAGCGTAAGTATGCATATCTTATAACATCAAATCCTAATCTTTGCATATTCTTAGTTTCTTCGCCACCTCTCCCCACATTTTCGTACCACCACGCTTGAGCAAGAGTTTTGGGGAACTGCAAAGCACTTCGATTGGTCCTAATAAAGGTATTGTCCAACGATGGAGTGCCAATCATAAACACACTCGTTTACACGACATTATCAACTCTACATAAAATTAGATTGCACGGATAGATACACCTCTCCGTACCGGGGAGGAAAGAAAGTACTATCAAAGCCAGAGTCGAACCTGCTCCTTCCTTGCTTCCTTCCTTCCTTCGTTGCTACCGCAAACTCACCACCGAAAAGCAACACAACCCCCCGTAGTAATCGCACGCTCAGCTTTCAAGCCCTTCTCAGCAGGGCTTCTCTATGGTTTCCCAGAGGAAACCCAAACGTCCCACCCCCTTAGCGTGGATTGGTGAGAGCGGGTCGGGCTCGAGCGCTCTGATTGGCCGGAGGGGCAGCCCTGGGCTTCTCTTCTATCCGGTTTAGCTGGGAAGGAGGGAGGGGGACTCGGGTGGCTCTGCGGGGGCCGCTACCTCCGCGCTGGGCCGAGGCCGGCTGGCTCGGTGAGTGCGGGCTCGGGAGGGAGGCGGCCCTGGCGAACCCCGGCGGCCGGAGAGGGCCGGGCGACTGGCGGCCTGGGAGAGCTCCCCCGCGCCCGACCCTTCCCCGGGAGTCGCAAGCGGGGGAGGAGCAGGAGCGCGAGCGGGCCTCTCCCTGCATCCTTCGGGGGCTGGGAGGGCGGCTGGTGAGCTTCCTCGCTGGGAAGCCTGGGGAGGGAGTGGGAAGGGGCGTCCTGCGATGACAGCAGGGCTATAGGGGGGACGGGGGCCGAGCTGCAGCGCGGGGATTAGGATCTGTATATGTGCGTGCGTTTCATAGGGCTAAGTAAATATATCACAGACGGACGAGGATCCCTGTGCCCAGCCCCCGCCCTGTTCCTCCTGTCACATATAAAATAGGGGGTGGGAGTGTGCGGGGGGGGGGCGTCTTGAATGTGGTTTTCCATGTCGAAGGGCTGTCCCTGCCTTTGAGCCTGGAAAGAGGGGAGATTTCTATGTTTTATTTTTCCGGGGGAAGGTGATAGAAGGAGGTGTTAATTTCTGGGGAAACGTTTGTGGTTTTGCGTTTAGGGATTCATAGGGCTTAGTGAGCATTAGTATGCGTGCATGTGTGCGCCTGGAAAGGATTTGCTTGATTCGTGTTAGTGAAGAGGAGGTGCTTGTATGCAAACTGCCCCCCCCCCATTTTGCATTATTCTTTTGTTTGCAGAGATGGCCTCCAAATAGATAAGCAGTGAACTGCTATACCGTTACCTTCTGGGCTGATGGCCAAAATCACAAACTCTCCTCTCTTGAAGGATTATGTATGGAGAGAGAGAGAGATTTTCGGCCCAAGACAGATAGCCAAAAGCATGTGTATGTGACAACAGGTTCTGCTTGTCATGGAAGCAAGTCAGAGTGGATGGTGGGACTGGAAATGATATGCTAGGGAGACACGTGGAGTTCCTCCTTTTTATAGTGAAAACCATATAGCTCCCTCTACTCCTTTGCCTGCTTTTTCAGGATGAGGAGAGGTGAATGGGTTGGCATGTTGGCTTGCATAATCATCAATCAATTATTTATTTCATGCACCAGTTACTAGTCTAAAATACAGCAGCACCACAGGTTTTTGATAGCCTAGCATGCACAAACAGAGAGGGATGTTTTCTGCTTCAGCTCTGGGAGGAGATTTGTGTGGTATCAACAGCTCTCTTGTAAACAGAGTGCTAATGCTCTTGTTTCTCTGCTCACAAATCTGTCAGCTCCAGCTAGCCGTAGTGAGACTCCTCTTCATGTGAATGATTAAAAGCAGATGGTAAAGAAAATTACATGTAGCTTCTTGCATCACCTTCAGTAATATACATATATATTTTTATATTTTGAGACAGGTTATCCAGCCTGCTGAAAAGGCTTGGCTGACAAAGGGAAGATGTCTTCTGAATCGTTTTGTTTGGCTGCTCAGACTAGGTTTGATTCCAAATGGCTGAAGACAGACTTACAGGTAAGAACTCCAGTTTAGTATTAATTATAATTATAACTTAGTGTTTCTGATAATATGGTGTGCGTGATTGTCTAATATGAGATACCTTGTTTTTAAAAGCAATGCAATATATTCTATTAATTGAAAAGCACAGCTAGGGGATAAATATGCCTAAGTAAATTGTAAACACAATGATCTAACAATTATTCTACAGTACAGGATGAAAACATATTTTTGTGATTTTTCTGTTGACATTTAAAAAAATATGAATTAGATTTAATATTCTGCTAATTGTCTCTATTGGGTAGTTCTTTTCCAATTTAACTATATCTGATATGTCAAGTAAACTCATTATGCATAGTACTGGTTTATTGTTCTTTTGACTTATGCATGGACATTTTATATTCTTCCAGAATAAAGCTAAGAGAACCTGCTGAGATAATTATTAACAATTATTGATAGAAATGTCCTGTAAATGAGAGTAAGGGGTTTTTGGGGGGGATTTAGTGGGACTTATTTCTGAGTTATCAAAACTAACTCAGATTTATGTATAGGATTGTTCTGGTAAAATGTTTAAATAGAAGGGGTTCGAGTGGTCAGCTGCAAGAGGAAGAGGCTAGATGTAAGCCACCAAAGTTGTAATAGTTTCCTTTTAGAGAGCTTTCTTTTAGTCGTCATAAATTCTGAAAAGGTTAGCATAGTTGGGAATCCAAATTCAGTCAAATGCTAGAAGTGCACATTTATTTATTGGATTTAAATCCCATCTCATTAGGCAGGAAGGCTTACTTGCTTAAGAACAGCCTTGCTTAATACCTGTTCTTATTTTTGAATTTGTACATTTTATTTACCATTTAACAGTTATCTTTTTTCCCATTGTCATTCTTTAGTAGCTAATGGACAAGAACTAATGTGTTTTATTTACTAACAGTCACTGAATTAAGCATAAGGGTATTTTTCAGATGGAGGACCTGATAACATACAAGAGTTCCTCCACTGTAGATAGACTTTTTCACTGTTCTTTCCCTCCCCCCATAGTTAATATCAGAAAACTGAATTTGGGAATTGGGTTGGTGCCTTTTCCTTGGTGTACTGGGAATCAAGCAGAACTCCTTGTGACACTGTGGCCTTGGTTTTGGGCATGCATAGCTTACTGGGTGCAGATTGGGGAAAGTTTCTACATTAGCAGATAGTTTCTGCGGCTTTAAAGAATGATAAATCACTATACAGTCATTGGTGCTTTATGGTTCCATCTATTTTGGGTAGGTTAGGAAGGAATTTTTCTTTCAGTCAAGGGTGTCGCGTATATTGCAACCTGAGTGATTGCAGGTGTGGTATGTATCTTGGATACATGTAGATTCTGGCTCTTAAATCAAGTGCTCTGTGAGCCTGGTGGAGAATGAAACAGCATTCTCTGATGTCTTTCATATTTTTGTGCTTTATAGTATTCTGAAGACTTGTAAGCCAAAATGAGATAGCTTTTCTTTTGGAGGTTTTGTGAGATGAGAATAATTCTTTTCAGTGAGATAATAAATACTATTTTAAAATGGACATGCTCTTCTCATCTCATTTGCTGCTTATGTATTTAAAGGCTTAGCGTGAATTTTAAATTAACATGATGTGGCCAGTGCAATGGGATTTGCTCTGTAGATGGCATAGTTAAACATTGTTTATGTGCATTCAAGAAGTGCATTCTAATGTTTTCCATACAGTGGTCTGTCAGGTGTCTACATCATACAATCTACTTTGTGAATAGACTATGCAGGCATTTCCCCTCCTGAAATAACCCATGGTGCCTGACAGATGATTGGACTCTCTGTGGGTTGTTCCCCCATCTTTCCCATCAGTCTTTTTGAGACTCTCACAGGGAAATCTGCTGACCCTTCTTGTTTGCTCTTCCCATTCTGACTTTTACTTGCTATGCCTTTTTGCCCTTTCACCCCACCCCCCTTTTTATAGGTACTTTGCTCCTTCAAAGTACCTACACTGGTACAAAGTTGGAGGAGTCGTCACTTGTTTGTGTTTCTCCCCCCCCCCATTTGGTTTTTTTTGGGGGGGGGGTTGCAACAAATTTGCATATGTTAAAGCTGTTTCTTTAGTCAGACTTGCACAGGTGCACATTCACATGGATCCAAAATGACATGCCTTGCTCCCCTTTCTCCTGGAAGGTGTCTGCTGTCAAATGGCAGCAGGCCCCCACCATGCATATTCATGTACAGAGTCAGCAGAGAGCCTGTTTTTCCTTTGTCTTTCTCTTGATACCTCAGCTTTTGACAGATGTTGAGAGGTGCAAGCAATCTTTATGGGGGGGGGGGTGCCTTGTAGTTCATCCCCTTCACTGTGAGATTCTCTACAGGAGGGTTGTTTTTGTTTTGTTTTAACCTGACTCTTGCCACAATCCGTAGTTTTTCACCCCTTCATTTTAAGGGAGCATGGAGGTTTGTGAGCTCCCTGTCAAAAATCTGGTTCCATTTAAAAGACTTTTTACACAGACCAATGCAGACACAAATGCATATGCCCCTGTCAGAAAAAAACTGATGAGCTGATCTGCTGAAAAAGAAAAAAAACATACAGAAATTGGTGCAAATGTCTTGTACTAAATCATTTTAAGGTTGATGAACTATGCTTTGGAGGGCCCGTCACTACCTGTCAATTGTGAAAAGTGATCTTCGGAAAGAAAAGAGTAAAAGGGGTGGGGGACCTATGGCAAGCCCAAAAGTGACTGCAGCAGGGAGCACTGAGCCAGTAAGAGTCATTCCACTGTGCCATTTGAGGGGGACTTAATGCTTCCCCTTTCTTGAGTAGCTGGAAATATTGCAAAGGTGGGGAATGCTGGGAAGCATTCGTTCAACACCCCAGAACCGAAGGTTTACATTGCTGTCTTATCATCCCATTTCTTTGGGTACCCCTGCTTTTGCTACATTTTCCTGCTGTTCAGTTGACAGCTAGGAAACCTGACCCTGGCAACTGTGCACAAGTTTGCCTGCATATAGTCTTGCCTTGCCAATCCATTTACTGTTTGCTGAAACAGGCAAGGAAGTTGATCAGGTAAGACTTCTCACATTGGGCACCTGTATTGTACCTGTACCTGTTCAGTGCATTTGTGAAACACTGACAGCAATTAGAATAATTTTAGAACTTACTAAAAGAATGTGTAATATGCTGAGGCCTAAAAAATGAACAAGCCTCCAAAGTACACATTTTTGAGGCTTCAAACCCCTCACAACTGGCGGTGCCTGAAAAAGGGTAGCAATTGGACTGGGGAGTAAGGAGATGAGGTGAGTTCTACTGCAAAGGGGACTAGGATACTGGCTGAAGGACTAAGGGGAAGGAGGTGCAAACAAGCCCTAGTGAGCTCAGTCGCCTCTTGGGTGCATCACTAATTGTTCAGGCTAGCTTTTTTGCTGTGTGACTTAACATGATCTATGAATGGGACCTGTGCATCCTTTCTCTCTGTAGCAAGGCTTTTTGATACTATGTGACAATTCTATTCTGTTCTTGTAAGGGCACAGAGAACTTTACTAGGAGCAGTAGTTTGCAAGTATTGGGCAGTGTTGCATCCTTTTAACTACACTAGCTACTGTTGAAGTAGAAATATCGAACATTGATGATGTTCATCAGTTACAACTGGCCATCACTGCATCTTTTTTGTGACATTTGGGGGCAACATCATGTGTCCCATATTAGTGTAGGTGCTGGTAAAGTAAAATTTCATATTAAGTTACGATTTGTGGAGTCATTCCCTGCATTGCCCAAGTCTGGAATAATTAAGTCTGGAGCTTTGGCTCACATGCTAGAGCACAGCTGGCAGAGCGACTTATTTAGACTTTGTGACTCTCCCAATTTCTAATCAATGCAAATCCAGTTATATTAAAAAGGACAATTATTGATTTAAGAGATTGTATAGAATTGAGATTTCATGCAAGATCTCTGGGGCTTTAATGTTTAGCCAACTTGAAGGAGCTTTAGGTACCTTAATTTGTAAACTAGATTGTCCTGAAAGATAGTGGTGGCTATATCACAAAGCTTCATCATTCTGTAGAGTTTGGGTATCTGGTAAGGTGTTCTTTTAGCCTGTACCCCCTAGCTTCCTTGTTCACTGTTTGGAGAAAAGAGAGACTTGTAAGAGTATAGCTACTGACCATTATGGCTTTAGGGCGAAGGCTTGAGAAAGGATGTTGAAGCTTGCCTTGTATAAGGGGATTTTTTAAAAAAAAATCCCATCTTATATCACAAAGCTTCATCATTCTGTAGAGTTTGGGTATCTGGTAAGGTGTTCTTTTAGCCTGTACCCCCTAGCTTCCTTGTTCACTGTTTGGAGAAAAGAGAGACTTGTAAGAGTATAGCTACTGACCATTATGGCTTTAGGGCGAAGGCTTGAGAAAGGATGTTGAAGCTTGCCTTGTATAAGGGGATTTTTTAAAAAAAAATCCCATCTTAAGGAAAGAAATGTTATATGTATAAGTTGACCTTTCAAAGACCTAATAAGCATTAGAAGATTTTGGCATATGGCTTCTGGTTTTGGGAATATGAAATCAGTTTTACTGAAACTTTCTGAAAGTATTGGTAGGATTAGATGTGGATGATCTTCAGCGACCATAGAATGCTCTAAGGAATCTATATGCCTTAAAAAAACCAAACTAATAATTTTCATCTCTTTGTTAAATGCATTTTTAGTAATTGACAAGGTATCAAGTTAACAGAGCAAATTTTTATTAGATGACTTGGATCTAGTTCTCAGGAATAGTGGATAATCTGGTGAACCTATCTCAGCTGCTCAGGGCTTACATGATAGGATGCTTTGCCCGTGGAAAATAATTCTTTTTCTGTCTCTTATTCACATGCATCCCTTTGCCATGGGACATGCTAGATTTCTTCGTACGGAGACTTTAGATGTGCATGTATGCAGGATCTTTCAGTTATGTGAACCTCATCTGCAGACTGGTGGTATAGTGGAGACAATTTATCAGCTCCTTTGTTTTTTTGAGAAAAGCAGCCTAACCACCCAGAGAGCTTTGGCTGTGGGATGATATTGAAATAAAATTAACAACAACCTGCTGCTACTGCTGCTGCTTGCTAAGTCTGCCATAAAACATTTCCCAGTCCTTCTTATGCTGAAGTTAGTGGAACACAGGTGACCTTTGTGGTGTATAGACTGACAGCTCTGTTTCTATATTTAACTTAATTTATTATAGCCATGTTTTTGAATTGAACTTGAGCTTCTAAAATTTTCTATACCGAAAAAGCAACCTTTTAAGTAAGTTCAACTAAAAAAATGAAACCACTCTAGTTCAATCAGTGTTTTTTCTTGTATCCTATGATCAAACTCTGAAGAAGTTAAAATGGTGATATTTGATAAGCTTATTCTTATTCAGCTGTACTGCTTGTTCTATTTCTTGCTGCTAAAAACTTGGCTCATGACCTTTGTTGAGCAGGTTGGGTACCAGCAAGAAAATGTTTAAAAAGGAAGAGTTTTGTTTCTCATTTCAGAACTGAAATCACTGGCTTGAGGTAGTCATGACTCAATCCTATTGATTTAAAGAAAAACTTAGTATGGATCCAACTGACTGATTTTTCAGTAATTGTTTACTGTAGAAACACATGTTGTAGAAAACTTTCACTTTGAGATTTTTGATTCAGATAACTCATTATTTCAAAGAACTGGCTCAGTGCTTTTATGCTTCTGTTTACAGTACAGATTATTTGAATTTAGTAATGATTAATGCTAGACTTGAGTGGTAAAGGTGTGTAGATACAGTGAGTATTGCCAGTATGATGCATAGAGATTTAAGTTTCAAAATTGTGCAGTTGCATTACATCACTTGAATTAAGTCATTTAAAGCTAGGATTCAGAAACCTTCTTTAGGTATGCCTGAAAGCTCTGGAATGCCAGTTTTGTTTTGTTTTGTTTCTTTAGACAGTTGACTCACCCACTATATCTCACAGTGCTTCTCAAAGCATACTCAGACTCCAAATAGGCCTGTCCTCTAGAACAGAGATAGGTGTGCTGTTGAAGGAACACAAGCTGATAGTTGCATGGATCAGGCTGTGCAATTGTTTGTGCCCCAGCCTGTTTGTATAAAATTTAGGAGCTGCTTGGAGGTTTTAAATACAATATGGTGTTGTATTACATCATAAGGTGATGGTAGTACCTCTTTTTTTTTCTTTCCTGCCTCTTAAAGCTTGCTTTTACCCGGGATGGACTCTGTGGCTTATGGAATGAAATGGTCAAAGATGGTGAAATTGTATACACTGGAACAGAACTTTCCCAAAGTGATGAATCATCTCCACGGAAAGGTGAGCTTCTTGAATTTGTATGTTAATGAAACTGTTCTTCAGTTCAGTTCAGTTCAATAAAAACAAATGAGACTAATTTTCCAATAAATGCAAAATATTCAGTAAGATTTTGCTTCCTATTGGTTCTATTAGTCTCTTTGTATGATTGCTTTTTAATCTGCCCCTGACTTACTATGCCAAGCCATTAAAAAGATTTTAGGCTTTGGTATTTTAAATGAAGGTGTTCAGTTGTATCCATTGTGTTTTGATAAATCATTGGATCAATTAGAAGAGGAGAGTGTGGCAGACTACTCAAGGTGTAGTACTTGCTATGAAGCAGGGGTGGGCTAAACAGAGTCCATGAGCTGCATGTGGCCCCCAACTTTTCCAAAAAAGGAGTGTTAAACTTCTGCTTGTATTCAGCAACCCACAGTTGGTTCCTTCATAGGTTGCTGGGTTTGGTTTCTGAACACAGAGTGAAGGATTGATTAGGAGCTAAGCAACCCATCAGTTAACCTCTAAATAACCCATAGGTCTTTATTCAGATGCCATGCTCAAAAATCTCTAAGGGAGCTGATTAAAATAGAAATTACTGGTTAATCTGCTTTCTCCTGCTCATCCCCAACAGTCGATGGTTTGTTTAGCCCATGGGTTGTCATTACTGGACCTCCTTGTGCAGGGAGGGGTGGATATGAAGGTTTTGATTAGAAAATCAAACCTTTTGTAGAAGAACACAATCAAAATTTGGTAGTAGATTTAGCCATGTAGTAGACATCACACTTTTTCCTTTTTCTTTACCAGTTACAAATCGATCTTCATTATTATAGCGCACGTTTTCTAAATATTAGAGTTCAGATAAATGTACTAATAATGATATTGGGGAAGTTTTCTGAGAGGTAAAGTCAAAGGAAAAGAATTCCTAATAGAGTAGATCCTTGCTTTAATCTAAGCAATCAAAAGTGTTTTCAGCACAGATTACAGTTTAAAGAATAAAATGCTGTGCAAATATTTAAGAGAGTAGAAATCAATAAAACAAAAGCAGTCCCAGAATAAATAAATGTGAAAAATATATAAGGCTATATATGAGCCAGCAATAAAACTGTAATACTTGGTATGATAGTATGCATTCTAATATTGCAGTCTGAATTTATATAGATCTGCATGTTTTTTTGTCAACTGGAATCCAAGGGCCTATTTAAGGTGCTGAAAGGACTTGCAGTAGTCATTGTTGTATTCCTTTATGGGGAAGGAAGAGCTGTATATACTGCAGTGTTGCTTCTCAAGAAATGAAATGTCTAAAAACTTCATCAGTTCAGTTCTTGGAATGGATTTCATAGCTCTTTGGATCTTGACCCTTCTTATTACACATATGCATATAATTTTAGTCAAAAAGCATTGCTTATCTCAACCCTTGTATTTATCTTTAAAGCCACTTCATTTTTGGATCCATTGTTTAACTTAAAAATCAGGGAATGACTGTAAGAAAAATGATAGATTTGGCAATGGGCCAGAAACCCAAGTTATAAGTAAGCTGGTTACAAACTTGAGTGTTAAAAAAAAAATATTACAAGAAGTACTCGCAGTGACTACTTAAATTCAAGGCAAATCTATTAATATATTGCTTGTCGGACTGGAAATGAGACAACAAACAATTGCTATTTAGTTTGTACTGGGCACAATATATAAAGAAATATTCTATATACAAAATATGAAATCTGATTAATTGGGAAATGTGAAATGAAATGATAGTGCTTTGACTTGGTTTGGGTATGAAATAGATATTTTAACTTTCAGAACACAGTTTAACAATGAAATATGGTTCCTAAGCAGAAGTGGTCATAGTGTTACCCAGGGAAACAGAAATTGTAATACCTGTGGCAGTTAAATTAGTACTTCTCATCCTCCCTGTCCACTGTGCATTGATGATGCTAAGGTGAATTTGAGGACATAAAATAACTTTTTAAATACTTGGACTGATGCATCCTTTGATGCAAAAGGGATTGCTTTAGCAATAAGGAGAGAGATTTGCACAGTTCCTTTAGTGAGTCTGTGTCTCTGTGGTGTTTTTTTTTTTTTATTTCTGTAGATGAAAGCACTGAGGTTCAGACTGGATCAAAGAAAGATGATCAGAATGACAAAGAAAGAAAAGATGAAGAAGATGTCCCATTACCTACCTATAGAGCCAAATCAATTGTTGAGAGCTGGGTATGGGGCAAACAGCCAGGTAAGTCTTCTATTGAAGATGATGATTACAAGTTTAGTGTGGCATTGTTTAGTGTGATACTTGTGAGCAAGTCCCATGTTTCTATAGCAGAGGCTTTAGATTGTATCCCTAAGTTCTTCTTGAGTCACTTGTAAACAGTTTTCCCCCTTTTAATTTACAGACTTTGATACCTTTACACAGATTCTTCTGAATATTCAGAAAATGCTACTTTATTTTTGGATACTCCCAATTTGTTTCCCAGCAGATAAGTTCAGAAAAAACAACTAGGAACATGGCAGCAAAATGTTGGGGTGTACCCTCAGCTTCATAGAACCATAGAATAGTAGAGTTGGAAGGGGCCATGAAGGCCATTGGGTCCAGCCCCCTGCTGTTGCAGGACACCAAGAAACCCCATCCCACTCAGATGGCTGTCCAGTTTCTTTTTGAATGTCTCCAGTGTGGGAGAGCCCACCACCTCTCTAGGCAGCTGGTTCCACTGTTGCATTGCTCTGACAGTGAGGAAGCTTTTCCTGATGTCCAGCCTGAATCTGGGTTGTCGCAACTGGAGTCGATTATTCTGTGTCCCACACTCTGGCATCAGCAAGAAGAGACCTTGTCCTTCCTCTTTGCGACAGCGTTTGAGGTACTTACAGAGTGTTACCATGTCACTCCTCAGTCCTCTCTTCTCAGGGCTGAACATAATTAGAATATTCCTGTTCAGTGCTTCAGCCACCCTGGTGCAGCAACATTGCAATTCAGGCCTTGGGGAGGACAAAGGGAAGCTCATTCTTTTTTATACCTCTCAAGGCCTTCCCTCATCACGCTTTATAGATTGAGGAGATTCAGCTTTGGAGTTGTCTTCCAGTCTTGAAGCTGAGCATGTTACAGCTATACTCAGGAGAATGGTGGTTCTGAACAGAAGAAAAGGAGGGAAATGACATTTCTTCATCATGGTCTCCGAGCATCACACATTATGGGTGCTGTGCCTGTGCAGTGCCTGTTGCTGGGAAGATTTAAGCGCTTTAACGGTTTTTGGCGGGAACTCTGTGCCCTTCCCCCATAGTATAAACAGTCGGAGTGCCCACCCTTTCCTCACTTTGCTTGCGACCGTCATTCGCTGTGCCACAGGCCTTTGATCTTTGCTTGTCTCCTTGTCTTTTTCTAGTCGTTAATTCTATAAATCTTAAACCTCTTTTTCTTTTCTAAACTCTCTATATATACCCTAAATCCCATTGTTCGCCCTTCCAAACCCCTACTTTTACTTCTTGTTCTTCCCTCCCCACCTTTTACCCTGTACGCTGTCTCCGCTCGCTGTTTCTTCCTCCTCTCTCCTCTTCTTGATGGCACAGCAGGTGTCCTTCTGCAAGTGCACGCAGTGTGGAGCCAAAATGTCTCCCACTGATCATCACGCTCTGTGTCTTCTCTGCCTTGGAGGGCACAGGACCGACAAGTGCAGCCACTGTCAGTCGTTCACCAGGCAGGCTTGCAAAAACTGCAAAAACAGACTGCGCAAAATGTTCTGGGACCAAGCTCTGGTCACCATGAAGCAGGTCTCAGCTGAGACCAGCTCTTCTGCGGCTCTGGGATCGTCGAAAACCATCCCCCTTTGCTCATCCAAAGGGGATTCTTCTGGCATGGATGGAAAGCGTTCCTCTCATTCTCCTCCCAAACACTTGTATAGATTAACGAGGGGATATTTTAGAACTCCATATCCTGTGTCCCACCCTCATCTAATGCCCTCTTCCAGAGAACTGTGCTTAAGCAAGCTAATCCTTAATCATCATTTTAATAACTAATATTTTAATAATATCATTAATTGTATACAGTTGCATCTTTATTTTTTATTTTTTTCTTTTCCCAACAATCTTCTTCTATTAATTTAATTTTGTGAAACTTAGCATTTAAGAGGTAAGGGGTTGATTCAGTGTACATAGATTTGCAATGGAACAATGGGATTAAGGTCTTTCCCCCAACTCTATATGTTTATTTTCTAACATTTTTGCTGTGAAGAAGAGGCATGTGATCTCTGCAAACAAATTCACAGCATTTGTGATAATAGATGCAGGACTGTTGGCCCGGAAAGCTTTATTGGACACTGCCCTTTGCTTGGAGTCTTCTAAGGCTATCTGTTTTGCACCCATATTTTATGAAAGAGACTGCTTGGGAATTTCTGAAAAATGCATCTGTAGTTAGCATCACTTCTGTTAATAAGATGCTGGTTTTCTAGCAGATGTTGTGGTTGGGCTCCCATGAAGTCTTTGATTTGTGTGGACAGAAGTGGTCCTTCTTCAGCTGCTTGATATTTTGGTTCATCTTGCTACTTCTGCTGCTGAAAATTGCATTAGGAAATTGCTTCAAAAATATTGTGCACAGTGGTTACAATTACCAAAGTAGCTTCATGCAGAAATTGTAAACAATTAATCATAGCAGCTATAATTACATCCTTTAAGGCTTGCCTGAAGCAAATTTACCAGAACATGGCAGGTGATCAGTATGGCTTATTTAATGGATTGAAACAATAGTTATAAAAACACTTAGAAGTAAATGCCACTAAAATTCATAGTTAGAAGTACATGGTTTTTAGGATTGGGATACCAGTTAAAAGTTGCTTAGACATATGTATGTAGCCATTAAAATCTACTTCTGAATTAAAATATTTTTCCAATTAAAATCTATATTTGAATGGGGCATTATTATCATTGCATTATATTTCTATCCCAAGTGTCTTCCTTTTTCAAGAAACTCAAAGGAGCTTACAAGGTGGTCTTCTCACTTTTATCCTTGCAAGAATAGCCCTCTGAAGTAGGTTAGGCTGAGAGTTCATGACTGCCCCAAGTTATCCAGGAAGCTTCATGGCATGGGTCTCCCAAGTCCCAGTCTAACATTTTACCAACTACACCACACTACACTGACCTACTTTAACATGCTCAGGATAGCATAGTTTTCATTTTAAAATTCTAGTCTGTTTGCAGGGGCAGTTAACACTAAAATTATCCTGCTATTACCAAGAATACCTATTACTGAACGCTGAAATATTAGACTTAATTAAAATAATTCAGTACCCATAAGTATAATTCTAAGTTTGCTTATTGCCATTAGACCAGTGCAGTTGTGCTCCTTTTGCTAGGACAATGAATATGTGCTACTCTGGGTTTTAGCTAGATATTGGGGGCTGGTTATTGGTAAATATTACTGTCTGCTGGTAGGAAATGAATACCCACCCTTCAGTGAGCTTGAACAGGAAGGCCTACAACAAGAAAACACACAGATGGTGCTATAGAGGTTACCTTTTAATAGTAACAACAACCACAACAACCTATAGAAGTTTTTCAAGATTGTGGGTTGCATTCTTTCTTAATCATGACTAATGTACATCTTAGTTATTTCATTGGTTTTACTCTTAAGTGTGACAGAGTCTGGGTCCAATCAGAAGTCTAGTTGTTTTCCATTATACAAGAAAATGAATTAATATATAATATATTCTATAAATAAAAAAATATAAAGATAATTTCTTCTGAGTTGCATGCAAAAAGTTATACTGTTAGCAGGTGTTGGCCTCTGTTCCTTGATTTGGTGGGCATTTGAGAATTAACTAATGCAAAATATTTTGCATTCATAACATGTTAAGGATAGAAATGGGTTGCCATGGTAAAACCAGCTCATTTTTACTTTTTAAAAAGCATTTTGAGACTGTGTGCTATTTATATGGTTTTCCTTTGAAAACTTTCAGTCTGGGCTCCTTCAGTAGTTTAATTTAGCCCTGAACATCTTTTTGAATATTTTCTATATATCTTTCATGCTACCTAATATTTATAATTCAGTGTCAGGCATATGCTAGATGATACCCCTACAATGAATTAACTAGTTCCTTCTCAGAAGCTTTACAATCTAATGGTCTGGGTTTTATAATAGAAATTATCTTCTGTGTTCTACTTTGCTTAAATAAGATGTTTCTCTCCGTGTTGGGCATTAGTGAACTGAGAAATGGGTTGAAACCAAGTGGGGTCCAGTGGAAGGTAGTAAAAAGTGTTCTGATACTTCAGATAGGGTTTATGTGCAAATAATGTTCCAAAAGCAGCTGTTGTTAACCTGTGGATTGTGGTATCTTTTCTATATATGGTGGCCTCTAGAGTGGCTAGGGAATGCATTTTGGGAGGGTAAGGAGAATCAACATTCACAGCTGGGCTGTTTGCGGTATCATGAGCAATGCAGGCATGCTGCTGATATCAGAATGGAATCATGGTTACGAAATGCTGACAGGGAGATGGCCATGTGCTGCAGTATGTTCTCTCTGGGATTTGGTTTACAAATAAAAAACTGAAAGTGCTCTATAGTTAGAGCAGTAAACAAACAGCCTCTGTTTTGTCATGCAGTTGTTGCACCATTATCTTTTATTGGGTGTTTTGAAAAACAGTTTGTCAAGGAGTCACATCAGTGTGTGTTAACTGTACTAGATTCAAAGAAAATCTTATGTAACTAGTGATCCAACCTAGATATAACATCTCTAGCTTTTCTCATTAAGCAAAGTACCAAATAAGTGTTTCAGAATCCAGGAATTTATTTTCATTGCATGTAAGGAACCATAAATGTGCAAAGAATACAGAAATGATGTGACCGGAACAGCCCTTCTTCAAGAGTTTCCCTCTACTTTTTTCAATGTTTTGTTGATACTCCTGGATTAGGTGGTGAAGAAGAGCAGTATGTTACAGGCATCTTCAGGATGTAGACCAGAGAGAAGTCTGGGGAATGGACACACATAAACACACTTTC